>NC_086326.1:46651693-47284193 GCF_036172605.1 Pelobates fuscus
TGAATAACAAAGCATGTATCATGGGATTCCTAACGTAATGTACGAAAATTATAGTACACATCAGACCTTTTGCAGTAACATAGGAAGTAGAAAGCAGACAGATGGCAAATGGTGAGTCCCATTCAGGACTATAAAACACTGTAGCAGGTGGGTATTTTCTAAGCAGCGAATTAGCTTTTCTTATGTTAATTCTGGTTTTAAACGCATTAACTTTAATGCACCCAGAGGACAAATTCAGGTACATGTATCTCGCTGACCTTAAATGGAGACAGCGCACATTGAAATTAATAATTATACTATAAAAGGTTCAGTAGTGATATTTATATTAAACAATGTATCTGAAATGTTTGGAACAGTTATTGAATTGGCCTCTTACCTTTTTTTGGTAAAAATGTATTTTGAAATAATTTCTATTTTGCCACATTGCTTCATTCATTACAGCACAAGATCATTACAACGCCAGTCATTTGTGTACACTAGTGATGTCGCGAACACAACATTTTCGGTTCGCGAACGGCGGACGTGAACTTCCGCAAACGTTCGCGAACCGGCGAGCCAGGCGAACCTTCAATGGGCAGGCGAATTTTAAAACCCATAGGGACTCTTTCTGGCCACAATAGTGATGGAAAAGTTGTTTCAAGGGGACTAACACCTGGACTGTGGCATGCCGGAGGGGGATCCATGGCAAAACTCCCATGGAAAATTACACAGTTGATGCAGAGTCTGGTTTTAATCCATAAAGGGCATAAATCACCTAACATTCCTAAATCACAATGGATATGGATTGACACCTGACATATGACATATTCACACCTTGACATATGGATTGACACCTGTCCTCAGAGCCCCTGATACACACTGACACAGAGCAGAATAGGGACTGTTCCCCCTACATAGGGTCACTTGGCAGATATGGATTGACACCTATCCTAAGGATCCCTGATACATACTGACACAGAGCAGAATAGGGACTGTTCCCCCTACATAGGGTCACTTGGCAGATATGGATTGACACCTATCCTAAGGATCCCTGATACATACTGACACAGAGCAGAATAGGGACTGTTCCCCCTACATAGGGTCACTTGGCAGATATGGATTGACACCTATCCTAATGATCCCTGATACATACTGACACAGAGCAGAATAGGGACTGTTCCCCCTACATAGGGTCACTTGGCAGATATGGATTGACACCTGTCCTCAGAGACCCTGATACACACTGGCACAGAGCAGAATAGGGACTGTTCCCCTTACATAGGGTCATTTGGCAGATATGGATTGACACTTGTCCTCAGAGACCCTGATACACACTGACACAGAGCAGAATAGGGAATATTCACTAAATGCCAAACATTGTTATACAGGGGAATATTCAGTAAATAAGGATAAGGGGGGGCCTAATGTCCTCCCCCCCGGCCATCACCCCTGCGCGGTGGGTGGGGGCCATACCTTCCTCCCGCCCGCCCCCACCCGTGAGCGGTGGGTGGGGGCCATAAAAATAATGATCAGGTAGCGTAAGGGTTACGCCCACTTCACAGTGACAGACCAAACTCCCCGTTTAACGCACCGCAAACAACCGCAAACAGTCCATTTGCACAACCGCAAACTCCTCATTTGCACAAGCTTGGATACCAAGCTAGCCACGTCCGTTCCTTGTCCTCACTGATGTCATTGAAGGTCTCTTCCTCCACCCAGCCACGTACAACACCAAGGGTCCCCGAAAGTATGCTAATAAACTGAAAAAAGAAAAAATCTCCCAAGAAGGAGATCTAAATCTGGCATAGGAAAAGGTTAGACAACTATAATAAAGTGATACCTACAAATCCTAGTGAGCATAGGTGTATAATAGAGGGAGAAAGGGAAAGCAGAGTAATGCTTCCTAATACCGTGGTTAGTACCCTTTGTTAAAGTAAATTGAGTAATGGACAAAAGTCTTTATTGTATCATTTATAAATAACAAAGGGATACTATACTCATTCCCCTATAGTAGCTAATTGTGTAATAATGGTAATACTATTCGCTATTATATAATATTGGCAGGGGCACGGAAATTCCCTCTAAATAGATTGGTATAGGCAGAGAGTATGGAGACCGGAGTGATAAAGTGTCAATAAGGTGATATAAAGTTAAATGTATCACAGACACACAGCCACCCTTTCTCTTAGCTAGTTTCCAGAAATGCTGGATAGGTAGAAGGGCTATAAAGACTCAGAGAGGTCTAAGAAGAATCCTCTAAACTAGCCCTAATCTCCTTAAACACCTTCAAGGGTGTTCTAAGCTAAAGCTCAATCTAAATGTTTAGATGACTGCCTGATTTCCCATCACAGATCCTGGCTAGGAATAACATTGTGCAAGACAAAGAGTGGGTCTAAGTGCCCATAGTGCAGAAAAGTGTCCCTAGTGAAGTGAAAAAGAGAATAACGAGCTGGCGCCCAAGAGAATAATGAGCTGGCGCCCTATCAGCGGAAGTGTATATGGCATCGATTTTAGGAAGCGGGAGATGGAAAAAGATGCTTGGTCGGTCCTCCTACTTCAAATTTGGAACACTGCACGTGCACTCTAATGTGCCACCAGATAGGAGTGGTGTGTTAAGTAGTACTATTCCTATCCGTTTAATCCCTGTTATGTGCCTTTTTTTGGTTTGGTTTTTGAAGCCACAGTGCAGCACCAGAGGCCCGAAAAATTAGGGATGTACACATGCCTGAAAAATTAGGTATTGTTGCAGCCGCTGCTATAGCAGCGGCCAGAAAAATTGATGTTAGTTTCCCAGGCAGAAAGTGCCCTAAAACATTGCGGCTTGAACCCTAGTTGGTGGCGGATAAGTCACGCAAGTCAACCGGCATTCAGAGCAAAAATACAGCAGCGTGTGGACCATTTTTAGCCCAAGGCAGCTCATCTCATCAGGCCTTTTTTAGTCGAATGTATCGTCCACTGTCAGTCCCTTTGGGATCCATCCCTCATTCATCTTAATAAAGGTGAGGTAATCTAGACATTTTTGACCTAGGCGACTTCTCTTCTCAGTGACAATACCTCCTGCTGCACTGAAGGTCCTTTCTGACAAGACACTTGAAGCGGGGCAGGCCAGAAGTTCTATCGCAAATTGGGATAGCTCAGGCCACAGGTCAAGCCTGCACACCCAGTAGTCAAGGGGTTCATCGCTCCTCAGAGTGTCGATATCTGCAGTTAGGCGAGGTAGTCTGCTACCTGTCGGTCGAGTCGTTCTCTGAGGGTGGATCCCGAAGGGCTGTGGCGATGCATAGGACTTAAAAAGCTCTGCATGTCCTTCATCAACAACATGTCTTTAAAGCATCCTGTCCTTGCAAGCGTGGGCGTGGGAGGAGGAGGATGACTTTCACCTCTTCCCCTGTTAGATTCCCGTAGTGCTGTGACATCATCCTTATACGCTGTGTAAAGCATACTTTTTAATTTATTTTGCAAATGCTGCATCCTTTCCGACTTGTCGTAATTTGGTAACATTTCCGCCACTTTCTGCTTATACCGGGGGTCTAGTAGCGTGGACACCCAGTACAGGTCGTTCTCCTTCAGCCTTTTTATACGAGGGTCCCTCAACAGGCACGACAGCATGAAAGACCCCATTTGCACAAGGAAGGATGCCGAGCTACTCATTTCCCGTTCCTCCTCCTCAGTGATCTCAATGAAGGTATGTTCTTCCCCCCAGCCACGTACAACACCACGGGTACCAGATAGGTGACGAGCACCCTGGGATGCCAGTTGTGGTTCGTCTTCCTCCTCCTCCTCAAAGCCACATTCCTCCTCTGACTCCTCTTCCTCACAATCCTCTTCCAGCATTGCCGCAGGTCCAGCAAGCGATGCTGATAAGGCTGTTTCTGGTGGTGATGGTGACCACAACTCTTCCTCTTCCTCTTCATGCTCATCTACGGCCTGATCCAGCACTCTTCGCAGGGCATGCTCCAGGAAGAAAACAAATGGTATGATGTCGCTGATGGTTCCTTCGGTGTGACTGACTAGGTTTGTCACCTCCTCAAAAGGACACATGAGCCTACAGGCATTGCACATGAGCGTCCAGTAACGTGGCAAAAAAATTCCCAGCTCCCCAGAGGCTGTCCTAGCACCCCGGTCATACAAATATTCATTAACGGCTTTTTCTTGTTGGAGCAGGCGGTCGAACATTAGGAGTGTTGAATTCCAACGTGTTGGGCTGTCGCAAATCAAGCGCCTCACTGGCATGTTGTTTCGCCGCTGGATATCTGCAAAGTGCGCCATGGCCGTGTAGGAATGCCTGAAATGGCCACACACCTTCCTGGCCTGCTTCAGGACATCCTGTAAGCCTGTGTACTTATGCACAAAGCGTTGTACGATCAGATTCCACACATGTGCCATGCACGGCACATGTGTCAACTTGCCCAACTTCAATGCCGCCAACAAATTTGTTCCGTTGTCACAAACCACTTTGCCGATATCCAGTTGCTGCGGAGTCAGCCACTTTTCCACCTGTGCGTTCAGGGCGGACAGGAGTGCTTGTCCGGTGTGACTCTCAACCCAAGTGTCAAACCCAAGACGGCGTGACACTGCCGTATCCAGAATGTGGAATAGTACCTGGGGAGCTGGGGGGGTGCCGTTGATGTGGAGCAAGACGCAGCAGCAGAAGAGGACTCAGCCGAGGAGGTTATGGAAGATGATGGAGTAGGATGAGTAGAGGAGGTGGCAGCAGGCCTGCCTGCAAGACGTGGCAGTGTCACCAACTCCTCTGCAGAGCCACGCATTCCATGCTTGGCAGCCGTCAGCAGGTTTACCCAATGCGCAGTGTAGGTGATATACCTGCCCTGACCATGCTTTGCAGACCAGGTATCAGTGGTCAGATGGACCCTTGCCCCAACACTGTGTGCCAGACATGCCATTACTTCCTTTTGCACAATCGAGTACAGGTTGGGGATTGCCTTTTGTGCAAAGAAATTTCGTCCGGGTACCTTCCACTGAGGTATCCCAATAGCTACAAATTTTTTGAACGCCTCAGACTCCACCAGCTTGTATGATAAAAGCTGGCGGGCTAATAATTCAGACAAGCCAGCTGTCAGACGCTGGGCAAGGGGGTGACTTTCTGACATTGGCTTCTTACGCTCAAACATGTCCTTGACAGATACCTGACTGTGGGCAGATGAGCGGGAACTGCTCAAGGTGAGAGACGGAGTGGCGGATAGTTGAGAGGGGGCAAGGAGCACAGCAGTGGTTGACGTGGCTGAAGATGCTGGACCAGGAGGAGGATGGCGGCTTTGAGTTTGTGTGCTGCTTGTACTAATGTGTTGATCCCATAGGCGTTTGTGATGTGCGTTGTACCTAGGTGGGTGTTGGACTTCCCACGACTCAGTTTCTTTTGGCACAGGTTGCAAATGGCATCGCTGTTGTCAGAGGCAGACACACAAAAAAAATGCCACACTGCTGAGCTCTGCAATGACGGCATTCTGGTGGTGGACACAGCATGCGTTGATTGGCGTGCTGTCGGGCTGACCCCGGGTGCCAATGCATGCTGTCTGACTGTGCCACTAGCTCCTTGCGATGACCTCCCCCTGCTTCCAACTCGTCTCCTCCTCCTCCTCTCTGTCTCCCCATCTGAACTTTCGCCCTGTTCTTCTTCTTGCCGAGCGGGCACCCACGTAACATCCATGGACGCATCGTCATCATGAACCGCTTCACTTGTATCTGACAACTCAGCAAAGGAAGCAGCAGCGGGTACAACATCATCATCATCACACCGTACGTCCATGTGTGTAATGCTGCCTGCCTGAGACATATCCCTGTTATCTACATCCTCTGGCAATAATGGTTGCGCATCACTCATTTCTTCAAACGGATGTGTAAATAACTCCTCTGACATACCAAGTGAAGCGGCTGTGGTGCTAGTGTTGGTGGTGGCGGCAGGCGGGTGAGTGGTATCTTGAGAGGTGCCCGAAGCTAAGCTGGAGGAGGATGGTGCGTCAAGGTTCCGAGCGGAAGCTGTAGAAAATTGGGTGTCCTGTGTTAGCCAGTCAACTATGTCCTCAGAACTTTTCAAGTTCAGGGTACGTGGCCTCTGAAAACTGGGCATTATTCTAGGGCAAAAGGGAATCATAGCACCACGACCACGATGGCCCCTGCGGGGTGACCTGCCTCTGCCTGTCATTTTTTTTTTGATTAGTGGTACTATGCGTGCAAGCTACTGTGAGACCAGATATGAGTGGCAATGTGCACTGGCAGAGGTTGGCAGAGTACACGCTGTAGTCCTGACACCCGCTTGAAGACAACTAACTGCTATTCAATCTATAACAGTGGAAAAAGTTTTCTGGTTTTAAATGCACACTATAGTGACACCAGATATGAGTGGCAAAGTGCACTTGCAGAGGTTGGCAGAGTACACGCTGAAGGCCTGACACCCGCTTTAAGGACACTGACTGCTATTAGCTTACAGTGAAAAACGTTTTTTCTTTTTAAAGGCATGCTATAATGACACCAGATATGAGTGGCAAAGTGCACTTGCAGAAGTTGGCAGAGTACACACTGAAGGCCTGACACCCAGACGCTTGCAGACAACTAACTGCTATTCAATCTATTACAGTGAAAACAATTTTTTTTGTTTTTAAATGCAAGCTTAAGCTATTGTGACACCAGATATGAGTGGTGGCACTGGGCAAGTGGGCACAGTATCCACTGTGAGCCTGACACAGAAGCTGGCAGGCAGGCAACTGCAATTACTTTACAAAAAATAAAAATAAAAATAAAAAAAAGCAGACTGATGTTCTAGCCCTAAAAATGGCTTTTTGGGGTGCTGTCCTTACAGCAGAGATCAGATGAGTCCTTCAGGACTGTAGTGGACACTGAATACCCTAGCCTAGCTATCAATTTCCCTATCTAATGAGCAACAGCTACACTTTCCCTCCTCTCTCTAAGAATGCAGCTTCAGAATGAATCTAAAATGGATGCTGTACAGGAGGTGGGAGGGTCTGGAAGGGAGGGTCTGCTGCTAATTTGCTGGAATGTGTCTGCTGACCGTGAGACACAGGGTCAAAGTTTACTCAATGATGACGAATAGGGGGCGGATCGAACCGCGCATGTGTTTGCCCGCCGTGGCGAACGCGAACACGCTATGTTCGCCGGGAACTATTCGCCATCGAACAGTTCGGTACATCACTAGTGTTGTAGAATTATTAAACCCCTTACAAACTATAACCATTATTAGGCCCCTTATAAACTATATAATCCTTACTGGGCCCCTTTAATACTATATTCTCATATTCAGCTCTCAGGCCTCATAGTTTAAGCTTTACAAGATTCCTTTGTTCGTAGAAACAGCATGTCAGCAGAAAATGCTAGAATCTTCTGGTTAAATGAAACTCTGTAGCAGATAGTCTTGATAGAATGTATAATTGCTAAAGAGGCCTTGAGATGCTAACCTTGAAAGACTAAGGTACCAGCTACTCCTTATGGATAGCTGCCAAAGTCCCCCTCCCATCGAGTAAGCTCCCTCGTGCTTAGCAAGATGGAGCCGAAACCTGTAGGAGCTCGTCATGACGTAAGTTATGACATAAGACGTAACACCCAACAGGGAGGACATTTAACTAACCACTTTACACCTTAGCCAATTGACAATGTTTTCTCATATCTTGATTTTTACAATGATGTAATTTTGCCTTTAAAAGGGCCTGCAAGCCCGCTTTTTAACAGATGCCAATAAATTTCCTGAAGTTCTTTCATCTAATCTGAACCCTGTGTCAGTGTGAATTTACTTCTGCGTATACGCAATTTAAACATCTCTAATTTGGACAGGAACAGATAGTCATTCAAACTTCTTTGTTTGCTTAAAAGATTCCGTTATCACTAGTGTACACGTTTTTACAGCATGGGGCTCTGCCGTGTGCCCCAAATTTGACCGGCAGATGCAATCTCATTATCTTAACTCTTTCAGTGAGAGGAGCAAAGTACAGCTTTAAGCTGCACTAATGAAAGGAAACAAATGAAAGTACATTTTAAACACATAAAATAAATTTGTATTATATTAACCTGAGCAAACTAGAATGGGTTTCTCTGAAAAAGTACTTAAAGGGACACTCCAGGCACCCTGACCACTTCTGCCTATTGGAGTGGTCTGGGTGCCAACTCCCATCAGGGATGGGAAGAAGTCCCTGATACAATTTTCAGACGAAACGCGTTGGATATCGGACTCTCTATTTGTTTTATTTATTTTTTTAATATTTTATGTATTTCTTCTCCTTTTTTCTGCGGCCCAAGTTGGAATTTTCTTCAGTGTCTATTTCCATCACATTGCTGCTCAGTTCCACTTGGAGTGGAGGTATGCTTCTTAACATCTTTATGTCTGTAAGTGCAATCTAATAAATATATTTTGTATTTTTCTTACATACTTCACCATGTATGGTTCTTTTTATCCATTCCTTTGAAGACATCCATATTGCTTGAATCTACTATCAAGTTTACTATACCCCAAGGGGGTGACAGGCCTGATTTCTACTTTTGTTTGTGAGTTTGCTACCAGCACCACATATCTCACTATTCTAGTACTGTATTACGCTATGATTTGTATTTTTTATTATTTTAGATTCAATATTATTCTCATATAGAACATACCAGCTCTGGTTTTTATTCTCCAGGTTGTATCTTAATATTGTATGCTTATTGGATGTGGTTTCCACTTTATTGTTTCACTGTTTACTATTTTTGGTGTTAGTGAGGTACAACGGGACCCTTTCAATTTAGCAGATTTATTATTCTGTTGTTAGTGTGTATACTATTGTCTTTTTCACTTTGCCAACTCCCATCACCCTTAACTCTGCAAGTGTAATTATTGCAGTTTTTATAAACTGCAATAATTACCTTGCAGGATTAAGTCCTCCTCTAGTGGCTGTCTATCAGGGACTTCCGGGTTCTAAAAACACGGTGGGAGGAGGAGCATGGACGGAGCCTGACCCAGCACCGAGGGACATCAGCGCTGGATTCAGGTAAGTCACTGAAGGGGTTTTAACTACTTTAGCAACATGGGATGGGGGGTGGGAGGGAGGTGGGCACTGCAGGATTCTGCCGTGCCAGGAAAACGGAATCCCTAAGGGTCATCCTATCTATTAAATTGTCACAGGAAAGATCAAAGTAGCAAGATGTGCCTAAAATTTAAGCAAATGAAATGGTTTTCAAAGCCCAACAAAAGTGAAAATGAAATTTGACCAGAGCAAAGGATAAGCAAAACAGAGTGAGAATTTCTAAAGTAAAAGCTGGTGCTATGGGGTAAAATACTAAATAAGGAGCAATAACTATGAAAGAACCAATAGGTCTCTCTACATTTAGCACGCTGCATCCAGAACAGCACCTGCTTTGTGTTGATAAATCTCCCCCATATTATGTAACATGTGCTTTGGACAGTTTAAGGGACAGGCAAGACAAGCGGCAGATCAAATCAATGTAGGCAACTTGTGTTTTGCTCTGGTGACTAGTATATTCTAAAATACATTTCTAGAAAAAAATATTTCAAAATACACTAACCAAACAGGACTGTGCCAAGTTGTTAAAACTAAAACCTACGGAGTCTTTTTTTTTTTTTTTTACATATGCGTCGCTGACCCATTACAACAAGCAAGCAGATGTTTGATCTTCCTCTACAGTTCTCGACACAGAATAAACTAGTAGCCATTTGTCTCCAAGCTGGGGAAGCAGAATAAATGTGATTGCATTTACATGGTGACCGTTGTAGAAATCAGCTGTAATTTATTGTCCGGACAGAGTCGGATAGCTTGTGCCCTACAGACGACATCAATAGCATTCATAACTTACACCAGACAGCACTGTAATAACTATGCAAATGAAGGACAGATACAATTTGCATTATTCCTGGATTGGGGGGTTATGGGTGAGTGCAAAGAAAGAAGAACATTTGCTACTATGGCATTAACAAATGTAAATGTGGCACACCCACAAGATGCAATACATGCCACATAATGGCAAATGGAAATTATGATGCTCTATGTTAAAAACAGGATTGAGGTAAATGTGCTTACAAAAGAAATTCCAGTTTTATGCCACCTTTATTCTTTATCTTGGTTATTTAGCACAATGAGTGCCACATCTAACACTCCTTTTTTGCTGAACTACATATACCAAGGTGCCTCGCTGGCCTAAAACAAGAGTAGAATTTCTGTTTTAGCAGTAGGGCCATTGTAGGCTCTGATAGAATACAACCTAACAAAATATATGGTTTGATTGTTGCTTTGCTGTATTCGCAGTTTGATGTCCGCTAAATTGCAGCTCTCATGGTTACTGCTGAATAGACCACAAGGTCTAGGTGTTTTGAAAATGGGGATATTAGCAGTGATAGCAATGATTTAAAATGAGGTTCTTCGATGTATAGATCCTGTGCTGTTTTATTTGAAATATTTCCAAATAAGAAACAAAAAGACATATGCTGATAGAAAAAGCTGCATGCCGTATCTGCAGGCAGGCAGATACAACTTTCCATGTGAACACAGCAGTGTTCCGCGAGTGTAGAGGAATGAACATTTTTATTCATCACTAAAGAAACTAGTTTAGAGGGACACTACAGTTACCAGAAAAACTACAGCTTAATGTAGTTGTCATGGTGTCTAAAGCCTCTGCAGGCTTTTTAATGCAAACACTGCCATTTAGAAAAAAAGGCAGTGCTTACATTGCTGTCTAGTAACACCTCTACCGGACGTCACTCAGACTGCATGCATGCTGAGCGCTCCTCATACAGATGCATTGATCCAATGCATCTCTACGAGGAGATGGTGATTGGCGCAGGTCAACATTTTGTTGCGCATTCACAATGGCCTCCCAATGCTTTCCTATGGGAAAGCATTAACTTGGCTGAGACCATCAAGTTTGATCTTCGATAAGGAGGTGTAGCATGGGAGGGGTCAGCCACGACAGATCCATGCAGCACTGGGAGATAGGGGAGTAAAATCACCTTTACCTTAGCTGACATGGGGCCGGTCGTCTAAACTGTGTTTTAACCCCTTAAGGACCAAACTTCTGGAATAAAAGGGAATCATGACATGTCAGACATGTCATGTGTCCTTAAGGGGTTAATAACTATAGCGACCAGCATACAGGTTTGTATTCCCGTCACTGTAGTGTTCCTTTAAGTAAGGAGATGCCTAGAAGTTGTATTTGTTCCATGAAGTTCAGAAAGCAGGGGATGCCGTGGGTCGACCTCCAGATGCAGAACATCCAGAGATATTTGAGGTTTTGCACCAGGGGCTAGTTACAACCCCGTGACTTAGAAAGCCAGGAACTCCGTGTAAAACAAAGGTATGTGGCAGCGCACACTGCATGCTGGCGACAGGCATAATCACCTTCTTCACTTGCACAGAGCACACAGTCTTAAAATGCGCTATATTTAAATCTTTAACCCTAATCCAGCATTCCCCGCTTAATGCCAGTAATAATGTAAGAAGTTCCTACTGATAGTGCCCAACCTCTTGATGCATTCCTACTTCACTTGAAATAAAGTGTTGCTATAGTAACATCAGAACCCCATACTACACTGTCTAACAATGCTTAGGATAAATACAAGTTTTCAGATTAGACATGCTATAAAACTAATGGAGAGGCAGACACTAAGGTTTAATAAATGAGTAATCAAATATATATGTACTTATATAGTATCCACTTAATATTTGCTTTGTTTCGTACACGTAAAGTTAAAATCTTCACTCTCACCTAATATGAAGAATCATGTCATATGTCACAGGCGATTCATCACCAAAGACTATCTAGCTACAAGGGTTTCCAGATGAATGGAAAGTGACTGTCGAATTTGAGACTTTATATACAGAGTGACATAACTGAATGTTTTTTTCCACTGGTCAAAATTCTTGGTTGTATAAGATTCTGATTAACTCATTGAGTTCAATTGTGAAAAGAGAGCCCTGTATTCAGGACCACTATCAGGGCTGACAACCTTGACTGGACCCGGCAGTCCTTTCCCAATGTGTACATGGGGTCGAAGCTGTCCATTCCCAATGTGTATATTCCCCTGGAGGCTCCAGCTGCGTATATAGTGATGTCGGGAACCAGCAAGCGCCTTATTCAGATTATGTCAGCATCTCTCTCTAACACTCCCGAGTCCCAGGCAGTCAGGGCTCTGCTGCGGGTTACTATCGGGTCCTGTTGGGCTTGTGACAGAGGAGCTGCTGAAAGCTGAAGGTAGCATTCCTGGGCCTGCTCTTCACTATACAAGCCTTTTAGCCTGCATGATGCCACCGGACCATGAGGAAGTGTAATGTCTCCCCTCCCTCGCCATGAGTAAGAGGCATAGAGGGGAGAATAAAATTAAACGTATTAAACAAAAAAAACGCATTTTCCCACGGAATGCAGCCTCTATACAAACACACACTCCACATCCAATTCTACACACAGCATCAACTACACAAACACACACTCTGCATCCACTACTCACTACATCCACTACACAAACACACATTCTGGATCCACTACTCACTGCATCCCCTACATGCACACACACTGCATCCTTGTGGATGGAAGCAGGATGGGCCCTTTGGGCGGACTCGAGGGCACCTTGTGCTGTGTACCTTGTGCTGCGTAAGGAGCCCCGAATTTTGTAATGGCAGCCCTGCCTCTATTAGCACCGAAGAGGTTAATTGTGCACTTTTTTTGAATGGAATTGAAACGGGTAATCAGCCTAACAACTTCTCAAACTCCGCAAGTGTGGCCTATTGACACAAAATAAAATGAAAAATACATCAATCTAGTTAATTATGTTGTATGGACCAGTATCCCTCATAATGCAGGGTACATCACCCATAAAAGTGTCATTATCGCTTTTTAAATGGACTGGCTCAAATGCTGGAGATATTGGTGATAAAAAAGACATTAATCACTCTCACCTGATATATTCTACAGATTTAAACTTAGATTTTATAAGGGTAACTATATATAATATAAGAAATAAACTAGTAGTATTTGTTTTTTTGAGATGCTAGAAGTCAAATTTTCAAAAAATATTTAGCTTCATTAAACATTTTCGGCAATTAATATACTTAAAGTAAAGAACATATAAATACCGTATATACTCGAGTATAAGCCCACAGCACATTGTTTGTGAAAAACCCCAACTCGATTTATACTTGAGTCACTGTCTGTATTATGGCAATTTACATTGCCATAATACAGACTGAGGGCTGGCAGGAAGCACTTGCCTCTCCTGCAGCTCCTGTCAGCTCCCTCCTCCTTTGCGCCGGTCCGGTCAGCTCCCTCTGCAAGTCCCAGTGTAAATCGCGCGAGAGCCGCGGGGTCATAGTGCGGCTCTCGCGAGACTTACACTGTTTGCTAACAGGGGAGCTGACCGGACCGGCGCGGAGCAGGAGGGAGCTGACAGGAGCGAGCTGCAGGAGAGGTAAGTTACAGCTCCCTGCCAGCCCCCCTCCACTGAACTGCCAATGCCACTGGACCACCAGGGAGTGAGAGCCCCCCTCCCTGCCATGTATCAAGCAGGGAGGGGGGACAAAAAAAAAAAATAATAAAATAAAATAATATTAAAAAAAAATAATAATAATATAACAAAAAAATATATTAAAATAATAATTTAAAAAATAATAATAATTGCCCACCCCCCACCAAGGCTCTGCATCACACACACACTGCACTCATACACACACTGCATTCATTATATACACACACTGTAAATAAATATTCAATTAATATCATTTTTTTAGAATCTAATTTTATTTAGAAATTTACCAGTAGCTGCTGCATTTCCCACGCTAGTCTTATACTCGAGTCAATAAGTTTTCCCAGTTTTTTGGGGGTAAAATTAGGGGCCTCGGCTTATATTCGAGTATATACGGTAGTCAAATATCAATTTTTAGAGACTTTTAAATGTTATCTTTGTTAACCCATTTAAATTTGTTTCAAAAGAGAACATTGTGTTCTTCATAAAGCGACGTATTAAGAGGTATTTCAAGCAAATATTGAAGCCAGCTGTTTCAGTAATAGGTGCTTTCATGAAGCCTAGATACCATTAAACTATAAAGTGAACATTTTTGCATTAATTTACACTGATTATTCTCACTGTATTGTCATGGTTAATGTATTTTTATAGTCCGATTCCCCCCCACCCTTCTTTTCATGCATAGTTAAAAGAACATTGGAACAAGATATATATCTCTCCAACTATTAAGGCTTTATCCAAATTGTGATCTGTAAACATTTCAAGGCCTCCTGAAGATAGGTCAGTTGAAACACTTTTTTCCATCTAATTTATAAATATATATTTTTAAACTTTTTAATTTGGTCATACCCCCCTCTAGTGGTCTTTACAAATTTTGAAAAATGGGTTTTGATGTGAGACTATTTATTTCACAAATACAATAATCTCTGTGCCATTTAGCAAACACATTTGCTTTTAAAAATTAACACCTTCCCTACCAAGTACTTTTTGTTTTAAGAAAATATAAAATTTCATTGAAATACAATAGTGCTTGTGTTTTTTTGTTTTTTTGGTAAAGACCCTGTTGTCATTATCATCACCACAGGCTCACAAAATAACTATAGTTTGTTAAAAAAAAAAAAAAATCTGCATTTTCTCATAATACCCACATATATTTAAGACAACAGACAGGATTGGCAAAGTGCACAGGCAGCCTGCATTAATTTCCTTGTTGTTCTAAGATACTTTATAGCCTTTCATCCATCATCTTCCCACCCTGACATGGATGCTGCAATATCAAATTTGCTTGTTTAACCTTTTCATTTTTCCACGTAGAAGGAGGGCATGGGGCTGTAGTTTACAGAAATACAGAAATGTAATGTTGTTATGATGACATCACACAAAATGCATCAGACTGAAATATACATCTTTAGCTACTTTAAATGGCAACGGATGCTAATCTTCTAAGGCTGTTCTATTCCCCACCTACCCACTTACATGCAACAAAGAAAGCGTTTCATAGTTACACATTAACCTTTATCTTCAAGCAATCTAGTTTGAAAATATTTAACGAGTTTAAATAATTCGATAAAACTCATCAACAAAATATGATGTAATCCGACATCTCAGATTTACAATAAAATTCAAATAAAAAAATAAAAGTCTATATTTATGTTCCCCGTCAATTAGTATACATTTTATCTAACAGACTGATTTCAGGAAATGAACAGTGCACAGCAATCATAGTCCCTGGGCCCTGGCTTTTTCTATATTCTAACATCTTTAAACAGTTTCTCCCATTACAGTGAGTGCTCTGGAGACAGGCTCCAATATTCGCTGAAAGCTTACTTATTAGATCTGGTCTAGTACTATATCCATTTTATTGCCTTGCCAACCACTAAGCAATTTTTCCTTTGGATCACACCACCGCAATGCTTTTATGCTTCTGGATGTCATCCTCTTAATAGAATACGACTTACGAGAAGGCGATATGTGTTTGAAATTAAACAAAATCACTTATGGATCTGGTGAATGTATACGTACGAAGAAGCATAATATCTTTGAGTCTTTCCAATTGCTGCCGAGAAGCACGCTCTTGGTGGTATAGCTTATTGGCCAGACTCACAGGCATTATATAAAAAAAAATTAAATGCTTTTTTATTTCAGGGTTCAACATAACAAGAGAATAGCAAAAGTTTGGTAAAAATAACAGAGTTGTTAATATCAGTGATTTGGACAAGTTTTCTAATTTGGCTGTTTTGGTTTAAAATGTAAAGTTTACTAGTTAATTCTGTTCGGTTCATCGATGCGAGCAGGATGTCCGAAAGGTAAATCCCCGGATGTTTTAGAACATTGTTTTAGCATTCTAAATGCTGGCGAAGCTTTATGGGAGATGTCTTTTAATGGCGTTTGATTTAATATTTGTGGATACGTTTTTCAAATGATTCCATATTTTTGGATAAACCTTTAAAATGACAATATTTAAAAAAAAAAAATTTAGATATTTTTATGAATAATATTTATTGAGATTTCGAAAGAAAATTGTAGAAATTTATCGAACAATATAAAAATCATTTAAAAAAGCTTAACCAAGATGGGCAGGCCAGACCGCCGAGCAGGAGAGTCGCAAGTCAAAGCAGCTCCACTATCCTGCACCACAGCACCCAGCCAAAGTTACATACCGGCCCGGACGCGGCTCCGTCCCCCCCCCTATGGACCGGTGGGGGTGATCCTGTTCCTCACCCTGTGACCCTGACCGTGGCGCCACGGTCGAGATCGGGGAGCTCGAACGCTGCATCCAAAATGGCGGGCGCCATGTGCGCAGACAGTAAGGAGATGACCTGCTCCCTCCTCGCGTTCAAAGAAACTAAGGCGACTCTTACCTTCCGAACCTGCCACAATGAGCGGCGGCTAAATCCGTGCCAAACCTCACAGCCACTCCAGCCAGCGATGAGCTGCACAAGCGACACAAGTGAGCAGAAAATAGCAACAGCTGCACTGAAGGGACAGCATACTGAGAAGCAAGCATTCCCGCCTGGCGCAATCACGCCAGCCGCCAAGCAAGACAGCACTACAAGAGGACAGGCCCTGCACTCACATGCCAACCAGCCTGCAGCAAGACGATCAGGAAAGCGGCAGACCCCCACGGAAAAAAACCTGGCTCCCAACCAGGGCGGACACCAGCCTGCAGACGATCGAAAGCGGCAAGCCCAACACACTAAAGCAGCAGCAGGGGGAGACCCAACGAGGACTGCCGAATAACACAGGGACAAACTGTATTCCAATGCCTGCTCTGAAAGACGCTTGCTCCCTGCTACACAGACACAGCAGAGCAGGTATCGGATAAAAACGGGACTACCCCTAACGGAGGCATCCTGGGTCCACCAGAATGCCGACTCCCTCCTGCTGTGGGAGCTTGGGAACTCTGTTCAACCAGGGTGACATTTTCTCTAGTCTCTCTAGTCCTCTGCAATAACCTAACTAGACCTAGTTTAAAAGTTATACTTTATCTAGTCCTAACTCTACACAAAAAGCGATGTTATATACCTGCCAAATGTGTGTCGTTGCTAGCTTAGACCTGTACTGATCAAGCCTGCTAACCTAACCAAGACGATAGGCATGTACCCTACACATTAGCTTGCTGAACATCGTATAATGCTACCTTTATTAGAATATCAGCCTGTCAATCCTAACATTAGGCTCTTGCGGCAACTATGTCACATCACAAGCAAGCTACACATTTAGAGCCTTAAGCGCCACCAGCATAATTGTAAGTGACTCTACCCTGGCAGGCTATTCTGTATAAGCAAACTGTCAAGCACCCATCAGGCACATATGCACTAGTTAAAGGTTGTCACTAGCATCTTAAAACTGCATTGCTTGCACTAATCTTTCGCTACTAACCTAGCTCACGCCCAAACTAATCCTGTTTACATATAATACTTAAATTTAAAATCGAAGCTCCAACGTTATATTACTTAAGCATGATAAAATAAAAATTGTCATAAACCCCGCATGTTACGCAATGGAAAAGCCAGAGGATTGCTTTCGGGCCACCTCAGGCCTGCCTGTATCATTTACGTGCATTGTAAAAATAAAGATTTTTTTTTAAAAAAACAGAAATTTTTACTTACCGTAAATTCTTTTTTTCTTAATATGGTGGCAGTACCAGTGGGTTTTGCTCCTTCCTGTGGACAAGCATCTAACAAGCTTAATTAAATCAACAAAACCCCTCCCCCTTGCCCTATAAGAAGGGCTATCCGGCAAAACCAACCTCAATAAGTAGCAAGAAAAATCCCAAATAGAACTCATACGAATCAAGATAATGTAAAATAGAGGGAGGGAAGCTGTACTGCCACCATATTAAGAAAAAAAGAATTTACGGTAAGTAAAAATTTCTGTTTTTTCTGTCATATGGTGGCAGTACCAGTGGGATATAGCAAGATCCTTAACTAGGGCGGGTTCAATGTCACCGTAGGTCGCAACTTATACGCCTAAAAAGCAGTTTCAGAGGATGAGAACATCTCTAACCTGTAGAGCTTTATGAAAATGTGGAATGGAAGCCCAAGATGGTGCCTAACAGAAGGCCACTAGAAAAAACAAGTGTTCTTACTGGCCCAGAGGCAGCCAATACTCCAAGCGTCCTGAGAGAAGCCGGAACTTGAAGACCACCGGGAGAAAATGGCCAACCAACATACTCGCCTGAGTCAAAAGAAAAAAGAGTTGCAGGAATCACTGTATCCTTACACCTTTTATGGGAGGCTAACAAACAGAGGACCAGAATAACTGAGCTATTCAGTCCTAGGAAAAGAGACATTACAAAGCTCCTTCAAGCTACACTTAGTACCAACCCGTAGGGAAAAAAATGTTTAGCGTGAAGAACCACCGTGTCCATGAGCAATACTGAAAAATCATCTGGGGATGAAAAATGACTGAAGCTCTCTGAACATATTAGCCGATAAGATGGCCCCCAAGAAGGTGTCCTGGAGAAACAAAACTTGTAAGGGAAACCCTTTAACAGGATCGAACGGGTGTTACCTAAAAAAAATTTAACAAAATATATCAAAATTCAAGGACAAAAATACCAGGAAGGGAAAACAGAACTCTAGGAGGATGTCTGGACCTGGCAGATTACAAAAAACCTCAAGCTTAAAATCTGGATGTAAACTCTAAGAACAGCAGGATTCTCAGGCTTGAAGGCCTGGACCTCAAAGCAGAAAACGCCGAAGCCTGCCGAACAAAAAAACAGAAGACATTAAAGCAAGGGTTTTTAGACGAATGAAACACACCAGCAGGGGTGTTCCCAAAATCCCCCCAAAAAATTTCTAACCCTTATCAGAAAGTAGACCTTTAAACAGGATATATAGTTGCCAAGCAAGATAGCCAAACAAATCTTCCCGCAGACCTAGATGATGAAGAAGAACCCTAGCCGTAGTCAGGCTATCAACCTGAAACTCTACAGAACCACTAGGGTAGATCCCTATACATCATGAGACCGATAGAGCTTCGAACGTTTGGGAATCAGAATCTTCATGCTCAGCATGGAATAAGAACCAGGATAAGGCTCCGATAGACCTAATTTTCTAAGACAACTAGAAAAAACGTAAGCGGAAGTAAGACACATTACAAAGAGAGTAATCCATCACCGAGGGACTTGTACTGAAACAGGAAGTGACTTGGTCGTTGAAAAGTTTGTCAACAGAGCCCTGGCTGGAACAACAATTTTCCACTCCAGAGAGTCAAATTACACGGACATAAGGACCAAACTTCCTAATTCCAAATACCCTCTCTGAGCTAGACGGCTATGTCAATCCCTCTGAAAGGAACTACCGAAATATCTACTAGATGAATTTGCACCTCAGTAAGATAACCGCATGCAGGAGAGAGAGAGAGAGCATCTACACCGGTTCCTCCCTGCCGGTTGATGTACCAACCCTGTAGGAGAGTGCGCATGAAAATTTACAGCCTTCTGCCATATCTACGGAATGAAGAGATGAAGGGTGGCAATACACCTTAAAACCCCTGGAATCTGCGGATTTTCCTTTAATCATTACCACGAAACATGAAGGGGATTAAAAAAGAGCATCTGTAGCGATCCCCAACCAGAAAACATTAGACGGAAGACAGACTTCCTGAAATGAACTCTATCTAATTTGAAAATTGGATCCGCTACTACCAACACCCCTTCTTCTATGATCGGGGAGAGAAAACAGTGGGATTTCTTTTTTAACATGTAACGAGATCTAGGGACTCTTATGAATAGGCAATAGAATATATGGATTGCTGGGGAAACGTCGGTCTCCCTCTGTACGCTCAGTCTGATCTGATCTCAGTCTGATCTCCAAAAATTAAAATAATCGCCTTAATATACACAACAGTACTTCTTTAGACAGTACCGAGGTTACACGCTAATCACCTGCTACAAGTAACGGAATTTATTAGACCACTGCAATTTCTGAAACGACTGGGGCAGAGGTTAATCCTGTTCTGCAGTGTGTTAATGAAAAAACACCTACATTGTGTGTGTTCGTTAACCGTCCAAATTGCCAGAGATATCAGTAACCTATACTGAATCTTGTATGAACAGAAAGCATACCTACACAACCTATGCCATATACCAGGGTTACGCAACTCCTGTGGAGATGATATAGATACAGTTATAGATATAGATATATGAGCTACTGTGAAGATGCCATCTCTATACCGGCTAATGAGCATACATCTCCTGGTAACTCATCCATAGAGAAACTAGTGAAGACATATACTGAGGCCCTGTCTTCCCAGTACCTCATACATAAGGCATATAGAGTATACCTATATCCCATAAACTAGTGAGGCTTTTTTTTTTTTTTTTTTTTATAGAGTATATAAAAGGAAAAGAACCCCCCTAAAATAGCCTATAGTGGTTACTGAAGTTGAGACCACCCATCAACTCGACAGAGTATATAGTAGATGCATATACTAAGGCTGAGTCCTCAAGTAACTCCTAACAGAGCATGCACGGAGGTTGAGTTCTCATACTTAACGAATACAGTGCATACAACTAATGAAGCGGAGGCCACACTTCAAACTCGGCATAGAGCATATAGTGGGTGCATCTACTAAGGTCGAGTGGATAACAAAACAATGCGACATAGAGCATATAGTGGATACATCTAAAGAGGTTCTTGTCCTTATACAAGGACTTTATAGTGTGTACCCTACTGAAGCCGAGTCATCTTAGACACACACACAGAGCATATAGTGGGTACATATACTGTGCACAGCAACTCGTCATAGTGCCCATAGTGAGTGCATACACTGCTCACAGAACTTGTCATAAAACATATAGTGGTAACCTATACTGTTCACGGCAACACAACAGTGCATATAGAGAGAATATATACTGCTCATAGTAACTCGTCATAGAACATATAGTGATTACATATACTGTTCACAGCAACACGTCATAGTGCATATAGCGAGAATATATACTGCACATAGTAACACGTCATAGTGCATATAGTGAGAATATATACTGCTCATAGTAACTCGTCATAGAACATATAGTGATTACATATACTGTTCACAGCAACACGTCGTAGTGCATATAGTGAGTATATATATACTGCTCATAGTAACTCGTCATAGAACATATAGTGATTACATATACTGTTCACAGCAACACGTCGTAGTGCATATATTGCATACATCTTCTGCACACAGCAAGTCGTCATGGTGCATATAGTGAGTACATATACTACTCAGAGCAATTCGTCATAGTGCATATAGCGAGTACATATACTGCTCACAGCAATTCATCATAGTGCATATAGTGAGTTTATATACTGCTCATAGTAACTCGTCATAGAACATATAGTGATTACATATACTGTTCACAGCAACACATCGTAGTGTATATATTGCATACATCTTCTGCACACAGCACTTCGTCATAGTGCATATAGTGAGTACATATACTGCTCACAGCAATTCGTCATAGTGCATATAGTGAGTACATATACTGCTCACAGCAATTCGTCATAGTGCATATAGCGAGTACATATACTGCTCACAGCAATTCGTCATAGAGCATATAGAGAGTACCTATACTGCTCACAGCAATTCATCATAGTGCATAAAGTGGGTACATATACCGTCATCTTTGTCCTCTTCTTACCACGTGGCTTCACACTTTGCAAATGAAGTGTCTAAACTTTTACAGAGATCATTTTGAAGGAAAGATTAATTCACCTCACCTCAAAATGCCTCTGAACCGTGTGGGGGGTTGGTGACACGGCGTACCACTTCTGGCAAGCATCCATGCTGTCAGTGGGTACTGCACAGCTTCATCTATGCCGAGCATCAAACTTCGCGCCTTTTTTTTTTTTTTTTTTTTAATAAAGTTTCGGCATGCGCATGCGCACCACCGGAAACTTTTGGTGGAACGCATCACCTCCCGGGCGTGCGTTCCACTGCTGTGCGCAGGTCATCAAGACCGCCTCCAGAAAGTATTCGCCGGAACCTTCTCGGCATAAGAGGCAATGTATCCATTTGCTCCGTAACCATAACGGAGGTAGCATGGTCTCTCAGCTAACCGCCCGGGCAGCTCTCGTACCGGAATCCCCCAGACCAGCAGCCTGTGTGTCTCACCCTCCAGCTGTGTCCTTCCCTCTCGGGACAAGAAAGGAAACTGGGGTTGGTTTTGCCGGATAGCCCTTCTTATAGGGCAAGGGGGAGGGGTTTTGTTGATTTAATTAAGCTTGTTAGATGCTTGTCCACAGGAAGGAGCAAAACCCACTAGTACTGCCACCATATGACAGAAAAAAAAAGCTTATCCAAAAATATTAAATCAAGGCCATGGGTAAGGTATGTAATAATACTTGCAGATATTGTATTTCTTACCTCACATTCTGTGGATAACTGAAATCCTAAAAAAATAAAAGTATTATATTGAAGGGCATTATGAGTTTCTCCAATCACTTCTTTGCCTTCTTCCTAACTGGAATGTGATCCATAGTGTAGGTTATTTGGATAGTGGTGAGAATTTAGCGATTCCTCAACACGTGTTCTCTTCCTATAGTCAATAGTTTATATTTCCTGTTTGACAGAAGTCTCTTATCCATTGTGCTTCGTTTTCTGTGCCATGCTAAGCCAATGATTCATATTTTCTTTGTATATCTTCTTCATAATATAATAACTTTTTTTGGTATACATATATATTCATATTCCTGCCACCAGCACAGCAGCCTCCATTAGTACATATCCGACAGCAATAAACCCATGTTAATGTAGAGAATTAATGTAAAGCAGTCTTTCTTGTTTCTGTTTTTCTTTTAATATCGACATCCATAATTCAAAAATGACGAAGTTCAGATGATCAGATCTGAAAGTTGTATCTTTCCCATGACAAGAGGTGAGTCCAGAATTAATTTAAAAACTAACATAATAAACTCCTGAAAAATGTACCCGAACTTGAAGTTGTCATCCAATCAATTTTGTCTTTGATCTCTAATGGAAATGGCTCACCGTTTATGTCGTAATTAAACACGTGATAAAGGTGCACTTCTTCACAGAAGCATTTTACTACCTGCTTAGCAGGAAACAAAGGTATATCCATACGATCTGAACTAGTAGAAGGTTTTTATGCAAAGTTTGTGAATGTTTTTTGTTTTTAAATTGTCCCAAAAATCTATAGCACACAGATTGCTGCAAAATCCAGCACAGCACCTCTCCAGTGGAAGTCAATAAAAATATTTGTATTTTTGGCCTTTATGAATAATACATATCTGGTCTTTTGTGCATCAGTTACCATTTAATCAATTCTCTGCAGACGTGGCTTCATAGTCCCGTACAAGCTAAAAGAAAAAAATGTGTTAGGTATGGAAAGTTATGAATTAGGCACTCAAAACAACTTAAAACGATATAGCCAGACACTTAACTGCATCATCATTTTTATCATAAAGTATCATACAGTTCATAAGATTTGTGTTTAACCCCTTAGTTACATAGCATACTTTTTCTGTGTGGTACTTTTTCATAACACTATTGCCCAGGACCGGACTTCCCATAAGGCTGTAGAGGTCACGGCCATGGGGAGAGGAGAAGCAGAGGGGAAGCCTGCCTAATCCTGTATCATCGGTGGTACAGCAGGAGTGCTCAGGTAAGAAGGAGGATTGCTCTTTCCCCTTTTTGCCAGGCCCACATGGCGGCAGGTTCTCTCCCCTAAAGGAAGGGCCGTAGAGCGCATGGAGATGCTATTAACATCATAACCCTGTGCACTCGGCTATCTGTGGGGGAGAAAAGAGTAATGCTAGCCCTGGGGCTCATTGGTTTTCTAAGTTACGAATGACTCATGGATTTTGTACTATGCAATAAAATGCCTTTTCTCATAAGCCAAGACTTCTAATGGGTAATAATGGTTGACGAGAAAGCAGACAACTATGGATCAGAGTAC
The DNA here is from genome assembly GCF_036172605.1 of Pelobates fuscus. Classification (NCBI taxonomy): domain Eukaryota; kingdom Metazoa; phylum Chordata; class Amphibia; order Anura; family Pelobatidae; genus Pelobates; species Pelobates fuscus. Next base: position 46,675,555 of record NC_086326.1, read on the forward strand.
AAAGTTGATGCAGTCCCTGGTAGCTTCATTTTCTGTTAGCTTAAGAGAGGAGGATGGAAAGGTACTCCAAGCATAAACACGATAATACTCTTTCTTTTGCCATATTTTAACATTTAATTGAACTGAAACATTAATGCAGTAGACATATAGTTAAATAGTAAATACATTGTTAAACGCATTCCTAGGAGTTTCTGTCTGCTGTATACAACAGCTTTGAAACACAACTCAGGAAGAGGAGCAAAGCCAGTGAACCACTCGTGGACAGCTGTTCATTGTTAATGCAACTCATCAGCTTGAGGTTGGTTACTGGCTTGCGATTGAGGCTTGGCATTTAAACATAGAATTTGAATACATGTTGCTGCTTTTAACAGAGAGCTTAATGGTCTTAAAGCTACATTTTTGGGCTTAGAGGTCCAGTTCACACATTGAGATTCACATGATTGATTTATTTATTTATGGCTACCAAGCAACCAGACACATTTGCATGGTGGAACATTCAAACCCTGAGACAGCAAGAGACTGGTAATGTATGCCACACTTGACATTCACAGTTTATGAAAAAAAATGATGGGTATCTTTTATTTTTTTGAATTAAATTATACACATGGCTGATTCTTATCTGTCATTAAATTCCATCTGTGACCATATACAAACTCCTTTTTTTTTTCCCTTGGTAAGACGTTATCACATTGCCTCTGTAGGACTGAAGTAATGATACACACTAAAACTTACCTTCTATATTGTGCAGAGGGTCTATGACCAAAGTATAAAAGCTAAAGAGAAAAATAAAAACAAAAATAAAAACTAAAAGAGAAAAAAAAATGTTAGTTATTTTGAAACAGGTCTTCAAATGTAACAACATTTAATAACATGTGTAACCAGAATAATTTTACTATAAATTATATATATATATATAGTAAAGTTATACATATACATATATGTACACACACACACACACACACACACACACACATAGATAGATAAACAGACAGATTCATACATTCTTGCAAGGTTTGGTTTCCTTGAAACATGGTATTTACACAGTGAGCACAGGCAGTATATTTACTGGCATGCTAAATAAAAAAATTAAAAAAAATTAAAAAAATAAACATCATCATTTGAAAACATAGATTTTAGAATCCAACATTCATTGTCTCTTAAACATATAAAGCAATGTATCTACGAAATCATTGCTGTGACTCAATGGGTGCCAGTGTCCTCAGACTATAATTGGTTTCCAAGGGAGGATAGATTGCCAGTGTCCTCAGACTATCATTGGTTTCCAAGGGTGGATAGATTTGCACATGATCATGCAGATGTGCGTTTTACATATTATCAATGCACCAGCACAGATGTGAGTTATGGGCTATTGGGGAGGAAGCACCTCTAGTGACTGTCGGGAATACAACATTTAGATTTACTGGTCTGGGTGCCTACAACAAAAAAATCCGGTAGGCACTGGATTGGTACATTTGTATATAATTAATCATTGGCAAATTGTACTGTAATTATATGAACAGCATGCTTGTTTAAACATTATAGTAATGCAACACTATCTCTGTGCAAAGCTTGCACAGCTGTCCTTTTCCTGATAGGGACCCACAGATCAGTAAGGTCAGAAGCAAGCAGATTGTTATCAGTTGAATTCTAGAAGGGATCCAGTGTACATCTTTAGCCAGGATTTCCATAAATCTAGAACCCCCCACCTTGGGTATCATAGAAACAAATTATTAAATTTGTGCTTACTATTTAGAGCTGGCTTCCCCAAACTCCGGCCCTCCAGATGTTGCTGAACTACAACTCCCATGAGTCTATCAATGAAATAGATAGGGTGAGAATCATGGGAGTTGTAGTTCAGCAACATCTGGAGGGCCGGAGTTTGGGGAAGACTGGTTTAGAGACTATCACGAGCTGAAGTGTCACCAGATTAATAGGACCTGTGTTGATCTCAGTACCCGGTCTCAATAAATCATTTTTCAGTTAGACGGTTTGTGATCTCGACTGGCAGAGTGACAGCAGGTGGCTTATTTACATAGAATTGTTCAGTTACACAGTATCCATACAAAATAAGTCTTACCTTCTCTTCTAACTCTTTAATCTGCCTCTTCTGAAATTCAATTTTTTCTTCTAACTCTTTTACCCTCTGTAAAGAAAGAAAAAAGAATAACTGAAAAAGAGTGCCTTTACTCTCTCGTCAAATGCAGAGTTAAACAATCTTACAGCATGAGTATGAAAAGAGGGGTTATAGGTGGAGGTTACTTGATGAGAGAAGCAGAGACTATCAATTTTCATCAATGAAAATATTTGGAAAATACCAGGAAGTTTCAATATTAGTAGGTTGACAATAATGGTCAGCATTAATAGGTACATTTAGGGCAATGCAAGTAAATGGATTGTTCCCAAGTTCCCCACAGAGGTAAAAGAACAGACTGACCAGGGGTACCCAACCTTTTAATACCTACCACCCATTTTTGTTGATGGTAACATGTGTGTGTGAAGGGTGGTGTGTGTGTGTGAGTGAAGGGTGCCATGTGTGTGAAAGGTGCCGTATGTGAGGGTGGCAGTATGTGTGTGTGAGGGGGCAGTGTGTGTGTGTGTGTGGGGGGTGCAGTGTGTGTGAGAGAGGTTCAGTGTGTGAGAGAGGTGCAGTGTGTGAGAGAGGTGCAGTGTGTGAGAGAGGTGCAGTGTGTGAGAGAGGTGCAGTGTGTGAGAGAGGTGCAGTGTGTGAGAGGGGTGCACTGTGTGAGAGGGGTGCACTGTGTGAGAGGGGTGCACTGTGTGAGAGGGGTGCACTGTGTGAGAGGGGTGCACTGTGTGAGAGGGGTGCACTGTGTGAGAGGGGTGCACTGTGTGTGAGGGGTGCACTGTGTGTGAGAGGTGCACTGTGTGTGTAAGGGATGGAGTGTGTGTGATGGGTGCAGTGTGAGTAGGGGTGCAGTGTGAGTAGGGGGTGCAGTGTGTGTCAGGGGGGCAATGTATGTGTGAGGGGGCAGTCTCTGTGTGTGTGAGAGTGTAGGATGTGTGAGGGGGCAATGTGTGTGTGAGAGGGGCAGTGTGTGTGTAAGGGGTGTAGTGTATGTGTATGTGCTGTGTGCAGCTGTGAAGGCAGATCCCCCTGCTTTCTTCTTACCTGTAACCATGGAGGGGTGACATAATGCTGCAAGCTGTGGTTATCTAGTGGTGGCATGTTCACTTTAGCCCGCAGCTCCTCCGGCTGCAGGCTGACTCTCCTGTCCTCCTGCGAGCATAGCACTGTATTGGAGCGTTGCAATGTTAACATGCAGAAAGGCTCTGACCCGCCTGCTCGTAGGAGACCCTTCCCACCCTCTGCTGGAACTAAGTGCCAGCGGGCAGGTGAGGGAGATCTTTGAGCTCCTCAACAGCCCGAGAGGGATTACAGCAAGGTTGGCTATGCAGGGGCCGGCAGGGGAGATGAAATTATCTCCCCTGACTGCCTTGGTCTATGGACACCGCGGCCCACCGGGCATTTTCTGCAAAACCCACCACCCACCCAAAAACCCAAACTGCCCACTAGTGTTTTTGTTTTTTTTACGGCGGTAGGGACCAGGTTGACTACCCATGAACTACAGGTACAAAGAGAAAATCTGTGACAAAGTGCTATAGAAAGAATAATCACAATACAAAAGCAAACTAAATGGTCTTGCGTAATTTTCACGTTTCAAGTTTGCCTATAATAATGTATACTTATGGAACTATGTGCTGGCAATGGGCTGAACCTTTACATTTAAATGAACTGTCAACCAAGAGTAGCTGTTAGCGAGTACATTTTAAACTATCTCAGACCACAGTCAGATATGAAACCGTACAGAAACATATGGGCTTTGGAAATACATTTTGGAATTAACATTTGTTGTTGTTTTTAAAACTTGGTCTCCATTCCAATTTGATAGGTTTCATTAGTGGTGATACAGAACATTTTTGTGAGTGTGCAATACAGTGTAACAAAAACATAGAAGCACATAAAAAATAAAAAAAAAATGTAAACCAGAGTTCCTAAAAAGTAATAGGTCACAACAAATGGTCTTCCTGATGAGACACCATCGTTACATCGTTATGGTTACTTGGTAGAGGCTCATTCATAGTTTTACACTATTATCAGAGATAGATGATTGTTGTCAGAGGGAAACATTTCTAATCCTTCAGTTTTAAACTTGCCAAACCAAAACTTAGCTTTGACCATTAAAAGCATGCATTGATACAAGACATCGCTATGAGAAGATGCTGATTGCACAGACCAGTGATTTCCCGAGCGTGCACAATAAGCTCCCAATGCTCCCCTATTGATTGATAAACTCAGCCAATGAGGCAGGGCTATCACATAGAGAGTGGCATGCTGTGGGCTAAAAGCCAAGTAAAAAGTCTTATTTTTTAATTTAGGGTGGGCCCAGGAGTCTAAACTGTCATTGCAACACTATAGCATAAGGAATACATGTTTGCATTCCAAACGCTAGTGTTCTTTAAACAATACAAACAGTTTGTCACCTGCTAAGGCTTCAGTTGCATTGTGAAATGCATAGGTCATCTTACATCAATTTCTGTTCGAAGAGTAAGATTCAGCAATTCAGTAATGAAATGGCAGCTTTAGCAGAATAAGCGCTCTAGCATTCTTGACAATATTGATCAGAAAAAAGGAAGCATAAAGTGGGAGATACGTGTCCATCCATCTACTGAATTGCATAGCTGTCTTAGCGCAGGTATCTTTAGAACTTGGCAGATTTTTTTATATGCGATGGTTATAGTCTATTGTCAATGAGTAACTTCATGGCCATGCTTCCTGGAATTTGGATCATTAGACACAGAGAAATGAAAATCTAAATCCTATCATATAGTCTTTTGGAATGTTCAGGGTTGAAACTATTCCGTACAGTTGTCATTTACCTGTTGAGCATGTTGAATGATTTCCATTCTCTCACGCAATATCTGAGCATCTCTTTCTCGAAGCTCGCTCATCACCTGTCGTTTCCACTGGTCCACTGCACACTTCAACTTTTCCCTTTCATCTTCTGAAAGGATCTGAGACATCTTAGCCCCAGCCTCCTGTTGCAAGGCGTCATATAACATAGCCTCCAGTTCCAATATATGCTTCATAAAAGTAAAGCTATGTTAGTTTTCTGCATCTGATTTAATATTTAATTCAACACATGAATGTCAAGAACACAAACTTTAATAGTGAACTAAATGAAGTTTGCTTAATATATCTTACATGTGGATTCGTTGATTCCACGATCAAACTTAAATGAACTTAAACTAAATTGTGCCCTTAATCAATTTTCATTGCATGCTCCAATTTTTGGTGCTCTGATATGCAAAGCTAATGCCCTTACATAGGAAAGAGGGAAATAAAAGTGCACTGTACAATAAAAAAATGACAATGTATAACAATTATGTACAGTGCAAATAAGTAGTGTAAACCTATACACAGTATAGCAAGTTATAGTATACAAGGTACCTAGTTAGAATAAAAGGGAGGGGGGCATGAATCAAGTTTGCACCGGGGCCCCATGGATTGTGTGTACGTCACTGCTTGCGTGGTTTCTGGTTTCCCAGAAGACTCCCTGTTCCCTATGTGTTCCTGGTTCCTGACTCCTGGCCTTGTTCCTGACTCTGCTGCTCTCCGTTCTCCTGATTCTGACTCGTCTGACTACCCACTCTGGTGCCTGATCCCTGCTGGCCTCCTGGACTTTGCTTTTGGTTATTTCTTTATTTGCTATTTATAATAAAGGTGTTTTGCATCTAAGTTCTGTCTCTGTCTGGTTCCTGGTCCCCAACACCTTGTCTGACAGTAACGGTCCCCAACACCTTGTCTGACAGTAACTGTCCCCCTTTAAACACATTAACATGAAAAGTAAAAAATATAATTCTAGGCGAGGTTAATTAGCTAGTGGGCTATGTAATGCACCGACACAAATGTCTTCAGTAATGCTCAAAAATCTAAATGTACGAAAACTCATTAAGGATTTTTTTTCTTTTTACTGAAACATTGAAAGAAAACATTATCCAAAAGTGTGTTACCTTATGAGCCTGATCCAAAGATTTTTTCCGGAAATCCAACTCATCATCTAAATATCCTTTCTGCCTCGTGAACAGGTCCTATTAAAATAAAAAGATGCAATATTATTTTTCATGCCACATTCACTGGTCTCTATTTTTTATTGTGTGCTTTTTGGATCTTACTTTCTCATTCTCAATGTCAATCATCTTTTGCTGTAGAGCGGATTCAGTCACCTCTATTTGCTGAAGCCACTATATAAAAAAAGAGCAGCTTATTAATTATATTACAGAATTTTTAATGAGAGTTTTTTTCTTCCAACCACAAATACACAAAAGTTTTTTTTAGCACTCCCCTTGATACTCCTACCAAAGTCTAGATGCTTTGATCTATGATTGGGGTACAACTAGAACCAATGATTTGATTGCCTCCCACTGCTAGCTTCTATGGCGAAAAAACTATTTGTAAAAAGTCACGTCTTTTTATAAAGAGGCCAATAGTATAGAATAATCATCCTATTGAAAATGTTTCTAATTAAAAAATATTCACACAACATTTCAAGTTAATATTGTAATTTATTTTCACTATGTTTTAAGAAACAAGAGCGTGTTGCTTTGTGTATTATGCATAGTAAATGTCAGATATGTGTAGCTACAAAGAAGATTGGAGAGAAGCGGCATTTTTAGACCGAAGTAGATGGAAACACAGTCGATCGCAAAACATTACAAATTGTCATTCATCCACAATTCCCAGGTAAGTCATTAAACCCCAAAGAAAACTGCTGGGTTGTCAACATCCTCCTTTTGTTAACCATTTTGATCTAATTTTGTTTACACACGCACAAAATGACTGCAGTTAAATTTTGCACCATTAAAACCATGTTACAGAAGGATGCCACAGTATTTAACAATACACGGTAACAATACTTCTTACATATAATAAGTGAAAACACAGGTTTGGACAGTAGATGGAGCTATTGTAAACTTTACAGTTAATGTAGTTTTCAATATTGGTTGATCTCTGGCAGGCTTGCCTAACCTATTAACTACAAACCAGCACTATTAGTCTTTTTAACCAGCCTTCATATATGATGTTCACAGTAAAAAATAAAAAATAAAAAAAAATCTCCAGGCAGTCAGGGTGTTCAAACCACAAGCAGGTTAATTGCATCAAAAGGGACAAAGTGGCAACGTTACGATCATAAAAGAAAATGATACACAGGTAAAAATATGGTTGTAGACCTTGTTTTTTTTATTTTTGCATATCATCCATTTTGTAATAACATTAGACAAAGGTTTGCAGTAAAGAACAGAAGGACAATATTTGCGATATGTATGTGATTTGTAATGTAAGGACAATATTTGCGATATGCATGTGGTTTGTAATGTAAGGACAATATTTGCGATATGCATGTGGTTTGTAATGTAAGGACAATATTTGCGATATGCATGTGGTTTGTAATGTAAGGACAATATTTGCGATATGCATGTGGTTTGTAATGTAAGGACAATATTTGCGATATGCATGTGGTTTGTAATGTAAGGACAATATTTGAGATATGCATGTGGTTTGTAATGTAAGGACAATAGTTGCGATATGCATGTGGTTTGTAATGTAAGGACAATAGTTGCGATATGCATGTGGTTTGTAATGTAAGGACAATAGTTGCGATATGCATGTGGTTTGTAATGTAAGGACAATATTTGGGATATGCATGTGGTTTGTAATGTAAGGACAATATTTGGGATATGCATGTGGTTTGTAATGTAAGGACAATATTTGCGATATGCATGTGGTTTGTAATGTAAGGACAATATTTGCGATATGTATGTGGTTTGTAATGTAAGGACAATATTTGCGATATGCATGTGGTTTGTAATGTAAGGACAATATTTGAGATATGCATGTGGTTTGTAATGTAAGGACAATAGTTGCGATATGCATGTGGTTTGTAATGTAAGGACAATATTTGCGATATGCATGTGGTTTGTAATTTAAGGACAATATTTGAGATATGCATGTGGTTTGTAATGTAAGGACAATATTTGGGATATGCATGTGGTTTGTAATGTAAGGACAATATTTGCGATATGCATGTGGTTTGTAATGTAAGGACAATAGTTGCGATATGCATGTGGTTTGTAATGTAAGGACAATATTTGCGATATGCATGTGGTTTGTAATGTAAGGACAATAGTTGCGATATGCATGTGGTTTGTAATGTAAGGACAATATTTGCGATATGCATGTGGTTTGTAATGTAAGGACAATATTTGGGATATGCATGTGGTTTGTAATGTAAGGACAATATTTGCGATATGCATGTGGTTTGTAATGTAAGGACAATATTTGCAATATGCATGTGGTTTGTAATGTAAGGACAATATTTGCGATATGCATGTGGTTTGTAATGTAAGGACAATATTTGGGATATGCATGTGGTTTGTAATGTAAGGACAATATTTGGGATATGCATGTGGTTTGTAATGTAAGGACAATATTTGGGATATGCATGTGGTTTGTAATGTAAGGACAATATTTGGGATATGCATGTGGTTTGTAATGTAAGGACAATATTTGCGATATGCATGTGGTTTGTAATGTAAGGACAATATTTGGGATATGCATGTGGTTTGTAATGTAAGGACAATATTTGCGATATGCATGTGGTTTGTAATGTAAGGACAATATTTGCGATATGCATGTGGTTTGTAATGTAAGGACAATATTTGGGATATGCATGTGGTTTGTAATGTAAGGACAATATTTGCGATATGTATGTGGTTTGTAATGTAAGGACAATATTTGCGATATGCATGTGGTTTGTAATGTAAGGACAATATTTGGGATATGCATGTGGTTTGTAATGTAAGGACAATATTTGGGATATGCATGTGGTTTGTAATGTAAGGACAATATTTGCGATATGCATGTGGTTTGTAATGTAAGGACAATATTTGGGATAAGGTTATGTGTCTGAATAATGTAGCCACCTGATAATCATGATATAGAACACTTGCCACTAAATAACTGCAAAGAATACATACCTATATGGAAGTGTACCGGTGTGTATTATCACCATCTCATTACTATGATAAATCATAAAACCGCTTCTATGCCGCTCTCCTTACAAGCCTTTCAAGTATGAACAACAATTCTGAACAAAGTACATTAATTGGCTATGTAATTTGGCATATAATTATAGTATATATAGATGTAAACCATATAATAATTAAACAATATCTGCCCTATGCATTTCCCCATTTTTGCTTCAGGAACAAAATTACCTTAATGTATAAAAATAATAATAATAATGTTAGTTTGTCACACAAAGTGACAACTAGCTTGCCAGAAAAGAGCCTAAGGTTATTCAGTATGCAAAAAAAAAAAAATACATATGCAAGTCAAACTGGTTAAATTGTTACCTTTTCAGCCAAATTTAGGACTGTTCTTGCTTGTATAACAACCACTTGTTCGTCATTTGCCAAACTCTACATCCAAAAGTACATGCAAGAGGTCAGTTCAATCATTTCGAATGGTTTACAGTTATTACTGGCTCATATGAAATAATAAATGCAAGCACATTAAAAGCATGTTTTGTACGCATATTTTCCATTTCAGTTAACTCAGTAATGGTATTAATTTATCCAAATACCCATCAAGTTTTTGAGCTAATATAATAAGAAGAACCTAAAACAGATTTTCCATTTGAGTGGTATGTGTTTGAACAAAGCTTTAACATAGTTTACTTGCCTTGCCTTGCTCAGCACTCGTGAACTCAAACGATAAAAAGTGGCAAATGAACATTTTATTTAAACTGCATTTGTTTAAAAGGACAATATAGGCATCTAGGCCACTGCAGCTTATTGAAGTGGTCTGGGTACAGTGTCCCTGCCCCCCTTAGTCCTACAATGTAAATCATGACGGTTTTGTAGAAACTGCGATGATTACATGGCAGGACTAAGACTTCCTCTAGTAGCTGTCAATGAGAAAGCCACTGGAGGTGCTTCCTGGTGGCTAACCTAACTGATGCGGAACGTCCTCATGCTCTGCATGAGGATGTTCAGCGTCAGTAAAATCTCCATAGGAAAGCATTGAATCAATGCTTTCTTCTGGGGAGGGTCTAATGTGTGCGCGGAGCTTGCAGCACATGCGCATTAGGTCCCCCCCACCGGACGACGTCTGAGGAGGTGGAGTACAAATCTAGTGCCAAGGAAGATCGACGCTGGAATCAGGTCAGTAAACAAAGTTTTTTACATGCTGAGAAGGATGCATGAATGAGGGGGAGGCAAAGGGGACTACATTGTAAGGAATACATGTTTGCATTCCTTACACACAATAGAATCCCTTCAACCTTTGCTACTTGTTCAAACTGGAAACAAAGGTAAAACCCATCAAACATAAAAATTATGATCTTTTCCAATGTTTGGAGAAGGGAAACAAATATTTTTGCAAAACTATAATAAAAAAATAAAAATAAAAACAATTGTGTTTAGCCTTTGCACTCAAAAAGCCAAAAACAAAAAGTAAGAAAATCGTATCCCTGATTCAGCTTCAGTGTAGAAGAATGAATGAATAGTGGAAGGAACCAAGGAAAACATTTCTAATAGAAAGAGCCAGATGGAATAATATTTTGTAAACCAAAAAATATTCTGTTAAGCAGAAGGTCAGTGTGGGAGCATAATGATGTATTTAGGAAGAAGATACAACTGAGGCAGATGGTAAAATGTCAAGAAGATGAACTTTAGTATGTTACTGGCCACTGTTTAAAGAAAGCCAATCTGCCCCATACACCTGTTTAGCCGATGGGTTCCGTGCATGCAGCACATGTGGCAACAGCAAAAGGGACAAATGACACAACGAAACATGCACAATTTAGAAAATGAACATACACTTACGGCGTTATCCCCTAGGATGTCTAATTTTTTCATCAGCTCAGAAACAATGATATCCTAGAAACGCAAACAGAGAAAGAAAGAAGATTGAGCCTTGATAGAAGCCGTGATATTCGTAGGACACTCCAACAAGACATAGAAGAAGACTTACTGTAACACCTTCAGCTTCGCAATATACTTGCAGAGGACTTTTTCCTTCTGGAAAGGGAATATGGTGAAATGTGATGGCAGGTGATCTCCTTTCCCGCTCCTAAAGATGGAAAAATACAGTCTGAATAACAGAGAAAGATACAAATAAATGTTTTTACATTTCATAGCCATTCTTAACCATTAGAGGGGCATTATAGGCACCCAGACCACATCAGCTCATTCAAGTGGTTTGGGTGCTCTGTCCTAGGTCCCCTAATTCTGCAAAGGCAATTAATGCGATTATTAATAGACTGCAATAATTAGCTTTAAGGGTTACCTCCACCTCTAGACAGCCACTAGAGGGACTTCTCTGAGTCACTATGCATGAGGACATCCAGAGTCACCCAAAATCTGTGGGAACGTATTATACGTCATTAGGTATGTTATAAGTCATAAGGCCAGTGCCGCGCATGCGGTTAGGTCTCCCACGCCGGATGACCTCAGCGGAGGAGAAGCGTCGAAGGACATTGGCGCTGGACCCAGGTAAGTGACAGAAGAGATTTTTAACACCTACTGTACCATGTGGGGGAGGGGCACACTAGGTTGTTATAGTGCCAGTAAAACAACTTTGCTTTCCTGGCACTGTAGTTTCCCTTTAAGAATTTAAAAACCCACCAAAAATGTTAAATTATTACAGCAGATTCATACACCATACGATAATGCGTCTTTATATTTTAAACAAATTGAGATTTGTTTTTATTGTCGTCTACAATGCAATCAAAGCATAGGACATCTCAAAGTAATGTTTAATAGCTGGAATAACAACTAAGCCTGATTAATGAGTTCTCGTTTCCACCAAAACCCACCAAGCATTTTATCAGCTAAGAAAGTATTTGTATTCCAAATCAAATAACACCTTGCATGTTTGTTTAAAAAAAAAAAAAAATGGAAAAAAAGAAAAGACATCAACACTGAAATAGGAACGCAAACTAGTGTTTACGATTAGTGTAGGAAGTTCTCTATAATCTTAGTTTGGGTGCTTACTTCAAGCTCAAGAATTCGAAATTCCAGTAGTTCATTCTGGTCTTTCACATCCTGTACATCATGCCGTAGCTTTGCTTCATCCGTCTCCATCTGTTTAATCTGACAAGGAGAAAACATCATTTACATTTCCTTTTTACCCCTAAAAATCAAAGAACAATAACTTACATTTACATAATGTTTATGATTTCCCTGTTCCGAAAATACTTTAAATCCATCTTAAAACAACTGAAAGATTAGCTCAGTAACTTAGCTCAGTAACCCAAAGTGTTAATGACTGCACACACCAGAATACCATCTACGGCCAGTAAAGTTCTCTATTTCCTGAACTCATAGCGCTTCCAAATGCTGTGCTAGTCTCCATCCAACCATCTAACCACCTAATCATCTAATCATCTAAATGTCTATGTAGTCACTCATGGTATGTAGATAACCTATAATCACTACGCTTTGACACTAGAGAAGGGTCTTGTGAACCTAAAGCCGTAAACTTGTATATTTGTCAATAATCTGTCAATTGATCAGTATGAAAAATAAAAACATATAAAAGATTTAATCTAACAGCAAGAGGGTTTTCATTCTCCAAAGTTAGTTTTATTGATTTGCAAATCACCAGCACAGAAACATACCTTTACACTTTACCTTTATGTAGGAGTGGTAGGATCATTTGTTTTCTATTAAATAGACACCCTCTAAGTAATGAATTTATGGTTTTTTTTTTTTAATACTTCCACAATGACCATAAAAGGCCACTATGATTTGACTGGGGCTCTGTCAAGGGTAATTAACTTGTCACTTGCTTGTTGTGTTACCATACAATGAATTTAAAAAATACACATTTTTTATTTTTTTTTTAAATAATTTTTTTATAGCTGTCATTTGCAGTATGACAGAGACTGAATGGAAATAGGACAATGTCTCATAGATCTGTAAATCATTTAACATATGTCTCTAAACTGTTAAAAGAAATTAAGTTGCAAGGGATGTATCACTCATGGATCTGTCTAAGTCAGTGGTCTAAAAGGACACCAAGTAAAAATATTAAAGTTAAAGGGACACGCAAAACCTGAAAGCATTTTAGGTTGCTGAAAAGCTTTGAGTTTGAAGAGTGTGCACTCTTTCAACAGAAACCGACACTTTTATAAATTAATCTGGTTACACCCTCCCCCCTTTGGCTTTCAAGCAGACAGGTTCTGTTACTTCCTGGTTTGTTTGGGTCAGTGGAGCTAAACTCAAAAGGCAGCAATTGCACAGAGCACCTGACTTGCAAAGACTTCTCATTGAGCTGCACTGGGAAGTCTCTGATTGGACAGCCGCAGAAAGTCTGGGCGGGATTAGAAAGGCAGAACTGGCAACGACTGCAGACAAAACCCAATGAAAAAAAGGAATAATTAAAGGCATGCAAGTTTTCGTTTAGTTTATTTGTACTAAACAGTGATTTTTATTTATTTTGTATTTGGGCTATGAAGTGTCCCTTTAAGGAATAACCAACAGATATTTGATCATAAATATAAAAGGAGAGCAAATGGTTTTCGATTGCATATTAGTAGTGACACAAACACTCATTTAAGAAGATCATCACGTGTCTACGATGAGTAAAACAGTTACTGTAACGCAATTCTTTAACAGACAGTATATTAACAAAAAAGTCATTTAACGCAAGTGGTTTAGGCCGTTTAAGATAGATAGACAGACAGACCTATACAAAAGCGCTACGGAATATATTGTAAAGCGCTACGGAATCTGTTGGCGCTATATAAATGGCAATAATAATAATAAGAAGAAATATGATTAGGAGGTTATTGCTAGAAACATGACCAGCATAATGTGATAATGTCTTACCTTTTCTACAAATTCCTGATTTCTTTTGTACAATGCCTGTTTTTCCTCAATCCATTTCATGTCCTTAAAAACAAAATGTAATATCTGTAGATATTTCTTGTTTGTTTCCGCTCATTTAGCAGATACGTAATTGCTTACTGTTCCTCAACAGGGATCTAGTGCAGAGTCCGCAGTTTAGTTAAACAGCATTTATTAGCCCAATTTGCCTTTGAAATGCCTAAAAGTGGTTCTAGGTAGGGTTGGAAGTGAATAAACAGCAAGTCTTTTATCCAGAATATACTTGTTTTGTGTTTGCATTTTCAAAGACAATCAGAGAATATTTGTAATGATAAATGCTATTTCCATTTCCATGCCACAGTCCATTAAATAGTGTTAGTCTATGATGAATAGCTCACAGATTTTCTTGGAAAATGTCTTATTTTAGACACCATTGCGAATGATGAATTTTTGATACAAAAAAATATTATAAAATGTAATAAAACTGCATCATAAAAAAAAAAAAATGAACTTTGAGTTCCGTAGCTCTCTTTCATATAGATCAGGCAGAATTGTTTGTATTCGTTAATACATTTTCTATCAAATAAAAATAATATCACAATATTTGACTAATGATATATTGATACTTGTACATCATAAAGTATATTAAATGGTATTGATACCTTTAACAACCTTGGGATGCTTTTAAATGGTTTCAGGTAACTGTTACTAACAAGTTGCCAATCGGAACGTTGCTATATAATGTTAGTAACTACAGTAAGTTTACAGGCTACAAATGTTCACTGGTAATTGGTGGCCGATGGACATAGTAAAATCTCCCAAAGAGCTTATTAGGAGCTTATAAGCGTTATAAATAAATGAGGTAGAGGCAAACTGTCTGCCTACACAAATTTCAATATGGACAAAAAAGTCTCCACTGTTCAGCAATATCCCCATACTGTAGTTCCAACAGTGTATAACAGGCAAACAGGAAAAAAGATAGGAGTCGTGCGCAACTTGAATTTGCAGTGCACCCCTTGGTGCTACACCTTTAATTTCAGAAGGACAAAGTAAAACAAACGTTTCGGGCAATAGCCCTTTATCAGTGCTAATATCCTTATTGACATTTGCATTAATAAAGGGCTATTGCCCGAAACGTTTGTTTTACTTTGTCCTTTTGAAATTAAAGGTGTAGCACCAGGGGGTGCACTGCAAATTCAAGTTTATCCCAATGTACAGCGCTACGGAATGTGATGGCGCTATATAAATAATAAAATAATAATAAGTGCTGTTTACTACCTGTTTTTATTCACGCTATACAGTGAAAGTAACAAAAAAAATTACACCTGCCACATCTAGGTATAATGATAAAAACACACACATACAACTGAAAACTAATTAATCTTTATAGAAATGGTAACACATGTTATTATTACAAATATTTTATTATTATTTATACAGCACCAGCAAATTCCATAGCGCTGTACAATGGGAACTGCCAAGTGTCCAGAAGCATCAGATAATAAACAAAAAGTTTCCCACAATGCATCAGCAATTTTTTTTGTATGTAGCGCACACAATAGTAAATATGAAAGATAATCTTTATTTTATGTGACGAAGTAAAAGTTGCAAAATAAACAAAGTTGTAATATGTAAATGTGTTTACCTCTATTGAGCAGAAAGCATGAAGTCGTTAAACGTTTAGATATCTTACCTGGCCCTGCTCAGACATTGCTTTTTCCAGATCCTCTATTCTTGTTTGATATCTATTTATATCTGCTTGCAGCTGTTCCCGAGTCTGTACATCACACAAAATACATCAAAAGTTTTTAATACTCTATGAAACCGACAAGAAGAATTGTTTGAATATCAGTCCAACAGTTTGCTGTAAGATTAAATGACATTGTATGTACTTAAAATTTTTAATCCTCAGATCATAGGATCAGGGTAAAAACTGAAAGAATGAAAAATTAGCTATTTAAAGGAACACTTTATAATACATACATACATACATACATACATATATATATATATTATTTTATTTTTTATTAGCCATATTAATGCAGTAGACAAGATTCCAAAATACCAGAGTATTGCTGCAGTAAAGAATGATATATTTTTTTTATTGGACTAACATTATATTTAAAAGACTAGATTTCAAGTTTTCCTCTCTTCCTCAGGAGTAAAGTATTGCTTCAGAATACAGATTAAAGGGCACTGTAGTATATGACACTAGAGTTCTAAAACCCTTACCTCTTGTTAGAAAGGTGATTTACTCACCTTTTTCCAGTGTCACGTAGGGCTCCTCGCATTTGGCCCCAGCCCCAATCCGCCTCCTTGGCTGACATCATCAGATTTGATTATTTCAGCCAAATCACAATGCTTTTCTAATGATCTCTGCCAAGGATGCAATGCGGGGGGCAGAGTTAAATGCCACCCTGCTCAATCAGCATCTCCACATAGAGATGCATTGAATCAATGCATCTCTGTGGGGAAAATTCAGCGTCTCCATGTAGAGCGTCAGTGCAGCACTGCCCCAGGAAGCACCTCTAGCAGCCATCTGAGGAGAGGCCAGTGGAGATATCCCTAGGCTGCAATGTAAACACTGCATTATTTCTGAATGTTTTTCTATTATTGTTATGTTTTGGAAAGAAAATGCTGTTAAAAAACAAAACAAAAAAAAAAACACAACAATCTTTTAGATATACTCCTAAGGAAACCATACAAACAACATGGCATTGCACGTCTTCTTTGGGGATATCTGACATTTTCTGGCTTGCAATACTCTACATCCTCCTCTTCTTCGTCAGCATAGACTTCATCATCAGTGATGTTCAATGACCTATCAGATGCATTGCATAATATACAAGAGATATATATATATATATATATATATATATATATATATATATATATATATATACACACACACACCTTAACTTCTCGCTCTGCATCAAGCGTTCCACCAACTTGTTCTTGTAGGAGTGCATAGGCACGTTGTAAAGCTTGGTACTCCATGGTCAGCTGGCGAAATCTCAGCTCAGTCTCTTCTTTGGCCATACCCTGTCACATAAGCAACACATTGCGAGTGGTGCATGATTTCAATACATTCTGTCAAGGTATGTAACATTTTATGATCTACGAATTGCTTGTTAAAGACTGGTGGTATGTTTGCAGTCTTTACGAGTTAAGATACCCCTTCTAAACTTGGCCACATATTGTAAAGGAAAGCACTGCTTATGATCCCCAAATAAGTGCAGCTGCACTTAAGTCCTTTCAACATAATTAAGGCCAGTCTGTAGCCACTGAGATGGTCTGACGGAAAAAAACAGGTTCCTTTTGCATTTGGGCTTTACAGCAGACTTAAGATTTATAGTCTCTCAGCTTTGGCTTTAAGCCCTTTTAGACAACTTCAGAAGCCAAGTCCATCACAAGATAAAATCCAACCCCAGCAAATAAGGTTCTTCTAAAGCTAGACTGATGTACATAACAACATAGGATCTTCATGAGAAAGGGATTGCGATGGTGTAGAACATCATTAGTTATAAAATAATTAATGGGTGTTTGCCACATCTTGTTAATGTGGCACAAGTTAAAGCAAACCCCTTTTCGCAGTGCCGAATTTTCTATTAGACGGAGTAGGCATCTCCCCACAGTTACGATATGGAAGCATGTTTTCAGCAGTTATAATGTGCCTTTTTGGAGCTCATGTGAGCTGGTAGTGAGAGATAACTATTAGGACCTCTGTAGTCCAGTCAGCCTCATGTACTCGGTAGCAGAGCTTCAGGTACAGTTATAGAGGATGTAAAACTCAGTGTTGTCCCATCTCCTCCAGGATTTATGTGTGAGGCTGGACAGGAAGTGGAAGGAATAATTTCTCATCTGGCCACTAACAGCCTCTCACACAGGAAATGCCTTGCAGGAGGAGCAGGTACAGCAATGAGTGATGAACACTGTATAACAGCTCATACAGACCTACTATTCATCTTAGGAGGGCGACTGGACTCTAGAAGACATAGAAATGAGTATTTTTTGTAAATAACACTTAAATCTCCACATGCCATTAACACCCTTACCTAACCCTAAATTGAACCCCTCCCAAAACCTAAACAAACAAACATTTTTCTTCATTCCAAATATAAGTACTCAAAGTCTAAACCTGAAAAGGGGCATTTTGCCTCAACCCTAACTCCTCTTAAAAACTAAACAACTGATGTGGGGGGTAGGGGGTACCTTATAATTCTGTGCCTATAGGCACCTGCCATGTAAACCCAGCCCTGACTGTATGGGAGCATAGTTTGGTTGGAAAAGGTAATATTTAAATTGTACCTCTTCTACATCCTCATCTGGAGTGCAAGGTGTGCGATCTGTGCGATCAGTTTGGTATGAAATAGACGAACCATCTGAATCCAGGGAAGCTTCTTCATCATATCCAAAAAATGTCTCCACAACAGGCTGGTAATAGTGGAAATGATATGGATGCTTTAGGATTTCAGGGCCATAAGAGAATCAGTAATGTTTAACATTTTATAATTGTATGTGCTTGACTCAATCAGCTACAAAAGAAATCAAGAATAATACGTAAAAAAAAAAAAAAAAGACAGAAGTCTGTTCACACATAAGAATAAGTAGCATAATAAACTTCTTATAAGGCTTCTGACATCAGGATGAGTGAGAATATTCAATTATGCAATTTATTTGCTCAATAAAATGTCCAACGAAAAAAAAAGTAAAATTTTCTATAACAAGAAC
This sequence comes from Pelobates fuscus, assembly GCF_036172605.1. NCBI lineage: Eukaryota > Metazoa > Chordata > Amphibia > Anura > Pelobatidae > Pelobates > Pelobates fuscus. The sequence goes on from NC_086326.1 coordinate 46,694,200, forward strand.
AAGGGATGGCAAATGACAGGAGTATAAAGATGTGCTACACTGATTTTACTACATAGGAGGGGTTTCCATCAGCATTTTACTTGCCATAATGGCTAATGAGTATATTTTGCTCTGTTTCGTTAAGCTTTATTTATTTGGTTTTAGTTTGCCATTGTGCTGTATGATATATGTAAAGACTGTTAAGCCTGTAGCTGTGGGAGAGGTTTATTCACCCTATAAATATCTGTACCTGCATCGGAGGAAGTGATGTCCTTGTATAGGAGCAGCGATTTAAGTCATTAACACAGTACCGAACGGCAACTTGTGGGGGCTGGAGGGTGATAATATGTCCCCTCCTTTAATTTAATAGCCCCCTCTTGTGGGGCACTTGGATGGATACTATGTGTCCCCCCCAGTTTATTATTTAATTAGGGGCCCCACCATGGGAGGAATACTAAGTCCGCCTTTACTGGATTAGCGACTGAGCAGCAAAAGCGTTAATGGAATTTTTGCAGAACTAAAAGTGGTATAATTGCACCTGTTTTATTCTCATTTCTCACATTATAAGATTGTGTCTAGTACAGATAACCCTAGCACGGAATAGCAGGAAAATATTGTACAATCAAGTGTTTTACAACTACAAATGTTCCATCTAGTTTTATCTATTTGATGCAAAATTATTAGTAAATAACGGATTGATTGTATGCTTGTTATTTGTTCCAAGAGTTATATACGTATATAATGAATAAGTGAGTGCGCGAGAACGTATGTGTGTATGTGTGCACGTGTCCAAAAATGTAAAATATATAGAAAAATCTCATTATAAAGTACTTTGCACTGTAAATATAAAACAGCATTCACTAACAAAAATATGATCGAGCCATATAGACGTTCGTAGATTAGTGCCAAAATAATAAGTAAGAGTCTTACTGTAAATGACAAGGAGGCATTATGGTAACAGCTGCTGCTTCTACCGACTTAGAAATGGAAGAAATATTTTTTCTTGAAACAGTTTGTTCGGAACACGAAGCATACACATTTGAAAGTGGAAAATATTTTACCTTTGGGAGCTTTGTCATTTTTTTCCTTTGCTTTCTAAACCTTAAAAGCTTTTCTCGATCCTGCATAAAAAAAAAAAAAAAAAAAAGTTAAATACATGGTGAAATTATTTTTTTTTTTTTTCTTTTCAAAAACATTCCTGGCAGCTACGAGAGTGCATTCAAAGGCATCATATTCAATTTCCAGCTTGCCAAAAAAAATATTGGAATAAATTTGTTGTGCTGGGAGAAATGCTTTTTTTCACAGTAATTTCTCTTACTGTATCTGGGACAAGACATTATGTGTTTTGGTTTCACAGGGGTTAAAGGAAGCATTCTGTGATCATCTAGTACCTACTCAATAAAATGGATGGGGTTAGTCTGCATGTGCAGTACATATACCATTTACGCTCTGCACATGTGTGAGTACCTCCTGCTGGTATTTGTAGGAAGCACTGCGTATCTATGCACGTAAGATGCTATGCGCCCCTGCGCAGTGATTACCCCAGTCGAAACGCAAGGATCATCATAAGGAAACAACAAGTCACTTTCTAGTAGGTAGGTGGTACTCAATCACAAACATGATTTGCAAAATGAAGACATTTGTATATATTCTTTCTATCTTAGCAGCTATTTTGTTTTTTAGGATATATATATTTTTAATGCATTAGCTACACACAGTTTTATGAAAAAAAGGTTTAGGACACCTCATGTGAAGTGTATTTTAATAATATAAAAATAGTGTATATAACTGCAGATAAAGATTTTCTGTAGCAGTTATAGATATATATATAGAATTCTGCCATCACACACCAAGTAGTTATTGGTAAAGGGTTGAAAGAGACTCCTAAAATGAGATGTGGGGCTTGAGAATCAAAGGCATTACAGCAAGGTTTATAATGTGCTAATGTGCCTTAATATTGACCCATACTGTGCAGGATATCTATTTGTTTTGTATTTCACTAATTTGTATTAAAAAGACTTTGAACGTATCTATAACTATATATGAATGATTTTTTATTTAAAGGAATACTATAGGATCAGAAACACAAATGTGTATTCCTGACCTTATAGTGTTAACCCCCCCCTAAAAGGTAATAAAACTTACCTTATTTCCAGTGTCACGCAGGTCTGGCAGACCCCTGATCCACCTCCTTGCTGACATCATCTGAATTTATGATTTCAGCCATTCCAATGGGGAAAACAGTGGATTGTCTGAAATTGGAAAGGAAGCGGGACAGGGACAGGGCCAAACACCAGCTTGGCCAATCAGCACCTGCTCATAGATATGCATTGAATCAATGCGTCTCTATGAGAAAAATTCAGCTGAATAGCAGTGCAGCACACTGTGCAGCACTGCCCCTGGAAGCACCTCCAGTGGCCATCTGAGGAGTGGCCACTGAAGGTGTCCCTAGGGGGCAATGTAAACACTGCCTTTACTCTGAACAAAGATTTTCTATTTTATTGCATAATGCTGTACATTGGTCTTATGTTATATACGCAGATTTTATACTTGGCTTCTGGTGTAATCAAGCAGCTGTAATCAACAGTTTTTTTTTAATTAAATATATGGCCACAAAACAACGTGTAAATTGTGTCAAAGGAAATACACTTATTTTGAGCTTCACTTGGGCAAAGTGACACTACGGTCTTGATTCAATAAGCTTTCCAAATGATTCTATAAGGATAGAAAAACAAAAACAAAAAAAGTTCCAAATAATTTATCTACAGATGTCACCAGTAAAGTCTATGGGAATTTTTGTTAATAATCATTTTAAAAGTTTCTCTAATATCATTGAATTATTTGGAAAGCTTATTAAATTGATGCCTATATTAGCAAGTTCTTTTATTCTCAGGTAGGATGGTATTTGGTTAGCGAATTGGGTAATGTAGGATCTCTGATAAGTCCTCACACAGAGTTCAGGTGTGAAAGTGGTGTGGAGGAGGACATCAGGCTAGTTTATCCAGATTTAGACAGACTTATCAGCTCTACTTTGTATAGACATGATGTGAGAAACTTGCAAGTTACCTGTGTTACTGTAGACAGACTACTAGAAATAACCACTTAGCCTCCCTTTCCCCTTATGTCCATCTGTGAAATCTGCACTGATGTTCTTGGGGGAAGTCTACAGTGTGTATCTTTATTTAGACAATTTGTTTCTATTCCCCATTTATTAGACTCATATAGATAATGTGTAGTCATTTACCAGACTATAGGTAATGTATCCCAGCTGTAAGTCAGAGGCTACAGAAAACCGGTAAGATGGTATGATAGTGGGAGACTCTTTTTACACACAATTTTCCTACTTAGGTGTCCTAAGGGGTTTTACTTACATCCTTTTGAATCCTATCCTGAAATATAAGATTAATGAGTGATTTTTAAAAATATTTATTTATGTACTCTTTTTGACTGGGCAGTACACCCACAATAATCATGATTACTTTTTTTTTTTTTTTTTTTTTTTTTTTAAATCAGGGGACCTTCTAGACTTTCTCCTTTATTGTGGATGTGCTTTTAATCTAAGTTAGAGTTATTATGTCCTTTAATTGGTGGAGTCCCTGTACTATGACCTGCCCCGCATCTTTGTAGATAGCGGTAAGTATTTTTTTTTCTGTTAAAGAAAGCATTTGCATGCATTACATTTGCATGATCCTCAACCTGTGTGTGTTCTCATATATTTTATTCATCTATTTAAGAAATATAATATAGAATTTTATTGTAAGTAGTCACCTCATTCTACAATGATTTAACTTCTTATCTGGGTTTCACCTGGCCCCACCTCCCACCTCTCAGCCCCAGTACTTCTTACAGAATGAAAGAGAGTAAACCCCAGTGGTGCATGGCTTAGCTCGTTGGCTGCGAGCAATCAGTTGGCGCCAAAAAGTTGTCATGTTTGGGACTTAACTCAGTAAAACCAACATAAGTGTCTGCTTAGGCGCTTACATTAGCTCTCCATCATCAGTAGTGAAGATGAGGAACCCAAAGGTAAGAAGTCAAACTGTTCTAAACAGTATAAATATTTACAGTTAGGGATGCCAAAACATTTCTGACACCATAACCACTAAATAACTATGTATAGAGGGTTTCTTTCATATATGTCATGTGTTCATTTTGTAAAAAGTATTGTGGTTTTGTGTGACATTGTTGTGGTGGTGTGGGTAACTTTCTTTCTTTTCATAGCTATCTCTTACATGTCTGCACACCTCAGTCTTCAGATTTGTGTATGAGCCTTAGACATTTTCTTAGTTTTTCCTAACCCAGTCCTCAACACCCCAATGGTCCACGGTTTTCCATTATCTCCATTGGAACAGAATTGGGAAAATCCTTAGTCCTGGGCTCATATCATATTACTCTAGAGCTCTCTCTAAAACCTCACTTGCCTCTTCCAAAAAGAAACAAACAGTGTTTTGTGAGATTTGCCAGTTTACAACGATGTCTATGCTAATTCTGAAATAGTTTCCTACAACTGGAAAAAAGTACGTTATAAACTCATCAAATTCCATTGCATATGTTTTATTTGTTTTTTGTACATTTTACACCCTTCATTATGTAGGCGTGCGTCACTTAACTAGCAATTATTAGCACAGTGTATATGGGTTATCTTGAAATTACCTGTGAGGCACATATAAATCTCACCTGGAAATTGACAGCATAGTCAGGAGATCAGTTTACTTTCTCGATAGTAAAAGAGTTACCTTTTTTTAAATAGTGGTAAACGTAATGTTAAAATGCTTGTGGGTTTTTCTTAAATGCATAATTGTGAAGAAAGATGTATAGCTGACGTTTCTTGCTAAAAACAAACCTAATGATTTAAATTATTTTCACAACTACCCAAAAGTCAACTCTATCCAGTTAACTGTGAAGTAAAGGTTGGCAAAGGATCATGGGAGTTGTGTTTCTGCAAAATCTCGACGTTTTTTTTGCCACCACGATGTAAAACATACAAATACCCTCTGTTCTCTGCCTTGCTGTCCATATGTGACTACATTTCCATCTAACAAAGTTAAGTAATACCGAATGTGTATTTTAATGTATATATGTTTATTTTTTTTTTATATTTAGGCACGACGCATTAATCTGAAAGATTACTTACAATTACACTCTTGACATAACCAGCCGTTTCCAGAGTCTGTGAAAATAAAATTTGGAATGTTTATATGAAGTTCTAATACAATGACATAATATAATTTTCTAACAGATACTTCTTATATTTTTTATTATCCATATTCTCTATGATAAAGTGCACATCAACATATTGATGATTTGAGTCTCCCACTGACATCCCTGGACCTTCCCCCTATTAAATATTCCAACCTTTTTCAGATCAGTCAATAAAATGCAGCTAGTTGCGGTCAGGAATACAGCCACAGCAACAACTAAAAAATTGAATTAACCCTGCAATGTAAACATTGCGGTTTACAAAAAATACTGCAATGTTTTAGATCAGTGGTTCCCAATCCATTCCTCAAGTACCCCCTACCAGTCCAGGATTTAGGGATTACCCCGTTGTGTCTAAAGTATTTTTTTTTCTTTTTCTAAAAACACCTTAAACACAGTTGAGTAATCCCTAAATCCTGGGCGGTTAGAGGGTACTTGAGGACTGGGCTGGGAACCACTGTTTTTGATGTAAAGTTTAACACTAAAGGAGACACATTAAGATGACGTGGCCTTGGGGCGAATTTCATAGTCCTTTAAGCTGTAACTTTTTTTATTTTGATTTTGTTACAAGCTGATCATTTTAAAACTCATCCATAACAGCACCCGGATACCTAACAAATCAGACAATAGCACATCTTAAAAACCCAGTACCTTATTGAGTAACCTACTTACAGAGGCCTCAAAAGATAAATTGTACTCGCCATAGTTAATTTGTATTACGAGCCTGTAGCCCATGCCATCTCACACTCATTAACAAGATAAAGGTGTTCTCTAACATATAATTATAGAAATTGGCAACAAAATAGAAAAAATAATAATGTTTTCATGAAGTCACTGCTTGAAACAGAGGGAGAAATGAAGAAAGTAAATGAATTGGAACCTTGTCTCTAGAACAGATTGCAAAAAATAACTTTCGACAAGGACCTTTCGTTCTTTTCATATTAACATCTTACTCATTCTTATAACAAGTCCTCCTGTACAGGTCTGTTATAAATCAATATGACACGGCTAAATCAATTTCGACCTACCTTAGAAAGTTCATCTATTATGATTTGTTGTTCAGTTATCTGAAGCCTAAGAAAGTCAATCTCTCGCTCTTCTCGGCTTTGGTCGAGATCGTTCAACGAGCTTGGTCTCCTAATAGTGCCAACTTTTTGTCTCTGAAACAAAAACATTATAAATTTTAATAAGGTAAATAAACCTGTAACTAACGAGAGCATTTTGCAGCAATGTATCTTGCATTTTGCAGCAATGTATCAGCTTGTTAGCCATTCAAACGTATTTGTACCTCTTCGTTCTGGATACCCACCATTTCTATATTCTCTTGCATTAAAAACTTTAACTTGTTTTCCATTCTGCGCAAAGAATGGGACATTTCATCATTTTTCCGACTCAATCGTTTATTTTTGTCCAAAATAGGTTTGTATTGGCTCTCTGCTTCTCTTAGACGTTTCACCTGGAAGGGATAAACATGCAAAGATTTTACATGAACAAAAAAAAAAAATACACCTCTACAATCAAATGAGTTCTACCCTTAACAAACACATTTTACAAAATGTTACCAGTGATGTATGGACACAAAAGCACTGAAAGTAGCTGGATTAAAGGGAAACCACGGGGCAAAAATTACCCATTTTTAAAGCATTTTATCAAAGATAACTTCTGGTATCTTTGCGGCTAGAAGTGCAGTAGCCGTGGGGTGCAGGGAAAGGTGAGTTTTATTTATGTGAAACGGTCTCTCGCAAGCACTGCTGTCTTGTTCCATGGGATACTATTCAGCTCCTAGTGTTGCATCTGCCAGGAGCTGACATCAGTGCGACACTCTTGCGTATGTGCAAGAGTTCGACACTGATGTCAATGGAAGAACCAATGAGACGTCGGGGGGCTCTAAACACAACGCCTTTTTCCCTCAGACATCACTAGTGACTAGCGTGATAGTGGTAGCTCTGTCTTTTTGTCAAGCATTGTCAAGAGTAGGAAAAATATGTCTACTTTTTCTTACAATATCTTTCGACTGAGCAAGAATTTCAATTCAATTCCAACACAGTCTTTATGAGCATTTCATAAAGATTATATCTTTAAGAAATACTCTTATTTTTATTACTTTTTTGAGTGGAGGGCGAAAAAAAAAACCAACCCCTTTAAAACTCTCTATGTTAAACACCTGCCTAGCAGTGTGTACAGGAATAAGTAGTTTGTCCACCAAGAGCAGGCCCATTCATCATTAAAATAGTTAAACTGCTCTGTAGACTGATAGCAGCCATCCCATAGCTACTAGAAGTTTACTATAAGCTAGCCCTGCTCAATGCTTAAAGGACCACTCTAGGCACCCAGACCACTTCAGCTTAATGAAGTGGTCTGGGTGCCAGGTCCAGCTAGCTTTTACCCTTTTTTTTATAAACATAGCAGTTTCAGAGAAACTGCTATGTTTATACTGAGGGTTAAGCCAGCCTCCAGAGCCTCTAGTGGCTGTCTCATTGACAGCCGCTAGAGGCGCTTGCGTGCTTCTCACTGTGAAAATCACAGTGAGAGCACGCAAGCGTCCATAGGAAAGCATTATGAATGCTTTCCTATGCGACCGGCTGAATGCGAGCGCGGCTCCTGCCGCGCATGCGCATTCAGCCGATGACGTCGCGAGGAAGAAGAGGAGGAGGAGGAAAGCTCCCCACCCGGCGCTGGTGAAAGAGGTAAGTTTAACCCCTTCCTTCCCCCAGAGCCCGGCGGGAGTGGGTCCCTGAGGGTGGGGGCACCCTCAGGGCACTCTAGTGCCAGGAAAACGAGTATGTTTTCCTGGCACTAGAGTGGTCCTTTAAAGTAGAAAGAGTTCAACCAAAGTTGTCCAACGTTAGTTCAAACTTTGGTAAAAACTTGAAAGTTGTGATTATAGTGACCATTTTAACCCAGCCTGGATACTGTGATCTGCTGAAAAAATAGATCATTCCAGTCTGTATGTTCATACATATTCTGAACTTTGCAGAAATGGAACACAAACCGAAATATGGCAAGCCATGGTGGAGGCGTTCTTTTGTCATTAAGTAATTCTGCTCTGGAATTATACCTTTCAGTCTGATACTTTACATAATTATATTCATAACACGCAATATGTATTCTTAGATAAATTACCAGCTCATTTCTTTCTTCAGATAGTAAAGCATTTCGATCTTCTAGTTTGCGGATAATTGCACTTAATTCTGCAATTTTTAGTTGAAATCGACGCGCATCCTTTTCATCCAACTGCTGTTCCTAAAACAAAGATCAACTGCAAATAACTGTATATAGAACGAAATGGGAAAGTACAATGGGGTGCTTTAAGTAACATTTTAACTGCATTCTTCCCCTTACGGCGCTGAACAGGTTAAATGGATAGATATTGCAGATCCCTGAAAAATGAAAAACATGGATATGGAATGCAGAAAAGAGCAGAAACATAAAAATATGTCCATGAAAACAGAAAAAGCCACAAAAGAGAAAAAAAACGATTGCCATCTAAACCAAATATAGCTCAATTGCTCTTATCAAAAATATGATATATACCACCACTACTAGTCTGTTTAATTTATATATTTTAAAGAAGATTGACAAAGGATCAAAATGTATTTTACTTGGACTAGTTTTAAGATTGGGGCCACCAGCTCCCCCCTCCACTTACTCCACCATAATATGAGATATTTCATAATGTCCTTATCCACATAACTGGTCAATCCAAAATTGAAAGTGTATCAAAGTTTAAAACAGATGCAATGTCACTTGAGCTACAACTTCCAAGCCTACCATGCACACACTAAAATGTTTTTACATAGTTATGCCACATAAAATGCCCATCTGTGTTTTGTAGAACACTTCAACTAAAGGGGCTTTTTGACACACCACTAGTTTATAGTAGCGTTCATTCAATAACTTCACAAAGATGGCACTGAAATTTTTTTTTTGTAAATTCTCAGTTTAAAAGCATTTTTAAACAACAAAAGCAATTAAGAGAGAACTAAGAGTCTGTCAAAGAACAAAGAGTACAAAAAGATATTTTAATAATGGGAATTAACAGGTTTGGGTGTCGTTTTCCTTCTTTATGCTATTACCTGCCAGTGAGATGTCATAGAACATTAATTATATTGTGTAGCCATGGAAGTATTTTGCAAAGTGTAACATGGAAGCGAAAAAAAATAAAAAAATGAAGTATCGTTCACAGTGCATAAATGTAAAATGTTGGTGTTTTGTCTTAATATGTCCAATTACTCACCCAAAGGCTTCTCCGCTCTGCAACCAACACGTGTTGCCATTATTATTACCCCAAGAGTCTTACTAAACAACCAATAGGATATAATTACCAATTTAATATTAAGATCGGTTTCTGTCCATTAGATATGTATGGTGTATATTGTTTGACCTCCGCCTATGCAAGTCAATAGGCGAACATGCTCGAAATGCAGATACAATAAACATGCCCAATTTCATTATACAACTGGTGCAGGAGAGACTTTGGGTTCACAACTCATCATTTCAGGTTGCTTTATTGCATAGAGTGTATATCAATAAATAAATGAATTAATTAAAACAGGGAATAAAAACCCTGTGAGGGACAGGTTTAGGTAAGTAAAACTGACCTTTGCCTGCCCACCACCCCCCAGCCACTGGACCTCCAGTGGTGATGTCAAATCATGCAAAGTTCCCAGACAGTGTGAGTTCCGCTTGAATTGAGATAAACGAAAAATGCTAAATCGAGTAACATTATTTTTGATTCATAGAGGCTAAATTAAAAAAGCAAATAAAGAAGACACGTGGAATTTAAGCAAAGCTAAACATCGCAAACTATGAGAGATAACACTTCATGACAATGGATTCCATTCTGAAAACAGAATAGTTACCTAAAACAATCAGTAGATACAAAAATGGTCCAGCAGTTATTGGTAAGAATTTTATTTTCCACTAACATTACATATCTTCTGCATATACTTGTCACATGCAACACTGCAACTTTCTGATTGGCTGCTTCATTTAGATTCACCTTTCCAAACCACTATAACCCTATCCAGAGAAGAAGGGTACTGTAAAACTCTCATGATCATCAGCTTAATCTCATTTTAACAACAGTTTGATATCTACGTTTTTGTAATCGTTTTAAAATCAGGTTTTCAAAATATTCCATTGGTTATTGAATACTATTCTTTAGAATTTTTTTTTTTTTTTTCAGCCATTGTGAAATGTTCTGGGAAATTTAGTCTAATTTATAGCTCTGTGGTTTGCAAAACCCGTTTAAAATGTGAAAAGACATATCTAATACACCATTAAATACAGCGGAAAACTGCTGAACCAATTAAACATGAAAAAAACATAAAAAAAAAAAACATAAAAAAAACCAAAACCCACAAAACATTTATAGAAACACAGAGTATCTATTTTCTTAGTGTAAAGGGATTTTTGACAGGTCGTCGTTAATTTGTGGTTCATCAGCTCATGTGTTTCAAAACATCACCCATTGTGGCTGGCTATCCACTGCTAAGATAACCCATCAATGAAAGTATTTATATGGTGATGGAAATTCAGTAATAAGAGTATAAATAATTTTGTTGCCCCTGTGCATTGACAACATTTTAAATGCGGTTTGGAGGGAAAATATTCTAGGGATTAATGCAGATTCAGGAACAAAGAAATGTTGCAACTGTGTAAGAGAAACAGACGGTAAATACAAAACCATTTTTTTTTTTAATAGATCTTGGTAAATCAAACATGTACTATAATTTGTCATATTGAATAATGCATAGGTATCGAAAATATATAACTAAATTTGTGTTTGAGAACTTTGCAATTGGCCAGTAAAATGATCGTTCTCTAGTTGCCAATTTATATCTATTTATTTTAAGGCAAAGACTAGGATAAAATTCTTACAGGACTTCCTGAATGATCTGAGGCTTCTCCTGCACCACTTGCATAAGGAAGTTCTCGCTTTGGGCTACTCAGATGCCGATCAGATTCTTTAAACTGGATAAGCTGCTCATCTAGAGCCTCCTTTAGGAGTTGAAGTCTCTGAGCAAGCCCGGCTTGGACCCCTAACTCTTTTTCCAGCACGAAGACTGCTCTGTCTTTTAATTTTATTTCATCCATCTACAAGGAGAACAAAACATAAATCACTCACATGCAGCATAATATCCTGTGGGTAGTGTTTATTTGGTGGCAATTAGTGACCCAATATTTTGATAACTGTTTTTTTTTTTCCCTTTTTATTCTAATAAAAGGTCAAACATGAATTTTTACTTTACACAGACCGACGTATGATCCTTAAAATAAATTTAATTTAAGATACATTTGCACCCTCTAACCATTCTTGCATGGTTATGCAATTTATAATTGTATTGTTCCGAATATACTGGAGTATCTGGCAAAGTCCTGAAAGTGGAGCAGTTAACTGAAATCTATTATTAAGTTCTGTAATGATTGCTCATCGATTTGTAAGGTATCACAGAAAATGTACGGTCTCTTAATAAAACCTTTCAATGTATTTCTACCATATTTAGAACTCCATTACATGAGGCGGTTGGAGTGCCTTAGAACCATATTAGAAGCATAACACTGCTAAGCCTTTGTGCACAACTTCTACAAGTGGAAATATGATTTATTTTTATTTGGTACATATTAAATGCATGCAATATTTGTAGGCAAAGATGCATTCGTTCTAACATAACAAGTATAGATGTACATTTTAAAATTCCTTGCAGTAGCAAAATGTCTTGAGACAGAACGTAGAACAGGTTTCCTATGCATAGCCATTCTTGACCATAAAGACAAACCTGACTGAGCAGCCATGTTGGATCAGACTCTATTGTTATCGTGCCAAACTATTGATCAATCAAACTTTCCTATATGCACAACCATAAGCGTGCCTGTTCTTCCCCTTACTTCCAACTTAGAGGACATCGTTTTTCACACCATATACTACAGTACAAGTTATGACTCATGTTTTACATTAAAGGACCACTATAGTGCCAGGAAAACATACTCGTTTTCCTGGCACTATAGTGCCCTGAGGGTGCCCCCACCCTCAGGGTGCCCCTCCCGCCGGGCTCTGGAAAGGGGAAAAGGAGTAAAACTTACCTTTTTCCTGCGCTGGGCGGGGAGCTCTCCGTCTCCGATCCTCCTCCGTTCCGCAACGTCGGCTGAATGCGTACGCGTGGCAAGAGCTGCGCGCGCATTCAGCCGGTCGCATAGGAAAGCATTATCGATGCTTTCCTATGGACGCTTGCGTGCTCTCACTGTAATTTTCACAGTGAGAATCACGCAAGCGCCTCTAGCGGCTGTCAATGAGACAGCCGCTAGAGGCTTTGGGGGAAGGCTTAACCCATTAATAAACATAGAAGTTTGTCTGAAACTGCTATGTTTATAAAAAAAAATGGGTTAACCCTAGCTGGACCTGGCACCCAGACCACTTCATTAAGCTGAAGTGGTCTGGGTGCCTAGAGTGGTCCTTTAATTACCTTGCTACACATGCCTATAAAGCACTGCCTATAAGATAAGATCAGATGTTCTATAGAAAGTAAAGTGAGCACCATAACACAAGACAGGTAATTAGGTCTCTTTAATACATTTAATAACAGCCAGGAAGTGTGAGAGGGTTCTGGCTTAACCTGCATAAATATGTCTCTTCCATAGTTAATAATTGTGTACGTTGTATGCAGGAAAAAAAAAAGCACATTTATAATTCTACTCCAGTCTGTTGGGTTAGTGCTGCCCTCCTTTTTTCTGATTTCCTCCTGTAGTGGCAGTTCTTTGTCTACACCCATCAGGAACAAGTTAACTGGTACTATACCACGATTAATGCATAACTTCACCTTTGAGTAGAACACTTGGTCAATGTTTTCCCCTTTGTTTATTATCCATTACAAACCAAGAGGCAGCTATGCATGTGCAGTGAGTAGGAATGAGACTTAAATTCAATTCTTCAAATATTTTTTTATTGAATAAAGTAGCCTCCAATACACACAATAATAGTATACTAACAGAGGTATAAAATCATAATTAAAAGTAATTCATGACAAAGTTTGTTAAAAACAGTTGCACTTCATTGGAAGTACTGTATAGAGCAGTAATGGGGCACCAATACAAACTGTGTTACAACAATCAGTGGGATAGAATAAAAACATGATCAATTGTGAAGGTCAATAAAGCAAATATGTCAGTAGATTGTTTTCAACTATATAAGTACCAAATGTCATTGGAGAACCGTTGAGTTATTTGAGAACTAGAAGCCAATAGTTATGGCTAGACCAGACATCAAGTTAGGCAAATGAACAGTGCATTGACACCATACAATATACCTAGTTAGAATATTGTGATATAGACATTACATAATTGCTTAGGTTGAAAAAAGACTAAAGTACATTACGCTCAAACCTGAAGCTCATTCCTTTTACGCTGTTGATCCAAAAGAAGGGGGGGGGGGAACAATTGTAGTCATTTCCAATTATGCCACACAAAAAACAAAAACAAAAAACCCACCTTCTTGACTCCATAATGGCAATCAGATTTATCTTTGGATCAACAATCTGTTTACATACTTATCAGTTATATCTTTGAATATCCTTTTTACGCGAAAAAACATCCAAAACCTTTTTTTTTTAATTATCTATAGAATCTGATAAGACAACCTCTTTTGGCAGAGCATTCCACATCTTTATTGTCTATTGTGTAAAGAACCCTTTCCTATACTGTAAGCAAAAACAGCTTTCTTCCAACCCCATTTAATGTATATATGGCTAGTGGGTTCTGTATTCCAAAATGCATGAATTTACATTTATCATATAACCAGTCTATGCATGGATTAATGTCAATCAGTGGAAGCACGCCCATAGGGGCAGTCCTGCATGATGGACAGGCAGCCTGGTGAACATTCACAAATGGCTGATGTGCCATTAACTCCCATTTAAGAGTGGAGCTAGCAATGCAATTGTGTCACTGGCCCTAACCCTTCACCTCCCTTCTACCAGCCTCCTGATTTGCAGGGCGCCAGAGTTGGAAGGTATGCACTCATGATGTGGCTAATTGAAAAGTTGTGCAGCTTCAAACTGCACGACTGGGGCTGTGACTCTGAGGACTGATCCGGTTTCTGATTTCAGTCTGTTTTAATCTGTGATGATTGTTGCTTCTGTTAAACATGCCAGCTACTTCTTGGCTCCATGCTATCACTGTAGATTAATTATATTGCCAGTTGCGAAGGTAATAATGAGTCAATCAGTATCCTGCTACTTTAACCCTGTGTGCACTATATGCAGAGGGCTAATATGAGTCAGGAGTAGCTGACATGGCTGGAGTCTATCAGTGTCTTGATGCTTTAACCATGTGCACACTGTGTGCTAAGAGCTAATGGAGTAGCTGACATATTTCATAACAGCAGCAATATTTAATAGAAAGTTAAAGTTATATCAGGAGCACTACCGAATATGAGATCATGTAAGTGAGAGCTAGGAAGATACATACAGAGAGATAGCAGGAGCATCATACAGAGGCATGTACTGTGTATATCTGTATTACAGCTCTGTGTAATCCATAACAGAGATCCTGTCTGTGTGGGATAATTAGGAGTTATTGAATTCAGCACAGTTGAGAGAAAGCTCTGAGGTAGAGTCAAATATTCACTTCCTTCCAGAATACGGGAAGGTCCTCAGTAGTTCCAATGTCCAATGGCAGGGTATTCTAAAACCATTGTGGATTGACTTCTTCTTTTTGTCGTGGAGAATGGCTTCACAGTTATCGTGCTGCAATTAAAGACCAAAGAAACCTGGAAGAACATTAATAAACATAATATCTTGAAGGTTTTCTAGCCCATAGAGATGGATTGGTGGGGTGCTCTGCTCTGCAATAGTTACAAACTTCTTTCTGGCAGCACAGAACAGCAAAAGGTAGGTGAAAAATGTCAATGTAATGTAAAAATGACAATATGACTTTTTTGTTAAGAATTCAAATATCACTTAATTCCTATGTATATGGATGCATAAGTTTATTTGCAAGGCGCAGTAAACATTATACATTTACACAGCATGATATCGTTCTTCATAAACATTGGGGTTCTAAATAATATAAAATAGTATGAGCACAAATAATCAAATACCCAGAGGCACCGGCCCAGTGGGCAGATACTAAATAAATATATAACACTATATTGTAAATTATTGTCAAAACAGTAGAATAAGGAACGTGTTTAGCAATCACGTATATCAATATTTTATCAATTTATAAGCCGCTGTACATAAAAAAGTTTTTTAAAAATCCACAAAGTTTTAAAACTTGAAAATCATAAAACAAGTAATCTTAGCGATTAGTGGACTTACCCCAAATGAACAACTTAGCATTGCTACCACAAACTAAAAACAAAGTATAACAGTACTAGGAGAGTTCTTAAAATTTCATGTTTTTTATGATTTTCAGTTTTTTTTTTAAATGTGTAACCTCAGCATGCAGGTCATACAGAAATGTGTGTTCAGTTACAGCGACATATTTGTTGGCATCTATACAGTGTATGACCCACAGTTGAACAGTTAAGGCCAAGCATATAAGAGCAGCAACATTTTTTTATAAGACCACAGCATAGTCAGACAAGCCAAAGACTAAGACATTTTTCAGGGCGGCCATAGGTCAGTCTGGCTCAGTTGAAATTCAGTAACAAAAAATTAATTCAGGAAGCGAATCAGACAAACCTAAAGGGTAAAAAAATACAGCTAGATGCTATAAAATAAGAAAAAACAGCACACAACGCTGACACGCAGGATCATAAGTAGCACTCACAGAGTTGAAATAAAATGGATGCCTTGAAATCCATAAATGAATTTTACTGGTCTGCCTTCCACCATTCAGGGTAATACAGCAGGTCCAGGAATATCCGGTAGCAGAATCAGGATGCAAATAAAAAAATTCCGCTTGTAGAGCAAAGTATAAATTTATTGAGGCAATAAACTGTCTAATAAAAATTAATGAATGAAATATATCAAATGGATCTAACGCATGTCGTCCAACGCAGTGTACTTCATCAGAGATAAAATAAACTGAACAGCAATAAAAAGACTGAACAGCAATACACAAATAAAAACCAGACCTGATCCCACCCCCCAACACCCTTTAAATACAACCATTAAACAATCTTAATTAGAATGCAATCCAGATGTGATCCAAGCTCCTGAGAGGTTCTATTGGTCGGTGGAGAGGTGAAGGATCCCCATAGGTCTTCAGTATACCCTCCATCAGCTGTTTCCACTTGCCACTATCAAATTTTCTCGGTCTAAATCAATACTTCCAGTTTGCGTTCCACCGGCTTGTGTATGCGTTCCACGCGTACTTCCGCTTCCGGTTTGATCGTCCGAACGCTAAATGCTTTCCACCATAAACTGGATTGTGGAAACACATTGGAAACTATGATTTTATAACATGACAGGAGGCTTCGTATTTGCTTAAGTCTCTCTTTACTAGAACTCCACAGCAGCAAAGAAAACAACCAATCAGAAAAAAAGTTAGCTACTATAAAACTCCCCTCCCCATGCATCATTTCCTCTTTCCTATTTGCTGCTCCGCAGACAGTTCAGGTCAGAGTACCACTGCCTCCTGCTTCTAGTGGGTGGCTTTGGGATTTTGTATGACTTATTTAGGATTTATACTTAATATATATATTTATTATGGTATAGATTTATTATTTATATATTGTATTTATTGCATTTATTATATTTAGCTATCTTGTTATATATTTATTATTTAAATATATTTTGTATTTAGTCATATCTTTATTTATTTTGATATCATATAATATTTGTTATAATTGTTTTACATTTATGGATTTGAATTATATCTTAAATTTTTTCGTATCAAATTATATGTGTATTATTTATGTTACATTTTGGTCTTCGTTCTGTATTTATACTTGCTTCCCCTGTGCTGGGGATGTTTTTTCCTTCCATGTGGTTTCCTTCCATGTGGTTGTTTTAGGGGGGGTTCCCTTATCCCACCCTTATCCCCTTTCTATTAGCACCCCTTCCCCCCCCCCCCCCCCCGCTGCGCTCAGGGAGTCAGGAGACTAGCCGTCGGGCTGCCTCCTCTGTCTCCACGAGCTGTAGTGTGAGCCTGCCAGCCCCAGGATTTTCTTGCGGTCGGACGCGGTACCAGCGGCCAGACCCGCTCACCCACGTGGCCGCCTCGCCGCGGCCGGCTTCTTCAGAGAGCCACGTGCGTCCGACCGGCTAGAGGAGGGTGCACTGGCTCGCGGCCCCTCCTCCAGACACAGTGATCGGACCGCAGTTTGTCTTCCCACGCTGTCTTTCTGGCTATGCAGGATTAGCTTATACAATAGCAGTATCCTGCTTCTGGGGTTTATTGTACATTTTCTATATACATTTTATTTTTCTCCATATCCTGTAGAATTATTCAATTTTGACTATTACATGGCTCATACAGAACCAGTTTGACAGTGGGATCAGGGGTCACCTGGACTTGTAATAATCCAAGTGTGGGATAACATTTATTTTGCACATTTACTCATATGTTCTTAGGTGCATATCATGGTGCATCAGTATATATGTTCCTGACCCTTCTCTAGAGTCAGAGATGAGACTGCTTTAGGATGATATTCTCTGTCCATGGCATATATAAAAAGCTAAGCAGACCTTGCTCTGGTATGGGAGACCAGTCTATGCTGACACTGATTCAATCCCATCAGAGTCTGTGACTTGTAAAATTGGAAGGTGGTCCCTTCCAAGCTCAATAAGAGGGTGCATTGAGTTGACAATTGTTTGCCCTGACTCCTGAATATAACATGGCTATAATAACCTTCAAGTGGCATGCTGTTGATGCATTATTTTGATGAAGGAATCTCAAACAAATCTGCATGTTCATGTGCTTAACCTAATCACGGTTAAAATGACTCACTCAGTACATCATTGTTTAATGGGCACTATATCACTGGAACATTTTCAGCCTATATCCATTACAACTGAAATACCACTATTTGCCTGCTTGGCTTTTAGGGACTACTAGTCCCAGCTATATGTTAGTAACACAATATTACGCTGCCTAATAGGGTTGGCGCCGAGGGATCCTACGTCAAGGTACCCGGAAGATTGACAAAGATTAGGGGACTCTGCCAAACGCAGGGGTCCCTTATTACTCATTTAGAAGCAACCCAGTATTGGCCTGCTACGTATTTACCCTTATCTACATTTATTTTTGTTTTTTGTTTTCGTGCCTTCTTTTTCCTATCGCTCGGGTCGTCGAGAGGCCTGACTTGACCTCCTCCGACCTCCCGGGCGCTCGTGGATTGCGGAGAACGTCTCCAGCTTTCCTCAGGCTACCGACGGTCATCCTGGACCCTGCGCGCGCGCACGGGATCTGGGCGGTCAGTTGGTAGTTTCCATCATTGTTTCCGAAGGTTGCATTTTCGCACCATCGATTTCTGTTATTGAGGATGGACACAGCCCGAGGTTGTATACTATCCCATCTGCCATCGGTCTGGTTTATTACCAGTTGATTCCTTCTCAGGGGAGCGATTCAGAGAGAGGTCTCGTGGTCGGGGAGAGAGCCACCTAAGGTCCTCAGTCTTATGCTGATATTAGTAATTGGTGTACCCCTGCAGTTGGTCACCCTGAGTTTCTAAGGGACTCTAGTTTTGCGCACAAGAGGGTTCGGCCCTCCATCACCTCGATCCGAGAATGATATTTTATTTTCGGGAACAGAGAGCAAATCCCTCTCATATACGGAACCGGACACTGATTTGTTATTAGAGGGCGCGGCCCTCCCTCAACCTCAGCCCGATACTGAGCTGGATACAGAGGACATGTTTGGAGTGACATATTCTCATAGAGAGAACAGGTCACGGATGTAGACTCTACTGTTTGGTTATTAACGGGTGCGGCTCGCTCAGGCTATCAGCCGGATGCTGATGCGGAATTCGGTCACATTATTAAAGAGCGCGGCTCTCCCATACACTCAGCGCTCTACAGTGCCGTCCATTTGTTCTTCACACAGGCTTGTACCGGTGCAAGACATCGATGACTGCATAAAGGGGCGTCCCTCCTGCATTCAATTAGATCTAACGACTGTGCTACTGATTTCATTGTAGAGGGATGCCTGATCATGCAGGATATACATATTTAGACTGGATCCCTCTATTTATCTCCTGTAATGGATTTACTGGATCCTGACCTCACGCGAGAAATACTCACAGAGGTATAACGGGGGGAGACTCCCACTTATTTACTCACGCTCATGGAGATGGTACGGCTAATGGATGAGGCTCTGGTATTGCAAGAGTGCAGGTTTTGGTATTTCTGCACTATATATAACAGAGAATTGCATTCTGTTTTGGATATCCGGACCATTGCGAACAAACTACACAGACAGTTTTTTCCATATCAGGATGACATGAGATACGGAGACCTTCATGGAGCAAACGGACACTGCCTTGCTCGGGTAACAAGACTAGGGAAGGCCTACTACCTGGTCTGAAGGTACACCGTACGCATGGATCGCATGGTGAGACCGGAAACCCCGGTTGTCTTGAGTTCCCCGGTCATTACAATCTTGGGATAAGATGGCAGGACTGCCCCATCCCCTCTGAGCACATACCTGGAGACCATGGTTCGGAGATGGAGGGCCCTCCGCCTATACTCTATATATCCCTCACGGGAGGATTCGTGCTAACCCACTTTTCAACTACCATCAAGGAGACCTATGAGACTCTATGGAGGAACCTGGTGTGCCCCGACTTCTACACAGATGTCAAAGTCGGGTCACAACATACCGCTGGAGTATGGCTCAGGATGTGTAGCAGACTCCGATAGGGCTACTGACATTCTCAAACGGGACAACACAGGTTTCGGGCGGCTGAAGCTAGACCCTTTTTTTTTCGCTGCATCTGCTCTCTGGAGTCACCTGTCATGAGCGAAGGGACTTTACGCCATGCCTGCATATTGGAGTACGCTATGTGTTCGCGGGACTCCAAACTAAGAAGGTAGGTATCCCTCTATAGGGAGACTTTGACTTCAGTTATCAAACTCACATTCCTGGTTCCCTTGACCTAGGGCCTACTCTGGGAGATACGTGCCTAGACAGTCAGGGGTACAGGGACCTTAGGGTCTCACTATATTATACCCTATCTTGTAGATGGCGTGTATACCAAGAACCCCTACACGAATTTGGACAGGTCGGGCATGGAACAGGATTGTACGATGGGTAGTCAGACTATTTCACTCTCTCACTACAGCACGTGAGGACTCTTCGTTGTTATACAGGTCCCAATCACCATTGGATCCGTACATCTTATCACTCTTTGACGATGACATCTGGATGGGAATCTCAATTCCGGTTTACGTTTCCCATCCGTTTAAAAAATTCCGGGACCCACTATTTCCAGAATAGTCAACCACCGTTACACCACACAAGTTCAGTTTGGGACCCTGATTGGACATCCTTTTGGAGTCCTTTCTCTACCGCAGCCGAGGATTACACAGTCAAGTTGGAATATTGGAATCATTTGGGATAGGGCTAGTTTGCCACACTCTTGCCTGCATAATAAATGTATTCTCAGATGAGACATCTCACCGGGTAGGCCATCAGGGAACGAAGATCCTACTCGGTTCTATTAAGGAATTGGTGGTGGACTTAGACGCATTCCTTGAGATTGAAGATCTGCCTGCAGGGCCACATCGCCGGGTGACCCTGGCTCGATCGGTGGAGCAACCTTGCACATCAGGAGTTGAGACATGGTGGCAGTGTCTTATCGCGGCCCTAAGTCCGCAAATTACCTTCAACATTTTATGACTGCAGGGAAATGGCTAAAAGGTCAGCTTGGCAGCTCATGGACCGGATGGTAGGAAACAGGTCGCAACCCCACGTACAATGGATCTATCAGCGGATGGTGTTTTTTCCGTATTTGGGATACTTCTTTAACTAGCATCTTCATCGATCGGTCTATTGTCATTTATCGTAATTGGAAAGTCCGTTTAGGATTGCTCGGATAGCTCCCGGAATAGGTACCATTGAAACAAACAGCGTTGGATTTGTTGACTGAGTGTTAAAACAGCAAATACGAAGCCTCCTGTCATGTTATAAAATTGTAGATTATGCTAGCTTTAGTGTACCTATAATCTTAATTTTATTATGAGTATTTCCCACCCATTCTTATCCCTCCCTTGTTAATTTTAATAGTTTGGATTAATCAGGTACGTATGCAACTCTGCTTGTTGTCCCTGCTACCTGTCACTTGTTTCTTATGTCTGTTTTCATAAGTAAGGTTGGGATATCTACATATTAAGGTAATATTGGTTACTACATTGGGTACCTACATGTTTATTCAGAGTACATTTCATTGGATAATCAACCTGTTCGATTCTGTTTTTCTCTCGTTTCAGTTTACAGTCCATCAACGTTATCTGATTTGGCAGTTCTTCTCGGATGGTGGACATTGAATGATGGTCTTCATTGTATCTAGGACTTTGTTTCTTCCCCATTATGTTTTCTGCCTTTTATTCTGTTTTTGTCGCAGCTTGAAAGAGGAAATGATGCATGGGGAGGGGAGTTTTATAGTACTTAACTTTTTTTCTGATTGGTTGTTTTCTGTGCTGCTGTGGAGGTCTAGTAAAGAGAGACTTAAGCAAATACTCGCCTCCTGTCATTAATAAAATTAAGATTATAGGTACACTAAAGCTAGCATAATCTACAATTGTAATGGCAGCAACGTCATAAGACAATCTTATAATAAAGGAAAATCTAAAGTTAAACGTTTATACAATATGTACAACTAGTTACTCCCTCAATATGTCAAAAGAAGGGGGGGGGGATTTCATCTCTCACCATACTGTTGCAAAAGGATAAAAGTAATCGAAACATGCCAAATTGGGGGTATAGCTCAGTGGTAGAGCATTTGACTGCAGATCAAGAGGTCTCAGGTTCAAATCCTGGTGCCCCCTTTAAAAATCTTGAATGGCGATATATTTTCAGAATCATGACTAACATCATGTCCTCAATTTGAATATTGTATTTTAAGAAAAAAAAAATAAATTTTCATTAGCAAGTGTGTTAAAAAATGATAAGCTTAGAGTCATGTCTACAAATGCTCGCAGTTTAGGGAATAAGATCCATGAACTTGTGGCAATAATGGCAACTGATAGTGTAGATTTAGTCGCTGTTACCGAGACATGCTATAATGAGAAAAATGACTGGGACATAGCAATACCAGGGTACTCTTTATATAGAAAAGACAGGGAAGGCAAGAAAGGGGGAGGGGTGGCCCCTGTATGTAAAGGATAGCATAAAATCTAGCCTAATAAAGGTTAGTGAGGCGAACATAGAGTCCGTTTGGGTTACGTTAGAATTTGGTAATCACACAGTAACTCGTGTAGGTGTGATTTATAGGCCCCCAGGACAAATTGAAGAGTTAGATAATCTACTAGTTGAAGAAATAGCTAAAATGACAATGAAGGGGGAAGTTATCATCATGGGTGACTTTAATCTTCCTGATGTGAATTGGAAAACAAAAATAGCTACTTGTGCCAGGAGCACACATATTCTAAACTCCCTACTGGGATTGTCTCTAAAACAAGTCGTTGAGGAGCCAACTCGTAAAGAGGCCATACTAGATTTAGTGTTAACAAATGGAGATTTGGTATCAGATATTACTGTAGGTGAAAGTTTAGGATCCAGTGATCATCAGTCAGTGTGGTTTAATATAAGAACAGTGACTGAGTCACACCACACAAAAACAAAAGTTTTAGACTTTAGAAAAACAGACTTTTCTAAAATTAGAATATGTGTAAAGGAGTCATTATCAGACTGGAGCAATTTATATGGAGTCCAAAAGAAATGGGATTATTTAAAAGTTGCACTACTGAAGGCAACAGAAAATTGCATTAGGCTTGTCAGTAAAAGCCAAAAATTCAAGAAACCACTGTGGTACTCCGCAGATGTGGCCAAAATAGTAAAAAACAAAAAGTTAGCATTTAGTAATTATAAAAAAACCCAGAGTGAGGAAGACAGAATGACCTATAAGATTAGGCAGAAAGAGGCTAAGCAAGTTATAAGAGCTTCCAAATCCCACACAGAAGAGAAAATAGCACAGTCAGTAAAAAAGGGGGACAAAACTTTTTTTAGATACATAAATGAGAAAAGAAAAGTAAAACAAGGATTAGTTAGATTAAAAACAAAAGAAGGAAGGTATGTA
Source organism: Pelobates fuscus (assembly GCF_036172605.1). Classification (NCBI taxonomy): domain Eukaryota; kingdom Metazoa; phylum Chordata; class Amphibia; order Anura; family Pelobatidae; genus Pelobates; species Pelobates fuscus. The sequence continues at coordinate 46,717,556 of NC_086326.1, forward strand.
GATGAGGATAAAGGTCTAGCTGACTGCCTCAATGAATATTTTTGTTCGGTATTTACAGATGAAAATGAAGGAAAGGGACCTCAGTTAAGAAAAAGGATAAATGAGTCATTTATTACACGTGAGTTTACAGAGGAAGAGGTTCTATTTCAACTGTCAAAAGTAAAGACAAATAAGTCAATGGGACCTGATGGAATACACCCAAAGCTATTAAAAGAGCTTAGTGGTGTACTAGCAAAACCATTAACAGATTTATTTAACCAATCATTGATAACAGGAGTAGTCCCAGAAGATTGGAAGTTAGCGAATGTTGTGCCCATTCACAAGAAAGGTAATAGGGAGGAGTCGGGCAACTATAGGCCAGTAAGCCTTACTTCAGTAGTGGGGAAAGTGATGGAAACCATGTTAAAGAATAGGATTGTTGAACATCTAAAAACACATGGATTTCAAGACCAGAGACAACATGGGTTTACTTCAGGGAGATCATGCCAAACTAATCTTATTGATTTTTTTGATTGGGTAACTAAAATTATAGATCAGGGTGGTGCAGTAGACATTGCTTACCTAGATTTCAGTAAGGCTTTTGACACTGTTGCACATAGAAGGCTTATCAATAAACTACAATCTTTGAGTTTGGATTCGAATATTGTTGAATGGGTAAGGCAGTGGCTGAGTGACAGGCAACAGAGGGTTGTAGTCAATGGAGTATATTCGAAGCTTGGGCTTGTCACCAGTGGGGTACCTCGGGGATCTGTACTTGGACCCATTCTCTTTAATATTTTTATTAGTGATATTGCAGAAGGTCTTGATGGTAAGGTGTGTCTTTTTGCGGATGATACTAAGATATGTAACAGGGTTGATGTTCCAGGAGGGATAAGCCAAATGGAAAATGATTTAGGTAAACTAGAAAAATGGTCAGAGTTGTGGCAACTGACATTTAATGTGGATAAGTGCAAGATAATGCATCTTGGACGTAAAAACCCAAGGGTAGAGTACAAAATATTTGATAGAGTCCTAACCTCAACATCTGAGGAAAGGGATTTAGGGGTGATTATTTCTGATGACTTAAAGGTAGGCAGACAATGTAATAGAGCAGCAGGAAATGCTAGCAGAATGCTTGGTTGTATAGGGAGAGGTATTAGCAGTAGAAAGAGGGAAGTGCTCATGCCATTGTACAGAACACTGGTGAGACCTCACTTGGAGTACTGTACACAGTACTGGAGACCCTATCTTCAGAAGGATATTGATACCTTAGAGAGAGTTCAAAGAAGGGCTACTAAACTGGTTCATGGATTGCAGGATAAAACTTACCAGGAAAGGTTAAAGGATCTTAACATGTATAGCTTGGAGGAAAGACGAGACAGGGGGGATATGATAGAAACATTTAAATACATAAAGGGAATCAACACAGTAAAGGAGGAGACTATATTTAAAAGAAGAAAAACTACCACAACAAGAGGACATAGTCTTAAATTAGAGGGACAAAGGTTTAAAAATAATATCAGGAAGTATTACTTTACTGAGAGGGTAGTGGATGCATGGAATAGCCTTCCAGCTGAAGTGGTAGAGGTTAACACAGTAAAGGAGTTTAAGCATGCGTGGGATAGGCATAAGGCTATCCTAACTATAAGATAAGGCCAGGGACTAATGAAAGTATTTAGAAAACTGGGCAGACTAGATGGGCCGAATGGTTCTTATCTGCCGTCACATTCTATGTTTCTAAGTACCCTAAACAAAAAAAACATGAGAAAAAAACAATATTAAAGATATGTAGTAAGGACCAAAGCTGCTGGTCCCACTAAAGGACTGCAAAGAAAAATAAAATAAAGTAAATAAAAAATAATAAATAAAGAAATAAAAATAAAAAATATAAATAAAAATAAATATAAATTCAAAAAATAATAAAGAAAAAAGAAAAATGGAAAATAGGGTAGTGCCACATATATGTCGGGGAAAAAACACTTAATATGGCTAATAAAGGATGCCAATTCATCCAATATGATGGCAGTGGAATCTTGGTATAAGGTAAAATATAATAATAAAATATAATAATAAAAACAAAAGTAATACAAAAAATGAGATAAAAAATGACCAATGATGAGTTATTGAGATCTTTATGAGCACTCTTGGTTCTCAAATAAATGAATTTACTCAGTACATATCCAAATGGAAAAAAGACAAATTCAAAAAAATAATAAATTCTAAAAAATGAATAATGATCTCTAATGGTGAGAGATGCAAATCCCCTTTATAAATGTATATACATATCAGAAGAAAAGGTGTATATATCAAAATAATTATTGTATAGTGGGTCCCTAATCATAGGCATACAATCCAGGATATACAAGTAGAGATACAAAAATAAGCAAGAACTGGGAATGTGAGTTATATTAAATCATGAAACAAGCTAAATCAATATCCACATTCAACCCTTTGGGTTCTAGGGAGTCTAGTATATGTATCCAATAGGTTTCCCTTTGGGATAATTTAAAATCTCTGTCTCCTCCCCTCCACTGTATGGATACTTGTTTGATTCCCATTCCTCTAAAATTACTCCAATTGAACAAGGGACACGGATTACAATGGACTGGGACAGAATGGGTTGTCATACCCTTTCTAATGTTGTTAATATGTTCCATTAGACGGACCTTGAGTGATCTTTTGGTTTTCCCCACGTATTGTTTGCCACACGGACATTGTAAGAGATATACAACATAGTCCGTGTGACTGGCAATAGTGGATTTAATAGCGAAGCTCGCTTGACTAACATGACTCAAAGTTGGAAGTTCTTCCTAAATTCATCCTAGAACATGCTTTACACATGGAGCACCCTTTAAACCCCTTATCAGTCTGTGAAACATCTTGTTTTCTAGTGTCCTTCTTAGGATAACTAGGTGCTACAAGGCTTTTTAAATTCTGACATCCTATTAATGATAGGTGGTCGACTTGGTAAAACACTACCCATAACAGGGTCTTGTAACAATATCGGCCAGAATTTGTTTAAGCATTTCTTGATTCTCCAATGGTCTGTGTTATACCTTGTAATGAATGAATATTTGAACCCTTCGCCATGTGATACTTTTGGATGGTCCACTAATAAATCATTTCTATCCTTTTGTTCCATGACTCTGATTTCTCTTTCAATTGTGTTTTTATCATACACTTTTTTTTTATTAATTTTTTACCTATATGTCCTGCTTGTGTTTTAAAATCCTGTACATTAGCGCAATTACGTCTCACTCTTGTAAATTGGCTTCTTCCAATACCTTTAAGCCATGGTTTATGGTGACAGCTTTTGTTATGTACATAACTATTTCTGGCAGTTTTTTTAAAAAAGCATTTGGATTTCACTTTGTCACCCTCATGAAACAAGAGAAGATCTAGAAAATTAATTTTGTGTTTATTCAACTCCGGCTTGAACTTAAGATTAAATGCATTTAAATTATGATATCCCACAAAATAATTAAAAGACTCATGAGAACCCTTCCAGATGATGATCACGTTATCAATATATCTCCGCCATAGGACCAGGCTCTCCCCAAAGTCATACCCACACCACACAAAGAGTTCTTCCCACCTCCTCATGTATATGTTGGAATAACTGGGGGCAAACCTGGTTCCCATGGGGGTACCTGTTACTTGGAGGTAAAATTGCCCCTCATAGAAAAATAGTTATGTTCCAAAATGAATTTTATGGCAACTAAAATAAAATTCTTAAGAGATGGATAAACTTCTGGGTCCTGGTCAGTAAAGAACTCCACTGCTTTTATGCCTAAATGGTGATGGATCACCATATATAAAGATGTGACATCCAAAGTTGCCCAACTAAAATCATTTCTCCACTCAATATTGTCTAATTCCTGCAGCATAGCCTTAGTGTCTCTAACGTAAGAGGGTGCATTTTGGGCATACTTCTGTAGGTTATAATCTATAAAGGCTGATAAATTGGCTGTTACAGAATTAATGGCACTAATTATCGGGCGTCCGGGTGGGGAATATACATTTTTATGAAGTTTCGGCAAAAAATACAAAATGGGTACAATCGGGTGGATATTAAATAAAAACCTAAAGTTTTTTTTCAGTAATGATTTTCTCCTCCAATGCTTTCAACAATACATCTCTTAATTCTAAGTTGAATGATCTCGTAGGGTCTTGTGACAGAGTGATATAAGTATCTGACTTTCCCAAAATGTTTAGTTATTCTTGATGATAATATTCAGAGGTCATGATGACAATTCCCCCTCCCTTATCTGCCTCTTTTATTACGATGTCATCTCTCCTACTTACATTTTTTTTAGACAGAGGGCTTCCTCCTTCGTTAAATTATGTTGTTGGAATGGTCTCTTATTGATCTTTTTAAACTCCTCTTTAACCATTTTCTCAAATGTCTCTAGATATGGTCCCCTACTTTGTACTGGGTAAAACTTTGATTTGGGTTTAAATGATTCAAATTTGTTAATTGATTAAATTGATTCACCCCCCTGGTCTTCAGGGAAGGGAATGGCTTTTTGGACAATAGAATATTTAAAAAAATATATTTGGACCGTTCGTGATCTCACAAATTTTTTTAGGTCAATAAAGAGGGTAAAATCATCTGCTCTTTGTGCCAGGGCAAATTTCAATCCCCTTTCTAATATCTGAATCTCCATTTGGGTTAAAGGTGTATGAGTTAAATTGAAAATACCCCTAACACATTCATCTAGTGGAAAGGTCTTTTCCCCCCTGCGGAGACTGATCTCCTCCTCCTCTGTTCTGGATCTTTTTAGGGGAGAATTGGTCGCTAGCTGGGAGAAACAATTGGAAAATTCCTGGTTGGTTCTCCTGGGTAAAAAAATAATTGGTTATCCTGGGCTCTTTGTGAGTCTGGCCTCTGTCTAAAAAATGCCTATTCTTAGCAGGAGACATGTTATCCTGAAATGAGGGTCGACTATATTGGTTTTTATCTCATATGTTTTTTTTGTTTAGGGTAATTTTATCCTTTGCAACAGTATGGTGAGAGATGAAATCCCCCCCCCCCCCCCTTCTTTTGACATATTGAGGGAGTAACTATTTGTACATATTGTATGTACAAATAGTTACGTTTAACTTTAGATTTTCCTTTATTATAAGATTGTCTTATGAAGTTGCTGCCATTACAATCATAGTTTCCACTGTGGAACGCATCTCAGTTTATGGTGGAACGCATTTAGCGTTCGGACGATCAAATCGGAAGCGGAAGTACGCGTGTTCCATACACAAGCCAGCGTTCCGCATACACAAGCCAGTGGAACGCAAACTGGAAGTATTGATTTCGACCGCGAAAATTTGATAGTGGCAAGTGGAAACAGCTGATGGAAGGTATACTGAAGACCTATGGGAATCCTTCACCTCTCTACCGACCAATAAAACCTCTCAGGAGCTTGGATCCCATCTGGATGGCATTGTAATTAAGATTGTTTAATGGTTGTATTTAAAGGGTGTTGGGGGGTGGGATCAGGTATGGTTTTTTTTTTGTGTATTGCTGTGCAGTCTTTTTATTGCTGTTCAGTTTATGTTATTTTAACTCTGATGAAGTCCACTGCATTAGACAAAACGAGTTAGATCCATTTTATATATTTTATTCATTAATTTTTATTAGGCAGTTTGTTGCCTCTATAAATTTATACTTTGCTCTACAATAGTTACATATTGTCGGTCACTGAGAAAGCAGAGATAGCCAATATAATAAAACATTGGGTGAGCAAAGTAGAGTTATTTTTTGTAAAGCGTAATAGACTATGATGATTTTATGACATCAATAGCGGTGTAAATTTCTTTAAAATTCACTAAACATGCACATGTAAAAATAAAATAATCATAATAATAGGATGTAACAAGGAAATGCAAGTTGGAAGGTTGATTTGGTTTAAAGAAACAGCTGCCACTCTCTAGATCAGGGGTACCCAAAAGGTAGATCCCCCAGATGTTTGAAAACTACAACTTTCATGATGCTTTGTCATTCTAAAAACATTCTAAAGGCACGCAAAGCATCATGGGAGTTGTAGTTCACCTATGGGAATTGTAGTTCAGCTACCTTTTGGGCACCCCTGCTCTAGATGGTTTGGAGGATTTTCTTTATAAGCACCTATATCTGTGAGTAAGAACATTGTATTGATATTCTAAGAATGTTCCTACTCACATATATGGAACTGATTTTTACCTGCGATAATACAGTATTCCCTTATTATATCATCTTTTTTCGGAGAGAATTTTAAAGAAATATACACCTCTACGGAGGGTATAAAAATATCATTGTCTATTACTCTTCACAAAAAGTGCTCCACTTTGCACACAGAATTTTATCTACTGGGCATGTACCACTTGTTTGGTTTTGTTAATTTTCTGGTTGGGTGATACGCAATAGTGTGCAGCAGCTAAATTTTATATGAAATAAGGCAAAGTTGTCTTTTTATTAACAACAAAAAATTGGACATCAATAATTATGCTAGTCAACAGAAAATGATAAAATGATTTTATGATACGTTAAGATAAAGTATCATGGCCAGGTTATAAATCTAAACAACTTCAAAGAGGCTAATGAGCTAAAATATAGATTTTCAAAAGCTTCCCCTCACTGCTGGTGGATCAACAGCATTGATTCATTGCGGGGACCTGGTTGTGTAGTGTCCATTTAATCAGCTGCCTTAGGAAGCTGTCTCAGCTGCCAAGAAATGAAACCTATAAAGGGCCTTGATGTCTTAATAGGTCACCAGAGAACCTGGAAGCCTGGAGATTAGGCATAAAACATATGGTGGTGACAAGAGAGCCAATCGAAGAATTTCTATGAGATGCCATAAAACGAGATTAATCGTCTGCTCTGTCACACTTACGAATCACATTTAGGTGGTGCGCACAATCATTTATATAAACCGTTTCACAAATATATGTATTTTATTGCAGTAAAAGCAAGGACCTCACGATCACATAGACGGAACGGCCGTCCATAGCAGTGCCAGCAGGAGGAGTGCCTGGAATTACAGTCCCCCTGCTGGCTGTAATGAAAGTTAAATAAAGTTTTAAAACAGTGTAAAATAAAATATATACTTGGATCATATTTATTATATATATGATCTAAGTATATATATATATATATATATATACACACACACACACACACACACACTAAGTGTATTTTAATAATACATACATATCAAAATACATGTAGAATGATATTAAATATATATATATTATAATCTAAAATAAAAAAATATGTAAATACGTTAAAAATAAAAAATAATTAAAATATATATATATATATATATATATATATATATATGTGTGTGTGTAATTTCGAGATCAAATGATTTCCGCAAGTGAGTAGCTCAATTACCAGACAGTTGGCAGTTAGAGTAGAACCTGCCAAAGATTGGGTACATTGACGTTGTGGCAGGCTTATGCAATGTATGATCATATAATGTAACTACATTTTCATTATTTTTTGCCTAGATTAGGTGTTTTTCATAAAACTTATAAAATAAGCACCAGAGTGGCTGTTTAGTAGACAGGGAGTGCATTGTATCTTCATTTTTTCCCAAGAATATATATACACACATACACTAAGTGTATTTTAATAATATATAAATATTAATATCAAAATACACGTAGAATGATAATATATATATATATATATATATAAAATCTAGAATAAAAAAATATGTAAATACGTAAAAAATGTAAAATAATTAATATATGTGTAATTTCGTTCTAATTGTATTTTTATATTAATATATAAATATTGACATCAAAATACACTTAGAACAAAATTATATATATATACATACATAGATACACACACACACACACCTATATATAAATAAAAATCTAACCCTGTAATTTCCTAAACCACCAAAGAGCCTTTATATAGGGGGTACTGTTTTACAAGTGAGACATCGCTGAATACAAATATATGTATTGTATTGCAGTAAAAGCAAACAGTATTATGACATCACAATTAAAATGTGATGCAGAACTATTAAACATTTTTCTTATATATTTTATTCATATTAAATTATATGTTTCATAGCTAAATATTTGTTGTTTATTTCTCCTGAATACAATTATATATAATAATTGTGGATGCACTTAATATGAAAGAGGTGAATTAATGGTTGAACAAATTCCAAATTTTATTGATGTTTTATTTTGATCAAAACGTTTACATTTGGCTCAGTCCTTAAGGGGTTAAATACACTTTAGTTAATTTAGCACTAGCGTTATTTAATGTCTCTGATGTTAAAATTAGTGTAGGACCCACCGATATTTGGGGGACTGTGGCATAGTGATGAGCTTAACACAATATGGCCGTATGATGGAACTGAAACCCAAAATGTGTTTGTTTGCCAAGATAGGTTATTTTAAGTAGAATTAGGTAAATTAAGAAAAGTTACATTTTAAAACTGTAGTTGTGTGTGCGCTATTCCTTAATATGTATTTTGTATACATTTTGGTCTCGGTGGCAGCAACATTTCTGAGAAATGCATGTTCCGGATGTGCTCTCAATTACTTCTTTGAATAGCAGCTCCAGGCCCAGGCCCATGGAATAGGCCCCTTAGGTTTTCCTCTTGACTGGTATTTTACTGGCACAGATGGTATTTGAGGCTGCCTGGCCATGCCGGTATTGCAGTAATACCGGCAATACAAATGCAGATATTTTTCTCAGTATAAATGGAGATTACTCTGCAATACCAGCACCGTCCAGTAGTGGTCACTGTGTGTGTGTGGAGAGAGGCAGGGATAGGAAGTTACAGCATCTCCCTGCCTCTCTCTACTCACTGATCCGCGGGGGAGCAGCTACACAGCACAGAGAGTTCAGACAGCAGCGCCCAGCCTGCAGAGACAGACTACAGCTCAGGGAAGTGAGGGATGGGGGGGAAAGGCTGCAGGGAGACATTGGGACACTGGGAGACTTGGAGACTGGGAGACTTGGAGACACAGACACTTGTAGACACTGGGAAACATGGGGACACTGAGACACTAGGGGACGCTGAGACACTAGGGGACGCTGTGAGACATAGGGACATTGAGAGACATATTGGGACACAGAGACACTAATGACACAGTGTCTCCATGTCTTCCAGTGTCCCCATGTCTCCCAGCCAGTGTCTGTGTCCTCTAGTCTCCCAGTGTCTGTGTCCCCATGTCTCTCAGTGTCCCCATGTCTCCCAATGTCCACATGTCTCCCAGCCAGTGTCCCTAGTGATTCAGTGTCCCCATGTCTCTCAGTGTCCCCAAATGTTTCAGTGTCCCCATGTCTCCCAGTGTCCTCTAGTCTCCCAGTGTCTGTGTTCCCATGTTTCTCAGTGTCCCTAGTGTCTTAGTGTCCCCAAATGCCTGTGTCCCCATGTCTCTGTGTCCCTAGTGCCTGCCTCCATGTCTCCCTGTGTCCCCAAGTGTCTCCGCTCTCACTGTGTCCCCATGTCTCTCAGTTGTCAGGGTATTTATATCGGCAGACATTTTTGTGCTATGATAGAACTTAAAATGTATATCGTCAGAATTATTCTGAACAGACCAGACTCCATTTTGTTATTTTCAAGTTAACAAAGAGACACGAAATTTCTATCCTTTCTGTAAAACTAACCACTTTGCCAGAAGCTAAGGAATGTATTACATAAACAAACCCAGTGATACAATGAGTCTAACAGAGAAGGGGGATGGAATACTCTTCTTAATGTTAGCTTCACACAAGAAAGCCAGACACCAGTGACCTGATAAGACTTAGTAATGAATTTTACTTTCTTAATTGTATAACGTCCCATTGTTAGAGAAAGGTGAAACTTAGTTTACAAACTGTCATATTAGAAATTACAGCAGGAATTGGAGACACACAGTCTGAACAAAGCCCCAAAAAACTCTTTTGAACTGACAGAAAACTTAAATTATGAATAATCATAAAGATAAGCTAAATGACGTCAAAATAGCCACCAGGAAAAGTTAACTCTTTCCTGGATAGGTATGTTTAGTGGGACGAGACTGCCCTCTATAGACCAAATACTTAAATTGTTATCTGGAAGGTAACCACACCCCCAGTGTTTCTATTGGTCTATCACCTAGTGCATTTTTCCTTTAAAAAGTTAAGACAAAGGGAAGAGAGAGGTATGCAGAGAAGGGATGCGGAGAAAGCAAAGGGTATGCAAAGGAGGCAGTCAGGATCGCAGGTTAAGAAAGAAAAGCAGAGTCAGAGCAAGAAATTCAAACAAGTTCCTAAGACTACCTACTAATCTGATGAAAATATCTACTCAACTGGTAAATATACTGGTTTCATTTGAATAATCTAAATTAATTAACATTTTCTAATAGCATGATATATGACTGAATAAATCACGATTAGATTTCGGTATTTAGAAATCTTAGTTACTAAAGAATATATGATTATGACATCCCAATCTGCAGATGGGAAAATATTAATTATGTATTTAATGTGACATATCACATGTTAGCATATCGTGATATTTATCCAGGTGTATTGATTTGCTCTAAAATAAGATAAAATATCTGTTTAGGCAAGTTAAAATTCTGCTTATAGAACATGGTAGATTACTCTTATTGGATGGTTTCAGGAATTGACTAATGAGCTGGTATTAATGTTATTTTATTTAAAAATCACATGAGAATAGGTCTTAATTACCTAGGAGGTCTAGCCAGCATTGAAAGGGTTATTCTAACTGTTAGCTAGTTTTATGGCTTTACGCTGCAAGCTGTGTGAAACTTTTTCTTTGTCTCTGTGAAAGACAGTCATAAATCTTGTCTTGACAATTAAGGCTCTTAGCCATTGGAAGAAGTTTCTACATTACCATATTGTATTGCATACTCATGTTATACTGAATATTCATTGATTATTGTCACGCATGTTACATATTATTTAAATTGTCACAATAAATTGTATCTATTTTTATAACAAATTGTAATTTTATTTATATGGAATACATTTCACTTACACGATAACGATCTTTGGGATCTGAGAATTGAAATAGTGGGCAATTCTCAACTGTTTACTATTATTATCCCATAAATATCCCCACACAGTGTCCCCTAGTATCCTAGTGACACAGGACACACAGACATGGGGACACTGGGAGCAATGAGGACACAGACACTGGGAGACTAGTGGACTGGGTGACATGGGGACACTGACACTGTGATACATAGGGACACTGATGCCAGGCCGGCCTTCCAATTCTTTGGGCAGACATGCCCCCTTTTGCGGCATTTTCGCTCCATTTGGCAGTTCTGGTCACGTGATTCATGTCAGTGGCCCACCTTTTTACACTGCCCATTTACTTCCTGCTTCACTGGACACTACTGTTAGGGGGAATGGATTTACTTGAAAGATGAAAGCATTAATTAGAGAGAGATTAGCAGAATCTGTGTTTTCTTATAGCTGCATCCTATGAGTTTCTCTCTGGCACCATCTCCACCAGATACATAACACTTGAGAGGTATGACTGTTTTAGTGTTTTTGGTCGATACGATTCTGTAATTAGGCCCCTCATAATTGTCAGCACCAGGCCCACTGGGCTCTTAATCTGGCCCTGTGGTTAGGGAGCTTGGAGTGTTCTTTTAAGAGTCTGAGATATCATTCATTAAAAGTAAGAGTGGTAGTAATTTTTTTTGCATTTTCTTGTTGATGACAGTCAGTGAGTAATATTTTATACACAGCTGAAAATGGTTACAAAGTTAACAGAGAAAACGAGATGGCTTCGCCACAATATTTTATCTATACTTTCAAGACAGAGTTTACGACGACATTTATTCTTCTATTATGGTCAGTGTTAATGTTGCTAACACACCGGAAATTCCCTAAAATAACTCTGGCTGTTATAACATAAAGCACGCGTTGAAATATAATGATGTAATGCATTCTCATCTGCCCTAATGGATCCTGAACACCTATAATATACTGTTTTAATGCATTTTTAATCTCCTGACTGTAATGGAGATCACACACTTGCAGAATAATAGTGTACAATAGAATGTTCCATATGAATCACATAACACATGGGTGTATGTTAAAGGACCACTCTAGTGCCAGGAAAGCACACTCGTTTTCCTGGCACTAGAGTGCCCTGAGGGTGCCCCCACCCTCAGGGACCCCCTCCCGCCCGGATCTGGAAAGGGGAAAGGGGTTAAATCTTACCTTTTTCCAGCGCTGGGCGGAGAACTCTCCTCCTCCGATCCGCCTCTTCTCCTCCCCGTCGGCTGAATGCGCACGCGCGGCAAGAGCTGCGCGCGCATTCAGCCGGTCACATAGGAAAGCATTCATAATGCTTTCCTATGGACGCTTGCGTGCTCTCACTGTGAGACAGCCACTAGAGGAAAAAGGGGAAGGCTTAACTAACTAATTGATAAACATAGCAGTTTCTCTGAAACTGCTATGTTTATAAAACAATTAGTTAACCCTAGCTGGACCTGGCACCCAGACCACTTCATTAAGCTGAAGTGGTCTGGGTGCCTAGAGTGGTCCTTTAATATATCCAGTGGACATATGGCTTACTATATATATATATATATATATATATATATATATATATATATATAATTCATTTAATATGGAAAGTAAAAACATGTATTGCTTTGAGCTATGATTTATTTAGCTTCTTAACAAATTGCAAATGAATTATACAAAACAGCAAAAATGTTGCAAATTTTATTAAAAAGCTTCACATTTTTAGTATACACTTTTAAGAATTGGTTTACAAGATTCAAAACATTATAGAGTCATCCAATGTTTAAACTTCCTTTATTGTACAGTCTGTTTAATTTAGATTTTTGAAATCTGTATCTCCTGTGTGTGATTAGAGTTCAATTTAGAGAGAAGGCAATACAACCAGGGGAGGTGTGGCCAGCATCAAGTAGTCCACAACATCTGGAGTGGCAAAGGTTGTTGACCCCTATAGTATCCCTTCAATAGAATGGAGTAAAAGCATATTCCCAAGCAGAAGAAATTGTTCGTAAAATTTACTAAAAACACACACACACTCTACTTAAAGGGACACTCCAGGCAGCCAGACCACTTCAGCTAATTGTAGTGGTCTGGGTGCTATGCCTGTATGGCACTTAGTGCTGCAATGTATAGCATTGCAGTTCCAGAGAACTGCAATGTTTACATTGCAGCTCTAAGTCTGCCCTCTGTGGCTGTCTATCAGACAGCCACTGGGGCGCTTCCGGATTCATATCAGACTTTTTGGTCTGTTATCTGACGCCTGACCGCCTCACGAACCTCCAACGTCAGATTTTCCCCATAATAATGAATAATGCTTTCCTATGTGGAGGTTTCAGACGCACGTGCGGCCATTGCCGCGCATGCGCATTAGGTCTCCCCCGCCCGCTGACGTCGGTGGGGGGGAAGAGCGTGGGTGGAGCCTTACCCAGCACCTATGGACATCGGCGCTGGATTCAGGTAAGTAGCTGAAGGGGTTTTAACCCCTTCAGCGACATGGGATAGAGGACGGGAGGGAGGAGGGCACTGCAGGATCCTGCAGTGCCAGGAAAACGCATTTGTTTTGTGGCACTGGAGAGTCCCTTTAAGATAACAGATTAAGATTAGTGATGTCGCGAACATAAAATTTTCGGTTCGCGAATGGCGAACGCGAACTTCCGCAAATGTTCGCGAACCGGGCGAACCGCCATAGACTTCAATGGGCAGGCGAATTTTAAAACCCACAGGGACTCTTTCTGGCCACAATAGTGATGGAAAAGTTGTTTCAAGGGGACTAACACCTGGACTGTGGCATGCCGGAGGGGGATCCATGGCAAAACTCCCATGGAAAATTACACAGTTGATGCAGAGTCTGGTTTTAATCCATAAAGGGCATAAATCACCTAACATTTCTAAATCACAATGGATATGGATTGACACCTGACATATGACATATTGACACCTTGACATATGACATATTGACACCTTGACATATGGATTGACACCTGTCCTCAGAGACTCTGATACACACTGACACAGAGCAGAATAGGGACTCTCCCCCCTACATAGGGTCACTTGGCAGATATGGATTGACACCTGTCCTCAGGGACCCTGATACACACTGGGGGGACCTACTGTTCTCCCCCCCGGCCCCCACCCCTGCGCGGTGGGTGGGGGCCATAAATCACAATGCGGGGAGGACCTACTGTCCTCCCCCCCTGGCCCCCACCCCTGAGCGGTGGGTGGGGGTCCTAAAAAAAACAATAAGGGGGGGACCTACTGTCCCCCCCCAGCCCCCAGCCCTGGGTGGTGGGTGGGGGCCCTAAATAAAAATCCCCCCCTCAATCAAAGGTGACTAGGGGTCCCCAAGCCCCTAGTCACCCACCCCCCCACCCTAAAAAAAGTTACCCCCTACGTACCCCCCTCACCCTAAAAATTTGTGAAGGGGGAATAAAATAACTAACCTGTAAAGAAAAATTCAACTCACCATTTGACGTCTTCTTTTTTCAGCCCCAAAAAAGGGCAAATAAAAAGCCATAAGAACCGATGCAATTTAAAAAAAAAAAAAAAAAAACGAGTGCAAAAAAAAATAATCCATCTTCACCCATGGAGGGCTCCGCGCAGACTGAGCTCTGCAGGGCGGGGGAAGGCTTATAAAGCCTTGCCACGCCCTGCAATTAGGACAAGAACACTCTGATTGGCTGGTTTAAGCCAATCAGAGTGCTCTTTGTCATTTTACACAGCGTGGGAAAATTCCAAAGAACCTTCCCACGCTGTGTAAAATGACAAAGAGAACTCTGATTGGTGGGCTTGGAATCTAACCAGAGTGTTCTGTGTCATTTTACACACCGTGGGAAAGTTTTGATTGGGGGGGGATTTTTATTTAGGGCCCCCACCCACCGCTCAGGGGTGGGAGCCAGGGGGGGGAGGACAGTAGGTCCCCCCCTCATTATTTTTATGGCCCCCACCCACTGCGCAGGGGTGGGGGCGGGGGAAGGACAGTAGGTCCTTCCCCCATTGTGATTTATGGCCCCCACCCACCGCGCAGGGGTGGGGGCCGGAGGGAGGACAGTAGGTCCCCCCCTCATTATTTTTATGGCCCCCACCCACCATGCAGGGGTGGGGGCGGGGGAGGACAGTAGGTCCTCACCCCATTGTGATTTATGGCCCCCACCCATCGCTCAGGGGTGGGGGCCGGGGGGAGGACAGTAGGTCCCCCCTCATTATTTTTATGGCCCCCACCCACCGCGCAGGGGTGGGGGCGGGGGGAGAACAGTAGGTCCCCCCCCCAGTGTGTATCAGGGATCCTTAGGATAGGTGTCAATCCATATCTGCCAAGTGACCCTATGTAGGGGGAACAGTCCCTATTCTGCTCTGTGACAGTGTGTATCAGGGATCCTTAGGATAGGTGTCAATCCATATCTGCCCAGTGACCCTATGTAGGAGGAACAGTCCCTATTCTGCTCTGTGTCAGTGTGTATCAGGGATCCTTAGGATAGGTGTCAATCCATATCTGCCAAGTGACCCTTTGTAGGGGGAACAGTCCCTATTCTGCTCTGTTTCAGTGTCTGGGGGGAGTATCTGCAGTAATACAGGGTGTCTGGAGTGAGTATCTGCAGTAATACAGGGTGTCTGGAGTGAGTATCTGCAGTAACACAGGGTGTCTGGAGGGAGTATCTGCAGTAACACAGGGTGTCTGGAGGGAGTATCTGCAGTAACACAGGGTGTCTGGAGGGAGTATCTGCAGTAACACAGGGTGTCTGGAGGGAGTATCTGCAGTAACACAGAGTGTCTGGAGGGAGTATCTGCAGTAACACAGAGTGTCTGGAGGGAGTATCTGCAGTAACACAGAGTGTCTGGAGGGAGTATCTGCAGTAACACAGAGTGTCTGGAGGGAGTATCTGCAGTAACACAGGGTGTCTGGAGGGAGTATCTGCAGTAACACAGGGTGTCTGGAGGGAGTATCTGCAGTAACACAGGGTGTCTGGAGGGAGTATCTGCAGTAACACAGGGTGTCTGGAGGGAGTATCTGCAGTAACACAGGGTGTCTGGAGGGAGTATCTGCAATAACACAGGGTGTCTGGAGGGAGTATCTGCAATAACACAGGGTGTCTGGAGGGAGTATCTGCAATAACACAGGGTGTCTGGAGGGAGTATCTGCAATAACACAGGGTGTCTGGAGGGAGTATCTGCAATAACACAGGGTGTCTGGAGGGAGTATCTGCAATAACACAGGGTGTCTGGAGGGAGTATCTGCAGTAACACCGTGCCTGGGGGGAGTATCTGCAGTAACAGGGTGTCTGGAGGGAGTATCTGCAGTAACACAGCGTGTCTGCAGGGAGTATCTTCAGTAACACAGGGTGTCTGGAGGGAGTATCTGCAGTAACACAGGGTGTCTGGAGGGAGTATCTGCAGTAACACAGGGTGTCTGGAGGGAGTATCTGCAGTAACAGGGTGTCTGGAGGGAGTATCTGCAGTAACAGTGTGTCTGGAGAGAGTATCTGCAGTAACAGTGTGTCTGGAGGGAGTATCTGCAGTAACACAGGGACGGGGGGGAGTATCTGCAGTAATACAGAGTGTCTGGGGGGGGGAGTATCTGCTTGTAGCATTTATATGTACTGAAAAAAAAATAATAAATTGAAAAAAATAAATTCGCCAGCGAACCGTTCGGGACATCACTAATTAAGATTGATTAGGATTACATTTTTCAAAAAAGGTAAAATAAAATATATATTTTTTTCGCAATAAATTTACACATTGCTTCAAAAGTGCAAAACAAGAATATTTTCATACAAAGAATAGGAATCATGTCTCACCCGTCTGCCCTGGATATTCTTTTTTAGATTTTTCCTATGTTCGGAAAGCTGCATCAATATAGAACACAAAGTAAAATTAGTACAGGTTTATTATCCCATTATCTGTAATATATTATTATTTTGACTTTACATTATCTACTTAACTTTGCATGCGTCGCAGCTGGCATTCTGATCCAAGCCATCCATTCCTCTTCTGGGTTAGTATAAAATGAATGACTAATGTCTGAGCAGCACACTGTCAGGGTAAAGGGATAAATCCCAAATCCTGTGTATATTATAAACATTTGTAAAAGAGTAGATGGAAGTACCATGGATGAGAATGGATGGACATCAAATCATTAAATCACAAATGCATGTAAGGATGATGGTCAGACTATTTCTGCAGTGATTATTTCTGCTGATATGGTACCTATTAAATTATAAAAAAAAAAAAAAAATAGTACAGGATTCTATAGCAGTATTAGTTTGTGAAGAAAGTTTGGTTTTCATATTTAGACACATGTTGGACATTTATAAAAGTGCTGTGATGTTAGGTTTGTACATGCAACCAGGCATAGCATGCTGGCGATGGACGTCCAATGGTGGCCAGGTCCTCCTTATGTCGCACAAGCCACCCATCAGCCGTACCTCTGTGGCATTTCAGGGGGAGTGAAATCAAATGGCGAATAGGACTGCAGGGAGAAATGGTCTTCTGCTTGAATAATATGTGAGCTTTCCCTTTATTAATTTATTTTTAAGGTGGGGGCATGACAGCAAACATTACTCCAACCATAAAACAGCGTTGTATTTAAATCCAGGCATGGTCACTGCTTGACTTGACATCTTAATATCTTG
Source organism: Pelobates fuscus (assembly GCF_036172605.1). NCBI lineage: Eukaryota > Metazoa > Chordata > Amphibia > Anura > Pelobatidae > Pelobates > Pelobates fuscus. The sequence goes on from NC_086326.1 coordinate 46,735,136, forward strand.
CAGTCAACAAAGCCTTTAAGGATCACTAAGGGCACACAGACCTTTCAATCAAGTGGTCTGGGTGCAGTCGCCCTATCAATTCAACCCTGAAATGTAAACCTTTGCCATTTAATACGTATGGCAATGCTCACATTGAAGTGTTAAATACACTTCTAGTGGACGTTTTCCTGGCAGCCACTAGAGGCCCTTCCACCGCGAGCAGTGAGTCTTGATTTTCACAGCTAACCTCCATTTGATAGGAGGAGCACAGCACTGGCCGTGTATGCACTTTTTGTCCTCAATGCTCCTCTTTGTGAAGAGGAAGGGTCAGCATGACATCTGAGGAGATGGATCAAGCGGTTGCAAGAATTTGATGTTGGTGTTGGGAAAAAAAAATAAAAAGATAAGTGATATCCCTTCTACCATGTTTTATTTAGATTTAGAGAAGGGCCCTGAAACTAAATGCAAAGAAGAATACTATAGGAGGTTTTTATTCCTAGTGCTACAGTGTTTCTTTAGCATCTAAATTTCTAAGCCAGAATTAAAATTTAGAGCTCTTGGTGTAAGGCAGAATTCATCCATGTCTCCATACGGTACTTTTGTAGTGCACAATGAATGACTCTTCATCCTTACATTTTAGAGCACAAACTGCTAAATGTTCTGTATAAACAAAAGAATCACTATTCAATTCGTCACTAGGATATTCAATGCATGCTAACAGCCTATTGCCAGCATACTGCAAGACAGTAAGTTTTCTGAACATCCTATGCAGATGCGGCACGTCAAATTTACAAGAATTCAGAACATTAAAAGAAACCTTACAAGTACACAAGAAAACGTGTATGGACAAAAAAAAAGTTACTGTAAAAATATTTAACTTATAACCAATACATGATGATAAAAAAGCATAGTAATCCCCTGAAATGGTAGTGGTCGTTGTAGTAAGAACATCCGTCCGTGGGTGGAGATGGATAGAGGGTGGGCAAGCAATCTGCCAATGGCCCTTAACAAAAACGGGAAATAATGTCCCTTTAATTCCTGGAAACATGGCTGCCTATGGTTTAACAATGAACCTCCTTCAAATATTGAATCCAAAACAATGTATATGTGACACAGAAAAAAAAAGATCATAAACAACAACAACAACAAAAAATCCTATTAATCTTAAAGTGGATTTATTTTCATCTGTATCCTGATAGTTATAGGTATATTATGATAGATTTTTCTCATTTTTAAACACTGACTTACTGGTTCCACTTTCTTCGACGTCTTTGTCCTTCACAGAACAAACTGTCATTTTCTAACAAGATAACAATGTATCAAATAAAAACCACCTCTTTGTAAAAGTAATGCTACTTTCGGACAGTCTGAAGAGTTTAACGATCGTAAGCTCAGTCCAAAACTTTGCTTTAGAAACCAATGTGCGATTGCTACGCAATGATTTTTTATGACGCTGAAACTTGTATAAAAATTTTATGGATCGTATTTTGTAAACATAATATTTTGGGTGTGTTCTGTTATTTCCAACTGATATAAATATATATATTTATCACACACACGTCAATGTGAGGGCTAAGCAAAATAGTGCCATTTTCAGCAATGGTGACCTATATGTTAAATCATAAAAAGCATTAAAGATAACATTAACATTAAAATGTATACTTATTTGCACATTATTTATTGATATTAGAGTGTTCTTTTCTTAGCATACATGTCCCACTGCTTATTCTTTGAATGCAATAGATGGCCTGTTAATTCACAGGAGTTGTAGTTCAGCAACATGTGGGGGGCAGAGTTTTGAAGCATACTGACCGACAAATGTCAAAAATGGCAGCAGGGGAGTAATTAGGAGGGTTAAGGGGAATGGTCAATCCCAGGTGACAGGTGGGAGGGGGGTGCATACAGTTTACTATTGAAAGCTGCAGTGGGTGCTGGTCTATTTTTTCATCTAGTAAACACACAGCTCCCCCATCCTGCTTTTAATTCTTTGTAGAGTGGCCACGCTGGGTCTAGCAGGGAGGAAGTAGCCTGTTACCTGCAACTCCAACCACTAGACAGCAGGAAATGCTGTGCCCATAAAGGTAAGAGGGAACATTGATGACTGTGTGTGTGTGTGTGTGTGTGTGTGAATATGTGCCGATGACTGCTGTATATGTGTGAGACTGCGTGACTGTATGCATATCCCAGGGACGGTGTGTGTGTGTGACTTTCTAACTGCAACTGTGTATATTATGGTTTGTAGTTGTGTATGTGTGTGATTGAGTGTGTCCATGTTTGTATGTAAATGAATGTAGAAACATAGAAACATAGAAACATATAATGTGACGGCAGATAAGAACCATTCGGCCCATCTAGTCTGCCCAGTTTTCTAAATACTTTCATTAGTCCCTGGCATTATCTTATAGTTAGGATATCCTTATGCCTATCCCACGCATGCTTAAACTCCTTTACTGTGTTAACCTCTACCACTTCAGCTGGAAGGCTATTCCATGCATCCACTACCCTCTCAGTAAAGTAATACCTCCTGATATTATTTTTAAACCTTTGTCCTTCTAATTTTAGACTATGTCCTCTGGTTGTGGTAGTTTTTCTTCTTTTAAATATAGTCTCCTCTTTTACTGTGTTGATTCCCTTTATGTATTTAAATGTTTCTATCATATCCCCCTTGTCTCGTCTTTCCACCAAGCTATACATGTTAAGATCCTTTAACCTTTCCTGGTAAGTTTTATCCTGCAATCCATGAACCAGTTTAGTAGCCCTTCTTTGAACTCTCTCTAAGGTATCAATATCCTTCTGAAGATATGGTCTCCAGCACTGTGTACAGTACTCCAAGTGAGGTCTCACCAGTGTTCTGTACAATGGCATGAGCACTTCCCTCTTTCTACTGCTAATACCTCTCCCTATACAACCAAGCATTCTGCTAGCATTTCCTGCTGCTCTATTACATTGTCTGCCTACCTTTAACCCCTTTAAGTCCTCAGAAATAATCACCCCTAAATCCCTTTCCTCAGATGTTGAGGTTAGGACTCTATCAAATATTCTGTACTCTGCCCTTAGGTTTTTACGTCCAAGATGCATTATCTTGCACTTATCCACATTAAATGTCAGTTGCCACAACTCTGACCATTTTTCTAGTTTACCTAAATCATTTGCCATTTGGCTTATCCCTCCTGGAACATCAACCCTGTTACATATCTTAGTATCATCCGCAAAAAGACACACCTTACCATCAAGACCTTCTGCAATATCACTAATAAAAATATTAAAGAGAATGGGTCCAAGTACAGATCCCTGAGGTACCCCACTGGTGACAAGCCCAAGCTTCGAATATACTCCATTGACTACAACCCTTTGTTGCCTGTCACTCAGCCACTGCCTTACCCATTCAACAATATTGGAATCCAAACTCAAAGATTGCAGTTTATTGATAAGCCTTCTATGTGCAACAGTGTCAAATGTATGATTGCATGTCCCTTCATAAGTATGTAGACAAAAAAGGGATGAAGATTGAAGACAAGAGTTAAGGGGTACTTTTTGTATAAAGAGATACACAAAAAGTAATGAGGGTTAAGGGAAGCACAAAAGGGTGAAAAGGGTTAAGAGACACACAAGACTGAAAGAGAGGATTAGGAGAAACACACAAGAAGGGTTCGGAGATATGCGCAAAATTTAAAAATGGGAGGAGAGTGGGAAAGTTACCAACATACATTGTTCTACGTGCCAAGTGACCTAGGTATGATTCTACATTGCAGTTTCTTACAAACCTCAAAGCTTTAATTAGTCAGACTGCAGGGACAGGGTTTACAAACACCAAAACCACTACACTTGGTGCTAAGAGAGTCCCTCCTAAAGACTCCTCAAACTGCTCAGCTTGAGCAGATCCCTCCCACACCAACGCAAGACGAGTATGTGTCCCTCAAGATGCAATTCTAAGCAGAGTCTCTACCGAGTTAGCTTTGTTATTAACATTTGTGCTGGATTACCATTACCTCTACTACAGAAAATGTAAAGGTAGAAGCCACCCACAATTCAGAACCGAGCACTAAGAAACGGTATATACTTTGTGCTCTCACATTAACAATGTCATGCTCTGTGGAAAAATGTGAACGTACACTCCACAAACTTGTCATGCATGCCATGTATGCACGATGATTAGACAGCGACTCTTATTGTATCTGCCTCATTTGTAAAGGTACATGATGCATGTAACCGTCGATGTGTTACTGATGTATTGCCATTGTTATTATTCACGCAATAAAAAAAATAAATTAATAATAATAAATAAAATTTAAAAATACAAAATTAATAAAATAAATATTTAACCAACATTTAGACCTGAGGAAGAAGACTATTAAACCATGCCTGCAAAACATATCTGATAATCTACAGTGATGATAATTTTCTAAGGGATTTAACAAAAAAAGATTTAAAAAAAGACAAACATTTAACAGCCACACATACCAATCGACGAATTTCTCGCTCACATTCCCTCTTAATTTTGGAGATCTCTTCCTGGTGCAAGTGATATACACTCCTTATTTCCGCAGCTTTCATTTTATCTGCTTGAATAACCACAGTCAAAGCTTCTTCCACTTGTTTCTTAGCTCCTTTCAGTTCAAAAATCTCTTGTTGCATTTTGATTTTCTCAAACTCAAAACCCTTTTTGGCTTCCTCTTTTGCCTCACTGTAAAGAACGGTTTTAACTTTTTCTGGTGCTCCGTCCCGTAAAGCATTTACAATTGTTTGTAGTCTTAGATTTTCAGCATCCTTTATCTTAATAACCCTTACCAACTCCAACTCATGTTGTCTTAATAACGATTCTCTGACAGCCTGTAGTTCCTTCATTTTCTCCTCATGAAGTTTGGCCTTCAATTCGGTCACAATGACAATGTTTTTATGCTGTTCGTGCTCACGGATTTGTCGGATTTCCTGGTTTTTCTCTCGTTCTAGTTTGTTGACCTGAAAGAGAAGGAAAAAGGGAAAAATAAATGGTCGTTCTTTTCTCTTTGGGATACTTAAAGTGACTAAAGGGGATAATTCAAGGTTTCAATTGTTCAAGGTTTCAAAAGAATAATTAGTCAGCGTGGAATTGACTGTTTAAAAGTCTATTGTCTTTTACTCAAGGGCAGTCTCTACATTTAGCAAAGAGTCCAAAAAGTCTATTATTCTTGAACCAATTCAAGATTTTAAAGTAATACCCAGTTTTAAGATTTCAGTAAAATGTTGTTTTTTTCCCACAAAAAACAAACAAACAGTCAGATGGAACTTCTATAACACAAAGTAAACTTAAATTAGCCAAAGAACAAACATCGGGCTTATTCTCATATGAATAGGTTTGTTTTATATATCATGTTTATGACACATCAGGTAAAAGGTTTATCTAGCAACACCGTTATTTAACATTAATCAAATTTGCTAAGTGTAGATTAAACTTAATTAGCTCAGCCATAGAGGCCGAGTGGCTGCGTCAAGATCTTCATGGCGAAGGAATAAAGGAAAGTAAAACGTTCCTTTCAAACCATTTTGAGGGGAACACTTAAGTAAGCAGGAGCCTGATTTAGGGTCAGGTATACATGTTTGTATTCCTAATGCCAGTGTTCCTTTGACAGTGATGTTTTTTACCTCTCTCGTGCATCATCACAGTGAGTATGACAAACATGATTACTCATTCAAATGTGAACTGCTGGGAATTCAGAGTAAAAAAAATTTGGAGTAACAATAGCAAAAACAGAAAACTTAACTGACGTGCACAATTTTTCTAATTTGGCTATATTGAGTAATATGCAACAAACACTATTTGTGTCTGCTAAAGGTTCCTGTGACTGTGAATCATACGTACAGTAATGCAGATACTAACTGTACCATTCAGTAAACAATTTACCACTAATATCCCTGCAATAAGTCATGTCAAGGGTATTGAAGGCCATTTAATATCCAAGATATGTTGTATACAATAATGGCAGTGAATGAGTTAAAGGAGTAGTAATGGATATCACAATATCCAGGTTTTTGTTTTTTTTATATATACACCAGTGAGACCTTAGCTCTGTGTCTTTCAACACCTACCATAACACAACCACCATCTGGAGAAACACTCTCCCAATATTTTATGATCAAAGTCAGATTTGTCTCAAAAGGATACTCATACACTTTAGAGCTGGATTGAACAGCTTGATTATAACTATTCATCGTCATCATACTACGATCTGTTCTTACTTACATATACCCATAAGACAGCTCTAGAACGGTTTCATGCAATTCTGAAGAACATTAAGACCGTAAACGTCCATTATAAACACATAGAACACAGCAAGAGAGTTTCTAGATACAGGATTACTCATAACGAAGGCTGAAGACAACACTAAAGAAGATAAATTTACCGGCTAGAAAGCAACTACTGGTACTTAAATCTAAACATTGAAAACACAACATAATTTATGTTGTGTACAAAAATAAAAAAAAAAAAAAATAAATTATATTAAAAAAATAAAAATCTAAACAATGGGTCCTTCTTTAAAATGACAAATTCTCATGAAATATTTCACTGGAGAAAAAAAAAATGTTTTGTAAATAATACACACACGGTTTATATACAGATTTTTTCCCCTACAATGATTTATTTTAGCTACAGCCTTTCCTGTGATCAACAGCTATGTTTTTTTACTTGATACAAATGTGTGTATTTAAAGTTTGTTTACTTACCCATTATGTAGTATGAAGTCATGCCTTAAAATGTCCAATACATTTTATACTTTATGACTTTTTTGCATTTATTTATTATCTAAAATTCGATTTTCAATATATGGGACAAAAAAAAAAATGTTATAAAAAGCTATAAAATGTCTGGCCACCACAGACAGTTATTGGAATGATCACCCAATGAGTTTTATCTAAAGGGCGTAAGAATTATTTTTTGTTTTGTTTGTGTTTTTAACTATGTGAAAAGTGAGATAACAGGATTAGTAACGTACACACAGAGGAAGTCTGGTGAAATGAATTAATATCAAATGTGATTTCAGGAATATAAACACAGGAATCAGTTTAGAACATTTAGTTGAAACCAACAATGATGCACTCACCTGAACATGCATACAATATAGGGTGCTGCTGGGGCCAATATATACAACATACAAAATACACAATCCAGCGCACTCGCTTATTCACTAAACAATGATTTTTAAATCTCACAGATTGCAATAGTTTTATTTAAAAACACCTAACCTAGGCAAAAAATAATGGGGGTTTAGTTACATTATATGATCATATATTGCATAAGCCTGACACAACGTCAATGTACCCCATTCATGGCAGGTCCTACTCTAGCAGCATAATGCCTGCTCTTATGAGATCCATCCACTTACTTGGGAAATTATTTTTTGCCTAGGTGAGGTGTTTTTAAATAAAACTATTACAATCCGAGATTTAAAATCGTTTTAGTGAATAAGCGAGTGCGCTGGATTTTGTATTTTGTATGTTATAACTTGTGCGAGTCTGTATGCCCCACCCTTTAAGTAACTTGCTAAATAGTATTTTTTCAGTCGATGTATTCCGGTTTATCTTCTGCCCACATGTTCTAAACTAAACTAATTAGTGAAAGATAATCTACAGATCCCATGCCTTCTGGGAAATGTCAATTTTTATTGAAACTGATTAGAAAAATGAGTGCTTGGTGCTTCGTTTTGTTTTTTGCTTTTCAGTACAGGATCTTATTTTAGTGTCCTATTTTTTTTCTCATTATATATTTTAGCTTTTTACTGAACGTTTTAAATCTTCTTACAAACCCTTCTAAAATTGGAATTAATCATTTATTTAAAAAAATAAATAATTAAAAAGGACACTCTACAGCAGTGTTGATTTTGTTGACCAATTGCTGGCTCGAGTTTAGCTCCACTGAGCTAACCAAACCAGGACGTAACAGGACCAGTTGTCAGACAGCCAGGGGATGTAACAAGGTTTGTTTCTAAAAGTGCAAATTTCTACTGAAATCTAAAAACTTTTTGCAAAATAAACAAGAGAGGACACTCTCTTCACATTTAAAGAATTCCAGCAAGCTAAAGTGCCATAGCGGTCTGGAGTGTCCCTTTAAGTAAAAGTATCAGTTAAATAGAATCTACAGCATATCACATAATGCCCCCCCTCACCCCAATAATTAAGCAGTCTAGACTGGCTATATAAACAGTCTCAAAGAAGAATAGGAGTGTGCTCCTATAGCCTTTCAGTGTATTATACCTATAGGTGACACTGACACATTCAAATTTGTTTTTGCAGCAAACAAAAATAAAAACAAAAACTTTCCTAAAGACAGGAAGCTACAGAGTAGGTTGACACAAGATATTACATAATATTATGAAAAATAAATGAAAGTATTGGGGGGGAAAAAGAAGAAGAAAAAAAAAAAAGATTGATTTATCATCAACTTATACATTCTTCTAATCTTGTAATAGTCTCTAGAGCAGGGGTAGGCAACCTACGGCACTAGTGCCATGCACGGCACTCAAGGTGTCTTTGCACGGCACTCAAGGCTTCTAGAGCCAAACAGGCTCTGGCCTATCAGGAGTCCCAGTAAAACTTCAGATATCTGCTAATACGAAGAGGTGGTGAAGGACAATCCTCAATTTATGCATTGCAGTACATAGAGGAAGTTATCTCAGATCTCTTCCTCCCAGCACTTGTGAATGGGAATCCACATTGTAGTATCCTTGACCTGTACCTGGCCAGCCTGGTCCCCACTGGAACCCAGCCACACTGCTAGATATACACAGAATAACCCTCCCCTCATACAAATAATACGAACAGTCCACAAACTAACATACACACAATCCGCACAAACGTAACCAGCTAACAATCCACATACATACACACAACCCCACATGCAGCCTCTCACATGCAATACCCCAAACAGCCCCTCACATACGCACACTACCAAACACACAATGTGACATTTCCATTCACACACACAATTCCACAAGCAGCCCTCATACACAGCCCACATTCATAGGTATCATACACGATACCATAAACTACTAATGAACATATACAATATAATAGCTCATATACGCACAAATACAACAATACAAAAGCAATTACAGTATAAATAACACAAGCAGAAGACGGCAACATACACACCTCAATTTACAAAAATAGGACCGACACGGTATGGGACATCACAATCTTATATCGGCACGGTGCTGCTAAAAGGTTGCCTACCCTTGCCCTAGAGTATCACTTTAAAATTACAAGGAGTGGTTATACTTGTTCCAGTTCTCACACTGTTTACATTAGCAGGAATCTACATGACCTCTGTTTTCTGAGTTTGCAGATAATTTCAAAAACATTGTTACGAAAGAAGCTATTTCTTACAAGGTCTTCTGGAGGACTCACATGAAAAACATGTTAATTTTTCCTTCATACATGGCTATGGAGTAAAAATATATACATTTAAAAGTGATTGCAAGCCACTTGTTTGGGTTCCTTTAAATAGGATTTGAAGTAACACTCAAAACACCATAACTACTGCAGTGTGCCCTGGTGCCCACCTCTCAGAGTAAGTAGTCAAGCCATTTTCCAATAGTTTGACTTCTTACCTGGGGTCCGTGGGACACTGCTCCCACCTCATCTTTTCCACTCTTGTTAGTGATTGATTTGAACCCCAATAATTCTACAACCAGAAGAGGTTGCTGGTAGGATATTCCAATAGTTCATCTGAGCTACGTTCTGCAGTGAAGGGTCAGCTCATTGGCTGAGAGAGTCAACTGTTCAGCAAGCCACGCCCTGCCCCACAAGACTTTGCTCATGGCCGCTTCCAGCAAATTAATCATAAGAAAAGGAGCAGGGAGCAACATCTGGTCTACCCCAGGTAAGAAAAAAAATAAAAAAATCAAACCAGTAAAAAAAACATTTGACTATTTACAATGGGGAAGGCAAAACGGTTGCACACACTGTAGTGGTTATGGTGCTTGGAATATTCCTTGAATAATTATGTGTCTGCTGTCTACATGAACATCACCTTAGTGGGTTTACATAAAAGTAAAACTCATAGGCAATACATTAAATTATTACAATCTAGTTTACTCTACTGGAAAAAAAAAAAACAACCTTGACGGAAAAAAAAGAATAAATAAATATTTGCCACTTAAAAAGATTTACATTGAAACCCAAATACTAGTTGGAATTCATTCTTCAAACATTTATTACTCCTACTGGTAAAAGCGTGAAATGAGTAGATGTTGCAGTCAGTGGTGTATCCTGTTTTTGTGCTGCCCTAGGCAGGACAAAACTCAGGCGTCCCCCTGCCCCCCCCCCACGCCACCCCTTCCTGCTAGAGGTGCAGATTACACACTCCTTCACAACAGTAATTGGCACTGGGATGGTAAGGAAGTTATTTTGAACTACCAGTCAGGTTACTGAGCTGTCTCTTTCGGTCATCACTCCAGGTGAATGCCAGTTTACAGTAAGGCTGACTCAGATTCCCATGCCTTCATAAGGGCTAGGCTGGAGCATATTAGGACCTTTTAGTGACTTCATGGCATTTAACAACTGAATATAGTTGGTAATTTAGAACTCTCAGAAAATGTCTCTCTCTAGTCTAGTGAATTCAATGTGATATGCATTGTATTTTATTTAACTTCGTTCATTTTATTAGAAAGATGTTTGTAATGGTATCATTTATTGTTAAATCTCCTATAATATTGTAAAGTGCTATGGAATTTGTTGGCGCTATATAAATGCCCATAATAATAATAATAATAATAATAATAAAAAGATCAATTGTGAGGCAAAACGGTGAAAGTGAATTAACAGACATTCTAAAGACTTCATTGACGCTTACTGAAAACAAACTATTAAATGGATAGTGTTTAACTTTTCCCGAGATATTTTTTTCTGTTTCTGCTTGCTTTAATATTGCATTGTCTGACTGAAGAAGGGCAACACATTATTCACAAACTATTCACATAATCAATAGACATTATCCTTTTTAGAGTTGGTTTGGTTTGATGAAGCAACCAATTGGATGAGAGAGTTTGGACTTTACAAACCAAAGAAAAACCATATAGGAGAGGAAGGTTAAATGAGCCTGAATTTGTCTATAGCGGCACATAGTGGTCCATCGATGCACAGTAACTGTACAAACTACAAATAATAAAAAGGATGTAGAAGATGCACACCTTACTCTTTTCCTGTTGGAGCTCGATTTGAATCTCAGTGAGCTTGGCTCGTAGGTCTTCATTAGCAGATTGTAAAGAAGCAAAGGCATCAGGTTTGTCTCCCTTAGCTCTGCTGCTTGAACCTTTCTTTGACATTGTGAGGTGGAGAAGTCAGGGAGGTTGCAGTCCCAGTCAGAGAGAGAGAGAACCTCTCTGCTATACAGAGCTCGATGCCTCCTCTTTTTTTTTTCTACATTTTTCTATTTATCTAGAAAAGAAACAGAAAACATTTACATCATTTTATACCAAGGTCTTAACAACATGGTCTAAGAGCTATACCATAAGGTAGAGCTGGTCTAAAGGTAGATGCTCAGCTTTTGTAAAAACATCATGTGAATTGTATGTTTACAACTAGGGATCTTCTGTTAGATCAAGTTTTAGAACAGTCCTGCAGAACCTCTGGGTAACCCAACCTCAACGATCAGTATCAGCCTGAAACCCAATGATGCCATTAAACGCAGTCACACCAAAGGATCTGCACGGCAATTGATCCAGTACGACTAAATGCATGGTGGTTAATCGATTTTGAACAAAAGAAACTTTTCTCTACAATATATTCTACTGTAGAGACCACAAGCTTAGTTCCACAGTTCTGGTTAATGAAATAAAACGGTTATCCCAAGATATAGGAAATGGTTATCCCAAGATATAGGAAATGGTTATCCCAAGATATAGGAAATGGTTATCCCAAGATATAGGTTAGACAGATAAAACATAAGGATCCATTTAATTTTTCTGGATCTGCTTTTCAAATAATAATCTGCTAGAAAAAACTTTTCAATATTTATTTATAAAAATTTGATAGACATTAATGGCGACTTCTGTAGATAATCTGTTAGAAAAACCCTTTAAAATTAATTGTGATCATATGAAAAGCCTATCCAAAAAAATGTAAATTAAAATATAATCAAGGGCATAATAACATGTATATCTAGGTAGAGATAAAAAGAGTGTGTATGTAATGCCCAAATACCTCTTAATTTCAAATGCGGATGTAAAGGAGATTATATCCATATGGATATTGGATTTCATAAACAAAATGTATAAATCATGTTTAAAGCCAATATTTTTAAAGGAAAGTCATTTGAATCTTGAATAACCGCAGAGCTATAGAACAGAAATAGGTCTATAGAGAGACTTTGCTTTAATGTCATTGTACATCTGAATGCAATCCTATTTGAGCAAAAGTCGTATAAATGATGCTTTGCATACCTTCAGAATGACAAAGCATCATGGAAGCTGTAGTTTTAAAACATCTGGGGATCTACGATGTTCTGAAATAGTTCATAGTAACATCTGGACATAAAAAGTGAATCCTGTTTAATGGAAATATTTTGATACAAAATATGTCTTTTTTTATTATTGGGATGTACAGTACGCAACAGTACTTCCTAAAAGCGTTATTTTACAATCATTATGTACATTTACTTTAAAGAGATATGGATTCTGCAAAGACAGAGACCTAGCAACAAAGCTATAAACTGGGAATTACAATATATGGACCTGTTAAACGTCAGGAGAAATATCCAACTTGGGGGGAAGGAGGGGCGGAGAAGGGGAGGACGGGAAAGGCTTTAAATTGGCAAGTTAATTTGACCGTCCAGCCACATATTTGTTACCAACTTTCACTGCCCAGCAGCTTCCAATATTGGGAGGTATGAAATAGGGACAAGGGGTGGGCCTATTGGTGCATCTGTGAGACCACTTGCATCATGGGCAAAGCAGGAAATAGGCAGTACAATCCGGAAAGGGGCAAGGGGAGTCAGCAATACATAGGCGTGTGCCAGGGTGATAATTACAAATGGACAAGAGGGTTCCCAATCCCCTGGCCCATTAAAATCATAACGCTCAACTCCATTACTTCATATGGCAGGGGATCTCCAAACCCTCTGGAATTAAATAAAACCAACCTCCATTATTAGAATGCCCAGTAACGTTTATACACACAAATAAATACAAATAGGTTAATCTCCGTTTCCATCATAAAAAAACAAACAAAGAAAAAACCACATATTTTTTTACACTAAGTATTTACAATACATTACGTTAGGTTTGGTGCTACTTTTAATGGTGTAACCATTAAGTCAAAGGATGATATTTTGGTTAATAAAAACTCCACTAGCGAATTTCTCATTTCCATCTTAGAGTGCAAGGCAAGTGAAGGGTTACTTTAAAAGAAAAAAAAAAATTTAATACATAACTTTGTAAGCCACCTCTATTTTTATGTGCAGATATTATAATAATGCAAAACTATATGAATGGATCCGCCTTTTTACAAAATCTGTTTTTGATGGAACGTTATAGAAACCTTATTTATTTCAATATTCTAAAATCAAGACAATTTAATTTGTGATGAAAAATATATCCTGGTAAATGGTTTAACATAGGATGAGAATTGTGCTTGGATTGAAAGGATTTGGCCATTCAGTGTTTGACCGGATACAATGACCTAGTTTTCTTCCCTTCAAGTCTAAGCAGAGCTTTTGCTTTGAGTTGCTAAAAAGCTTTTAGATTGACCATGTAATGAGTTTGATAGAATGTTCAGAATGCTTTATCATAATAAAATTAAGGCTCCAATAACTGCAGTTGAGCCATTGCTGAAGGCATGCATGAAAATACGCAGTAATGGGCTCTCTTTTGTATGCAATTCTTCAGATAATATAAATAGTCTTCGGTATTCTTGTGCAGTCTTCCTTGGATTTTAGTGACAACATTCTAAAACACGTTTTCTGCCACTGGTAATAACCCCTGCAGTAGTGCTATGTGCAGATCTTGTTTATCCAAGCCAAGAGTCTCTACTTTCAGTGAAAGAAAATTCCAAAATCTCATGTGACTACACAACACTCCAGTGTCCATTCAGTTTCCAGCGTTTCTCTTCGTATAGAAGCATTTGTCTAGAATACTCCAGTTAAATAGTCTCCAGAAGCACTTCAGCTTAATGTAGTGGTTCTGTGGTCTATAGCATGTTCCTGCAGGCACAACAATGTAAATGCGGTTTACATTGCTGCCTCGTAACACCTCTAGTGGCAGTCACCCAGACTGCCACTAGAGGTTGCTTCATATGCCAGTGCTGCACAGTGTGCAGAACTTACCTTCAGTGTATCCATGCAGAATGCTCCTCAATGGTTCAATGCATCTTTATGAGGAGATGCCGAATGGCTCAGCGCGACAGCCTCCCAAGGCTTCCCTATGGGAAAGCATTGGTTTGGTGGAGATCATCAAGATTGAGGAGCTCAGCCGTGGAGGTGGGGCCAGCCGAAGCGAGACCAGAACAGCGATGTAGAAAAGGTTAAATACCTTTTTACTCCATTCTGAGAGGAGCCGGGGACCTAAACAGGTACTCCAGTGCTACAGGGTTAGTGATGCAGGTTTGTATTCCTAGCTCAATCGTGTTTCTTTATTGCAGCCCTCTTTCTCCATTTTATTTTTTGTTGGCATGCTTTCCTGTCACTATAAAGGAGAGGACAACATAGTTATGGAAAAAAATTTAATTTAATGCATATTAGCAGCTAAATAGAAGGGGCTATTTGAAACTTTTCCTCTAGGCCTAAGAGCTGGATTACAGTTGCCCAGGGCGCTAAACAGGGTGCCAGACTGGGGCCCCTTAAGCCTGGGCTTTGTTTCTGTGAGTGTTGCATGTGGTGACTAAGTGTTCTATCTGTATGAGAGTACATAAAAAGACTCCATGAAATGACGCGGATTGTTCTTATGCTTTTTAAGAGGATGTTCAGCATGTTGAAATCCCCATAGATAAGCACTTAATTAACGATTTCCTATGGGCAAGGCCTAACGCACGCACAACGTTCACTGCACTTGTGCATTTGGGATCCCAGAGATTGCCTGCGTTGGAGGAGGAGCCCGACGCTGTGCCGATGTCTCTGTCCAATAAGCGTTTAAAGAGTTTTTAACCATTTGCTTGGCAGGGGGTAAGACAAGAATTTCAGTGCAAAGGGACATTATAGCGTTAGGAATACACTTTTGCTATAGTGTTTCTTTAAGATTATCTTAGGTTGAATTATGTGTAGCATTTTGTGCCTCAAATTCCGGGTATAGTGTAAGCTCAACAAAGCTTCGAGACAGATTTTAAATGGTCAAGTGTTCCCCACTGTCTGACCTTCCTGAGAACATATGATTTCTATTTTGAAATGATCCTGCCCCCCTTTTATTTTTACCTGAATTTACTCAAGCAGTAATCTTAATCTAAATGATATTATTGCCATACCATATATCTGTCAATATTTCTTGAACTCAAAGAACATTGACGCAGTCCTTGTCACATGTCTACAGACATAACATTGATTCTTTAAATCTAAAATATTCTGAAGCAACATAAAGTGAAAGCAATCAGAAAACAATTTAATACCAATATAAAGCAGGTTACAAATGTCATTGCTGTCAAATGCCTCTATATATAGTTCATGTAATATGTATAAATTGTGACCCTTATTTATTCTAAGCACACACACATTTACCCCAATAAACAATTAAATATAGTTTGGAAGACTAGCAATAGAAATAGCATATAATCTGACAAGCTTCATTCCAGAGTAACGATAGTCTAAAGATACTGCCCATGAGTCAAATATTGTAAGACACAGCATGATCAAACTGCTAAATGTTCTCTGTAGGATTATTCGACAACAGCTGCATGCACAGTAACAAGCAGAAATTGTGTGGACGCAGTCTTCATTCTGGGATAATCCCAGATATAAATTCTGTGCAAAGACTCTCCTTTATCATTGAAGACTAAACGTCTATACGCAATGCACACTGGAGTGCCACATTTTAATGGAAATATGTGTAAATGTAATTCAATCTGTTCCAATCTGTTCCAAGTGTTGTGAAGTAGGATGATAGATTTATAGGGACACTCCACTGCGGAAAAAAATAATAGATCACTATTATCTCACCACAACAATCATCTGTTCCTTAGCAGGTCATAAAATTAGGTAAATGCAACCTCAGATGAACAACAACACATTGCGTATGATTTATTTAACAAAAATAAAGCCAAAATGCAAAAGCCATGTGTGGAAAAAGTACACCTTGTGATTTAATAGCTTATAGAACCATCTTTAGCAGCAATAACTTGAAGGAATTGTAATCTGCATTACTTTATCAGTTTTTCACATCGTTGTGGAGGAATTTTGGCCCACTCTTCCATACAACGTTGCTTCAGTTCATTAAGGTGTGCTAGCATATGTTTATGCACAGTGTGGCAGACCACCCAGTCACCTAGGACTGGTACATGTCTCCCAACCACCACTTCCCTCTAAAAAAGGACTATAATAATCACATTTACCCCTCCAGCCCATGCCTCCCAGCCCATCGTCCCTTTCCTGTGGCCCAGGAGTCATCACAGACCAGCAGAGAAGCCACAGAAGCAAGGGATGCCGGGCTGGGAACAACCCACAAACTCTCTGGGACTCTTGACCAGATTGTGGAGTTTATAGAGTCACTCTTTGTCCCAGAGTCACCTATCAGAGCTCTATTTGGAAGGGTGAAAGAGAAGGTGGTGAAGCATTGAATGACACTAAGGACTTGAGGGAGCTCCATCTACCGACGGAAAGTGCAATCATGATAGGTGACTGGGATTTCCTACCCAGCACTGTGGAACTCTGCGCCGGATGAAGGATGGTTGTGTCCTGGTGGAAGCTTGACTGCCAGCTAACTTGGGCTAGATCCGAGCACCCTTTGGCCAGAGTAGGCACTCTGGAGAAAGCTTCTCGGGGGTGACACTTGCTTGGGGATATATGCACAAGAACCCTGTTTTTGTTGTGAAAATGTTTGTAGCCGCTGAGATGATAATAAAATTACCTGGTCAGACACAGGCACCTAGGCACCAGATGTTGTTCAATTCCTTTTGTTTCCCTGGTGGCCCCTTTGCTATGAGGGGTTTGTGCCGATGTGCTGTTTGGTTTTCGCCAAAGATGGCGCTGTGCATTATGGCTAAAACATCTCCATTTTGGTCTCGTCTGTCCAAAATAGACTTCTGTCCAGAAGTCTTGTGGTTTGTTCAGATGAACATGGCAGCATGGCTTAGGTTTGCAAAGTTGCTTTTTAGAGAGAAGAGTCTTTCTCCTGGCAACTCTTCCAAACAAACCATACTTGTTCAGTCTTTTTCTAGTTGTACGGTCATGAACTTTAACATTTAACATGCCAACTGAGGCCTGTAAACTCTGAGATGTAATTATTTTTTTTTTTTGCAATTTTGTCGGAGCATTGCACAGTCTGACTTTGGGGTGAATTTGCTGGGATTTCCACTCCTTTGAAAATTGGCAATGGTCTTGAATGTTTTCCACTTTTGAATAATCTTTCTCACTGTAGAATGATGGCCTTATAGTCCTTCCCAATTCGACGGGTAGCAACAAATGCTTCTCTAAGATCATTGCTGATGTCTTTCCTCCTTGGCATTGTGCTAACAGACACCCACATGCTTTAATAGAGGTGGTCACATTTGGGGATGATCAATTAATCAAGAGCATTTGATTAGTAACAGTGGTCTGCTATTAGCCTCTTAATTTCTACGCAATAAGGATGTACTTAGTTTTTCACTCAGGCTTCTCCATTATGGCTATATAGTACTTTTCCCCCCCCCCTAACTTGCTCCATTGTCCTTCTTTCAAAATGTTGTTTGTTTCTGTTTTTCAAATTATTTTGTTCCTTGGCTCATTAGTCAATGTGCCCCTTGCTATAAAAATCTGGCATTATATGGATTCTAAAAATTTACAATGTTTCAGCATTCCAGAGATTTTATCCTAGTCAGTTACAAGCAGTACATTCATTACCATTACTAAAAAGGCAAAGAATATTAACTTCTTATTGATGGCTAGTGCTACCTTATAGGATACTGTGCAGCTTTAGTTCTCGTTCCTTTAACTTGCTTTGTAAAATATATGGATATGTTGGCACTAACGTAGTTGGCAGTTTGGTTCAGTGACATTTCTTATCGATCAATAATCAATAAAGCCTTGTTTGTATGTACCAAGTGTTAGACAATGTTAAGAAATGCAAGGTGTGTAATATCCGTACATGCATCAATTCGATAGAGTCTTGCACCGTGTAGACCACTTAAAACAATGAATTATTAAAGAATACAACTTAACATTGTGCATCAAAATTACAGGGACTACTTGACCCTCTGGTGGTCCACTGCAGTTTTATTGCTGAGGAATTGTGTTACATTCTATTCACACAGCAATTATCTGTGGGTCTGATCAACAAAAAGACTGTGTGGCACATGCATGCACACTGCAGATTACTATAAGTCTTTGTGACCATCTCAAAAACATTTCTGGGGAACATTGTAAGACACTCATACACATTACAAATTACCGTGCCAACTCATTCACAACACAGACAGTCATGCACATTAATGCAAGGTTCTGTGACACTCATATACACTGTACTGTAGAGCTGTGCGCCATACAAAATATAGTGCGGTTCCATAGGCGTGTGCATGGGGTGTGCCGGGTGTGCCTGGGCACACCCTTATCCCTGTGGCCTGCTCATGGTTTGAGGCCGGCAGGGGAGCTCACAGGATCTCCTGTCGGTCCATGCAGAGCTGGCGCTATCAGAGTGCCAGCCCTGCTGTGTGTCTCCATGGGTTTACTCACTACTAGGGATGGCAGCAAGGATCCCCCCTCCCAGGCAAAAGGGAAGAAGGGAGGGGGGCTATTTCCTAATCTGTCCCCCCCCCCCACCCTCTCACACACACACACAGCACCCTCTCACACCAGTGTATGTATGTATGTATATATATATATATATATATACACATATATATACCTCTGATGTGTTATTTTTGTGTTCCCTTTATTTTTTTTGTGTGTGTGTGTATATATATATATATATATATATATATATATATATATATATATACACACACACACACACACACACACATACACACAGCCTGCTCAAAAAAATAAAGGGAGCACAAAAAAAACACATCCTAGATCTGAATGAATTAAATATTCATCTGAAATACTTTGTTCTTTACATAGTTGAATGTGCGGACAACAAAAATCAAAAAATGGAAATCACATTTTTCAATCCATGGAGGTCTGGATTTGGAGTCACACTCAAAAAAAAAACACTATAGGCTGATCCAACTTTGATGTAATGTCCTTAAAACAAGTCAAAATGAGGCTCAGTAGTGTGTGTGGCCTCCGTGTGCCTGTATGACCTCCCTACAACGCCTGTGTATGCTCCTGATGAGGTGGCGGATGGTCTCCTGAGGGATCTCCTCCGAGACCTGGACTAAAGCATCTGCCAACTCCTGGACAGTCTGTGGTGCAACGTGACATTGGTGGATGGAGCGAGACATGATGTCCCAGATGTGCTCAATTGGATTCAGGTCTGGGGAACGGGCGGGCCAGTCCATAGCATCAATGCCTTTGTCTTGCAGGAACTGCTGACACACTACAGCCACATGAGGTCTAGCATTGTCTTGCATTAGGAGGAACCCAGGGCCAACCGCACCAGCATATGGTCTCACAAGGAGTCTGAGGATCTCATCTCGGTACCTAATGGCAGTCAGGCTACCTCTGGCGAGCACATGGAGGTCTGTGCGGCCCCCCCAAAGAAATGCCACCCCACACCATTACTGACCCACTGCCAAACCAGTCATGCTGGAGGATGTTGCAGGCAGCAGAACATTCTCCACGGCGTCTCCAGACTCTGTCATGTCTGTCACGGCCTCCTCCATGTCTCCTAATGTACTGGCCTGTCTCCTGGTAGCGCCCCCATGCACTGGACACTACGCTGACAGACACAGCAAACCTTCTTGACACAGCCAGCATTGATGTGCCATTCTGGATGAGCTGCACTACCTGAGCCACTCGTGTGGGTTGTAGAGGCCGTCTCATGCTACCACTAGAGTGAAAGCACCGCCAGCATTCAAAAGTGACCAAAATATCAGCCATGAAGCATAGGAACTGAGAAGTGGTCTGAGATCACCACCTGCATAACCACTCCTTTATTGGGGTGTCTTGCCAATTGCCTATAATTTCCACCTGTTGTCTATCCCATTTGCACAACAGCATATGAAATTGATTGTCACTCAGTGTTGCTTTCTAAGTGGACAGTTTGATTTCACAGAAGTGTGATTGACTTGGAGTTACATTGTGTTGTTTAAGTGTTCCCTTTATTTTTTTGAGCAGTGTATGTATATATAGATATATATGTACATAAAAAAATGATTGGAAGTGACCACACTCCAAGGACATGATGATCGTAAAAATAAAATATAACTGTTATTCTATATAATTTAAAAATATCGACGTTTCAGCCCCAATACATGGGCTTTCATCAGGATGGCAATACAATCATCAAGTCCTTGGAGTGCGGTCATTTACAATCATTTTTTTTGTATCTTGTGCCTGACCAGCACCGGGCAATTACTCTCTAATCTAGGAGTGCAAGCATCTCGGTTTTCTTTTATACATACATACATACATACATACACACACACACACACACAGACAAACACACACACACACATATAATACACATACACACGGCATGTGTGTTTGTGCTTAAGGGTGCACACCCTAATGCAATAGGCTGCGCACGCCTATGTGTTGCTCATGTTGCACGAGGCACGTTAGACATTACTGTGTGACTCATTCCTCCCAGGCCATTCGACAAGTTCCTTACAGACTATTCTTTCTGAGGTTCTAATGTGGGATATGATGGGTAAAAGGCTCGCCGTTTTACAGAATCTGTACAGCAATTACATAATTCACATACTGCTAATGTTTAATTCCTCTACCATGCAAGAATGTGAAAACCATGACAATTCTCCTTTTAGAGTAAATGCATTAATTCTCCCAACAATGCCAAGATACAGACAGCACTAATGTCTTGTGTCAGCCGCTATGGCCATAGCAGAGTAATATCTACTTAAAAGGTTTTTGTTTTTTTTCTAAAGCACTTTTGGAATATTATAGAATAGTATAAGTAAAATATTCTCATTACACAGCCAATTTAAATAAAATCCCTTTAAAATAATAGAGGGTTTCATATTGTCAATCCGTGCAGGAGATTTCAATCCGCCCAATAAACCAATTTTTTGAAAATCCAAACACTCCAAAAAATTTATTTTTGTTCAGGTAAATTACTTTGCATTATTCTGTACATTTCACAGTATAAAATATAATAAACTAGTGAAGAAAGTATAATTTATGACCAAGAATTAGTCAAAAGTAGTTACAGTCTCATTTCAATTTTGTTCTGAATGCTGCACAGTAGATTTGGTAGAAGCTAAATAAAATCAAGCCAGTGTTAATTATTTATTAGATACAGCATTAAGTCTACTTCCTGCGGCTTTAATGACCTTCTGTTAAAACAAATCGATTTAATTTATGTGGTGTTCCTTCCTCATAGTGTTTGCTGTCAAAAACAGACAAAAATGTCAACACTTGTGGCTTCTAGGACATTGATATTATGCATCAGGTGATAAACGAAAAGGCACTAGACCGTACACAGATAATGTATTCACAGAAATTGGACTATACGCTGTGGTACAAAGGCATTCTTGGTGCACAGGCAACACAAATATGTACAATATGTCAACTTGGCTCCTCTCCAAGAGTTCATACACTCCATACAACAAACAGGTTATACAAGGCAATATGTGTTTTTGAAGTCCAGTGAAAGTGTTATGTTTATATTAAAGCCTGTTAGTTTTCTACAGAGTGATCTATAAAACTCCTCAATTTAAAGAAACACTAACAATAGGTATACAAACTTGTACGCTTAACGTTAAAGTGTTTTGCTCTAGATTTAGATTGTGGAGGCCCCATGGAAAGGTAAATAAAACCCATCACACCACCCTAGCTGATTTCAGCCACTCCAATGCCTTCCCATCTTTGCAGGACTGCACCATGAAGCCCCACCAGTGGCTGTACTAGTATTGTATTTGGGCAGTGAATTGTCCCTTTAACCTTATTTAAATCACTTGGATGTTTAGAAACCAAACACTGAATAGTGGTGAACTGAAACCCAAACGGCAAAATTTAGGCTAAAGCCAAGCAGGAGAATTTTTGTATATCAGCTGTTGCTCACATTTTGCAATCTGGTTTTCATAAATTCTTAATGTATATGAAGTATTTGGGAAGATCTCCTTTCTCCCGTGTTACTGAATTAGTTTGCATATCTAAGCCTCCAAAACCTTCTGGGTACATTTTCCTCTATATCAGGGGTAGGCTATCTTTCAGTAGTACTGTGCCTAAACAAAATCTTGAAGTCCCTTCCTTGGTGTGCCGGACCTATTTTTATTTATTTTTTAAATCGAGGCGTGTATATTGCCATATTCTGCTGGTGTTAGTTGTGGGCGTTGCACTCACTTTGAAGCGTTGTATTTGTGTGTATGTGGGCTTTTATATTGTATATGTTCATGAGTGGTTTTGTGGTATTGTGTATGATACCTATAAATGGGGGCTGTGTATGGGGGCTGCTTGTGAAATTTTGTTTCTGGATGAGATGTCACACTGTATGTATGTGTGGGGCTACTTGTGTGCGTGTATGTGGATTGTCAGTGGTGTTGTGTTTGTGGGTGGGCTGTTTGTATTATTTGTATGAGGGGGAGGCGGATTTTGCGACTGTTTATATGAAGCAGTGTGGGTCGATTCCTTGGGGTCCAGTGTGGACCATGCCGGCCAGGTACAGGCCAATAGCAGGAGCTGTGATAGCTGATGCGGGCTGCTCTATTGCAGTGGGGATTCCTGTTCACAAGTGCTGGGAAGTAGTGATCTGAGATCACTTCCTCTAAGTGCTGAAATATGTAAATGGGGTCACCACTGAATCACCACTTGGTTTGCACTATCAGATACCTGAATTCCCACAGGGAATCGTGATAGGCCAGAGCCTCTTTGTCTCTGGCAGCCTTGAGTGCCGTGCATGGAATACGTGCCATAGCTTGCTGACTCCTGTTCTATAGTAACAAGACAATCGTGAACAAAAGGTTAATTTCTCATTCTTCTCTCGCAGTTCTTTTTCCATGTACTTGACTTGGCCATATGTATGTGTTACAAAACTGTAGTCAGGGCAGTGAAGTCTTTCCTGTATCTTCCATGCTCACAAACTTGATACATTTGGACAGTTTGTTTAACCGTCTCTTTACATAAAGTCCATCACAGACTGTATTACTGAGGTACAGGTAGAATGCTACACCTTGTAAGTGTCTCTATACAGTTCATTTTTCCATCCTGTTGTCACTCTTTTCTAGGCTTGACAAAGGCCTCTGTGTAGGCCAAAACATTGCACATTCAGTTTTCAATAAACATGCTTTTTGAAGAAACCTTGAGTGCCTGGTCCTACCTTCTAATAATACCTACTCTTTACTAGGACCTCCATATTGTTAGTGTGTCTGACTGTATAACAGAGCTCCTTAGCAATAATACTCACATTAATGTATCTTTAAACTACAATAAACATGTTTAGAAATCAGTCTGTGTAAACAAGATACATTGTTCTTATTCTAAATTACATTTTCACTGCATAGTCACCTAAAATGTCTCAGAACAGCTCTGCCCATGTTCACAACCCCAGCAACACCCATAAAATGAAAGTGTCACTTCTAGCAATTTTGTTTAAAAAACAACAATTTTCAACCGGGTTTCCTTGTAGATGAAGTGAAACCGATGAATGTTATAAACACACTGCTCTCTAAGAAATAAACACGGCAGTATTAATAACATTTGGGGGACAAATATTTTAAAAATGTCTGAAGAACAGATTTTCCGGACTGTGGGTGTTTGACTATGTGTGTGAATATGTATACATCTGTTCGTATAGGTGTGCGTGTATGATTTCAGAATGGATGTGGGTGTGGGTTTGGCTATTTAGATATC
Source organism: Pelobates fuscus (assembly GCF_036172605.1). Lineage (NCBI taxonomy): Eukaryota > Metazoa > Chordata > Amphibia > Anura > Pelobatidae > Pelobates > Pelobates fuscus. Next base: position 46,759,176 of record NC_086326.1, read on the forward strand.
TATGTTTGTATATGGGGAATACGCCGTGTGTTTGATAAAAACATGGTGGTTGCAGGGATGAGCAAAGGATCACTAGCACATCAAAGCCACATTTGTGGATGTATCTAAAAATGATCCGTACTAGTCTGCTTCATTTACATGTTCCACCTTTTTCCTAAGGAAATGGCATCATAGGAAACATAGTCCTCAAAAATCTAGGGAAAAGTGGTTACTAAGAACGATAATAAACCATCACAGATGCTGGTGGAACATAGTTCCCACAAGCTACAAACTGAGCATATGCACCTTCCAAACAAAATGTCATAGTTGGTAGTGGGGGACACCTATGACACCTTGACACCTATGGGCAAAGGTCAACTTCAAATACAGTAGGTATTCCTTCATTTGTTAGACTTCAGGGTTTCACCCTCACGTTTTTGTAACTGCTTAACAGAAGAGGAGGAAAAACATCAGCAAAAAGGCTTGGACCTTGTAACATTCCCTATTCGTTTTCTAGACAGGATCTCATGTTTCAAGACAAACAAAACTGCTTTCTGAGGCCAAGGATGGAATAATTACAGACCAATGTTTTATTTCTGACAACCAGTTCTTACAAGCAGTTCTTTGCTAATCATTAAGGATGTTGGATACGTGACAGAAATGGAATTAAAACATAAGAACATTTTGTCCACTATCTCATACATATGGAAAACTGGACTGAAACAAGGACCCATCGAAGTAAATGCATAAAAAAAGATCAGTCCTGATGAAACATTACATTATTAATGGCCTAAGTCACATATTTCTCCATCACTCTGCCTAGTGCGGAGGTTTATTTTTCCATAAATAAAGTTTATAGTAAAGCAGCTGGACTCTTTATTCCCAATATTAGGTAGCCCAAGTGGCACTGGAATGTTTTCATTGTGATGTTGCTTCACACGTTGCCCATTAATAATAATAAAAATGACCCTGAACAAATTTTAATGAAATACATACTGTGGTAAGCAGCGAAGGTAACTATAAACACTTGTACCTCTGTTACACTCCTGGTGACATGTACTGCCATCTTCAAATATACTTAAAGAAGATTAATTTGCATCAGGTGCCAGATTGTCCCTTGGCTTCAATTCAATGTAATAAAAATTATTATAATAATAATAATAATAAATAATAATAATAATAATAAAAACGCTCGGTAGCCAACATATAGTTAGCTATTTCAGTGTGCCAATAACCACTTAGTGACCGTACATTTTAACATATCATTTAAGGGTTATAAACAATTACATGAAAAAAATAACGGTCACGAATGTTCTTTTAAGGAATGTTATTTTGTAGTTTGTACTTTTTCTTTTTTTTATTTAGGACAAATATTGCAAAATAAACAGGTGAGCATTGTTACTTTCATGCACTTACTAAAAGATAACATTTTGCCTATGTGCAGAAACTTTGTACATTTTTTCATATAATTAAGAGTTATAAAAAGTGACATTAAAAAAAAAAAAGAGCTAAGCTTCAGCACAGACAACATTTTATTGTTTAGTAAGTGCATTAACCCCTTAAGGACCAAACTTCTGGAATAAAAGGGATTCATGACATGTCACACATGTCGTGTGTCCTTAAGGGGTTAAAGTAACAATGATGAAAATAGCTTGCCTGTTTTTGTTTTTTGCAATATTTGTCCTAAATAAAATAAATAAAAAGCAAAAAAAAAAAAAGTTCGATTCCTTAAAAGCATAGCTGTCGTTAATCTACTGTGATGCTCACATCAGTAAGTACTGCGTCAAGATTTCTCTAGATTAGGAGAGAATAAAAGCATTTTTTTTTTTTAAAGGAAAAAGTAAATGACGCGAGTAGTAGGGAGCTATATAAGTCATCAAACTAGAATTTGACAGGTGCCCCGCCCCTTTCCCCATAAAGCCACGCCCTCAACATATGTGTTGCCACGCCCAATGATGGAGGGGCCAGCCCCCGCCCCTCTACCATGAAGCCACACCCACAACATATGTGTCGCCACGCCCAATGCTGGAGTGAGCACAGCGCATGCGCGAACCTTTGAACCATGACCCCTGATGCGCCACCACGCCCACAGCGTGCGCACCCACGGCGTATGAGCGCCCCCCTCTGAACCAAGAAACGCATTGCATGCGAATTGTAAACCAAGCCCTATGCGTATTTACAGACAATTAGGACATGTTTGGGCATGTTTTAGGGGATAGGAGCGCTTTAAAACAAAAACAAAAAAAAATTGTAAACCAAGCCCTATGCGTATTTACAGACAATTAGGACATGTTTGGGCATGTTTTAGGGGATAGGAGCGCTTTAAAACAAAAACAAAAAAAAATTGTAAACCAAGCCGATGCGTATTTACAGACAATTAGGACATGTTTGGGCATGTTTTAGGGGCTAGGAGCGCTTTAAAACAGAAAGAATTGTAAACCAAGCCCTATGCCTATTTACAGGCAACTAGAACATGTTTTGGCCCCCACCCCCTATTTTAACCATATTGTACATAATAGAGGAAACATTTTTTATAGAAAATAAGAAGGCAAAAAAAAAATGACCAGGACAATAAGCGCTATGTTTTAAAACAAAATGTATTTATTAGGCATTATTATATCCGTAATACAATAAAAAAGTACAACGCATGAATAAAAAACATAATACGTTTCAATCCATTAAAGTACAGAAAACAGGGGGGGTGATTATATAACTATGTATATAGACAATTAAAACTTTAGCCACTCAGGGGTATGCCGTGTATATGAACGCTTTCTAGGTAGTAAATAGCCATGGGGTGTAGTTAGCCCTGATGCTGTTAATGGCATATGTGTTAGTGAACCCCAATTTTGTAGCGGTGACTGTGGTGTTACAGATGGAATTATAGTCGCATGGTTCTGAATCTTCAAATGATCCAGATAGTCTCTATTCGAAGAGTTACCTACAACTGTAGAAGGGATGTTGAGGTCAGCCATGGCCTGAAAAAAACTGTCCCACCCATGAGGTCTCTTGCGTACTGTAACACTATGACTTTGCGTAACACCCCGAACCAGATCCAGTAAATTAGAACCAGGTACAACATTATTTTTATAAACAAACTCGCCCTTATCATTCCAATTTGCAATGTGTTTGGCATGCGTCATTCTAGTTAGCAACAGTTCAGTGTTCTTTTTATAGCGGTCATGAACATTATGGAGTACATCACTAATTATATTATCCGAAACATGCGCGGGGTCAGTAATTTGTGGCTGATGAGTGTCCATAGATGTGGAATCTCCCGGTGGTAATAAAAGTGTTAAGTTCAGCTTTTCCCGGTCACTCTGCTTTGCATGTAGTAAATATTTTTGCAGTATTGTGGTGTACCTTGATATCTTCTCAGCTGTTGGCATATTTCTACTTTGAAGTAGAGACATAATATCCGCATCAAGCCTTTGTGTTACAGACTCATGAGCAGTGGTAGATTGCTGAGTGTTCTTTTGTATTAGATCCAACTCTTTTTTCGGAACCAAATACATTTTTTCAGCATATTCCATTATCGGTTAGAGAGAAGACCGGTAAGAAGCGGTATAGCAAAACCCAGCAGAGAACCAATAAATCCACCAGACTGTTTAACCATCTGTTTCTTCTTAACAATAGATAATTTCTTATCACACAATGATTTTATATTTTTTCGCCACTTTCTAAGTTTTTCAATTTGATGAGGTGATAAGGGTATTCTTCCTTTGAGGGTATTGAGCGCGATTTCACATATGGCTGTGACTAAATCATGGGACGCTGAGCATAAAATGGCTTTTCTCTGCGCCGGAGATGCTTTGATTAAAGTTTTTAATACATCCCAATGGCGCTTTATTCTCTGCGACATGTTTACAGTCGAGATACTGTAGAAAATGAAACATGCATAAATTCTATCTCTTTTTAACTGTTTTTTTATATATGTAGACCACCGGTCGGTATGGTGGGAAAAGACCTGTTCTTAAACGGTACTCTTCAGGGGTTGTTGGTTTCAAATCTACAAGTAAGTAGCCATATGATCTACTAGTGGCATCTTCAAAAGATTCTAAAAAGAATTGTGATTTTCCAGGATACATTTGGCGTGCGAGAGTGTTAATTTGCAGCTTATCTCTAGGGTTTTTAAAAAGTACCATATAGTTAGTGTTTAAAGTTATTGTTCTGCTTTTTTTACCTTGACAGAATACATTTTGGACCAGGTACATGATACTGAGATTCCTGTGATGAACGTACTTGGTGAATGCTTTCTCAAGCTCACAGTTCTCACTAGCCGCTTCCATTAGGTCATCCACAATAGTCAGATTTACTTTAGAAGGAGGAAACAAATCATCATCGTTAAATGTCATGGGTAAACCCTCTATAAAACGAATATTAGGGATTGTACGCAATAAATCATCATAAAGACCCTGCCAACAAGCATAAAACCAAACAATGTTATCAGGGTTCTGCGACAAAAGATTGTTAGCATGATGTAAAAGTTGTTTAACAAAATAACTTTTTCCTGAGCTAGAAGGGCCTGCTAAGATACATGAAAAAGGATGTTGCAGGCGTGTGTCCATTGGGTGTAATTAGTATCCAAATGGATGGGTTGTAAAGTTGTCTGTCAATAGTCTTTTAGTGTATACACACTGCTGTGTTTTGCGAAGTGGTCGTGTTTCTATTTGCCAACACAATTTGTTTCTGACGATTCCCGTTTGTTGTATTATAATACGTTTCCGGTCATCAGGCCCTGGGTGTTGTGGATAGTCCAGTACCAGGTCTTTCAAACTGTCAAAGTTAATCAGCGTCACGTTGCTAGCATTCAGTGTTATACCTTTCACCTTTAGAGTTGTTTTGTCAGTCGTCAACTTGTAACCGTAAGTTTTAGGCCCTGCAGACACAAACTCTGTGATGTATGTGTCAGCCGGTAACTCACTAGTTAGTTCACCTAGATAGTCACCTAACGGTGGGTTCCAGTCTACGTCTTTGCTAACAAAAATAACTGAGTCAGTGTCATGGTACAAACATCTTTCCTTTAGACGGTCTAGGATATTATACAGTTCAAGTCGGGCATAGGCTGTGGTAAAGCACGCAATAAAAATATTAGTGTTTCGAGCCATGCCTTCCAAACCTTTTGCATTTTTCCAGCTAAGCATGGCTGTGGATTCATCTATGAAATCTAAAGATGATACTTCATATTGCGGTAAAAATACATAGCCAAAAAGTTCATCAGGGTCAGACACCAGACTAGTGGTTTGCAAATTAGGTTTCTGTCCAAATTTACCCCATAAAGAATTTAGAAATAATTTAGCAATTTGTCTTTTTGCAGGATTTACCTCTATCCTTTCAGGTCTTAACACAACCCCCTCTTTGACATAATAGTCATGAACATACTTGTTTTTGTTTTCATCAGTGGTACACCAATTAGGATAACCTGACGCCTCCTGCTTATCTCTGAGATGAACCTTGATGTACTGGTCAAACAATGTGTCGGTGGATATAGGAAAATGCCAAATTTCAAAGATTTTGACTAATATGTAGCCTTTATCCAAAGACATTTGTATTTCATTAGTACACCATGTGCCTGTCAAAGAGCGCTCCTCATCTGTATGTGTGCAAGGACTCATTTGATTATTTGAACAGCAAGTATGACACAGGGGAAACATGAGCTTACCATTCATTTTAACAGGCAGGACTGGGAAAAATAAGCCTCTAGGAGGGTACATTTGTACTTTTGCAATTCCAAAATATTTGTTAAAAGGCTTAAAGTTATTATAAATGATTTCTGGATGACCCGTGGGGTATCTTTTTGTTTTATTTACATATGGGTACAGACTGGTGAAATCATAATAGTGTATGCGCTCACCAGGGGCCGTTTTGTGATACAATTTAATAGCGTTTGTACGACCTCCGTAAAGAGCATCACGAGGATTCAAAGGCTGAGGAAAATCTTTTTCAAGGACAAATAGCTGTAGCCCCCTGTCAGTTTCTAACATGTTTGTCCAATCGTGCTCCCACATCACACGCACATCATAACCACAACATTTTAAAAAATGTGTTTTTACCATGGTTTTATGGTGCAACTGTGCAAATGTTGTGTTTGTAACTCTGTTAATACCCTTACCCATGTAACAAAGAGGGCAGCCATGATAAAAGCATCCATGGAATTCAAAGGCTGTAGGTTTACCACTGATCATAGCGTAACCATCCAAAAAGTAATTACCAACAACTTTTTCACCACCCTGTAAGGCGTGTTGTATGGTGATCTTCTCTGTATGTTCAACATACAGCAGCCACTGGATAGATGCTGTAGAAAACCGCTTCTGAGTTTTATGGTAATTGTCAGAGGGGATAATGGCGATGGTGTTCTTAGGTAGAAATTTGAATCTGTACATCGCCATACATACAGAGGCTAGGGTAGTGAGTTGGAAAGGGTCAATGTAATCTATGACAACTTCAGGACCACGATCACCCTTAATTGTTCTTTCTTTTCTTGTCATTTCCATAACACTAGCTCTGTAGCAGGTGCATGCCTCTCTCAGGATATTAACATCCTCAATACAATATTTTTTAAGTTCAATTGGAAAGTTGAATTCACAGTGTTGGTTTGACTTATACCAATCCATGAAATGACTTTTTTCATCAGGCATCATCTGTGCAACACCATAATAATCAACAGAGGGCATTGGGCCAATATAATTTTGATTCTCCAATGTGTTAAAAAAATGTGGAAAATAACCCTTGCAACCTTCGAAACCCATGGCCTGTGGTAGCTTGCTCAATTTCATGGGTAGGAAATTTAACGAGTCAATAAACCGGATACCAAAATCTGAGACAGTAACACAGAGTAATTTACCACCTTGAGCCAGTAATTTTACCTCAATTTGCTCCTTAAGTAGTTGGTTCACCACAAAGTATGCATCATAACGACCGGCATTATGCGCTATAAATGTGTAGCCACTAAACGGTGAATCAATAAATGTCCGAACAAAATCAGCCAGACATGTTGCACCCTGAAACTCCCAACATTTAGTTGGTTCTAAGGTTGAACCAACACGCTCCTCTAGTGGCGAACGGTCGTCACATTCTAAGTGGGCTGCATAGATAAAATTTGGTATGTGTATCCCTGTCTCCTGCATGCATTCAAAATCATAAAAAATGTATTTGTCTGTGGGATCATCAGTTTTGTATTTTTGCAAGTAACAAACATGATCATCAAACGTGGCCACTGGCTGATAACACACTTGACACTTAAGACCTTCACACTCATGATTTTCCATCACAACATAACGCCCACACAAATCACAATATGTTTTGGTTTTACATGCTATTTTACCAGCGTTGGCAAGCTCATAGTGTAGCTCTAAACACTGTTCAGAACGACAAAATGTGCGACAGCAGGGGCATCTGGGGAGCGCACTTGCAACACCCACGCAATTCTGTCTGTGGCACGCCTTGCAAAAGTAACGGCAGGAATGATCATTTTTGTGATAAAAAGGTGTATGACAGTAATCACAAAAGTAAGAGGCCCCGATAAATGCTTTAATCTTTTTTATGCCGTAATAATGTTCTCCTTCGTGATATATGAACAATACTTTCTTCTTGACAATGGCATCGGACTGAAAGTATCGCCATGCACCAGGCCGAGATCAGTGCCTGATTACCGAACTAGAGCTGTTAGGCGGGCTGTGAAAATACTGAGACGTGTACTGAGGTCTACAGCATACAGCGGCTCGCATGGTATTATGTCTGCAAATGGTGTAACACCTGCAAATAGTTCTGTGACTAACAAAACCCCAACAACAATATCAGACCCCTCAGATGATCATGCTGTTGTGACTGGCACAATACCCCAACCACTGGTGGTACACCCAGGGGTTCCAAACCCTGAGCATAATTCCCCTATGGATATACGGTCGCATATGTTAAATACCCATAATGATGACAATCTGGTACACCAAGGGCCTCCAAGTCCTCAGAGTAGCCTTGATGTGAATGTGCAACAAGAAATGCATAATCCCCCTGATGCTGTTGTTGCCCCAGTATTTTTAGAGCATGTTGAACAACATCGAAGGGACCTAAACAATTTTAATGCTGTGGAGTTTTATGATCATTTTCGTTTTGTAAATTTAGAGAGAATGCCATCATTTGCTGCAGCAATCGAGTCAATGCATGATGCTATTGAAGGGACTTTAGGCAGAATTTTACCCGGTATAGGGCCTAATGATTTTGTGCAATTAAGATTGACTGCTGACGGCCTCGGTAGACCTTTGTATTCTATTAGAAGGTCTAAGGAGAGCATAAATGCGGTGGATTTTTTAAATGCACTGGCAAATATGCTTCAAAGCAACGCAGAAATTATTGGTTGCGGTTCTTTACGATTTTGTGTCATCATTGTTAGGAATAGAGCTGGGGGTGTAATGACACGTAGACGTCTCAGATCAACACCCTATAGTCGCATTATCCAGACTAAAAGACGGTGGTTGTTTGATTTTAATAATAACAACAATAACTTGTGTCTAGCGGCTAGTCTATGCGCCCTTAAAGATAAAGAAATACCCACTGATGCTGTGTTGTTGGAGCAAGCACAAAGTATTCATAAAGCTCTGAGTATCCCTGATGATCGCTTAGTCAGCTTTAGCGATATACCGGCTTTTGAGAATCATTTGGATATCACCATTAAGATTCTCTATCACAACCGTGGTGCATGGCGATACTTTCAGTCCGATGCCATTGTCAAGAAGAAAGTATTGTTCATATATCACGAAGGAGAACATTATTACGGCATAAAAAAGATTAAAGCATTTATCGGGGCCTCTTACTTTTGTGATTACTGTCATACACCTTTTTATCACAAAAATGATCATTCCTGCCGTTACTTTTGCAAGGCGTGCCACAGACAGAATTGCGTGGGTGTTGCAAGTGCGCTCCCCAGATGCCCCTGCTGTCGCACATTTTGTCGTTCTGAACAGTGTTTAGAGCTACACTATGAGCTTGCCAACGCTGGTAAAATAGCATGTAAAACCAAAACATATTGTGATTTGTGTGGGCGTTATGTTGTGATGGAAAATCATGAGTGTGAAGGTCTTAAGTGTCAAGTGTGTTATCAGCCAGTGGCCACGTTTGATGATCATGTTTGTTACTTGCAAAAATACAAAACTGATGATCCCACAGACAAATACATTTTTTATGATTTTGAATGCATGCAGGAGACAGGGATACACATACCAAATTTTATCTATGCAGCCCACTTAGAATGTGACGACCGTTCGCCACTAGAGGAGCGTGTTGGTTCAACCTTAGAACCAACTAAATGTTGGGAGTTTCAGGGTGCAACATGTCTGGCTGATTTTGTTCGGACATTTATTGATTCACCGTTTAGTGGCTACACATTTATAGCGCATAATGCCGGTCGTTATGATGCATACTTTGTGGTGAACCAACTACTTAAGGAGCAAATTGAGGTAAAATTACTGGCTCAAGGTGGTAAATTACTCTGTGTTACTGTCTCAGATTTTGGTATCCGGTTTATTGACTCGTTAAATTTCCTACCCATGAAATTGAGCAAGCTACCACAGGCCATGGGTTTCGAAGGTTGCAAGGGTTATTTTCCACATTTTTTTAACACATTGGAGAATCAAAATTATATTGGCCCAATGCCCTCTGTTGATTATTATGGTGTTGCACAGATGATGCCTGATGAAAAAAGTCATTTCATGGATTGGTATAAGTCAAACCAACACTGTGAATTCAACTTTCCAATTGAACTTAAAAAATATTGTATTGAGGATGTTAATATCCTGAGAGAGGCATGCACCTGCTACAGAGCTAGTGTTATGGAAATGACAAGAAAAGAAAGAACAATTAAGGGTGATCGTGGTCCTGAAGTTGTCATAGATTACATTGACCCTTTCCAACTCACTACCCTAGCCTCTGTATGTATGGCGATGTACAGATTCAAATTTCTACCTAAGAACACCATCGCCATTATCCCCTCTGACAATTACCATAAAACTCAGAAGCGGTTTTCTACAGCATCTATCCAGTGGCTGCTGTATGTTGAACATACAGAGAAGATCACCATACAACACGCCTTACAGGGTGGTGAAAAAGTTGTTGGTAATTACTTTTTGGATGGTTACGCTATGATCAGTGGTAAACCTACAGCCTTTGAATTCCATGGATGCTTTTATCATGGCTGCCCTCTTTGTTACATGGGTAAGGGTATTAACAGAGTTACAAACACAACATTTGCACAGTTGCACCATAAAACCATGGTAAAAACACATTTTTTAAAATGTTGTGGTTATGATGTGCGTGTGATGTGGGAGCACGATTGGACAAACATGTTAGAAACTGACAGGGGGCTACAGCTATTTGTCCTTGAAAAAGATTTTCCTCAGCCTTTGAATCCTCGTGATGCTCTTTACGGAGGTCGTACAAACGCTATTAAATTGTATCACAAAACGGCCCCTGGTGAGCGCATACACTATTATGATTTCACCAGTCTGTACCCATATGTAAATAAAACAAAAAGATACCCCACGGGTCATCCAGAAATCATTTATAATAACTTTAAGCCTTTTAACAAATATTTTGGAATTGCAAAAGTACAAATGTACCCTCCTAGAGGCTTATTTTTCCCAGTCCTGCCTGTTAAAATGAATGGTAAGCTCATGTTTCCCCTGTGTCATACTTGCTGTTCAAATAATCAAATGAGTCCTTGCACACATACAGATGAGGAGCGCTCTTTGACAGGCACATGGTGTACTAATGAAATACAAATGTCTTTGGATAAAGGCTACATATTAGTCAAAATCTTTGAAATTTGGCATTTTCCTATATCCACCGACACATTGTTTGACCAGTACATCAAGGTTCATCTCAGAGATAAGCAGGAGGCGTCAGGTTATCCTAATTGGTGTACCACTGATGAAAACAAAAACAAGTATGTTCATGACTATTATGTCAAAGAGGGGGTTGTGTTAAGACCTGAAAGGATAGAGGTAAATCCTGCAAAAAGACAAATTGCTAAATTATTTCTAAATTCTTTATGGGGTAAATTTGGACAGAAACCTAATTTGCAAACCACTAGTCTGGTGTCTGACCCTGATGAACTTTTTGGCTATGTATTTTTACCGCAATATGAAGTATCATCTTTAGATTTCATAGATGAATCCACAGCCATGCTTAGCTGGAAAAATGCAAAAGGTTTGGAAGGCATGGCTCGAAACACTAATATTTTTATTGCGTGCTTTACCACAGCCTATGCCCGACTTGAACTGTATAATATCCTAGACCGTCTAAAGGAAAGATGTTTGTACCATGACACTGACTCAGTTATTTTTGTTAGCAAAGACGTAGACTGGAACCCACCGTTAGGTGACTATCTAGGTGAACTAACTAGTGAGTTACCGGCTGACACATACATCACAGAGTTTGTGTCTGCAGGGCCTAAAACTTACGGTTACAAGTTGACGACTGACAAAACAACTCTAAAGGTGAAAGGTATAACACTGAATGCTAGCAACGTGACGCTGATTAACTTTGACAGTTTGAAAGACCTGGTACTGGACTATCCACAACACCCAGGGCCTGATGACCGGAAACGTATTATAATACAACAAACGGGAATCGTCAGAAACAAATTGTGTTGGCAAATAGAAACACGACCACTTCGCAAAACACAGCAGTGTGTATACACTAAAAGACTATTGACAGACAACTTTACAACCCATCCATTTGGATACTAATTACACCCAATGGACACACGCCTGCAACATCCTTTTTCATGTATCTTAGCAGGCCCTTCTAGCTCAGGAAAAAGTTATTTTGTTAAACAACTTTTACATCATGCTAACAATCTTTTGTCGCAGAACCCTGATAACATTGTTTGGTTTTATGCTTGTTGGCAGGGTCTTTATGATGATTTATTGCGTACAATCCCTAATATTCGTTTTATAGAGGGTTTACCCATGACATTTAACGATGATGATTTGTTTCCTCCTTCTAAAGTAAATCTGACTATTGTGGATGACCTAATGGAAGCGGCTAGTGAGAACTGTGAGCTTGAGAAAGCATTCACCAAGTACGTTCATCACAGGAATCTCAGTATCATGTACCTGGTCCAAAATGTATTCTGTCAAGGTAAAAAAAGCAGAACAATAACTTTAAACACTAACTATATGGTACTTTTTAAAAACCCTAGAGATAAGCTGCAAATTAACACTCTCGCACGCCAAATGTATCCTGGAAAATCACAATTCTTTTTAGAATCTTTTGAAGATGCCACTAGTAGATCATATGGCTACTTACTTGTAGATTTGAAACCAACAACCCCTGAAGAGTACCGTTTAAGAACAGGTCTTTTCCCACCATACCGACCGGTGGTCTACATATATAAAAAAACAGTTAAAAAGAGATAGAATTTATGCATGTTTCATTTTCTACAGTATCTCGACTGTAAACATGTCGCAGAGAATAAAGCGCCATTGGGATGTATTAAAAACTTTAATCAAAGCATCTCCGGCGCAGAGAAAAGCCATTTTATGCTCAGCGTCCCATGATTTAGTCACAGCCATATGTGAAATCGCGCTCAATACCCTCAAAGGAAGAATACCCTTATCACCTCATCAAATTGAAAAACTTAGAAAGTGGCGAAAAAATATAAAATCATTGTGTGATAAGAAATTATCTATTGTTAAGAAGAAACAGATGGTTAAACAGTCTGGTGGATTTATTGGTTCTCTGCTGGGTTTTGCTATACCGCTTCTTACCGGTCTTCTCTCTAACCGATAATGGAATATGCTGAAAAAATGTATTTGGTTCCGAAAAAAGAGTTGGATCTAATACAAAAGAACACTCAGCAATCTACCACTGCTCATGAGTCTGTAACACAAAGGCTTGATGCGGATATTATGTCTCTACTTCAAAGTAGAAATATGCCAACAGCTGAGAAGATATCAAGGTACACCACAATACTGCAAAAATATTTACTACATGCAAAGCAGAGTGACCGGGAAAAGCTGAACTTAACACTTTTATTACCACCGGGAGATTCCACATCTATGGACACTCATCAGCCACAAATTACTGACCCCGCGCATGTTTCGGATAATATAATTAGTGATGTACTCCATAATGTTCATGACCGCTATAAAAAGAACACTGAACTGTTGCTAACTAGAATGACGCATGCCAAACACATTGCAAATTGGAATGATAAGGGCGAGTTTGTTTATAAAAATAATGTTGTACCTGGTTCTAATTTACTGGATCTGGTTCGGGGTGTTACGCAAAGTCATAGTGTTACAGTACGCAAGAGACCTCATGGGTGGGACAGTTTTTTTCAGGCCATGGCTGACCTCAACATCCCTTCTACAGTTGTAGGTAACTCTTCGAATAGAGACTATCTGGATCATTTGAAGATTCAGAACCATGCGACTATAATTCCATCTGTAACACCACAGTCACCGCTACAAAATTGGGGTTCACTAACACATATGCCATTAACAGCATCAGGGCTAACTACACCCCATGGCTATTTACTACCTAGAAAGCGTTCATATACACGGCATACCCCTGAGTGGCTAAAGTTTTAATTGTCTATATACATAGTTATATAATCACCCCCCCTGTTTTCTGTACTTTAATGGATTGAAACGTATTATGTTTTTTATTCATGCGTTGTACTTTTTTATTGTATTACGGATATAATAATGCCTAATAAATACATTTTGTTTTAAAACATAGCGCTTATTGTCCTGGTCATTTTTTTTTTGCCTTCTTATTTTCTATAAAAAATGTTTCCTCTATTATGTACAATATGGTTAAAATAGGGGGTGGGGGCCAAAACATGTTCTAGTTGCCTGTAAATAGGCATAGGGCTTGGTTTACAATTCTTTCTGTTTTAAAGCGCTCCTAGCCCCTAAAACATGCCCAAACATGTCCTAATTGTCTGTAAATACGCATCGGCTTGGTTTACAATTTTTTTTTGTTTTTGTTTTAAAGCGCTCCTATCCCCTAAAACATGCCCAAACATGTCCTAATTGTCTGTAAATACGCATAGGGCTTGGTTTACAATTTTTTTTTGTTTTTGTTTTAAAGCGCTCCTATCCCCTAAAACATGCCCAAACATGTCCTAATTGTCTGTAAATACGCATAGGGCTTGGTTTACAATTCGCATGCAATGCGTTTCTTGGTTCAGAGGGGGGCGCTCATACGCCGTGGGTGCGCACGCTGTGGGCGTGGTGGCGCATCAGGGGTCATGGTTCAAAGGTTCGCGCATGCGCTGTGCTCACTCCAGCATTGGGCGTGGCGACACATATGTTGTGGGTGTGGCTTCATGGTAGAGGGGCGGGGGCTGGCCCCTCCATCATTGGGCGTGGCAACACATATGTTGAGGGCGTGGCTTTATGGGGAAAGGGGCGGGGCACCTGTCAAATTCTAGTTTGATGACTTATATAGCTCCCTACTACTGACGCGGTTTTAATCTGAAGCCTGTAGGTATCAATCCTTATCCTAAATCAAGGAAGTAGCTAATAGCAGCGCTGCAATAACAGGGCTCACATGGCTGTGGGGATCAGCAGATCTCTCCAATACACTCACCATCAGGTTATACAATTCATGGTGCTAAACAAGTATCTGGCGCCAACCGTTGCAGGGCTCCCAATGTATAAAGGGCCTTGCACTCCAAAACAGAGTGCTAAACATAGTGCAGTGGTGCAACAAGCTGCTATTCTATGTGCCATCAGCATTCTCTACTGCAGGGACCCAAAACATGTTACAGAACGGTTGCGTTTAGATAGAGGCTAGAATAGTATCTTGTATCCAATCTTTGACTCCCCGTACACAGAACCCACATTGGAGCTAGTCTGGGCAGAAAGGATTGCAGAGGCTGTTATTAGAACTCATGTGGCCCTTTATAAAACCACTGACTTGGGTTTTCCCTTAATGCATGTTCCTACATGCACAACGTGAGAGCCATACTCCCACAGATACACACAACTAGACATGCACACACCCATGCTGTGGGGGTGTCTTCTTCACTCACAACTGCTCCTTAGAATGCTGTAATGAAATGAAATGCCATGTTTTCTGCCCACCCCTGCCACACATAAATGAGAAAGATACAGTCTAGCAAGGCGTGCGCTCTGACACGGTTTCATCATGGGGCCAGGTTAGGGAAATATTTGCAAATGGTTTGACTAATTTACCTTGGGAGGGCGCCATGGAACTCCTAACAGCCTAACCACAAGAACACACTGTAGTTATGGTGATTGTAGTTTTCCTTTAAGTGAATAGTTGTAAACATGTATCCTTATTCATAATGTGTAATGTCAGAAGAGATATTGCGGTCTGCATTCTTTTAATTGATCACTAGGGTTAGTGCTGGACATTTATTAATCCCATATGCAACCTGCCAACGTGGTGGTGAAAATATATTCAAGCTGGACACCCCAAAGACGATCTAGCGCAGCATGCAGGAGGTGTCTGTGATTCACTGGTTTGTAGCAGCTATAGGTTATAACTTATCTATTACTGCATTCCCGCACCTTTGTATTTTAACTTTGTGTCCTTAGATAACACACAGCGGGCTTAAAGTGTATACAACTGCAATGCAGCTCTAAAACACCAGCTAATCTGATATTATTCTCATCACATTGGACAAATACCAGGGATGGCAATTTAAACAAGATCATAGTTAAATGTAATGAGATCTTAATGTGACACGTTCTTGTGTAATTATTGAAATGACCATCTCTAAAGGAACAATAAAAAAAAATAAACAAATTAAATGAATACTATACCAAGGATGACATGTAGATTACATTGCCAAGTATATAGCAATCTAGTAAATGAGAATTGAAATTTTGTTCAGACACTTTGCAAGATTTGCAGAACCAAAAGGCACATTGGTAAAATGCATTTATTTTTTTCAGATATTGGATGCTCGTTCTAATAAATGTTATTATCCATATATAGAACAAATTACTTGAGTGAAATGGAAAGGGCATTTAAAGGAATACACTAAGCCAGGGGTAGGCAACCTACGGCACTAGTGCCATGCACGGCACTCGAGGTGTCTTTGCACGGCACTCAAGGCTGCTAGAGCCAAACGCACTCTGGCCTATCAGGAGTCCCAGTAAAACTTCAGATATCTGCTAATATGAAGAGGAGATGAAGGACAATCCTCAATTTATGCATTGCAGCACATAGAGGAAGTGATCTCAGATCACTTCCTCCCAGCACTTGTGAATGGGAATCCACACTGTAGTAGAGCAGCCCTCGACAGCTAGCACAGCTCCTGTCATTGACCTGTAGCTGGCCAGCCTGGTCCCCACTGGAACCCACCCACACTGCTAGATATACACAGACCTGCAGAATAAGCCTCCCCTCATACAAATAATATCAACAGCCCCCCCCCCACACACACACACACCACACAATCCCCACAAACGCAACACCACTAACAATCACACAACCCCACATGCAGTCTCTCATGTGCAATACCCCAAACAGCCCCCACACACTACCAAACACACAATGTGACATATCCATCCACACACAATTCCACAAGCAGCCCTCATACACAACCCACATTCATATGTATCATACACGATACCATAAACTAATAATGAACATATACAATATAAAAGCTCATATACACACAAATACAACGATATAAAGCAATAACAGTAAAAATAACACAAGCAGAATACGGCAGCATACACACCTCAATTTAAAAAAATAGGATCGGCACGCTACGGGACATCACAATCCTATATCCGCACAGTGCTGCTAAAAGGTTGCCTACCCCTGCACTAAGCCCTCCCAGAGTAGACAAGCCCATTTAAAAGGATACTTTAAGGACCACAGTTTTGGTGTATAGATCAAGTCTCTGTTCAATTCTCTGCCATTTAGGAGTTAAATACTTTAGTTTATGCAGCAATAGCCACACCTCTGACTGTAACTCAATCTTCATGCAAAAAAAGTTAGCATTTTTAATAAGTTATTACAGCACAGTTTGTTTACTTTAGAAGTTTTTAGCTCCTGCTCTGTTAATTGAACTTTAATCATACACAGGAGCCTATTGCAGGCAATGGACCGAGCAGGCTTCTAAATTAAACATCTAAATGAAAGGAACACTAAAATGTTTGGAATAAAAACCTGTATTCCTAATGTTTTAGTGTCCCTAGTTATAGAGCCCCCAACCCCTACCTGATGTGCATCAAAGCTTTCACAAAGGAAAGCACTAAATCAATGGTTTTCTATGAGGCCAGAATGGAAGTTTTACTCTGCAAGATGACAATGTTTTACCTTGAATGGTTAAAATGGCAGGACCACTGCACCCAAGCCACTTCAGCTCAATTAAGTGGCCTGGCTGAATTAGCAGGGAAGGCGAAACAGGCTGTAGTGGTTATGCTGCTTAGAGTGTTCCTTAAATAGAAGAAAGTAGAAGAGCCACAAAAGTCTGGTAAAATTAGAATGGATATACTAAGTGGTGGTGACCATGCGCAGTAAACATAATTAAACTACAAATCCAATGATTCTTCATCATCCTCTCACCGAAAAACCATAAATGACTATTATTGGAGCTTTAGTACAAGTGGAGAAATACAGGTTGACTATCCGTGATCTAAGCAAAGACCACGTTGAGATATTTTTAACAGACAAGTTAGTTGCAACATTTGCCTCTTAACCCCTTAAGGAAAAGATTCCACCATAAACCCCTAACACGGAAAAAAAACTGCTAAAAAAATGGTACTTGTCCAAAATGACTGATATTCTGAACATTTGCATCTTCGATGATAACCATTAACAAGTTAAGATGTTTTAGCCAATCCTTATCTTCCAAATGCTTTTAATGCAAGCACCTTTCGTATCTACTAACACATAGCGCAACAATGTACACTAATCAATGTACAGAAAATCAACAAGCTCCCACGCATTGCCAGTGGGTGGATCTGTATGGGGAGGTGGTAAGATCCCAAGCCATATATTCTCTCACAATTAATCAAAACAACAAATAACACCAAACTATATTAATACATTAGAATAGTGTATTCCACTCAATAGAAGTACTTTCCTTATAATCAATATTAATATTTCTTTTTGAAATAAAGGGACACTATAGTCACCCAGACCACTTCAGCTCAATAAAGTGGTCTGGGTGCCAGGTACCCCAGGTTTTAACCCTTCAACATAGCAGTTTCAGAAAAAATGCTATATTTACATTGCAGGGTTAATCCAGCCTCTAGTGGCTGTCTTCCTGACAGCCGCTAGAGGCGCTTCTGCAACGCTAGACGTGAAAATCGCATTCAGCGTGCAGATTGTCCATAGGAAAGCATTGAGAAATGCTTTCCTATGGGCTGTTTGAATGCGCGCGTGGCTCTTGCCGCACATGCGTATTTCGCTCCACTCGGGAGCCGACGTCAGCGGGGAGGAGAGGTCACCAGCGCCGAGGGAACCCGGCGCTGGATAAAGGTAAGTGGCTGAAGAGGTTTAACCCCTTCAGCCCAGCGGGAGGGGAACCCTGAGGGTGGGGGGACTAAGGATTATATAGTGCCAGGAAAACGAGTTTGTGATCCTTTAACAGTGCAATCTATACACATGATCTAAAGCCTCCTTTGCAAATCAGTGTACGAACAGTATACTATGCGCACCTATGGGAGAACCCTCCGAGATTAATACGGTTGTCTACTATGTCTATAATATACCTTTAGAACACACAGGAAGATTAAACACACTGTATTTGCTTATACTTTTCTTCCCGATGTAGTTTGAAAGCAGAGTTATGCCTTTTGTGACTCTCTAAATGTTACATAATCATGGCAGCTGTCAATTTATTTCTGGTATTAAATTCGCCCTACATTTCATCTATTGCCTGGAAGAGCTTTCAAATCCTGTGCCAGAGGTTTCAGAGGAGAGGACGGTCACACTAAAGCAGGAAAGAACATTTAGCAGCATGCAATAGGAGTTATGGAACTATATGAACATATATGACGTAAATAAAACGTGCTAATTGTTTTTATTTTTTATAAATCAAGTTGTTTATCTTGGCTGGTTTTAATGCTCATTAACACTCCACCATGACACAATGTCCAAGGTCAGGAGATCTCGATGACATTTTGTGACATCAACGAAAGAATTGAGTTACAGCACTGGACAGTGTACAAGACTGCTTCAATGTCATAACATAATTAGGTTATCTGTAATTCAGATGAAAATTCATCATTCATGAAAGAGTAACTGAATCAATGTGTTAATTTGCAAATATATTTTAGAAAGAATAAAGAACATGATATGTAATATATTATTACGTAAAAGACAATATTTTAGTTTTACCAGCACCAACAGTGGAGGTGGTTGGCATTGAATTCCCTGCAAGAATAAGAACAAGAAAAAGTTTAAAAATAAAAACAAAATCTCTCAATCATGCACTACATCAACATGTTTAGAGGGATACTGTAGTCACCAGAACAACTACAGCTTATTGCATTTGTTCTGCAGTATAATCATTTCCTTCAGGCTTTTTGCAGTAAACAAAGAATGCCGCCCCCAAAAAAGCCGCCCCCAAATGCCCAGGGCAAATGTCTTGTTAGCCTTGCGGCTAAAAGACATGCCGGCGGGCTGCTGGGCGGTCGGGCGGCACTGGCGGGCGGCTGGCGAGGGAGCACTTCCTCTGAGCTGTCTGCTCAGCTACCTCGCGCGCCACAGTGAGGCTGGGAGCCGGAATATGACGTCATATTCCGGCTCCACCTCCCAGCCTCACTCTGCGGCGCGCGAGGGAGCTGAGCAGACAGCTCAGAGGAAGTACTCCCTCACCAGCCGCCCGCCAGCGCCGCCCGACCGCCTGCCCAGCAGCCACTGGACCACCAGGGAGAAAGATGACCCCCCTCAGCATTCCCAAAGGTAAGGAGGCTGGGGGGTTAAAGTAAAAAAAAAAAGTGTTAATGTGAGTGAGTGTGTGTGTGTGTGTCTGTTAGTGAGTGTTTGTGTGTGTGTGTGTGTCTGTTAGTGTGTGTGTGTCTGTTAGTGTGTGCGTGTCTGTTGTGTATGCGTATCTGTCAGTGAATGTGTGAGTGTATTTAGAAGGCGGGGCGGGGGGAAGGGGTGGCGTGAGGAGGGGAAGGGGTGGCGTGGGGAGGGGAAGGGGTGGCGTGGGGAGGGGAAGGGGGTGCCTGAGTTTTTTCCTGCCTAGGGCAGCACAAATCCAGGATACACCACTGCATACATACATACAGGGCCGCCATCAGGGGGTGACAACCATGACGGTTGTCACGGGCCCGGCGGCCCTGGGGGGCCCGGACTGCTCTGGCAGTCCCGGGCCCCACTTTCCCTCCCTGCACACATAGATATCGAATATCGCTATCTATATGTGCAGCCGCGGGCCCCCCAGCTTCCCTGTTACCGCAGAGGGGGCCCAGGCAGCACACAGCCTCTTCTCTTCTCGTCTCTGCTAATAACTCTCGCGAGACCCGGTTACCATGGCAACGCTCCGCGGGTCTCGCAAGAGTTATTGGAGGAGAGAAGGAGAGAAGAGAAGAGGCAGACACAACACACACACTACATACACTGACACAACACACACACACACTGCACACACACTACATACACTGACACAACACACACACTACATACACTGACACAACACACACACTACATACACTGACACAACACACACGACATACACTGACACAACACACACGACATACACTGACACAACACACTGCACACACTGACACAACACACACACTACATACACTGACACAACACACACACTATATACACTGACACAACACACACTCTGCATACACTGACACAACACACACTCTGCATACACTGACACAACACACACTCTGCATACACTGACACAACACACACTCTGCATACACTGACACAACACACACTCTGCATACACTGACACAACACACACTCTGCATACACTGACACAACACACACTCTGCATACACTGACACACAACACACTCTGCATACACTGACATTACACACTGCATACACTGACATTACACACTGCATACACTAACACAGCACACACTGCATACACTAACACAGCACACACACTCTGCATACACTAACACAACACACACACACTGCATACACTGACACAACACACACACACTGCATACACTGACACAACACACACACACTGCATACACTGACACAACACACACACTCTGCATACACTGACACAACAAACACACTGCATACACTAACACAACACACACACTCTGCATACACCGACACAACACACACACTCTGCATACACCGACACAACACACACTGCATACACCGACACAACACACACTGCATACACTAACACAACACACACTGCATACACTAACACAACACACACTGCATACACTAACACAACACGCACTGCATACACTAACACAACACACTCTGCATACGCTAACACAACACACACTGCATACGCTAACACAACACACACTGCATACACTAACACAACATACATACTGCATACACTTATACAACACACACACACACCGCATACACTAATACAACACACACTGCATACACTAACACACACAGTGCATACACTAATACACTAATACAATACACACACTGCATTCACTAATACAACATGCACTCTGCATACACTACACACTAACACACTCACTGCATCCACTATACTGACACACACTCTGCATTCGCTACACATTAACACACTCTGCATTCATTACACTAACACACACTCTGCATCCGCTACACACTAACACACTCTCTGCATTCACTACACTAACACACACTGTGCATCCGCTACACACTAACACACTCTCTGCATTCACTACACATTAACCCACTCTCTGCATTCACTACACTAACACACTCTCTGCATTCACTACACATTAACACACTTTCTGCATTCACTACACATTAACACACTCTCTGCATTCACTACACATTAACACACTCTCTGCATTCACTACACATTAACACACTTTCTGCATTCACTACACATTAACACACTCTCTGCATTCACTACACATTAACACACTTTCTGCATTCACTACACATTAACACACTCTCTGCATTCACTACACATTAACACACTCTCTGCATTCACTACACATTAACACACTCTCTGCATTCACTACACATTAACACACTCTCTGCATTCACTACACATTAACACACTCTCTGCATTCACTACACATTAACACACTCTCTGCATTCACTACACATTAACACACTCTCTGCATTCACTACACATTAACACACTCTCTGCATTCACTACACATTAACACACTCTCTGCATTCACTACACATTAACACACTCTCTGCATTCACTACACATTAACACACTCTCTGCATTCACTACACATTAACACACTCTCTGCATTCACTACACATTAACACACTCTCTGCATTCACTACACATTAACACACTCTCTGCATTCACTACACATTAACACACTCTCTGCATTCACTACACATTAACACACACTCTGCATTCACTACACATTAACACACACACTACATTCATTACACTGGCACACTCTGCATTCACTACACCCTAACACACACTCTGCATTTATTACACACTAACACACTCTGCATTCACTAAACTATGCACACACTCTGCATTCACTATACTGACACACACTCTGCATCAACTGTACACACAGCATCCACTACACAAACATCCTGTATTCACAGTGCACACACTACATCCACCACAAATTGAAACACTCTGCATTCACTATACACAAACACTGCGTCTAATACACACACTACATCCACTACAGACACTGCATCCACTAAACACATTTCATCTAGTACATACAAACACTACATCCACTACACAAACACACACTACATCACTGTACACACACTACACCCACTACTCAAACACTCTCTGCATTCACTACACATTAACACTCTGCATTCACTACACTAACACACACCCTCTGCATTCACTACACATTAACACACTGCATCCGCTACACACTAACACACTCTCTGCATTCGCTACACATTAACACACACTCTGCATTCGCTACACATTAACACACACTCTGCATTCACTACACATTAACACACACTCTGCATTCACTACACATTAACACACACTCTGCATTCACTACACATTAACACACACTCTGCATTCACTACACATTAACACACACTCTGCATTCACTACACATTAACACACACTCTGCATTCACTACACATTAACACACACTCTGCATTCACTACACATTTACACACACTCTGCATTCACTACACATTTACACACACTCTGCATTCACTACACATTTACACACACTCTGCATTCACTACACATTTACACACACTCTGCATTCACTACACATTTACACACACTCTGCATTCACTACACATTTACACACACTCTGCATTCACTACACATTTACACACACTCTGCATTCACTACACATTTACACACACTCTGCATTCACTACACATTTACACACACTCTGCATTCACTACACATTTACACACACTCTTCATTCACTACACATTTACACACACTCTGCATTCATTACACTGACACACACACTGCATTCATTACACTGACACACACACTGCATTCATTACACTATGCACACACTCTGGATTCACTATACTGACACACACTCTGGATTCACTATACTGACACACACTCTGGATTCACTATACTGACACACACTCTGGATTCACTATACTGACACACACTCTGGATTCACTATACTGACACACACTCTGGATTCACTATACTGACACACACTCTGGATTCACTATACTGACACACACTCTGGATTCACTATACTGACACACACTCTGGATTCACTATACTGACACACACTCTGGATTCACTATACTGACACACACTCTGGATTCACTATACTGACACACACTCTGGATTCACTATACTGACACACACTCTGGATTCACTATACTGACACACACTCTGGATTCACTATACTGACACACACTCTGCATTAACTGTACACACAGCATCCACTACAAAAACACCCTGTATTCACAGTACACACACTACATCCACCACAAATTTAAACACTCTGCATTCACTATACACAGACACTGTGTCTAATACACACACTACATCCACTACAGACACTGCATCCACTAAACACATTTCATCTAGTACATACAAACACTACATCCACTACACAAACAACATCACTGTACACACACTACATCCACTACACAAACACACTCTGCGTTCACTATACACACTGCATCCGCTACACAAACACACACTCTGCATTCACTACACAAACAGTATCTAATACACACAAACACTACATCCATTACACACATTCTAATTCACTTCCACTATACACACCACATTCAGTCCCGCATCATTGTCAGCGGACTAGGTAGGGCGTGGGCGGGCCCGAGAGGGAGGGTGCGGGGGGGGGGGGCCCAGACCTTGTGCTTTGTCAGGGGCCCCAAAATATTTCTGATGGCAGCCCTGCATACATACATACACATACACACACACACACACACACACAAAAGCAACAAATGTGGCTGCACTCACGGACTTGTAATAAAATCTTCTCTTCTTTATTATTTGATATTAAAATGATCGAGGTTTCAGTCCCTCATGGGGACTTTCCTCAGGATTAAGACGCCTTGATCCTGAGGAAAGTCCCCATGAGGGACTGAAACCTCGATCATTTTAATATGAAATAATAAAGAAGAGAAGATTTTATTACAAGTCCGTGAGTGCAGCCACATTTGTTGCTTTTTTGCTTGGATACATTAAGCCCTGACTGGCACCCGGCATTTATTTAAGTGTACAGCTTGAGTGCAAAGATACCTTCAGTTATATATATATATATATATATATATATATATATATATATATATATATATATATATATATATATATATATATATATATATATATATATATATATATATATATATATATAATGCCAAATAATAGCTGGTCACCGGTCTTGTTAAAATCCAAAAGTTTTATTAAATCATATTAAAATCTGTGACCAACGTTTCGGTCCCCGCTCGGGACCTTCCTCAGGGTCAGACAAAAATGATAGGTCCTATCATTTTTGTCTGACCCTGAGGAAGGTCCCGAGCGGGGACCGAAACGTTGGTCACAGATTTTAATATGATTTAATAAAACTTTTGGATTTTAACAAGACCGGTGAGCAGCTATTTTTTGGCATTCTATGTATCTTTGGAGTCCAGGCTTTGGCACCCGGCACATGAGGAACCATAAAGCGTGAGTGCTTGGGATTTTTTTCTACTTTTTTATATATATATATATATATATATACACATATATACATACATACATACATACATACATACATACACACACACACACCCTGAGATACTCAGACACACACATTTATACTGAAGAGTTCATGTATCTACATTTTACCAAGTATCCCTGATCTACTACTGCTGCTTCAGTGACACTTTATATTTGGGACTATTTAACTTTTATTGGCACATTCTTTGTGTATTGATCTCCTTATTTGTTGAAGGGTTTGAGGGGTTCCCTGCATTAAGGTTTCTGCTGGCTCTGCCCCGATCTGCCTCCTTGACAAGCTCAGCCAATCCAATGCTTTCCTATGAAAGCATTGTTATTGGCTTTGATCAACACTTCTGATGATGTCAACCAAGCCAAGCAGCAGACTGAAATAAAAGTAAGATTTTACTATATTTAGGGGGACAAGAGGGTAGCTAGATGGTGTACAGGTTTGTGTTACTGACCCTATACTGTTCCTTTCACTCTAAAATGTACCCTCAAGGAACAGATTGTACCTCCTGTTATTTAAGGGTGCATAGTTTTCTACATTGGGCTATTGCACTAACCAAGAAAAAAGTACAACCTTACCCATACCATCCAAGTGTCCTATTTAGGTGGGAGTCCCCATTATGAGCCTTAATCCTTATGCCTCCTTTTCTATCCCAATGTCACTCTTCCAGGAACACTAGATTGTTGATGTGTTTGAGTTAATAAAAAATAGTTTGAAGGCAATTAAATAAGACCGCAACAGGTCATTTAATTACTATAAATGTGTTTTAACTCTAGTCCATATAAAGAAAATAATTTGGTCTTCTTCTAAGTTATATTTTCAGTTACATAAAGCTTCATTAGTAGGTCTGTGCTCCTGGACGCATCTAGCTACACCGTGATGGTTATTCTAAATGTTAAGTCTTTTTTTGGCATTCTTTTCAGATTCTGTAGGTTGATTTTTGGCAACAATGCACTGCATATTATTTAGCACATGCCAATAAAAAAAATTAGAAAAAACCTTTAGGTGTTACTTTGCTCAGAATTCTCAGGTGCCCCCTTATCATTACCATATAGCAAAATGAGTTAACCATGTAAAATGGGTAAGGAAAAAAACACAAATTTGTATAAAGAAGAGGTAGCCTTAGGCATGCAGGCACATGTAGCCTACTGAAATGTCAAGCCCTGGCAGTAAGGTATGTAGATAGATTATATATTTAGGGACATTAGTTTGTTCAGATAGCTGTATATTTTAGTTTCTTAATATGAAACTCACTTTTTCCATAACAGAGTGCTTTTAGGGAAAAATAAAAAAAAAAAGAAAAAAGAAAACAAAACACTATTTGTGGTCCCAGCTGTCACATTTCCAGCACAATAATTAAGTGCTAATTTGGGTGCTTTGTCATAAAGCCGCAGTGTTTGGTCTATAAAAACAGCTATTTTTCCATTTGATCAATTTGGATTCAGCTAAATGCATTGAATTAGCAATGTGCAATTCTGCATAAGAAGTATTTAGTGCAATATTTTTATGGAATGTTGGTTTTAAAAAAACACAACATAGCAATAGCTTTGGGAAAAACAGAAGGGCTGTGTGGGAGGGGAGGAGAACGACTAACTCACAGCCTGGAAACTGACCTTTAATAATTAAGTGTCTACAAACCAAACCCAGGAAAGTGTAGAATCATTTCACAGGTCTACAAATATAAGAGATTTGTAAAGTGACATATGTGTCACTGTAGTATTAATACACTTGTGTGTCAAGTTAGGTCCTCAAGATACCCAATACTGCCAGAGCTTTGAGATTAGTGATGGTAAGTCAAAGAGGAATGCAATTATTATCCAGATATCCTTTAACACGCCACTGAGCACTCCATCCAAAAGTCCAGTGACCTGCCACTCGTCGTTTGTTCCACTCTTCTCTAAAATATGTGCATGACTGATCCGAAAACATGAAATCAAACAACTGCTGTGGGATTTATCGAGAGAATGGTAGGGTCGTCAGCACATTCTTGTTCCCGAAGGAGCTGTATGTCTGCAGCAAACCAAGCAAACTCAGAGAGTTAAAGAAAGGAACACTCTACTAAAGACTATTCTGGGCCCTAGGCAAGACCAGCTACTTGCACCTCCCCCACAAAATAAAAACATCTTCTATCAGCCCCTTTGTGTGTCTCTTTTCCCCCTTCCTCAGCACTCTGTGCGTCTCTCCCCACCCCCTACCTCCCAGCCCCTATGTGTGCGCCTCTCCTCCCCCTCAGCCACTCAGCCCCTCTGTGGGCACATTTATAAATTATCCTTGATACACCTTCCAGCTGTTAGACATCCGATCCTGTTACATCCTGGTTTAGTTAGCTCAGTGTAGATAAACTCAAGAGGCAGCAATTGCCCAGAGCACCAGCCTTGCAAAGACTTTTCATTGAGCTGCACTGGGAAGCCAGTAATTGAACAGCCACAGACAGTCTGGGCTGGGGAAGCAGGGCCGCCATCAGGGCATGACAACCGTGACAATTGTCACGGGCCCGGCGGCCCTGGGGGGCCCGGCCGCCCGGGCCCCACGTGTATTAGCTTAACTGCCGCCGGTGCATCTGCACCGGGGCCCATATGCTGATGGGGCCCATCAGGTGGCCCAAGCATTTAGGGCCACCCAATGGGCCCTATTATCTTCAGGGGCCCGGTCAGCACTATAATAGCGTGACCGGGCCCCTTTAAAAAGAAAATGCAGCCGGAAAGCAAGTGCTGCTGGGAGGGAGTGACGTCCGGTCACTTCCTCCCTGTTTACTCCGCGCGGGGGAAGGAGAAGAGAAAGGCCGCAAGGAGAGGAAGCCGACGCACATCATCCCCAGCCACCCTCCTGCGACGAAATGGTAAGGAAGAGAGGAGGGTGGCTGAAAATGAGGTGTGTGTATGTATGCCAGTGTGCCAGTGTATATATGTGTGTATGCCAGTGTATGTATGCCAGTGTGCCAGTGTATGTATGCCAGTTTGCCAGTGTATGTATTTATTTATTTATTATTGCCATTTATATAGCGCCAACAGATTCCGTAGCGCTTTACAATATTATGAGAGGGGATTTAACTATAAATAGGACAATTACAAATAAACTTACAGGAACAATAGGTTGAAGAGGACCCTGCTCAAACGAGCTTACATTCTATAGGAGGTGGGGTGTAAAACACATTAGGACAAGAATTTGCAATCAAATAAGGTGGGCTGCCCTTTAGGAGAGGGCAAGAGACAGGTATGTGAGGTAAGGGTTAGTCTTGGAGGCCATAAGCTTTCCTAAAGAGATGGGTTTTAAGGGACTTCTTAAAAGATGCAAGACTAGGGGAGAGTCTGATGGCGGTAGGCAGGCTATTCCATAGGAAGGGAGCCGCCCGTGAGAAGTCCTGCAAGCGCGAGTTGGCCGTACGAGTGCGGACAACGGACAGCAGGTGGTCACGGGCAGAACGGAGAGACCGAGAAGGGACATACCTATGGATCTGTGAGGAGATATAAGAGGGGCTAGAGTTGTTCAGTGCTTTATAGGTATGAGTTAGTACCTTGAATTGACTCCTATAGCATACAGGAAGCCAATGTAAGGACTGGTAGAGGGGTGAGGTGTGAGAGAAACGACTAGAGAGGAAAATCAATCTAGCAGCAGCATTCATTACGGACTGTAAGGGTGCAGTACGGCTATTGGGAAGACCAATCAGGAGAGGGTTACAATAATCCATGCGGGAAATTACTAGAGCATGGACAAGCTCCTTGGTAGTATCTGGTGCAAGAAAGGGGCGGATGCGGGCTATGTTTTTAAGATGGAATCTACAGGATTTGGCAACATGCTGGATGTGAGGCTCAAAGGTGAGACCAGAGTCAAGTATGACGCCAAGACAGCGCGCTTGCAAGGATGGACTAATGTTGGTACCACAAACTTGGAGGGAGAGCGAAAGAGGAGGATCAGTATTAGGAGGAGGAAAGACAAGGAGCTCAGTTTTTGAGAGATTGAGTTTCAGAAAGCGGGAGGACATCCAGTCAGAGATGGAAGAAAGGCAAGCAGTGACACGTTGCAGGACGGCAGGGGAGAGGTCCGGGGAGGAGAGATATAGCTGGGTGTCATCAGCGTACAGGTGGTAGCGAAATCCAAAAGAGGTAATAAGTTTGCCAAGAGAGGCAGTATAAAGAGAAAATAGAAGGGGACCAAGGACGGATCCTTGGGGAACGCCAACTGAGACAGGGCAAGGGGAGGAGGTATCATTAGAAAAGGAGACACTGAATGAGCGTTGGGAGAGATAAGAGGAAAACCATGAGAGGACAGAGTCACAGAGACCAAGCGATTGAAGAGTTTGAAGAAGGAGAGCATGATCAACGGTGTCAAAGGCCGCTGAGAGGTCAAGAAGAATTAGTATGGAGTAGTGGCCTTTGGATTTAGCTGCGATTAGGTCATTAGTGACTTTGATAAGGGCAGTCTCTGTAGAGTGGAGAGGGCGGAAGCCAGATTGAAGGGGGTCAAGGAGAGAGTTGGAATTGAGGAAATGAGACACACGGGTAAAGACAAGCCTTTCCAGAAGCTTTGAGGAAAAAGGGAGCAGGGATATGGGACGGTAGTTAGAGGGGGTGGATGGGTCGAGGGATGTTTTTTTTAGTATAGGTACTACAGTGGCATGTTTAAGGTCAGCAGGGACGATGCCAGAAGAGAGCGAGCAGTTGAAGATGTGTGTTAGAGAAGGCACAAGACAAGTGGAGAGAGATCTAATAAGGTGAGATGGGACAGGATCGAGCGGGCAAGTGGTGGGGCGAGAGGAGCAAAGAAGAGCAGCCACCTCTTGGTCAGTAGCTGGGGAGAATGTCTGAAGGGTAGGAAAGGCATGATCTATGTGTGATTGAGAAACAGAAAGGCAAGGAGGGGAGAATTCTTTCCTTAGCTGTTCAATCTTGTCAGTGAAGTAACATGCAAAGTTATCAGCAGTAAGGTTAGTTTTGGGGGTGGCCACAGCAGGGCGAAGAAGAGAATTAAAGGTGTGAAAGAGACGCCTGGGGTTGCGGGAACATGAACTAATGAGAGTGGAAAAATAGGACTGTTTGGCAAGGGCTGCACTGTATGAACACAATATGAATCTATAATGGAGAAAGTCTGATTGTGTACGAGACTTCCTCCAGGAGCGTTCATGTATGCCAGTGTGCCAGTGTATGTATGTGTGTATGCCAGTGTATGTATGCCAGTGTGCCAGTGTATGTATGTGTGTATGCCAGTGTATGTATGTATACCAGTGTATGTATGCCAGTGTGCCAGTGTATGTATGTGTGTATGCCAGTGTATGTATGCCAGTGTGCCAGTGTATGTATGCCAGTGTGCCAGTGTATGTATGTGTGTATGCCAGTGTATGTATGTATGCCAGTGTGCCAGTGTATGTATGTGTGTATGTATGTATGCCAGTGTGCCAGTGTATGTGTGCCAGTGAATGCCAGTGTATGTATGCCAGTGTGCCAGTGTATGTATGTGTGTATGCCAGTGTATGTATGCCAGTGTGCCAGTGTATGTATCTGTGTATGCCAGTGTATGTATGTGTGTATGCCAGTGTATGTATGTATGTATACCAGTGTATGTATGCCAGTGTGCCAGTGTATGTATGTGTGTATGCCAGTGTATGTATGCCAGTGTGAAAAGTATGTATGTGTGTATGCCAGTGTGCCAGTGTATGTATGTGTGTATGTATGCCAGTGTATGTATGCCAGTGTATGTATGCCAGTGTATGTATGCCAGTGTGCCAGTGTATGTATGCCAGTGTGCCAGTGTATGTATGTGTGTATGCCAGTGTATGTATGTATGCCAGTGTGCCAGTGTATGTATGTGTGTATGTATGTATGTATGTCAGTGTGCCAGTGTATGTGTGCCAGTGAATGCCAGTGTATGTATGCCAGTGTGCCAGTGTATGTATCTGCGTATGCCAGTGTATGTATGTGTGTATGCCAGTGTATGTATGCATGTATGCCAGTGTATGTATGTGGGTATGCCAGTGTATGTATGCCAGTTTGCCAGTGTATGTATGTGTGTATGCCAGTGTATGTATGTGTGTATGCCAGTGTGCCAGTGTATGTATGTGTGTATGCCAGTGTATGTATGCCAGTGTGCTAGTGTATGTATGCCAGTGTGCCAGTGTATGTATGTGTGTATGCCAGTGTATGTATGTGTGTATGCCAGTGTGCCAGTGTATGTATGTGTGTATGCATGCCAGCGTATGTATGTATGCCAGTGTATGTATGTGTGTATGCCAGTGTATGTATGTGTGTGTGCCAGTGTATGTATGTGTGTGTGCCAGTGTATGTATGTGTGTGTGCCAGTGTATGTATGTGTGTATGCCAGTGTGCCAGTGTATGTATGTGTGTATGTCTGCATGTATATGTGTGTGTGTCTGTGTGTGTGTGTGTCAGTATCTCCCTATGCATGTGTGTATGTCTGTTTCAGTATTTGTATATGTTAGTGTGTGTTTATTCCTGTGGGCGGGATTTGGAGGCGGGCCCTGTGGGCAGGCTTGAAGGGGGCCCAGACCTTGAGCTGTGTTAGGGGCCCCAAAATTTCTGATGGCGGCCCTGTGGGGAAGTGCTAACTGCAAACAGGAGATCTGCAGCTTTTGCAAACGGTTTTTATATATTCCCTCTAATGAAATTAAAAAAATGCAGCAATAAATGCGTGCATGTTTTCATTGGGAGTAGATCTACTAAATTGTGATTACTTGTATTTCATCAGTGGAGTGTCCCTTTAAAATATGGATTAAACGAGGTTTCCTCAAAAGCAAATAACAATAAATAAAATATCCACTATAGGACATTGTTACTTCCTAGCTTTCTGAATCCCCATTACACGTGCATTGTTAAAGACATTGTAATAGCATAACAGGGAATATCAAACAGGATAAAGTCCTTTATAAAGTGGAAGTATAATTGAGACACTCAGTTTGTGGATAAACACTTAACTATGGGAATAAAATAAAGAAGTCAGGGCTAAAAGGAAAAGAGGGTTATTCACCAAGGCAAATCTGCACAATTACAAATTTTTGTGAATTAAAACCAAATTGCTAAATTTAGTTTCATTTTCCAATTTTACCAATTAAGGAAGTCAAGCACATTGGTAAAGAGTGTTTTGGTTTTATGCATTCATTTTTTTAAACGCGGTTATTGTAATAAATTTGTACTTTTTCCCTAAGTAAAAATTTAATTTTTACATTTTTTTAATCCACTTGGAAGCACAGAAGGGGTAACTGTTTCCCCTAAACAATACTAAAAGCCTGAGACACCTTGAGACGGTCTAATAGGCTCTTTAAAAGATGGGTAGTACCATTGAGTAATATACATTATATTCATGTTTAACCCCTTAAGGACACATGACATGTGTGACATGTCATGATACCCTTTTATTCCAGAAGTTTGGTCCTTAAGGGGTTAAAGGTACTACACTAAATTTATATTGCTGTCTAGAGATGGCAAAACCCCATTACACAAAAACAGTAACCAACCGATCGATTTATAGGTCACATTAATATGTACCCACTTTACACACTTCTAGACACTTTCCCTCGATGAGGACATTCTCCAGCTCTTTAAAAAAAAAATGGGCGTTTGTATAAAAGATGATACAGGCTAAATAGTGTTATGTATTTATCAGACACGTATCTAAACTCACACAGATTTGAAACTACCATGTAATGTCATGCTGGGCGAAAAAGATTGCTATTCATGTATTTATAATCACCACTGCCATTAACACATTCAAATCACTTGCAGCAATACATCTATTAATGTATTAATATATCCAGACTTCTCAATAGTTACAATGTCAGAGAAAGCCCCCTTTCCATTGGAAAAGCATGTAGATCGGAGAAGGGCCTTAAACCAGGCATAGGCAACCTTTGGCACTCCAGATGCTTTGCACTACACCTCCCATGATGCTTTGCCAGCCTTCTGGGTGTAAGAGCATTATGGGGATGTAGTCCACAACATCTGGAGTGCCAAAAGGTTGCCTATCCCTGCCTTAAACCCTTTCCAGTTATATCAATACGTTTTTTTAAGGATATTCGGTTTAAACTTGAATTCAAAGCATGGGAAGCAATTTATTTATGCCATATACTTATACACACACTTACTGAAGTCTAAACCATATATTAAGGTGCTTTTCTGTGGATTTTTGGCATACTCAGTCTGTAATACTACTAGATAGAATTAAGGCTCTTATCTAGGCACTAAACTCTCAGCACTGGGGATGAAGAGACGCGCTTACCTCCTTCATCCCTTAAATTAAATGTGAAATTCCACAATATCTGGAGTGCAGCAGCATACCAAACACACCAGTTGTTGCGGCAATAATTTTAATGTTAAGTTAAAGACAAAAAGAATAATTCCCCCCCCCCCCCCCCACCAAACCATACATTTGCAGTATCCCCTCATCTTCATGTCAAATATTATTTTCCTTTTGAAAAACACATACAGTTTAATCTTTCAAGGGATTTGGATATACTGAACAGCATCAATGGCATTGACAGTCATTATCCTTATTCATAGATGGTGTCATTAGAAACAGGGAAGACAATGATTCCCCTGTGCTGTGAATGATGTTTTATGCATTCTATGGCAATGCCAACTCTTACAGAAAGTGTGATGTCTCAGTACCATCCCTTTGTTTTTAAATCAATCAGCAAACTTTATGCATACAAAATCCATAGACAGTTTTCCTCTGAAATATTAAACAGGATAGAAACAGCAGGGAAGCTTTCTAGTACTGCCAAAGCCTGACATAATACATATATACATACATACATACATACATAATACATATATATATATATATATATGGCTGGCAATATGCATGATCAACATGAAAATAAAAATTAAAAAGTACAATTAGACACTAGCAATATCAGAGTGTACAAAACCCTGCCAGCATAGGTAACGTCAAAGAGAAATAGACTCAGAAGATCTAAAAACATAAAAATACTGGACAGTTGGAACAAAAAAACCCAAAAACGAACATTTGCGTTCACATTTGAGTGCAGAAATACTTTGCTATTTTATTGGTTTTCCGGTAATTCATCAAAAATAAAATTAAAAAAAAAACACAAGTAGAATGACGTCATAGTCAAACACATTGTTGGGTACTCCTCTGGCAAATGAGATTACTGCAGGTAGGTTGCTGAGCACCACCACCATGCACACACCCCATGGCAATAAAATATTTTAGAGATTCAATTTCCCATGTGTTTGACATTACCTACAGGTTCTATAACAAAAATTATCATTCATATTCCTACTCTACCAGAGTGATCCAAACATAGAAACAAGAGAATCTGGTGCTAGAACACCCACCCAATGAATAAAGTCATATAATTCATAAAGAGACGAGAGAGGAAAGCATTGTATACCGACCAAAAGTTATTTTTTTAAATTAATCTAGAATTTTTTTATTATTTCTAAAATTCTATAACTATAAATTAACAAACTTACCCAACTTTATTCTAAGAGACCCGATAAAGCCGAATGATCTTCTAAATGGCCAACATGCTGCCAAAGATCAGGGATCAATCACAAGATCGAGAGGGTATGCGAGTAGTAACCTTTTAGCCGACCTCCTGTATTCTGGACACTTTTGGTCAACAAATGACTGATGAGGAAGAGGTGGCAGAATCCGAATAGAAGAGGCATATCCGGTACATCAGCAAAGTTAGCCACACTGCACGCTAACTAACAATATTTTTTTAAACTGGAAGAAATGTCCTGCGGGATAATAGAGAGAAGAATTTTATGATCATGTGAAGATGTGTGCAAGAGCATCAATTACCCACAGCACCTGAGGAAAAATTATAATCTCTTACAAAACCTAGAAAGTTGGGACCTGCTTTCCGACGCTAGCAGTCCAGGGATTTTGCCGTGTCTCCTCTTTATGCGGTCACTGCGGTTATTTAATTTTTTTTAAAGCTAGAAATAAGAACAACAACATACTTCTACCAATAAATTGCTGCCTTAAATAAATCTCCATAAAGTTCAGGTCCTTTAACATTTTCTGTGCCAAATACATACATGTAATTTTTTTCCATACATGTTTTTAGGGAGGGGGTGTTTCTGAAAATTCCATTTTAAATTTGTTTACCAAAAAAAATTTTTTTAAAAATATTCCAAATAAATTATTCTTATTCTATACTAATAACATATCACAAAAATGAATGTTTAAGCTATGTAAATTTGCAAACAAAGATTGTATGCAACATATATGGAATTGGCCGATAATAACAGAAGTTTGCACCCTTTGTGGTTTTCATAGTTCAGTTAAATTTTAAAAATAAATAAATAAGAGAAATCTTCAAATAGAAGACTGCAAAATAGGATTTACGGTTTCTGACTGCATCCCAACTGAGTCTTGGCATTTAACATATACAAAATATTTTTTAGTACATGAAATGTTCCCTAACCAAGTCAACCTAAACTATGGTGGGATTCTGCAACTCTCTAAAATGTATTCTATGAAACTGAATATGTTCTGATTCAGGCTAAAATTGCTGGACTTCTATGTGATATAGATATTTCTGTTGAAAACAAAAGTTGTCTCTTGGATATTTTGGTACATTGTTACCACAGAGTATACACTTTGATCCAAAGTTCAAGTGTTTATCACAAGTAAGAGTGTGCAATATATGGACAATGAAATAAGAAAAACAAAATGTTCTTTTTTTAATGCTGCAGAAAAAATGAAAACAAAGCTTGTTTTTTGTTTACTAAAAATATTGGCAATTGGCAGTTGAAGTTAAAGGGACACTATAGTCACCAGAGCAACTACAGCTTATTGCATTTGTTCTGATGAGTAGAATCATTACCTTCAAGCTTTTTTTTTTTTTAATTTATATTTTGTTGAGATTTTGCATCAAAAAAATACAACTAATACAGAGTATGTCATGGAGGCATACTGTATTCTGTGCCTCTTCTATATGTCTTAAATTTCAAAAGTTCTGCTGTTCTTTTATACATGACACATAGGCTGCCTTCAATCGGGGTTTGTTATAGTCTGGTGTGTGTCTTCGTCTCTTATGAGTTGTTTTGTGTTGTCTATGTTGTGTAGTCTCGTGTGGCTATGATGTTGGGCGTCTGGGCTGTGTGGTTCTGCATCTCGTAGTGTGGTTTATATTATGTCTTATAGCAGGTCTGGGGGGCACAGTGTCATAGGTTACTGTCCATGTCGTCCAAGTGTGAGGCTGTCTCCCCTCCTGATTATGTGAGTTATTGTGTAGACGATTAGTCGTGTTGTCTGGTATGTGGTAAGTCAAGTAGTGGGTCAGTCCTTGTTGTAGGGCTGCTCATCTCGCAGGCTCTCATTTGCCCCTTGTTTGCGCTCTCAGGGTCAGGCCCCAGTGTTTTGTCGGTCCTCGCCCGGTGAGTTTATGGTCTTCCAGAACACCGTGGGGTCTTCCCCGGCCGATAGTGTAAGTATCTCATGTCCCCTTTGGACGTTCAGCGTTCCATCTTCTCCCCAGCGATACCGGACATCTGCCTCTCTCAGTTTCTTGGCTACTGGAGCCAGTTGTCTCCTTGCCACTAGTACCCCGAAGGGAAGGTCTCCATAGATCGTCACGCAGCAGCCCTCTAGCCGGAATGACTTGATCTCTCTGGATCTGTTGAGGATAGCGGTCCTCACTGCAATGTCTCTGGAAATGACTATTGTGTCTCTCGGAGCCCCTGGAGGTGCTGTTGCCGCTTTCCGCACTCGGAACGCCGAGACTAACATCCCCTTGGTGTCTTTGCTCTTTAGGCCCATCGAGGCCACCAGCCTCTGGGTGAAGGGTAGCAGGGCTTCGTCCGACACCGTTTCCGGTATTCCCCGCATGCGGACATTTTTGCGTCTGTGGCGGGATTCCAGTGCGGTCACCGACCGGGTAAGTTTCTGCACCTTTGTGGCCAGGTCCTCTATTTGGTTGTGGGTGTTCTGCACCTGGTGTTCTCGTGTTTGCTCTTTATTTTCAATTTCGGAGATCCTCTTGCGGAGGTCTCCTATGTCTGCTTGGGCCTCTTTCAGGTCCGATTTCCAGACTTGCCTTATTTCTTGCAGGAGGTTTTTTATGTCTCCCTTAGTCACTGGGGAGGAGTCCTCCTCGGAGTCCGTTTCTGGGTAGTCTTCTCCCGGCTCGGGTGAGGAGGATATGTCTCCCTCCTCTTGGGATGCGTCTGAGGCCTCCTCTTCAGCCCGGGCCGCGGGCGCCATTTTGGCGGGAGCCGCGGTTGCGGCTGCAGGTCTCTCAAAGGAGAGCCTTATGTCCGGCATTCTCGGCATCGCTGGAGGCTGGTATTTTCTATTTTTGCGCCCCATGGCAGTCTCTGTTGGAGGGTGGGTAAGGATATCGCCTGTGGGACTCCTGTATGTCTGGAATATCGCTATATTTGGGATTCTGTCTCGGAGCTCCAGAGGTTTGCGTCCGCTCTGTTGCTCGGCTAGCCACGCCCCCTACCTTCAAGCTTTTTGCTGTAAACACTGCCCCTGATCTACCTCATTCACAGTCTCGGTCAATCCTATGGGGAAGCATTGTGATTGGCTCCGACCACCACTTCTGCTTATGTCAGCAGACAGGGGCAGAAGTAGCAGCTGCCGACATGAATACAAGTAAGATTCTACTATATTTAGGGTGGCAAGAGGGGCCAGGGTGCCAAATGGTGGTTTTAACACTATAGGGTTAGAAATTTAGGTTTGTGTTCCTTACCCTATAGTGCTCATTTAAGACCTCAAACCAATTTATAGTAAATACAAATGAAATAAAAAGGTTTATTTCACATCCTGTTAATGTGAAACATCTCTTAACTTTCCATGTAACCTTTTGTTTTGTTAAAGGAACACTATAGTCACCTAAATTACGTTAGCTAAATAAAGCAGTTTTAGTGTATAGATCATTCCCCTGCAATGTCACTGCTCAATTTACTGTCATTTAGGAGTTAAATCACTTTGTTTCTGTTTATGCAGCCCTAGCCACACCTCCCCTGGCTATGATGGACAGAGCCTGCATGGGGAAAAAAAAAAAACTGGTTTCACTTTCAAACAGATGTAATTTACCTTAAATAATTGTATCTCAATCTCTAAATTGAACTTTAATCACATACAGGAGGCTCTTGCAGGGTCTAGCAAGCTATTAACATAGCAGGGGATAAGAAAATCTTAATTAAACAGAACTTGCAATAAAGAAAGCCTAAATAGGGCTCTCTTTACAGGAAGTGTTTATGGAAGGCTGTGCAAGTCACATGCAGGGAGGTGTGACTAGGGTTAATAAACAAAGGGATTTAACTCCTAAATGGCAGAGGATTGAGCAGTGAGGCTACAGGGGCATGTTCTATACACCAAAACTGCTTCATTAAGCTAAAGTTGTTCAGGTGACTGTAGTGTCCCTTTAAGGCTAGGTCAAGCTGAATGATACATGCTAAGCACAGCAAGATCCAGACATAATCTATTGCAGGAAGCACTCATTTCATATTCACAGCTAATGTGCTATATAAATTGCAGGTGATCTGTTAATTGCCCAGCTAATGAGGCTAACGATCCATTACAGGAGTAGGCAACCTTTTAGCAGTACCGTGCCAAAACAGTCCTTGGCGTGATGGTCCCATTTTTTAAAAATCGAGGTGCAAATGTTGCCATATTCTACTTGTGTTGGGTGCTGTACTTGCTTTGTAGCGTTGGATTTGTGTGTATGTGTGTTGTTAGATTGTATAGGTTTATGAGTAGTTTGTGGTATTGTGCAGGATACCTATGAATGTGGGCTGTGTGTGGGAGCTGCTTGTGGAATTGTGTTTGTGTATATACACGTCACATTGTGTGCTTGGTGGTTTGCGTATGTGTGGGGCTGCTTGTGTTATTGCATGTGAAAGGCTGCTTGTGGGGTTGTGTGCTTGTATGTGAATTGCCAGTGGTGTTTTTGCAAAGGCACCTCGAGTGCCATATGTTGCTGACCCGTGTCTTATTAGACAGTGTTACCAAGTATTGCTAAAGTAAAAGGTCTTACAAAAAACTCACGCCCCATGTCCTAATATTTTTCTAGGAAGGACTAAGAGATAGAAAAAATGGAATCAGGAAGATGCACATACGTGAGAAGGTGATCTTAAGGATGTAGAGGTAAGAGCAGCTTGGATGAGCAGTGGTACAGTAAGAAGTGAATGAGGAAAGGTAGGGAGGTTTGAATACCAAAGAACGTGAAAGTGAACAGGTCATGATTGAATAAGATTGCATTTTTCTAACCATCTGGCTGGACTCATGTTATACAATTAATTAAATGTTCCTTCCCTTAATAGTATTAAACACACACATTTTACTTTTTTCCCCATTACTCCATCGCCTGCTGAGACCAATCAATCATGTTTTCAGTGGGTGTTACACTTCCTGTTTGGGGAGCATGGACAAACTTTCCCTGCACACTGTTGGCTTTATGGTATGTAAATAAAATATATTTCTTCTCTTGCTCTCTCCATTCCCAGGTTGCCTGCTGTTGCAATAAGTCATTCTTGCTGCTTCTCTCCACATCGTTGTGTTCACAAAGAGCCTGCCCCTCCTCCCCTCTTCCCTTTGCAGGTATTGCTTTCACTTACACTGAAGACAAGCAGGGGAGATCCCCAGAAGAGGGCTTCCTGATAACAGACACTCAAAACACAACATTTTCATAGTTACATGGCTGAAAAGAGAGACGTGCATCCATCAAGTCCATCCTCTCTCACCTGCTTATTGTTTTTACTATAAAACCTTTTACTTTGCCTTAGACTAAATCTCCTTTCTTCCAGTCTAAATGCGTGACCTCATGTCCTATGTATAGTGCTGTTTATTAATAGATGGCCAGACAATGATTTGTACTGGCCCCGAATATATTTGTATAATGCCATCGTATCCTCTCTGAGGAGCTGTTTTTCAAAATTAAAAGATATTTAAATGTGCACAATATATTCAAAGTGTGGTCTTATCAGTGATTTCTAGAGAGACAAGATTATATTTTTATCCCAAGCTTTTCTTATCTCTGTGCCAATCGGCACATAATGAATTGAGTGAGTGGAGGAGGAAGGGTCTGCTTTGTAAACTCTGATTTTAGACAAAAGCTAGACATTTGCGAGAAATTCTTAAATTAATCAATTATGACATTGCATTTGTCATGACAAGTGCACTGTACAAGAAAGGCCATTGGAGGTTTTGTAGTAAGGGGTACATGAGCAGATTGAGACATTGGGTTTGTTATGTACAGCAGTTTTTGTTGAAGTGGGAGAATGGAAAGGCAGGAGGAGGAGAACATATCTGTCAAGCCTGGTAAAGATGTAAGATTTGTTCGGCATATACGGACATCACTTTAATAGTAATAACTGGGGTGAATAAAAATGGAACTGCCCCATACAACATGGTGGAAGCGTGGCATTAAAAGAAAAACAAATGTATATAAAAGCATTAATTATTTTTATTTTTTTTGAGTACTGACTGATTATTTGTATTTTCCACAAACCACCACTTTTTAGTCTGATTTAAAATTCCTTTGGAAAACGGCTGCAGGAAAAGCTTGCTGACGCACATAATTATTTAAAATTACTCTGTACACCTGTGTGTGACCTTTCCAAAGTGAGTGTATGGGGAAGACCAAACTAAATTGGTCAGAGTTGCGCCAATAAGGAGCCAGGGCCGAAAGTTACTAGCACCACTTCTCTTTGCATCCTGACACATAATCATAAAAGGCCAATCACACCCAAATGCTCTTGGAACCATCTATAGTGTTCTCTGGAATTTACATACATACCTATAGACAGAGCTGAACATTTTCACATATCTAATTGCCTAGGAGAAGTAAGAAAATATTACAGATGGGTAAAAATAAAAAACAAACAAAAACAACAAATTACACTGAGTAGACCAGTAAATATTCCCTCAAGACCAGTAGCTTTTCCTGCCATGCAGGCACACCAGAAGATTTCCCAGGGCCAGTCTCTGGATACATATTTTAACACACAATATTTTACATTAGTGTATACAAGTGTGTATAGACACACACACACACACACACACACACACGATCAGTAACATAAAATAATTCTACAGTTACACTTTGCTACATGGTTTCAAGCTCTAAATAAAAAGCAGAAATGACATTTCATTGGAGGCCGCATGTTGTTAGATTGTAGATGACTACACAAATATTCAAACATGTCCGTCTGTCACGACTTATAAGGCAGATCTGTTAAGATTAAAAATAACTATGCCAGCTAACAGATTTATCGCAGCGGATCATGGATGCACACACACTACCTATTCAGCCCACACATATATGACATTATATGTACTGTATGTACAATATTATCCATAATGAATGGGATCCAACAGCCCACAGCAATTAATCTGCTTTACTTTTAACAAGTGTTCTCCAAAATACATTTTTATTATAGTGAATATTATGTATTAGTGACCTGTACAGCCTGCTGCTGCAGAGTTTAGCACCTGCTACGATCAGTTGGCTTATTCATTGGCTGGTTGCGCCTGATGGGGATTGCACTCAAAAGCTGCAGGACTACCTGAGGTTACAAAAATAATTTGAGATATTGTTCACGCAGATGTGTGATGGGAATTGTAGTCTGCAGATGCTGCACATCCTGAGATTTTCAATACCGGACGAATAATCATAATAATAATAATATTTGGAGCATAGAGAGAAAAGATAAACACACAATTGCCTATCACATTTGAACATTTAAATAAAAAGATATTTAAAAAATAAATATATATATATATATATATATAAATCCCTTTCGGCAATAGATATACAGAAGATGATGTGGTATAATGAGTCAAGTCTGAAACTACCTGTATTATGAACATGGTCATTAACCCTTAAAAAGAGGGAGAAAATTAAAGATCTGGAGTTGTAACATTTGTTTTGCCCTTTGCATCCAAGAGGGATTGAACTGAGCTTTCATGTGCACAGGGGATATCACACCCTGGCCTGGCACTCCAAGGGTTACAGGCAATTTCAAAATTGTTGCTATACAGAACGCTGCAAAAGGGTGGATCAGCTGCATGCTCACAGCAGATGATCATAGAATAGCATTACAGGCCTACAATGTTGCAACAGAATGGAAGAAAACAGGATTGAAGCAACGCTAGCATACTGTATGCAATTACTGGAAATAATGAGGAAGCAAAATAGAAATGATAAGAATGGACTAACCTTGCATGCAGGATACATCACCATTACACACTGCTTGATCTGTGCATAGTACCATTCTTGACTTGCAGTGCAATTCATTGTAGCACCAGCAGGCTCTTAGCACAGCTAACAAGATTTCATCATTCCCTGTGTATACAGCACACTAGATATAAACCAATCCATCCCTTCTCTAGGTTTTTAATGTATTTCCCCCACAAGTCTGTGTACAAAATAAATGCTGCAATAGGAGATATTCCAGCAATCAAGGGAGGCAGGTAACACACAGGAAAAAAAAAATAGAGGATAGCAGATATTGCTTACCACATGTACACGCCCACAAAGTGAGGATTCAGGCAAGCCTGCTTAGAAAAGATGCTATTGCTAAGGATGCAGGAAGGATGCAGCCTCCCAGTGATGCACCGTGAATCCTGTGTCCTCCTAAGGGAATGAGCTCATAGCAAGCTTGCAGCAATTTCCTATCAGCCATTGGAGTACCGATACTTCTCGGAGTGCAAGCACGTCATCAAGTGCACACTTCTAAAACTGCAAGCATTCTCTGTGTGCAGGCAGAGAGCTTGGAAGGCAAGGCTTCGGCAAGATGTTAGGATGGGGAATGAAAATAGATACAATGTGTAGAACACAGCAGGAAGGATGCTGTAGAATGCTCAAATTCCAGATCAGCCGTAACGTTCTGATCTAGAAGTTAACTAAGGGTTGTAGTATTTAAAAATAAATAATTTGTAATACTTATGTTTAAATGTACAAGATGCATGGATTTCAGGGAATTCTATGTAAATTAACCTAATGCAGTGTAAAACACTCCGGGGGGAGAGCCCTAGGTTATGTCAAATTATACTCCCAAATAGTTTGCCTAAAAAATAGGGGAGAGTGTGATCAACGACTCTGTAGCAAAATTACTTCACTGAGTTGCAATAGTTCTACTGCTTAGTGTGTTCTTCTTTTTTTCACATCACACCTCCCAACATTTCGAGTGGGAGTGTGGCCAGGGGCAGAGTTGTTCTGAGAAATATTTAGTGACCTATTGATAACAATTTATGCAACTAAAATGTAACATGAACAATGTTAAATGGTTTTTCCAACCTTTTTTTTATTTTTATAAAATAGAATAATAGAATAATGCCCTATCATAAATTTGTGTTTATCTCTTTTACAAATGATGCTCTATTTTTATTTAAATATATATATTTAGCAACCGACAACGGAGTCCAGTTCCAGCCAGGCATCGCCATGACATACATTGCACACTTATGTTCATTGACAAATAAAGGCAGCGTTTATAACCATGATTGACAGGATATAACTAAATAGGAGTTCTTAATCTCAACATCAAAATGTATTTCCCAAACTTCAAAAACATGCACGTATCAAATGTATGGGATACATAATAGACCATTGAAAATCCTGAGAAGTAATGGTCCATTTAAATCAGGGGTGTCTTGTAGAACTACGACTCCCATGATGCTGTGCATGCCTATGACAGAATGACAAAGCATCATGGAATCTGTAGTTTTAAAACCTCTGGGGCTCTACCTATTGTACACCCCTGATCTAAATGATGGCTGCTCCCTGATGGAAGTTTCCACAGATGGCTTAATCATATTCTCACATATGTGTGGGAACACAATAATGAGAATAGGGATTCCTCTTTAAATTTACTTTAATAATTCTGGGTTCATGCCCCTATCTAGCCCATTGACCACTTCAGACCTAAACTCCCACCCTTTCTAATTCTAAATATATTTTTAATCACAAG
This sequence comes from Pelobates fuscus, assembly GCF_036172605.1. Taxonomy (NCBI): domain Eukaryota; kingdom Metazoa; phylum Chordata; class Amphibia; order Anura; family Pelobatidae; genus Pelobates; species Pelobates fuscus. Next base: position 46,803,354 of record NC_086326.1, read on the forward strand.
AATAATAATAAAAGCAAACAAAAAAAAACCCACACATATACATTTGTTTATTTTTTACCCCACCCACAGCACCCCAGACACTACCATGCACGCCACCCACACACAAACACACACTGCCCCCAAACACTACCTCAAACATACAGTGTACCCTCCACACACACTGCACCCCTCACACACAGTGCACCCTTGACACACCCTGCACACCCTGCATCCCTCACACAAAGGACACCCTTCACATCCCTCCCCCCCCACACACACACACTGCATCCCTACACACATTAAATTCCACACACACACACAACATCCCTTAAACACACACCCTAGATCCCATACATAACTATGGATCCTCTACCTACACACACTAGAATCCCTATGCACACTCTGAATCCTACACACACACACACACACACACACACACACACTATCCTACGCACACTCTGGGTCCTCCACACATACTATATCCCCTATGAACACAATAGATCCCCTATAGGAATACACTGTACCACCTACACACACTACATTAATGACATACACACTCTGGATCCCCTATGAACACACTAGATCCCCTCCCCTGTAAGCAAAGACAAACAAGTTACAACCCCTACATCATCATTACACACATACACTACAGCCCCTATGCACACACTCGCTACTCATCCCTTATACTCACACTCTTTCTCTACAGTCCCTAGCCATACATATTACACCACAAACACAACACAACTAAAACGGGGACAAGTCCTGCCTGGGGAAAAAAAGTGTGGGAACTCACCCAAGATCCACCTCCCACCTAAAAAAAATATACGCTCATATGCATATATATAGCTGGGTGAAGGGGTGACAGTGTATGGAGGCTGAAAGTAATTGGGTATGGGGATATTGTATGCAGTGGGTGTCAGTGTGTGTATGGGGATGATAGAGTGTGTGTGTGTGGGTGGGTGACAGGGTGCGTGTATGGAGAGGTGACAGGGTGTGTGAGGGGGCTGTGACAGGGTTTGTGGGGTTGGGGGGCTGTGATGGTGTGTGGGGAGACAGGGTGGGGATGGCTGTGACAAGGTTTGGGTAGGAAGGCTGTGAGAGGGTAGGGGGCTGTATGGTGGGAAGGGGGTCTGTGTGGTGGGTAGGAGGGTAGGGGGGCTCACTGACAGACACACACACTCACAGACACACACTGACAGATGTACACACACACAGACTCACTGACAGACACACACACGTTTCCCCCAAATAAACACTCACAGATTATTTTTTAAAATCCACCTAGCCTCCCTACATTTGGGAGAGCTTTGTGGATTTTTTACCTGGGTCCAGTGGGGCTGCTGGCCGGGCTGTGCTGGCAGGAAGGCAGGCAGGCGGTTAAAGTCCAGGCAGGCGGTGAGGGAGCGCTAATCTGGGAGCTCTCCCTGCTCAGCTCCCTCGCGCGCCGCAGAGTGATGCAGGGAGCCTGAAAAGGCCCCAAGGCTGTTTGCCCGCCTGCCCTCGCGGGCAAACAAGTCCTGCAGGACCACAAACGGGAACAGCATTCCTGCTGTGGAAAAAGTGCAGGAACGCCATTCCCACACGTTCCTTCAGGACTCAAGCCCTGAACTGAAACCGACATTTACACAAAACACCACACCACAATCAACTCACTCTACACACACGTAATGCCACAAGCAGGTCCTAAACACATGTACAATACGCTTTCCTTTGTCCTTTTGTATCCCATTTATGGAGACACCAGAGACATGTCACAAGCAAACACAGCACAAGCATGTTACTCAATTTGCTTGCACTGCGTAGAACAATAACAGGTCCTTTGAGAGGAGGCGTGCTTGTCATTGGTGATGACAAAACACCCCCCTTGGCCCGCCCCCTTCTCAGTGGGCTGCTGTGATTCATAAATGCCCAGGCCGAATATTTTCCCAGTCCGGTCCTGCATGTGGTTATGCATGTACGAATAAAATGCAATAACGAACTAGATGTTAATAAATGATTGCCCTTTATTGCTTTTGCACTGGTAGCAACTTACCACCAAGACGGTTGCTAATGGCTAAGCTTGTAGTTATCCACATTAAATGTGACGTCCCACAATTCACAGTGTACATTATAAAATGCAAGAAAGAGAAATAATACATTTACTCTCATACAGACACCGTATGAAAGTCGCTGTATTTCCTGGATCTGTAGTCCTGAGTGATGCCCCTGACGAACGTGCACTTAGTATTGCACCGAAACGCATGTCAGTCAGGCGTTTTCCCTTATAGGTTATGGGCACTGGACACTGCACTGTTTATTTTTAAGCACGCTTGATTAATTTCATGTAATCCTCTTCGATTATCTTTTCCTTCTATGCCTATCTAGCCAGTTTTACAGGGAGAGAGGCTGTGTTAGTTAACTATTGCCAGCTCAACTTTTGACTGGCTTACCTTTTACTACTATCCTCCTGTGTATACCCTATATCTGGCTAATACCTGTCTCCCAGGTCTATTTCAAGGATACTAACACATATACTATTGGTACTCCCTCCTGAGTGATTTGACTGACACTTTCAGTTATATCCATCAACCTATAACGATTTGCTAATATTTGGCTATCCTGTCCTGATCTGTGAATTCATTTTCCTGTTTATTCAGCTAGGGCAGAGAATACAGCTATAACTTTTTATCCTTGATAGTCTTTGGGATGACCTGGTGTGTTCTTTATGTAGTTAACATCAACCTACTGGGGATCCAATAGAGGCTCTACCTTTTGAGCCAATGCAATAAAGCTCATTTTATCTAATGGTTTCCTCTACTTGGACATAATCCCCTTTCACTGAGTTGATACATAATTGCAGGCATAGCAGTTCATTTGTTAGTGGTTACACATTTTTTTGTTGGTGTATCTTATTTACCTAAGTTTTCTGCTTTCATCCTATATTTTTTTTGCATTAACATCACTCAGGACTACATATATATCCAGGAAATACAGTGACTTTCAAAGGGTGTTTGTATGAGAGTCAATGTATTATTTATCTTTCTTGTATATTTATTATAGGGTAAAGCCCTTAGAGACACCTGGAGTCTCACTAAGTTGCTTGGGTTTACTGGTTCTCACTTTGACACTTAATTCTTCTCTGAGTGTCACGGTGGGGACCATCTAGTTGTCCTACTCTTTTGTTCGTTTACATTATAATATGGCAAATGGCTTTACATACTGCCATGTACAATCTTTTAATGAGGCTATCGAGTCGTACGAGTCGTCCCACTATCAGAGCTCACTTGCCTGAAACCCAGTCCGTGCGGGTGAGACCGCCCTCGCACAGCTCTCGGCCTCGGATGACGAGCACTCCACGGAGACACCGGCTGCCGGCTCACACACACAACGAGCCAGCCCAGACCACCCACAGCACTCACGCACGAGAGACACAGTCGGCTCATATGTGTCACCTACCAATAGACCCACATGCCAAACACCACCTTCCAGGGTCACTGCGCTTCCCGCCATCGGGAGTTGGCTGACCGGGGACTTACCTTCTACGGCGGAAGTCACACCAGGGCTGTCTGACCTACCGGACCCCCTGTGGATGCTACATTGTCTAAGGACAAGGTTCTATGTTTACCAGTTGCTCTCTCACTTAAAACAACGCTCTTATTTGCCACCCCACGCTTTGATGCGGAACCCACTTAACCTGACGGACTCCTGCAAAAGGCTTGCAGCCGTGGACACACGCCATTATTTGCCTTTGCATTAACTATGCCTATGATTAGCCAAGCATACTGCCTAATGATAAAGTGTTGTACACATAGCATGGCACACGCATCACTTTAGAGCACAAACACCCACTTAAAGCAGCGCAGCGTGTCATAATAGTATAGGAGTGCATAGAATGTTTAGACTCACTGCCCATACTGCGCCCTGGGGTGCATTAAGTAGGTAGCGCGTTGGTTTATAACTACACTTGTATATAATCACAAGCCTAGCAAGCTGTTTTTGTCCCCTAACAAAAAACAAGCTTATTGTAATAACTCTTATATACACACACTATCTCAACCAGCTACTGCTATTATGCAATCCGTGCCTATATACTATGACTAAGATAGCACAGCAGAACAGAATTGATAACTAATCGTTAGTATTTCATGGTATTTTAGTCCATCTCATATCATCAACCTGTTTAGTTAAGCTTGGTTAACAAAAATATATAAAAATGTGCAAATCCTCATGCCACGGTCAATCTGTATTGATCTATTGTGGCGACCGTTAATATACTGTAATCATCTGCACATCAAAAATAAAGAATTAAAAAAAAAAATTTTATTTTAGCACAATATAATTAACCAATTAACAAAGGTAGCGATCGATTGTGTGTTTTAAAAAAAAATTAAAAAATATAAAAATTCTAGTTTCTTTTGTTTCATCTACATGCTTTACCGGGCAAAGCACAGAGTCTTGCAGTGCGGTACGCTCGGCACATGCACATGGTACAGCATTGCTGGAAAAAATTGCCAATGTACATCCATGTATAAATATGGCATTTCTGTGTTACATGCCTGAGGGTGCAAATCCTCACTTGATGCATCATGGGACCAGGGCCGGATTAAGAGCCCAGTGGGCCTGGTGCTGATAATTATGATGGGCCTAATTACAAAATCTTATTGACCAAAAACACTAAAACAGTCCTACCTCCTAAGCGTCATGTATCTGATGGAGATGATTCTGTAGGGAAACTCATAGGATGCAACTATGAGAAAGCACATACCCTTTGCTAATCTCATGCTTTCATCTTTCAAGTAAACCCATGCCCCCTAACAGCAGTGTCCAGTAAAGCAGGAAGTCTATGGATGCGGTAAAAGGGTGGGATACTGACACAAATGTCATAACCAGAACGGCCGAAAGGGCGAACATACACAAAAAGGGGGAATGTCTGTGTCCCTATGTCTCCTAGTGTCCCCATGTCACTGGGAGACATTGGGACATTGAGAGACATTGGGACACTGGGAGACATGGGGAAACAGATACTAGGGAACACTGGGAGACCTAGGAAATCTGAGACTCTCGGGGACACTGGGTGACAGACACGAGGGGGCACGGGGAGACATGGGGCACTGAGACACTGTGATATATAGGGGACACTGGAGACTTGATAAAAACCTGGGTACAGGTCAAAATGTTGCGGTGTCCAATAAACCTGCTTAAAGCTATCACAGTGAGTGCCTGAGATTTTTTTCTTTTATACTAGGGGACACTGAGACACTACGGGAACAGAGACACTACGGGAACAGAGACAATACGGGCACAGAGACACTACGGGCACAGAGACACTACGGGCACAGAGACACTACGGGCACAGAGACACTACGGGCACAGAGACACTACGGGCACAGAGACACTACGGGCACAGAGACACTACGGGCACAGAGACACTACGGGCACTGAGAGACATGGGGCACTGAGAGACATGGGGCACTGAGACACTGATACATAGGGGACACTGATACATAGGGGACATTGGAGACTTGATAAAGACCTGAGTACAAGTCGAAACGTTGCGGTGTCCAATAAACCTGCCTAAATCTATCACAGTGAGTGCCTGAGATTTTTTCTTTTATACTAGGGAACACTGAGACACTAGGGACACTGGCACACTACAGACACTGAGAGACACCAGGGACACATGGGGACAGGCCCGGACTGGCCATCGGGCACACCGGGCAAATGCCCGGTGGGCCGCGGTGGCCATGGGCCGAGGCCGGCAGGGGAAGTCCCAGGATTTCCCCTGCCGGTCTATGTGGGGCCGGCACTATCCGAGCGCCGGCCCCGCTGTTTTCAATGAAGGGCCGGTGAGGAGATCAGAGATCTCCTCACCGGCCCCCTTGGAGAGACATGCGGCTGGGGAGGGAGGTAGAGGACCCGGCGGAGCTCTATCTTGCAGCTCCGCCGGGTTCCTCTCGCGAGATCCGGCGCGTTGCCATGGCAACGACCGGATCTCGCGAGAGTGAACTCTAGACCTCAGGCTAGAGTTCACTCACCACTGGACCACCAGGGATGCTGTCGGAGTGCGAGTTCCGCCCCCCCCCTCACTCTCCCAGGTTCCAGCGTGCCGGTCCCCCCCTCCCAGGCTAAAGGTAAGAAGGGAGGGGGGGACATTATAACTGCTTAATTTTTATTTTTTTATCCCACACACACACAATCCATTCAAACATTCACACACAGTACTATCACACACAGCACTCTCACTCCCATCACACACAGCACTCACTCCCATCACTCTCACTCCCATCACACACAGCACTCTCACACCCATCACAGCACTTTCACACACAGCACTCTCACACTCATCACTCTCACTCCCATCACACACAGCACTCTCACACCCATCACATCACTTTCACACACAGCACTCTCACTCCCATCACACACAGCACTCTCACACCCATCACAGCACTTTCACACACAGCACTCTCACACACAGCACTCACACACAGCACTCTCACACCCATCACACACAGCACTCTCACACCCATCACAGCACTTTCACACACAGCACTCTCACACCCATCACACACAGCACTCTCACACCCATCACACACAGCACTCTCACACCCATCACACACAGAACTCTCACACACATCACACACATCACACTCAGCACTATCACACTCGGCACTCACACACATCACATTTAGGACTCACACACACATCACACTCAGCACTATCACAAAACACATCATACACAGCACCCTCATACACAGCACCCTCAAACACATCACACACAGCATCCATCATACACACATACTGCACCCCTCACATACACACCGAACCTCCCCAACACACTGCACCACACACATACACAATACTTCCAAACATACATATATACATACACACACGCACACACACACACACACACTACATTCCTGACATACACACTCTGGATACCATATACACACACTAGATTCCTTGTAAGCAAACACATACTACACCCCTAAACACACACTCTCTACAAACACTACATCACATATACACACACACACACACACACACACTATAGCCTGTATGCACACACTTGCTACATCCCCTATACACACATTCTCTACAGACCCTAGCCACATATGCATTACATTACACCACAAACACAACACGACTAAAACCGACCTTATTACACAATACCACACCACAATCAGCTCACTCTATACACACACACAATCCCACAAGCAGGCTCCAAACACCGCACGATACTCTTTCCTGGCATTTTTGTCTCCTGGTATCCATTTATAGAGACACCAGAGACAAGTTGCAAGGAAACACAGTGCAAGCATGTTATTAAATTTGCTTGCACTGTGCAGAACATATACAGAGCTTTTTTCTCATGCTAGAGCTCTTTAGCAGAGCTCTGCGCATGGTCTGCCCTGGCCTGCACTTTGAGAAGGGGGCGTGTTTGTCGTTAGTGACGACAAAACACACCCTCTCTGCCCCGCCCCTTCTTAGTGGGCCGCTGTGATACAAAAATGCCCGAGCCGAATTTTTATCCCAGTCCGGCCCTGCATGGGGATACTGAGATACTAGGGACACTGGCTGGGAGACATGGGAACACTGCCATGTCTCCTATGTCTCAAAGTCGCCCAGTGTCCCCATGTCTCCCTGTGTCTCCATGCCTCTCAGTGTCCCCATGTCGCCCAGTGTCCCCTAGTGTGTGTATCCCCATGTCTCCCAGTGTCCCTTGGAGTCTGTGTCCTCATGTCTCCCAGTGTCCTGATGTCACTAGGACACTAGGGGACACTTAGAGACATGGGGACACTGGGAGACATGGGGCCACTGAGACACTAGGGACAGTGGCTGGGAGACATGGGGACACAGACTAGGGGCCACTGGGAGACATGGGGCCACTGTGTCCCTAGTGTCTCAGGGTCATGGGCGTCCGAATGGGGGGGCTAAAGGGAGGTACCCCCCCCTCCCCCCGGATTTTTCAGCTTGTGCTGCTATCATTCGTTTTAGTGTGAGAATACAGTGCAATACCAGCGCTGGCCAGTAGGTGGCGCTGTGAATGGAGAAAGGCAGGAAGCTACAGCTTATTCCTGCTGCCTCTCTCTCATGACTGAAACCGCAGGGGAGCAGCACAGAGGCAGCCTACAGAGCAGGTAAGTGAGGGATGGGGGGGTAAAGTAGAAGGAGCAGGAGGGGTCAGCAAGGAGCAGGAGGGGTCAGCAAGGAGTAGAAAGGGTCTGCAAGAGGCAGGAGGGGTCAGCAAGGAATAGGAAGGGGCAGCAGGAAGGGGTATGGACGGTCTGCAAGGAGCAGGAGGGGTCACCAAGGAGTAGGAAGGGTCTGCAAGGAGTAGGAAGAGGCAGCAAGGAGTAGGAAGAGGCAGCAAGGAGTAGGAAGAGGGAGCAGGAAGGGTCTGCAAGGAGCAGGAAGAGTCTGCAAGGAGCAGGAAGAGTCTGCAAGGAGCAGGAAGAGTCTGCAAGGAGCAGGAAGGGTCTGCAAGGAGCAGGAAGGGGCAGCATGGAGTAGGAAGGGGCAGCAAGGAGCAGGAGGGGCCAGCAAGGAGTAGAAAGGGTCTGCAAGGGGCAGGAGGGGTCAGCAAGGAGTAGTAAGGGTCTGCTAGGAGTAGGAAGGGGCAGCAAGGAGAAAGAAGGGGCATAAAGGAGTAGGAAGGGTCTGTAAAAAGCAGGAAGGGTCTGCAAGGAGCAGGAAGGGTCTGCAAGGAGCAGGAAGGGTCTGCAAGGAGCAGGAAGGGTCTGCACTGCAAGGAGCAGGAAGGGGCAGGAAGAATCAGAAGGGAAACTTTGGACATTCTCATCTCCCCAGGTAAAAACAAACAATATCAGTGTTAATGTGTTCACTTTTATTTACTGAGTGTCAGGAAACACAGAGGGCCGCTGGGTAGGGGTGCCGCTGATTGGCTAGATGGGTCAGCTAGCACTCTAAGCCAACCAGTAGCTCCCCATTCATAAAAACGTAAAACATTTTTATGAATCGGGAACTAGCGATTGGCTTAGAGTGTCAGCTGACCACTCTAGCCAATCAGCGGCACCCATGCCCAACGTCAATCTGCACTTCCTGACACTCTGTTTCAGAAGTCGAATACCACTGAGCGACCTGGAGATCTGGAGCTGAAGGAAGCCTTTGGGGGTAAACCATTTGAGAGCGGTTTCACCCCTTCAAAGAAAGAGCACCCAGGGGCCTCCTTGCATCACATCATTTTCATTTAGATAAAGTTGTTATGGTGACCAGAATGTTCCTGTAATTTGATGAAAGGAACACTATAGTGTCAGGAATACAAACATATATTCCTGACACCATAGTTGTGAAAACGCTATTCATCCTTGCTTTATGTGAAAAGGACTATGCTCCTTCCCTTTCATGACACTGTCAAAAAGGGGCCAAGCATGGATGTCATTACAATTATGCCCCCCCCGAAAAATTTCTGCGGACGTCCATGCTCAGGGTCCCCATGTTCCCCAGTGTCCCAATGTCTCAGCGTCCCCATGTCTCGGAGCTGCTGTCTGGACTCTCTGTGCAGAGCTGCTCCCCCGCGGATCAGTGAGTAGAGAGAGGCAGGGAGGGAGATGCTGTAACTTCTTATCACTGCCTCTCTCCACACAAACAGCGACCCCTACGGGCCGGCGCTGGTATTGCAGAATAATCGATGTTTATACTGAGACAGACATTTGTATTGCCGGTATTACTGCAATACCGGCACCGGCTAGGCAGCCTCAAATACCTGAGAAATACTTCTGAGAAATACCTGGCAACCCTAAGAAATACATGAGAAATACCTGGCAACCCTAAGAGTAGTGTGTAAAAAAAAAAAAAAAAAAAAAAGTAAAATTTTTTTTTTTTTTTTTTTAAACCAATGGGCCTATTGCATGGGCCTGGGCCTGGAGCTGCAGCTCCATCAGCCCCTATGTTAATCCGGCCCTGCATGGGACAAAGAAGCCACCGCAACAAGGAATTACAATAAATGTAACTGAACACACACAAAGCTACCATTACTGCATTATTCACCCCAGTAAAGCTGCACGTTTATGGGGGTGAATTAATGAGGAACTGTGACTTCCAGTGAAAGTTCCTCTTTAAAACAAATGTTCACTACAACCACGTACTCTGTGTACTTTAAACACAAAAATAAAATGGATTATGTTTAGAAAACAAGAATAAAAAAATAGGAATGTGCCTTTCCCACTGAAGTGACGGCTCATTTTTAATTCATCTTTGCTTTCCATTTTTCAAAGTGATCATTTAAGATGCAATGGAAGTTCGTATTTGTAATTGGAATATAAGAAAGCAATCCCATCTATGAAATGTCAGACTGATGCCCCAAAAAGTGCAGAGCCTTTCTATAACTCTGCACTGCAGCACTCCTCGCTGCCAAAAACAAACCCAAGTGTAAAATAGGATTTATGGCCATCGGGCAAGAAATCCTAGGATAGAACATGATAAAATAGTTGACTTAGATTGAAAATAAATGGATTACTAAACGGAAACCAAGTATTATAAGTGATAACTAACGCAATGTTAAATAGTCGCAATGATAATGGTGCAGAGAATGCGTTGCATGCGGTCTGCCTACTGAAACTCGTTTAAAGCTGCACTGATGTGCAAATATTTTTTTCTCCTTTCTTTATATGCAAGATCAGCTAATGTAGAGTGAATGGTTCAATGTCCTCAGCTCAATATTTTAGAATTTGTTTAAATACTAATAAAGATGGAAAAAATTTAACAGCTGATTTTAGTCCAATGTAACCTTTTTAGATATCTATGTAAAAGTTCATGTGAATAACTTTATAGAGACTGATAGCGGTCACTATAAGAGTTGGCTGGAAAGTATACCCAAGAGCCAACTATTAAGACTAAATAGAAACTGCTCTGAAAATAATACATTTAAAATTGAAGATAATGAAATTAAGGGTACATTTTAGAGAAAGACTATATAATAATATTAATAAATTAGATGAAGTCATAGAATCAACAACAAACATGGATAGGAATATATTAAAGGGACACTATAGTCACCAGAAAAACGACAGCTTAATGTAGTTGTTCTGGTGAGTATAATAGCTCCCTTCAAGCATTTTTATGTAAACACTGCCTTTTCAGAGAAAAGGCAGTGTTTACATTGTCCCTAGGGACACCTCCAAGTGGTCACTCCTTAAATGGCCACTGGAGGTGCTTCATGGCTCAGGGCTGCATGGAGAAGCTGAATTTTCCTCATAGAGATGCATTGATTCAATGCATCTCTATGAGGAGGTCCTGATTGGCCAAAACAGCATTTGGCCCTGCCCCATGCCGATTTTAGCCAATCCAATGCTTTTCCTATGGGAAAGCATTGGACTGGCTAAAAAGCTGCCATTCTGATTATGTCACAAAGGGGGCGGAGCCAGCACCAGCAGACCCACGTGGCGCTGGAAATAAGGTAAGTTTTAAACTTTTATATGTAGGGCAAGCACCTAAATGGTGGGTTAACACTTTAGGGTCAGGAATACATGTTTGTGTTCCTGACCCTATAGTGATCCTTTATCAAATAATTAATATCACAAAAATAAGGAAAGTAGCAATAACGATTTTTCATCACCTATAATTTTAGAGTAGAATAATAAAAATAAAGAAATAAAAAAAGTAATTAGAAAATATTGGCATTATTTGAAAGAAGATGAAATATTGAAAAACATTATTCCAAACAACCCAAGAATAATATTTAGAGGAGTTCCAAACCTCAAAATGCAATTAACAACAAATTTCACTAAACAAAAAAATTCTAATAATCTTAAAAACGTTTTAAATAGTAAACAAGGATTTTTTTTTTGATTTTTTTTGGTGTAATTGCTGCGTAGCCTGCAGAAAAACAAAACAAACTGAAACAGCAAATCCAATCCATGGAGGTCCCACCTCCCAACTTGCAGGACTTAAAGGATCTGCTGCTAATGTCTTGGTGCCAGATACCACAGGACACATTCAGAGGTCTTGTGGAGTACACACCTTGATGCATCAGAGCGGTGTTAGCAGCACAAAGTTGATCTACATAATATTAGGCAGGTGGTTTTAATGTTGTGGCTGATCAGTGTATGATGCATTGAAAACAGGCAATTCTTGCCCATTATGTTCTGCTAAAGACAAACTCAATTTACGATTTGTTACGAATGCTGGTATTGCAGATACCGGTTTGCCTATTTCCTCCCTAACTGCTGAAGCCCGAGTGATTATAGCTTGCAGTTCGGGTGTAGATTTGAACGTTTCCCAGACGAATGCAGCATCCAAGCAGTTTCTCCACAGCAAGTAGACTGTTACCCAAACATCAGCCTAGACGAAGGGTACAACTGGAATGATTTTAATGGGACCACACTTGACCTTTTATGCAAGTCCCCATTTAAGGGGCAATCCCAAATGGACCTTGTGGGGGACTACAAGACAAAGTCACAGACCAATAACAACAATGTTACAAAGCATGACACTCCCCTACATACCATACAATCCCTCCCCTCTGCCTGGGAAATAATTCAGTCAGATACTGTATTATCTTAATTATCTCCAGGCAGAAAAAAAAACATTTCCATAAAACCCCAAAACACATAAAATCCCCACAAATGTTACATCCCCTGATAGCCATGATCTAGGTGACTAACATATCCAAAAATCACCCCAATCAGTTCAGTGGTTCGGGAATTTCATGGAGGGCTTAGTTTGACCGACTGCACACGAGGCTCCTGCCCAGAAATAGTTCCATGAGTTTAGGTTGTGCGGTCGGTCTATTTTGGAAAGTCTGTAAACTGAACAAATCCACGAACAGTATCCCCTGGCTCATAGCAGCATTTGTTAGTGGGAACAAAACTACCAAATAGCGCTCTCCTCGCTAGTCCATGAAAGGAAGCAGACGTTCGCAAAGTTTGACCGGCGTTCGAGAAGTCGATTGTCCAATTTTAGTTCCAGACACTCAACAACCAAGTCCCTCTGCCTCCTTTCATGTGAACAAGATAGTCGCCGCTTTTTCCTGCACGTGGCATTCGACTATATGCCACACAGGAAGAGCACTTAATTCACGGTTCTCTTTGAAGTTAATGAGCCAGGGGGTGGTCGGTGTTCGGTAGTTTCAACTAACGAACTGGGAAAAATCAAAATACAGAATAAACAAGGTAGTTTCTTCACACTACTTTGCATGGTTCTTGTCCCAGGTTAGTGCCTTGATGTCCCTCATATGTCGACACCAGGGAACTGCCACCAAGGCACAAAGTGTAAGTACATCAGCAGACGTGCATGTGGTATGTTGTTGAACTGACTTTAAGGCTATTCCCAAGCCAAGACTGCTTCTAAAGCTTAATTTGTAGCTAGGAGTAGGCACAGAAACGGAGGCTGTTGATTAGCCTAGTGTGCATTCTTGCAAAGCTGGGATGCCCTTTTTTTCTGGTGGACCTAGCCCTTTTCAGGCAGACCTGTCTTTTTAGTCATCACTAGCATGCTCCCTATAAGCTTGCACACCCCTATCCTGATTTCATGCCTTTCGGTGGTGACAAGTATAGAATCATGTGACACCACCGGAATGCATGGATCCAAGTTAAACAGCTAGTTATAGCTTATCTACATGCTACTCACAGGACATTGAGGAAGTTATCCAAATATACGATTGTGTCCACAACAAATGACTTTAAAACATGCATAAAATTGATATTACATATGTGGGTGTGAAATGTCCTCATTAGCAACAGGTGAGCAGGGAGTGGAGCTACAGGAACCTCAGAAACCCCAAGTACTGGTCAAACTGCTATGAAGCAGTTTGACCAAGATCCCGGGACAGCACCAGCAGCACAATGGCTACGTAACCACTATGTTGGCACATAGGAGGTGAACATGCTTAGACTGATTGACTACGTTATTCACCATAGAGGTAGGAGTACTTGGGAAAACTGTATCCACAGCGGACTAGTAGCAAGAGGAATGGTAGTTTCTCAGGTACGGTCCTGTACAATACTAGGAGGTTACAGACCGGTTCATTAATGTATCACTACTTGAAATAAACCGTACATAGTTTTTGTTTGTAAAAAACACTTCCATTATAAAGGGCTAGCTTCCATTATAAAGGGCTAGCCATTGATTTGGAGAAGCATACCTTGGCATTCTCTTGTATATAAATAAATCTTATTCCTGAGCATCTCCAGCTTACATTATGTAGCTTTTCTGCTTAAAAGTAAAAACAAAACAAAAAAGCTTAGTGCCATCTAGTAATTACTATCACAGCATACCACACGTTAAGCATTTTTTGAATACCCACAGTCAGCAGACTTTCTTTGAACATTGACAGGGGAAGTTGTCAGTAAACTGCAAAAAAAAAAAATATATATTCACGGAAGCTCCCCCACCCCTCCCAGGACAGAGGCTTTGTAAATACACAATCTATGCAGGCTGTTTGATACCAGTTGTGGTTCAGTGCCGTGATCACACTATTCTTAAGGGATTATTTATTAAAAAGTGAGAATTCATATTAAGTTTAAAATTTGAGGCCAAAATATCTGAACAGGGCCCGTTTAGTCTGGGATTTTTTCTTTCCTTACCCATAAAAAAAAAAAAATAACCACATATTCTATACAGATCTGGTATTGATCATACACATCTACATTAGCAATGCCAATTTCATCCATATTTAGATTACCATATTGTAGAACAGGCTTCCACAAACTCCGGCCCTCCAGATGTTACTGAACTACAACTCCCATGATTCTCAGCCTGTTTCATTCATAGAATCATCGTAGTTGTAGTTCAGCAACATCTGGAGGGCCGGAGTTTGGGGAAGCCTGCTCTAGAACAATAATATATTTTAAAAAAAATATATATATATATATATTAGATCCCTTTTTAAGGAACACTAAGAACCAAAATCACTTCATCTCAATGACAGTTTTCAACTGTCTATTTCTGAGGTAAAGGCATTTAAGGTTATTCACTATTCAGACAAAATATGGTGAAAAAGACAAAATTCCAACCACTTAGGCAATTCTCAGAGTTACTGAAGCCAAATGTGGTCAGGTTGGTTTGACCGATTCTGCAACATTGTTTTGCATGAGTTCAAAAAACGACTAAACAATTTACAGCACCGGAATCAGAGATTTATCATCGACCGCATGCCGGCAGATGATAAACCGAATGCATCCAGTAGGATGCTCATTTGCAAATTACTTGATTTTTTGCAAGTGAATTGATCATTTGAAGAAGATTTACAAATAGTTAAAAACCCTCGGCACCGCTAGGGTTAATTAATGTGACTGGTGGCCAATCGCCACATTAAAATAGTAAAAAGAAATAAAAATCCTATATTGGGGTCTCTAAAACTCCAGTATTACAATAATGGAGATAATGTACCTCCACATACTGTGGTGGAATCTCGGTAAAAATAAATTTAGTAGGCCGAGATTACCACGTGGCATGTGTACGTGCATATGCTGACGTATCGATCAGTTGGTTGCACGAGGCAAGATACGATCAGTAGTGTACGGAGCATGTGCAAGAATACAGGATGTAGTATTCCCCCTCCTCCATTGTGCTGGACAAGCCATGCGGTCAAACAGGAAGTTAATTCTTATTTGTGTTGATTGGTTAAGAGAATGTGCGGGTGGAGCTTAATATGGGAGGAGTTATGTGCCTATATAAGGAGCCTGCACTATTGTCCGGGGCTCAGAATTTGCTGTATTTTGGTGACGCTAGTCCCTCTGAGTCCCGATCGGTGATCCAATAAAGAATCTCTTCCTTCCTGAAGAAACCTGTGTCCATCTCTCTGTGCTTGGCTTCCGTCAGTTTCTCCGGTATCATTTGGTGCATTGGCCGGGAAGCTCATCGTTCAACGGTAGCTGAGAGGCAGAGGCGTGAGACGGTCTATCTTTGCCCACGTTCTCTACGGCTGCACCCCTGAACTTCTGCGTGGACCTCCCTTCGTCTCGGCGCCACTGGTCTGTTGTCCAGGAGATCATCGGCCTCTACGTGAGAAGTGCTGGGGTGTCCCCGTCGATGAGTGTGAACTCAGGTTCAGGAACGAGGAGGTAAGACAACTGCTGTTTTAGACGGCAGGACCCACTAGGGGTATACCGATTGTGCGGTAGGCCCAAAGGGGTTTGAATCTGTGTATCTGCCCCCTCTGTCGGAGGGAAGGAGCGAAGGCGCACCGCTCGATCGAACGCTCTTTAGTCAGACCGTTTGATTTTGTTAGTCAGGCGGGGTCCTGGTGTAAATAGCCCTAGCCGGACACCGGTGTCTTGTCTAGACTAGCGTTCTAGGGTGTATATTACGTTCGCTAGGTCGGAGGGACCGGGAGACTAAGCGGCGCCTGTGTAAATTCGGTTCGCTAGCTCTCAACCTATCTGGGCTAAGTGGGAAGGCGTGTAAATTTGGAACCCACTAGACTTTTGATAGTGCGACTAAGAGGCGCCTGTGTAAATTCGGTTCTCTAGCTCGCTATATGTGGTGATTGGGCAGTGTGGCTAACCAAAACGGGTGTATATAGTTTTAGGTAGTCCATTCAAGGTACTGGCCAATAGTTTAGTTGGGAATTGTAAATGTGTTAACGATTGTTTTAGTAAAGTGTATATCTTGTTAGATAGCGCGAGCTCAGCCGTCTAGCGAGAGTGTTAATAGTGTGTTGCTGTATTATAGTGCACGGTACCATAACCCTGTATATTTACTGACACTGTATATAAGTACTAATCATTGTCGTCCATTGCATGTTTAACACCATAACCATTAATAATTGTATTGTGACCTTAACTTGTGCTTTGACCTATGCTAACCGTACTGTAACCGCTAATTGTAAAAGACGATGTTACTGGGGTGTGTTATAGACGGGTAATTCGTATATAGAGAATTATAGCGTGGGTGACTGTATAGTTACGCCAAAGGGCATAATATTGATTATATAGTGACTGGTGTAACAGCTGTGTGTGTACGGGAATTCCCTGAGTGTTTATTGTTATTGTGTACGTTTCACTTGGTAACCGTACCACGTGGGGCTGTTGCCAGAGGAAACGGGTGTGACTGTTGAATAGTACGCGTGTATAGTATTCGTTGTCGACGACGTTCCATTGTTAAGTATGGGTGCGTCGCAGTCAACGATTCCGGATCCCTTAGGTTGTATGGTGAAGAATTTTAAAAAGGGATTCAAAACTTGTGATTTTGGGGTTAAAATGTCTCCTGTACGTTTGGTCACTTTGTGTACTAGGGAGTGGCCTACTTTGGTTGCGGCATGGCCGCCACGTGGCAGTTTGGATCCAACTCTGGTACAGCGCTTACACGTGGCTGTATCGGGTAGGCCTGAACTTTACGGCCAGTTTCCTTATATTGATTGTTGGAGACAGGCCGTAAATGACTCGCCAAAATGGCTCCGGACATGCCACGAGGAGCAGTGTCGCCTCATGGTAGCTAGGACTTGTTCGTCCACTAGGACTGGTGCTAGGCCCATTTTGGACACGCCCCCTGAGTCCGAGATCCCTTTGCCGCCCCCTTACTTTCCGTTAAGAGGAAGTGACGCGAATGCAGGAAGTCCTGCAACCCTCCCCTCATTACCCCCATCCACTTCCGCTTCCTCCTCCAGTACAGGATCCACCCCCCCTCGTACTAAATCTCCCCTTCCGGAATCAGAACCAACCCCCATTAAAAACGAATATCCTGATTTGGCGCCACTTCAGACTTCCGGTCAAGCTTCATCTAGCTCGGCTCGAAGTGTTTTATTTACAACCTTTTCCCAAAACCAAGCTCCCATATCCCCATACTCTATTTCTCCCCGACTGGAACCTATGACTGACGCCCCTCCACGTAGCCCCATACAGACCCGACAGTTGACCGGTGCCCAACAATTAAGACACTATCAGATGCCTCTTCGTCTGAATCCTGGGTCAGCCTATATCGATGCCGCAGGCCAAATGGCACATGCTGACCCAGTCTTTGTATATGTCCCATTCACGACAACCGATCTTTTAAATTGGAAGACCCACAATTCCTCGTATACTGAGAAACCACAAGCTATGACTGATCTGTTCACCTCAATAGTACAGACACATAACCCGACATGGGCTGATTGCCAGCAGTTATTAATGACTTTGTTTAACAATGAGGAAAGGACAAGAATAAATCAAGCAGCCATTAAGGCACTAGAGGATAAAGCCCGTACTTTGAACCAAGCTAATCCAGCAGCATGGGCCGCAACACATTATCCCAACACCGATCCCGATTGGAATGTAAATGGTGCTGATATGGTTCAACTCAGAGCCTATAGAGACGCTATAATTGCTGGCATGAAAGCCGGAGGAAAGAAAGCCATTAACATGTCGAAGACAGTTGAGGTGATTCAGAAAAGCGATGAAGCGCCCAGTGTCTTTTATGACCGATTATTGGAGGCATACCGCTTGTATACCCCCTTTAATCCGGAAGACGCAGACAATTCCCGAATGGTGAACTCCGCCTTTGTCAGCCAAGCTTACGGAGATATTAAGCGCAAGCTACAAAAGTTAGAAGGGTTTGCAGGTATGTCAATCACCCAACTAATGGAGGTAGCGAATAAGGTTTATATGAATAGGGAAACAGAAAGTAAGAAAGAGGAAGAGCGCAAGATGCGTAAAAAGGCTGATATGCTAGCGGTAGCGATCGCAGGCGTAGATAGACGGGGCCCAGATAGAGGCGATAGTAGATGGAGTAGGGAGCCTTTGAGTAGGAATCAGTGCGCGTATTGCAAGGAAGAAGGGCATTGGAGGAACGAATGTCCGCAAAGAGAGCAGTACGAGAGAGACCTACCCAGGGCAGGCTACGGAAACTTTAGAGGCAGAGCGAGAGGTAGAGGAGGCCCCGGAGGGAGTAATGGTAATAGAGGGAGTAATGGGAACAGAGGAAGTGTTAGGGAAGACAGGTATATTCCAGCAGCGCAAAGGTCCCGCGATAGAGAAGGTAGGGACTTTGTAGGATTGGCTGACACGGTCATGGAGGACTATTGATACCGACCGGGCTCCATCCCCCTTGGTCGAGCGGAGCCTATGGTCGATGTATCAATAGGGGGAAAAAGGAGTGCGTTCATGATCGACACTGGTGCTGAACATTCAGTGGTGACTAATCTAGTTGCTCCTCCATCTGGAAGGACTATTACTGTGATAGGAGCAACTGGAAGAAGTGCTGAAAAACCGGTTCTTAAAAGTCGACTCTGTACATTGGGAGGCCACGTAGTAAAACATCAATTCCTTTATATGCCTGAATGTCCAGTCCAATTGCTGGGACGTGATATGCTATCAAAATTACAAGCGCAGATTACGTTCCTACCAAATGGAACAACATCCTTAAAGTTTAATGGACCTTCAGGTATCATGACATTATCCGTACCAAAGGAAGAAGAGTGGCGACTTTATACAGTGTTGACTAGCCAAAACCCTAGGAGTGATGAGACATTATTTAACATACCAGGAGTTTGGGCAGAGAACAACCCACCAGGACTGGCCCGCAATATTCCACCTATAAAAATTGAACTAAAACTTGGGGTTTATCCAGTGAGCCTAAGACAATACCACATCCCGCAGAAGGCTAAGAAGAACATCCAATCCTATCTGGATAAGTTCATACGGTATGGTATCCTAAAATTCTGTACTTCCCCCTGGAACACCCCATTGCTGCCTGTTCAAAAGCCCGGTACAGATGAGTATCGACCTGTGCAGGACTTGAGAGCAGTCAATGATGCGGTTGTTAGTATACATCCAGTTGTACCCAATCCATATAACCTGCTTGCTTTAATTCCGGGCGGGGCTACTTACTTCACAGTCTTAGATCTCAAAGATGCCTTCTTTTGCCTCCGAATTGCCGCAGAAAGTCAATGTATTTTCGCTTTCCAATGGGAGAACGCTGTAACGGGCTCAAAACGCCAGATGACTTGGACAAGACTGCCCCAAGGGTTTAAAAATTCACCTACCCTATTTGGTTCAGCCCTAAGTCAAGATCTACTGGATTTCGAGTCCATCCCAGGAGAGTGTGTATTGTTACAATATGTAGATGACTTGTTGATAGCAGCAGTTACAAAAGAGATCTGTCAGCAAGCAACGCACGATCTACTACACATTCTCTGGAAGGCAGGATACAAGGTGTCTAGAAAGAAGGCTCAGTTGTGTTTGCCAACTGTCAAATATCTGGGATTCCATATCTCTGAAGGTCAAAGAATTATGGGGCCAGAGAGAAAAGAAGCTGTCTGCCAAATACCAATACCCAAGAATAGAAGACAAGTGCGAGAATTCTTGGGGGCAGCAGGCTTCTGTAGGATATGGATTCCCAGCTATGCGATACTGGCAAAACCTCTGTACGCAGCTATCAAAGGTACAGAGCACGACCCCTTCTTATGGACCCAAGAACAGCAAACGGCATTTGAAGATGTGAAGAAGGCTTTGATGAGTGCCCCAGCATTAGGTCTACCTGATCACACACGACCATTCTACTTATATGTACATGAGCAAAGAAGAATGGCTGTGGGAGTATTGACACAGTACTTGGGATCATGGCAAAGACCTGTTGCCTATATGTCTAAGCAATTGGATGCAGTGGCCAGCGGACTTCCACCTTGTCTAAGAGCCGTAGCTGCAGCCGCCCTGCTAGTAGCTGAAGCCGATAAACTCACTCTGGGTCAAGAACTTTATGTACGAGTCCCACATGCAGTACAGACGTTGTTGGATTACAAAGGAAATCATTGGTTTAGTAACAGCCGTATGACCAAGTATCAAGCAATGTTGTGTGAAAACCCAAGAGTGCATTTAGAGACTGTAAACACCTTAAATCCAGCTACCCTTTTGCCACAACCTACTGAGAGTCAACATGATTGTTTGGAAGTAATGGATGAAGTATTCTCAAGTAGACCAGATCTTCGTGATTTTCCCATCCAGAACCCCGATGTTCAATATTATACCGACGGCAGTAGTTATGTGAAAGAAGGGATCCGCTATGCAGGATATGCAGTAACAACAATAGACAAGGTGATAGAAGCTCGGCCACTGGCGAAAGGAACATCAGCACAAAAGGCAGAATTAATAGCACTAACACGAGCGTTACAATTGGCTGAAGGTTTAAGAGTGAACATCTATACGGACTCCAAATATGCGTTTTTAACCACTCATGCCCACGGAGCTTTGTATAAAGAAAGAGGACTACTGAATTCAGAAGGCAAAGAAATCAAATACGCAGCTGAAATCCTACAACTATTGGAAGCAGTGTGGGAGCCGAAAGAAGTCGGTATCATACATTGTCGAGCGCATCTGAGAGGAGATGGTGATGTAACCAAGGGAAATCGGATGGCAGATAGTGCAGCTAAGCGTGCTGCTGAATCAGGAAGACAGGAGTATGTGGGGCATATAGCTGCTCTTATACCAACTCCACTGTCCCAATGGACTCCAGTTTATACAGCTCAAGAAGAGGAGTGGTTAAAGACTGAACCAGGAAAGTATTTGGAGAACAAGTGGCATCAGCTAGAAGATGGAAGAATAGTCATACCAGCATCACTAGCGGTAGAAATTGTCCAAAATTATCATAACGGGACACATTCTGGGAGAGATAGTACTGAAGAATCTCTTAGAAAACATTTCTACATACCAAGATTGTCCAACTTGACTCAGGCCATTGTACGAAGATGTGTAACGTGTGCTAAAAATAATGCAAGACAAGGACCAGTAAAGCCACCAGGAGTCCAGTTTATGGGGGGACTCCCCATGTCCGATCTACAAATAGACTTTACAGTGATGCCTAAATCGGGTGGACATCGTTACCTGCTGGTAATTGTGTGCACCTATTCAGGCTGGGTAGAAGCATGTCCTACTCGTACAGAGAAAGCAGGAGAAGTTGTAAGATTCCTGCTACGAGAAATAATACCCCGATATGGACTACCCTGTTCTATAGGATCGGACAATGGTCCAGCTTTTGTTCATCAGTGCCTACAACAACTGACTCATATGCTTGGTATAAAGTGGAGGCTTCATACTGCATATAGACCCCAGAGTTCTGGTAAGGTAGAGAGAATGAATAGAACTATTAAGAACCAGTTGGCTAAAATGTGTCAGGAAACCCAACTTAAGTGGAACGTTCTCTTACTCATAGCTCTATTGCGAATCCGCAGTACCCCTACCAGAAGGATGGGCCTCTCTCCTTTTGAAATCATGTATGGGCGACCACCTCCCGTACTTGGTAACTTAAGGGGGGATTTGAGTCAGTTGGGAGAAGGAATTACCCGGCAGCAGGTTGTAGAGTTGGGTAAGACTATGGAGGAGGTACAGAAATGGGTACAAGATAGATTACCTGTGAATATTTATCCCCCTGTTCATAGTTACCATCCAGGAGATCAAGTGTGGATTAAAGAGTGGAATAATGTACCGTTAGGGCCCAAGTGGAGAGGTCCTTATGTTGTTCTTTTGTCTACCCCTACAGCGATAAAAGTAGCCGAAGTGACTCCGTGGATACATCACTCCAGGGTTAAACCAGCAGCAGTCGATTCTTGGCAAGTTACAGCAGATCCAGAGAATCCCTGCAAGATCCGGTTAAAACGCACTACTCAGTCGGAGTAACGAGGAATCGTGTGGATTACAAATTTTATTGTTACAGGGATTTGGTGCGTGAGTGAGAAGGCCATAATAAAGCCTGTCCGCTTACCAACACATAGTATATAAGCCAGGAAAGTCTCGAAGGGACACCTGTGAAGACGAGCAGAACTCCATTCCCTGCAGCCCTCACATCCTGGAAGCTGAGGCGCCTTCGCACGGACGAAGACTGAGGATGACGGCGAAAGATGTGCTTTTGATAGTGTTTATTTATATGTGTTTTTATATTCAGGAAGGTAGAGGTACCGACACTCCTAGCTGTGAGGTATGCATTAAGACTACGAGAACAGGTAACCATATTTCCCAAACCCTAATTTGGCATTCACAATACGAGTGTAAAGGAGATGTATCGAGATGTAGATACTTAAATATAGACTATAGTGTGTGCCATTTAGGAGTAGGAGAACCTAAGTGCTTCAGTCCAGAGTATCAACCTCGTACAATCTGGTTGACTCTCAGGAATGGAGATCCTCAGGGGACCCTAATTAATAAGACGGTGTTAGAATCCGTACATTCTTCGGGTGTTCTGCTATTTGATGCGTGTAAAGCGATATCGAGTGGTAGAAAGCCGTGGAATGTATGTGGGGATCTTAGATGGGAGAGGACGTATGGGTCTAATGATAAATATATTTGTCCCAGTAGTAAAAATAAATATGTAAGTCCTAGATGCCCAAATAAAGACTATAACTTTTGCCCATATTGGTCTTGTGTGGGGTGGGCGACTTGGGGACAGACAGTAGACAAAGACATGATAGTGACTAAGTTGCCGACTAGCCCATATTGTAAGTCTATGGAATGTAATCCCATCCATATACTTATAAATAACCCCGATAAGTTCTTAGACAAATATGGCAATTTATTTGGGTTTCAGATATACGGGACGGGTTTAGATCCTGGGACATTATTGTTTATAGGGATAGAGACTGATACGGTATCCTCCCAAACTCATCAAGTATACCATTCCTTTTATGAAGAGATGAGTATAGATAATAAGATCCCCCATAATGCTAAAAACCTGTTTATTGATTTAGCCGAAAGTATTGCCGGTAGTCTTAATGTTACCAACTGCTATGTGTGTGGAGGTACTAACATGGGAGACCAATGGCCTTGGGAAGCAAAGGAGGTAATGTCCGGTTCTGAGGCAGTTGACCAATTAATATCTACACAAGCCGATTATCATATGAGTGTTAGAGGTAAATCTGAGTGGAGATTAAAGACCTCCATCATAGGTTATGTTTGCATAGCAAGGAAAGGAATAATGTATAACACTTCTGTAGGAGAATTAACTTGTCTAGGGCAAAAAGCTTATGATGATGATACAAAGAATACAACTTGGTGGTCGGCTTCAAATGTCTCAGAACCATCTAACCCGTTTGCTAGATACATGTGTGACATGTCATGATTCCCTTTTATTCCAGAAGTTTGGTCCTTAAGGGGTTTATTTAACACACTGCATCCTTACATTGGTTTAATCACTCATTGATATTTGTGTGTTTGTATATATGATCTACATATCTATATAATACACTTTTTCTAATGTTCTCCCTTCTATTTTTCACTTTAACACTAACTTCTCTCATCACTAAAATATCCCTATCCTTTCACTCACCTGTCCCTAGCAACACCATAATTATTACTTCCACCTTACTCCCCTCCCCTCTCTATTCATCTCATGCACTCTACACATACCTTTCCAGCCTATCTCCACCAACTCCTCCCAAATCCTCTACATACATACCCTCCTACAAAACTTTCAAATCCTACTCCCACCTTCACTTCCTTTCTATCCTTCTGCTCCTAGCTGCTGGTGATGTCTCTCCTAACCCCGGCCCCCTCGCAACAAACTCAGCACATACTAACCCAAGGATCCACACTAATCTCATACCCATCTCATGTTCCTCTAAATCCTCCTTCAATACTGCCCTCTGGAACGCACGCTCTGTTTGCAATATAACTAAATCCACTGCTGTCCATGACTTCTTCATCTCTCGTTCTATAGATTTACTAGCCATAACAGAAACCTGGCTCTCCCCCTCTGACACTGCCACCCCTGCATCTTTGTCCTTCGGTGGTCTCCAACTTACCCACAACCCAAGAAACTCTGAATGTAAAGGTGGTGGTGTTGGGTTTCTCCTCTCCCCTCACTGCTCTTTTAAACCTCTTCCCACCCCCCCTTCTCTCTCTTTCCCATCATTTGAAATACACTCAATTCGCCTTTTCAAACCCTTCTCTGCTAACATTGCTGTTATTTACCGCCCCCCTGGTTCCCCTCTTCTCTTCCTCGACCACTTTGCTGCCTGGCTACCCTATTTCCTCTCTTCTAACATTCCATCCCTAATTCTCGGGGACTTCAATATTCCTATAAACCCACCTTTGACCTCTGCAGCCACCAAACTACTTTCCATGACTTCCTCCCTCGGGCTATCGCAGTGGGCAGATTCTCCCACCCATGTAGCTGGCAATACCCTTGACCTAATCTTCACTTATGCATGTACAGTATCTAATATCTGCAACACTCCATATCCACTCTCTGATCACCACCTCTTATCATTTGCTCTCACATACCCCCTCACCCAAAAACCTCAGCCTAACCCCCCTCAACTCAGGAGGGACCTTAATTCTCTTGATCTCCAACAGTTGTCAGCTGACATTGATTCACAACTGCTGTCCATCCCTTCCCTCTCCTGTCCTTCACAAGCCATCTCCATATATAACTCTACTCTTACATCTGCCTTGAACACTGCAGCGCCACTCCAAACAAGCACCTCGAGGAGGACCCGCCCCCAACCATGGCATACTAAATCAACGCGCTACCTGCAAAGATGCTCCCGTTGTGCTGAACGCTCCTGGAGGAAGTCTCGTACACAATCAGACTTTCTCCATTATAGATTCATATTGTGTTCATACAGTGCAGCCCTTGCCCTTGCCAAACAGTCCTATTTTTCCACTCTCATTAGTTCATGTTCCCGCAACCCCAGGCGTCTCTTTCACACCTTTAATTCTCTTCTTCGCCCTGCTGTGGCCACCCCCAAAACTAACCTTACTGCTGATAACTTCGCATGTTACTTCACTGACAAGATTGAACAGCTAAGGAAAGAATTCTCCCCTCCTTGCCTTTCTGTTTCTCAATCACACATAGATCATGCCTTTCCTACCCTTCAGACATTCTCCCCAGCTACTGACCAAGAGGTGGCTGCTCTTCTTTGCTCCTCTCGCCCCACCACTTGCCCGCTCGATCCTGTCCCATCTCACCTTATTAGATCTCTCTCCACTTGTCTCGTGCCTTCTCTAACACACATCTTCAACTGCTCGCTCTCCTCTGGCATCGTCCCTGCTGACCTTAAACATGCCACTGTAGTACCTATACTAAAAAAACCATCCCTCGACCCATCCACCCCCTCTAACTACCGTCCCATATCCCTGCTCCCTTTTTCCTCAAAGCTTCTGGAAAGACTTGTCTTCACCCGTGTGTCTCATTTCCTCAATTCCAACTCTCTCCTTGACCCTCTTCAATCTGGCTTCCGCCCTCTCCACTCTACAGAGACTGCCCTTATCAAAGTTACTAACGACCTAATCGCAGCTAAATCCAAAGGCCACTACTCCATACTAATTCTTCTTGACCTCTCAGCGGCCTTTGACACCGTTGATCATGCTCTCCTTCTTCAAACTCTTCAATCGCTTGGTCTCTGTGACTCTGTCCTCTCGTGGTTTTCCTCTTATCTCTCCCAACGCTCATTCAGTGTCTCCTTTTCTAATGATACCTCCTCCCCTTGCCCTGTCTCAGTTGGAGTTCCCCAAGGCTCCGTCCTTGGTCCCCTTCTATTTTCTCTTTATACTGCCTCTCTTGGCAAACTTATTACCTCTTTTGGATTTCACTACCACCTGTACGCTGATGACACCCAGCTATATCTCTCCTCCCCGGACCTCTCCCCTGCCGTCCTGCAACGTGTCACTGCTTGCCTTTCTTCCATCTCTGACTGGATGTCCTCCCGCTTTCTGAAACTCAATCTCTCAAAAACTGAGCTCCTTGTCTTTCCTCCTCCTAATACTGATCCTCCTCTTTCGCTCTCCCTCCAAGTTTGTGGTACCAACATCAGTCCATCCTTGCAAGCGCGCTGTCTTGGCGTCATACTTGACTCTGGTCTCACCTTTGAGCCTCACATCCAGCATGTTGCCAAATCCTGTAGATTCCATCTTAAAAACATAGCCCGCATCCGCCCCTTTCTTGCACCAGATACTACCAAGGAGCTTGTCCATGCTCTAGTAATTTCCCGCATGGATTATTGTAACCCTCTCCTGATTGGTCTCCCCAATAGCCGTACTGCACCCTTACAGTCCGTAATGAATGCTGCTGCTAGACTGATTTTCCTCTCTAGTCGTTTCTCTCACACCTCACCCCTCTGCCAGTCCTTACATTGGCTTCCTGTATGCTATAGGAGTCAATTCAAGGTACTAACTCACACCTATAAAGCACTGAACAACTCTAGCCCCTCTTATATCTCCTCACAGATCCATAGGTATGTCCCTTCTCGGTCTCTCCGTTCTGCCCGTGACCACCTCCTGTCCGTTGTCCGCACTCGTACGGCCAACTCGCGCTTGCAGGACTTCTCGCGGGCGGCTCCCTTCCTATGGAATAGCCTGCCTACTGCCATCAGACTCTCCCCTAGTCTTGCATCTTTTAAGAAGTGCCTTAAAACCCATCTCTTTAGGAAAGCTTATGGCCTCCAAGACTAACCCTTACCTCACATACCTGTCTCTTGCCCTCTCCGAAAGGGCAGCCCACCTTATTTGATTGTAAATTCCTGTCCTAATGTGTTTTACACCCCACCTCCTATAGAATGTAAGCTCGTTTGAGCAGGGTCCTCTTCAACCTATTGTTCCTGTAAGTTTATTTGTAACTGTCCTATTTATAGTTAAATCCCCCTCTCATAATATTGTAAAGCGCTACGGAATCTGTTGGCGCTATATAAATGGCAATAATAAATAAATAAAATAAAATACGCCAATTTAAAGGATGTGTGGTTTGATTTATCCATCACATCTACCTGGAGAGCCCCAGCAAATTTGTACTGGATCTGTGGTAAGAAAGCCTATTTGGAGTTGCCACAGGACTGGGAAGGGGCATGTGTGTTGGGTATGCTCAAACCATCCTTCTTCTTGTTACCAATTGAAACAGGTGAGACTTTAGGTGTTAAAGTGTATGATGTGAATCATAGGAAGAAAAGGGGACCCATAGAGATAGGCGCCTGGGAAGATGATGAATGGCCTCCCCAGCGTATCATAGATTATTATGGGCCAGCCACGTGGGCTGAGGACGGTACCTTTGGTTACAGAACCCCTATTTATATGCTCAACCGTATTATAAGATTACAGGCGGTGGTTGAGATTATCACCAACGAGACGTCACAAGCGCTCAATCTTCTAGCGAAGCATAACACCAGGATGAGGACGGCAGTCTACCAAAATAGATTAGCCTTGGATTACCTTTTGGCAGTAGAGGGAGGTGTATGTGGGAAGTTTAACCTGAGCAATTGCTGTCTTCAAATAGATGACGAAGGGCAAGCAATAGCTGAGCTCACTAGCCATATGGTTAAACTAGCGCATGTGCCTACTCAGGTATGGAAAGGGTATAATCCAAGTAGTTGGTTTGGTAGCTGGTATGAGTGGTTTGGAGGGCTTAAGGCAGTGGTAGGTGGAGTCCTACTGATTTTAATGTTGTGTCTACTCCTGCCGTGTCTTATACCCTTAGTAGTTAGGTCTGTGCAAAGCCTGATAGAAAATATAGCAGAGAGGAAGGCTGCTGCACAGATAATGGCGATTTATAAGTATAAGGCTCTAAATCAGGGAGAACCAATGCAAGAAGATGAGTGTTGAAGATTCACATCATAAGATAAGTCTGGTCTGGTTCAAGGTAACTTGCGGTGTATGCAAACCAAGGTTAAGTGATATCTCAAGTAATTGTGAAATATCAAGAGGCATCAAAGGGGGGAATGTGGTGGAATCTCGGTAAAAATAAATTTAGTAGGCCGAGATTACCACGTGGCATGTGTACGTGCATATGCTGACGTATCGATCAGTTGGTTGCACGAGGCAAGATACGATCAGTAGTGTACGGAGCATGTGCAAGAATACAGGATGTAGTATTCCCCCTCCTCCATTGTGCTGGACAAGCCATGCGGTCAAACAGGAAGTTAATTCTTATTTGTGTTGATTGGTTAAGAGAATGTGCGGGTGGAGCTTAATATGGGAGGAGTTATGTGCCTATATAAGGAGCCTGCACTATTGTCCGGGGCTCAGAATTTGCTGTATTTTGGTGACGCTAGTCCCTCTGAGTCCCGATCGGTGATCCAATAAAGAATCTCTTCCTTCCTGAAGAAACCTGTGTCCATCTCTCTGTGCTTGGCTTCCGTCAGTTTCTCCGGTATCAATACGGTGGGGGCATGCCTACTCAACATTTAAAAACATGTGACTAACCAGCCATTGCTTCTCAGTCACTAGAAAAGGCTCATCCCATAAGAGCTTTGTAATAACAGGGTGGGGGCATAGTTCCCCCTCTGTGGCCAACGGGTGGAAGCTACAATATTAAATTTAAGAGAGGACATATTGTCCACTGACCTGGCCTCTACATGTCCACATGCCAGCAATGGGGGTCCTAATGTTTATACAAGGGGGAACCTAGTGTTCATTCCCTGACCCCAACTATGACGGTGTTGGCCCTAATTAATTATGAAAACAATGAAATAATAGGAAATCCTCAGGTCCAGACGCCGACTGTTTTTTTTCAATTGGAAGCCATTCAGCACCGAAACATGTCTCGGTCCTAAGATCTCATTATTTTCATATAATTTTACTATTTGTTGGTTTTAATAAATTTAAATTCTTCACTTGTAGGATCCTCATTGCTGCCTGGTCAGTACATATCAAGGAGGAGTGTCATACCCACTTACCATTATAGTGCTCCAGTTATATACTGGTGTTGGTTCTTGGTGACCAGCTTACACTGTATAAGATTATTTTCTTGTATATTTTTGGTATAATGTAAAGAACCCACAGTGTGTTGCAGCCAGGGGCGTATTAGCCGCGAGGCAAACAAGGCATTTGCCTTGGGCGGCATTTTCCAGAGGGCGGCAAAAAAAGCCGCCCCCAAATGCCCAAGGCAAATGTCTTGTTAGCCTTGCGGCTAACAGACATGCTGCTGGGCTGGGTGGGCGGCATTGGCAGGCGGCTGGCGAGGGAGCACTTCCTCTGAGCTGTCTGCTCAGCTCCCTCGCGCGCCGCAGAGTGAGGCTGGGAGCCGGAATATGACGTCATATTCCGGCTCCGCCTCCCAGCCTCACTCTGCGGTGCGCGAGGGAGCTGAGCAGACAGCTCAGAGGAAGTGCTCCCTCGCCAGCCACCTGCCAATGCCACCCACCCAGCCCAGCAGCCACTGGACCACCAGGGAGGAAAAGACTTCCCCCCCCCCAGCATTCCCAAATGTTAATGTGTGTGTGTGTGTGTGTGTCTGTGAGTGTGTGTGTGTCTGTGAGTGTGTGTCTGCTAGTGAGTGAGTGTGTGTCTGCTAGTGTGTGTCTGTTAGAGTGTGTTTGTTACTGAGTGTGTCTGTTACTGAGTGTGTCTGTTAGTGTGTCTGACTGTGAGTGTGTGTGTGTGTTAGTGAGTGTGTGTGTCTGCTAGTTTGTGTCTGCTAGTGAGTGTCTGCTAGTGAGTGTGTTTGTCTGTTACTGAGTGTGAGTGTGTCTGTTAGTGTGTGTGTTTCTGTTAGCGAGTGTGTGTTTCTATTAGCTAGTGTATGCGTATCTGTCAGTGAATGTGTGTGTATTTAGAATGCGGGGCGAAAGGTTGGGTGGGGGTGGGACGGAGGGGGGGGGGGCGGAGGGGGCTGAGTTTTGTCCTGCCTAGGGTAGCACAAAACCAGGATACACCACTGGTTGCAGCTGCTTACTACATAGATCTTTATATTATTTGTTTATATTCTATCGCCCCCACTACCTCTAGAATGTAAGCTTGTTTGAACAGGGCCCTCAAGACTCTGTTCATGTGCATCCAGCTCGCCTGGTTACAAACGCATGCCGGTTAATCCACCTCTTGTACAGCGCTACGGAATCAGTTGGCGCTTTATAAAGAATAGGTTTCAAAACCAAGAATTTTGGTTTTTTTGCACCATTTTCGTGAATAACCCTGTTGTGGTTTTATCTCCTCACACTCACAATTATAAGGACAGGGATGAAATGGAAATAATAAATCATGGCTCGCAGATACTCCAGGGTTTGGCTCTTTGTTGGCATGGGCAGAGATTATAAATGGTTTGCCTAATCCTGAGCTGTGATTCATTTACTGAGAATAAAGTTGGAGACCTTGCTTCACACTGGGTTATATTTAGAAACAGCCACAATGCCCCACAAACTGATCAACAAAGAATTGCACAAGCTCAGCTTATTCACCATTCAGACAGAGGGGTTCCACAGGAGCAACAGGAGAGACACAAAGTATCAATAACTGCATGGAACGTGGAACATGC
The DNA here is from genome assembly GCF_036172605.1 of Pelobates fuscus. Lineage (NCBI taxonomy): Eukaryota > Metazoa > Chordata > Amphibia > Anura > Pelobatidae > Pelobates > Pelobates fuscus. Next base: position 46,834,413 of record NC_086326.1, read on the forward strand.
CAATCGCGTGCTTCACGGCAGCAGCCAATCGGTGCGAGCGTACCATGCTGGCTGGGTGACGTCATGTCTCTGGTAGCTGACCTATCTTGGCACCCAGAATGTCTTACTGGAGCTGTGTCCCAGATCACCGTGGGAGGGACTCCTCCCCAGCCAATCAGATCGTGACTACGTGTGAAACGTCATGGCTGGAGCTTAGAGCAATAACAATAACAAGCCCAGTGACAAAGACAGCTGCAGCAGCTGTGTGCATGCAAAGGGACAGCTTACGGGGCTCCATACTGAGAGGGAGACACCATGTCTGACAGCCAGGCACAGAACCTGCAGGATGAAAACTTACAGGGTAAGAGAAAAATCAATCTGAAGACCCCCTCCTTGTTTCTATATACATCCAGGCATAGCAGTAGTCCCCCCACCCAAAACCAGATTTTCTTTATAAAAATCTCACATCATGGGTGGCCAAAAGCAATACCCCTGCCAAATGGTGTAGTACCCCAACCTTAATTCTTGGGGAAGCATGATGGGAGTTGGAGTACTACAACGTCTATTGGGTCTACCCTTTTCCCTCCTCTGTCCTAGATGGAAGTGAAGCTATTCTGCAAATCGAATTTGTTTATTGGGGATGTGTTTACTGACAGCCATAATATTTCACATGGCAGTGGACTTTAATGCATAGTAGTTTATATCAGTGTGTCTAAGTATATAACCCCCTGTCAGTGTGAGTACCAGCTTTCTTTATGCAAAACATGTAAAGCACTCTGGATAACAATGCTATATGAGAAAACTGTTTAACCCCTTAAGGACCAAACTTCTGGAATAAAAGGGAATCATGACATGTCACGTGTCATTAAGGGGTTAAAAGGTAAATAACATTATTGATTGATAGAATTTGTTTACTTTAAAATTGAAAACTGAATTGTGGCAAATTAAAAACCAAATTCTATCTGCCCAGTGGTGTTTATGTTCTGAACACCGATTTGAAAAAAATATGGGCAAAAACAAACACACACACTTCCACTATAACCGTGGTTTGTCTATTGTAGCCTGAGTTTTGCAATTTGGTTTTCAATTTACAGTTTAAAACTAATTTACTGTTTAGTAAATACACCCCAGTATGTTTCGAAGTAGCCAAACTGTAGGGTTTGAAGCACTTAGAGGGTATCCCTTTAAAAAGGTACCAAAATCCTTAGGATAAGTGAACCGGTTACATTAGTACTACACTAAACATCATTAAAACTGCACTGCCACTCGTGGGATCTATTTGAGCATTTTTTTGGAAAGCCCTACAAAGGGACTAGTCTGTTTGTGTGAAAGTGGCAAGTATATTCTTGGTGCCACCAATATGCTTTGCATGCATGAAAGTACAGAGTCAATGGGGAATCCAGTGAGATCATTTGTAGATAATATTGCGCATGCACAATAAGGTGCAATAGACTTCGACTGCGCAGTCCAGAAGATCATGTCGGCTTCCTTCAGCAGTTGCGACCAGCTGTTCATATAAAATTGTAGATGCAATTCCACCTTTTGTAGAAGATCGCCAATTAGATGAGACAAAGTAGATGTATATCTTTTGAGTGATTGGAAATTCAAAGAAATTCCAATACAGTAAAAAAAAACAGCTTTATTAATAAGAAAATAAATTTCCCTTAGTCTTTGATCAACAAACCGTTAAATCAATGGCTAGGGAAATGGGTCAGAGTAGGTGGTACCAGCTCCACCAAGTATGGGCACGAACCTTTTATTGTAAATATAATGAAAAAACACACAGTGCTAGGGTTGTTCCCCTTTGGAAGGGGGGAAGAAACTCCCAAGCAAGCTGGTAAGATTATAAAGAGACACTAATCTTCAACCGAAAAAAATCTTAGAGTTTATTAGAGTCAAACAAACAGGAAAATAAGGGGAGAAAAGATATACAGGACAATGCCAAGTAGTATGGATACAGTGCACAAAATGTATCTCTATATCACAGTTTATTAATAAAGTTTCTATATTTACAAAATTACACAAAAGTGACAGAGCAGTTTAGATAAGGGAATTGCTCATTATTGGCCAACATATTAGAATTTCAACAATTCCCCAATTCAGCTATTTTCTTTCCTCATCTTTGTGGTTTTGGATTAATATATGCTATTCTTTAGTCGCCAATTAATTAAATAAACCCTGTGCCCTTGTGATATAGCTTATGTATTCCTATCATTATCGTATTCTCACTAATTAAGTGTCCCCCACCCCATCCCCGTGAGAGTATAAAAAGGTAAGATTTACTTACCTTATATCCTGCAGTGCACGGTTTTTGCAGCATTCACCCAACCTCCTCGGTGAAGATAATCAATCTTGATGATCTCAGCCAATCGAATGCTTCCTCATGTAGAAGCATTGGGAGGCTAGTGTGCATACATGGCAAGTTGCCTAGCTGCACTAATCAAATGCTGAGATTAATTGAATAATGGAGTCTAACTTGGTTATAGTAGTGGAAGCACCTTTTAGTTGTCAGAAAAACAACCTCTACTATAGTTGTTTTCCTGGCACTATAACTTCCCCCTCTATGTCACTTACCTCAGTCCAATGTCGATGTCCCTTGGCGCTTGCTCAGATCCGCATTGAGGGAGACCTAATGCACATGCGCGCCAATGGCTGTGCTCACATTAGTACTTCCCCCATAGGAAATCATTATAGTTAACCCACCAAACCAATTATTGCAGTTTCTTTAGAATTGCAATAATTAGCTTTGTAGGGTTAAGGGACCTGGTACAGTGCAGCCAGACCACTTTAATAAGCTGAAGTGGTGTGGGTGCCTCTAGTGTCCCTTTAACCTTGCAATGAAATATTCTACAAAATGACAATATTATACAAGGCAGGGTTAAAACAACAGGGGCATTGAGATAAAGTGGTCTGGGTGCCTTTAGTGTATCTTTAATTCACACATGAGCAGGGTTCCTTTAAAACTGCACTGAAGAGAAAGTCAGATAAAGACGTCTTGGAGCCTTGTATTGCACCATACATCATATCGAGGGGTTAATGAGAGTTCTTTACAGCATTTCTTAATAACACTCAGTCATCTATAGCTGTACAGATCACATGGTTCCAGCCTTTACTAGGTATAATAATTAAATAAATCAGGCAGTACTTCTGAAAGACACTATGTACTTCCTTACCTGTTCAGTCACATGTTGTAAAAGGCTGGAAATTGAAAACACAGTACTTTTTCCATATGGTGTTTTTCCCCCCCCTCTCAATGCACCAGCTGCATGTTATTATATGCATCATTAGACACACCTTTTCATTTTATAACATTGTTTACCATTGATTGGGTGAGAGCTGAAGGCGTTTGTTTTGCCTGACTCCAATACCAAGCATATAGATTCAAAAGCAACAAGAGACAAAATGACTGCTTTCATGTTAATAGCTGTGAACTGTTACTTCAAGCACCATAATCACTACAGCAAGGAACCCTTAGGTCCTGTCCTTCGAATTTTAAGCTGTTTAACCGAAGTCGAAGTTCTCTTTGGCAACCCAAATGATGATGGGATAATGGGGAAGTTTCACATGCTCTTTATCTGCAAAGCAAAAATGCTAATAATGTTAGTGGAATTAGGAGTGTCAAATCATTGTTAACCCCTTCAGGAGTGCTGGTTGGAGAGAAGCTCCCTTTTCCCAACTTTTGACCTAAATTCAGTTAAACAGATTCCTTTTTTTTGGCTAGTAAACCCAAAGTGTGTAGCAATCTTAAAAGCAGAAATTATGTTGTGTTGAAACACTTGTAGCTGTATTGTTCAACAGGATGGCTTAACATACGTACATACATACATACATACATAACTACATAAATATATTGAATATCCCCCTCCCTCCGATTTACCTTGCATCCAGGTTTTTAAGTGCTTCTGTGGTTTCATCTCTTGCAATCTTTGAAACAGTATTGCACTGCTATGTCTTATTGCCATTTCCAGAATAAATATCACAATTCCTCTCTTCTGCCTGTAGTCTTTGAAATCTCTAAATATTTATAAAACAAATATACTTTTATATATAAAGTTATTTGCTAAACTCCAGATTTTAGTAAATTAAAGGGACACTCCAGGCACCCAGACCACTTCTGCTCATTGGAGTGGTCTGGGTGCCAACTCCCACTACTCTTAACCCTGCAAGTGTAATTATTGCAGTTTTTTTTATAAACTGCAATAATTACCTTGCAGGGTTAACTCCACCTCTAGTGGCTGTCTACTAGACAGCCACTAGAGGTCACTTCCTCCTTCATAGCACAGATTATCTGTGCTAGAGCGTCGCTGGACGTCCTCACGCTGTGTGAGGACCTCCAGCGTCGCTCATTTCCTCATAGGAAAGCATTGAAAATCTTTTTCAATGCTTTCCTATGGGGAGCGCTAATGCGCATTCGCGGCATTGTCGCGCGCATGTGCATTAGGTCTCCTCGGCCGGTGCGCGGGATCAGTCTCGTCCACCGGCCGACGGAGACAGTAGGAGGAGCGGCGCGAAGGAGGAGGCAGCGACGAGGGACATCGTCGCTGCCTCAGGTAAGTGACTGAAGGGGTTTTCACCCATTCAGTAACCGGGGATTGGGGGGTGGGAGGGAGAGGGTACCTCCAGTGCCAGGAAAACAGATTGTTTTCCTTTAAGGCTTGGTTTAATATTTCTGAATAAGCATTTAAAATGAATTTAATATCTTGAAAAATATATATATACATACATGTGATTTTAATATTTTTTGGGGAAAACAAATCATTTTAAATGCTTACCCAAAAATATTAAATTGAAGCCTAAATCTAAATTGTAAAATTAGGCTGAAATAGCCATTCTCTGATTATAGCGGAGTTGAATTTTTCCAGACCAGCTGTTTTGGCTTGGATTTTGTAATTTTTAAAATGTTGTTATTATTATTATTATTATTTATAAAGCACCAAAAAATAGGTGGACTAACAGACCAGTATTTGCAAGAAGACCAGTTGGACACACAGAAACATAGGGTGTAGAGTGCCCTGATCAAACATTTTGAGTTTATTGTTTATAAGGTGGTTTTTACTTAGACACCGACGTGTTCAGCTTTCAGCATGAATGGCTTTTTTTTTTTTTTTTTTTTTTTTGTGGATACGTGCAGTTTTACCCACAGCTCATCAGGCTGCAGGCGTGACCAGACACACGCTGCTGCAGTTAGATTAGGGTTGCCAGGTCCACCAGTTTTCCCTGGAAACATCACTTCTTAATACTATTGGATGGTATGTATTATGTGATATACTACAGAGAATGTAGAGTATATATGCTGCATTAGTATAAATAAATTATATACGCAGCACGGCAGCACGTTCCCAACAGCTTGAAGAAATGATGGAGTTTGGTAAAATAAAAAAATAGTGAGGCTGGCAATCACTTTGGAAACCTTTGGGGAAAAATCATTAACTTGCCAATTTAAAAAAAAAAAACTGTATTTTTATTTCTCCAGACTGTTGTTACGTAAACTTTGCTATTTATTTTTCAATTCACCAAAATGTGATATTTGGTAGTGAATACATTTTTTGCTTTTGAGTGTATAAAGTACATATTTAGACCCTTGCAGTTATTAATGTTAAACATAAGTCTGAAACTTGCAACGGCTACTGTTTGCTTTAGAGTGGCTCTAAAGCAAACAGTATATTTATTTTTTTCCGGGCCCCAGCCTCTCTTTTGCTCCGGTGGTCTTTTTGGCCTGGGTTTGCCAGGTTTCAGAATTTCTCCATGGCGCTCGGCGAAACATAGCTCCTCTACCCTCTTCATGTTATTGGTCACATTGGGTACCCTAAACACTGCCCAGACCATAGAACCTAATAAGGATTGCCATTGTGATCCTGCGAGACTCAATGCTGTGAGGAGAAGACTTGAAGCTGTAAGATCTAAGTAAAGTAGTCGACACCCAGTGGAAGAGTTGACAAATAACATGGAGCTTAACAGACTTCTCTGTACGCTTCGATCAGCTGACAGATACTTTCATTCATTCATGAACAGAAGTGTAGATGCAGCCAAGCCATACAATGCTATTCACAAGTTTCTATGAATTAAATCCAAAGGGCAAAATTGAGGCTAAAATAGCTAATCAGGAATAGCTACATTTTCCAATTTAGCTATTATCACAGCGTGGCTACTTTAGCCTAAGCTTTGCAATTATTTTTATTACTTTATCTATATTGGCCTAATTTTTTAAATTCATTTGAATTCTCATAAATTCGCGCTTTAGTAAATTGCCTTTATCAAGTTTATGGGTAGTAGATACATAGACTCCATGTATTCTGTATTTCAGCTGAGGGTGGTCTTATCGCTGCAGTGATTTCTATAATTTGCTGAGAATATAAGTATCTAAGTACAGGGTGACAAAAATCTACTTGCACTATAAACAATGCAAGATGCCTAGGTTGTATTGATGCTTGTTCTGTCCCTTTGAATGGAACCTAGAAAGCTTCGGTATATTTACCGGTATTTCCCTGTTCCTTACCAGGTTTAATTACCAGACTTTAACAGCCATGTCCAAACATGTCCAGTATGGCCTGTTACAGCTGAGGCTTTTCAAGATCTTTGATGTGGCAGGGAACTTGCCTACCATTAAACCTTCACACCCTCTGTGACATAGTTGGCTAAGACTGTAACTGCATACACATTTTTATGAACATAATACACTTGTATTTTTTATATTCTGTGTTCTCTTTCTGCTAATTAAGTATTTCTTCAATTTCTGGTATTATTATCTAGTGAATTGAATACTGAATTACAAAAATTAGACCAAAGCAACGAATGTAAAAAAAAAAAAAAAAAAATTCAAATTAACTATACTCGTACTTTGACCCTTTTTAACCTAAATATTACAAATCAATATTTGGTGAATACATGTGTTTTTTGTTTTCTAAAGTATTTTAAGTGTCTCACATTTTTTGGTTTGTTTGTTTGTTTTACAACATTAACAAATTAAGTTTATAAAATTAACAAATATATAATTTTTAAAAATTACAATAATAAATTAAATAAATTTAACCTCTGAGGGTTGAAAAAAAACCTCACCTGTGAAGTGTATTTTGATCACTGGAGGCAGCGATCAAAGGGCAGGGAAATGGTTAAATTGTATTCGAACATGAACAATTATAGGGTAAAGGAGGGTGGGATATAAACTAACATATTTTTTTACAGGGAGAAATTGATCTGCACTGATCTGTCTCTCTCTACTTCACACTGCACACAGAGGCGGATCAGAAGTCCCAGCAGGACATGTGATCACTGTGACCGGCACATGTGCTGGTACAGCGCAATTGACTGTTGTCGGTGTGCCTCGGACATTGAGGCAGACTGCAGCAGCATTAATCCACGATGCTGTGATCTGGTGTTAACTTTGGTAAATTACGGAAGTTTTCCGTCATGTGTTCTTAAGGGTAGGACTGCCATGACCGAAAATTTCAGTCTAGTATTGCAAAGGGGTTATTCTGACAATGCCAGCCAACCACAATAAGCATAGACCTCTACCATTAATTAGTGCCTAACTTAAGTTGCTGTTTGTTATGCTGCTTTTTGTATTTTCTTTGGAAATATAGTTAGTTTTGATTCATAGCCCCAACCTTTTATGGCTCTCATTTTCCAACTACAGTGTTAACATTTCTGCTGCCAATATACTGCTGCACATGCCATGATGTCATACCTACAACAGAAAGCTAATAACTGAATTACAACTCCCAGAAACCATTATTGTGTCTAGAAAGTGTGGAAAGTGTTGTTTATCATCCCATTATTGCCATCCTTTGGCTACACACCTAACAATATATATCTGCCTACTTCAAATCCTCATAGCTTGTTAGCGTGTTTAAACAGGGTCTTCACCTCTAAATATCCCTTTTCTATAATTGTAGAATTTGTTGGGGCAAATAATAATAGAAGGCACAATTCTAATCAAAGTGACTGTGCTTAGATGCCTCCAGTGGCTATATGTGGTACAGCACACGCAAAAGCCTTCATCGATATACTGCAATGTTGTTGTCATGTTATGCTAGTGTTCTTGTACTCCACTGACTCTGCAAAGTGACTGCCCATTGTTTCATGTTCGAGATAGCATAACACTTTAAGTATAGCCACTCCTTGAAAATACATTTTCACTATTGATTCATGGAGTTCTTTTAACCTTTTGGGTATGTAATGAGATCATTGTGTTGTACTGAAAGAGGTAAACTTAATCTGTTACCTTCTAAGATCCAAGTAAAAAAGGTGATAATTTGTCACCTTCCCAGATACTTACCTTACTGGTGAATTCAGTCCTTTTATTTTGATAGAATCCAATATAACCTGACTGCCTTAGAGGGTGAGTGAGATAAAAGGGACATTGTACACAATTTTGGAGTTAAGTGAATTGGGAAAGATATTTAAAGCATCTATGTTTTCACTTGTTACATTAGCCTAAATTTACTGCGAATGAATATCTGCTTGCCATGGCTGAATATTCACTTGCAAATGGCATGTGAGTAAGTGGAAATATTATATATATATCTTGGTATAACCAGGTTTTGGAGGCAAATTTATTGAGTGAGCACTGCATTGAATTTTGGGAGATTTTTTCAGTAAATTGTAATATGTTGCGTGGAGATTTGTAAAATGAAAACCAAAAATAGCCAAGTTTTAAATAATCTCAGTTATTATGTTGGAGAATTTTCCCAATTCCACTGACTTGGCTTAGATTGTGTTTGTTGTCAGTTTACGATAGCACACCGTTAAGTGATACATGCTCCTCAGTGATTTAAGTATAAATCATTTAATACCTATTACGCACACTAATGGGCACAGAGACAGCACTGCGTCAAGAAAATGTTGTCAACAGTGAACACATCTTTGGCATGCCCATTGATGTTACTTGCCAATATGATTGTGACACAGTATGTGATCACAAAAAAGCCGGTTTGTTGAGGTGTCATAAGGCAGAGAGGAGGGGATTGCAGCCTTCATTAAAGGTACATGATTCACTTGACAATTATTTATTTTTTGAACCAGCAAGCAAACTCTTTTAACCCCTTAAGGACCAAACTGCTGGAATAAAAGGGAATCATTACATGTCATACATGTCATGTGTCCTTAAGGGGTTAAACAAATCTACAAACAATAAAGCAAGAAAAACATTGAACAGTGTATAATTTACATTTATAAACTTACTATAAACTTGGTCAGATTGCATTGTAAGGCACGCTTCTCAGCTAGGGGAGTTTCTCCAGCCTTCTTCCCACCACCCTCTTGCCAACCAAGCTCTGTTTCAGTCAAGTCTACTATTCACAGAAACAGGGTTTCATTGGATAGCAGCAAAAGATAGAATCTGAACATTGGAGCCTGTTCTGCACGATCACACTGATTAGACTCTCTTTCTTCTCCACCGTGTGAGCATGCTGCAAGATGAAGAGATTTTTTTTACCTGCACATTTGTGAATCTGTCAGGCATGCTCAATGTACTTTTCTAACATTCCTAGGGATAGGACATTGATTGGTTAGATCAGGGTCCTCCCTGGAGTGGGTGTGGAAAGCATAAGAAAGAAGTGGGTAAACATGAAAAATAATAATTTTTACTTGCTTTTTCAGCTTGCAGAGTAAGGCAACTGTCTCATTCATATCTAAAGTTTTTGATTGAAACAGTTGTTTCAAAGTGATGCATGTCCCTCTAGTCCTATTTGGTCAGTAACACCACTTATCATTTTTGAGCAATCTGGCCCTTGCACATTACATCACAGTATTTGGCCAGATACCAGAAGATAAACCTGACCAGCATGATAGAGTAAGTAGGAGATGCACTGCAAAGAAGTATCTGCTTATATGTGTGCAGGAGAAAACAATACACAGGCAATATAGGATATATTATGTGTACTTTTTTATTTCAAAGATTTAAAAAAAGTTTCCTTTGAAAAAGTGCTATATCTTGTGTCAACTGTTTATTTTGTTATGTATTAAATGGACAGTATAGTCACCAGAACAACTACAGCTTAATGTATTTGTTCTAGGGAGTATAATCATTCCCTTCAGACTTTTTGCAGTAAACACAGTATTTTCATAGAAAATGCAGTGTTTACATTACAGCATAGGGATACCTCCACTGGCCACTCCTTGGATGGCTACTAGAGGTGCTTCCTGGGGCAGTGCTGCACAGTGAGCAGCACTGCCATTCAGTGTCTCCACCCTCTGTACGGACGCACTGAACTTTCCTCATAGAGATGCATTGATTTAATGTATCTCTATGAGTAAATGCTGATTGGCCAGGGCTGTGTTTGACTTGTGCTGGCTTTGCCCCTGATATGCCTCATTGACAGTCTCAGCCAATTCTAGGGAAGAAAGCATTGTGATTGGCTCCCAGAATCACTTCTGATGATGTCAGTAGACAGCAGACAGTTTAGAGGCAGAGGCAACAGCTGCAGACTTGAATACAAGTAAGATTTTACTATATTTAGGGAGGTAAGATGGTGTTTTCAACATGTTTGTGTTCTTGACCCTATAGTGTTCCACCTTTCTTTTTTTTCCTTTGTTTTATTTTAACAAAATTGAATCAAATACTTCTAGTTGTTTTGGGGTTTTTTTTTGGGGGGGGGGGGGGGCATATTTTAGAGTATTAACAATTTCCCGTTTCTGGTTGTTTATTGGCATCACATACTCTTAGCAGCCTTTATTGTTTTTAAAATTTTGAGGCCATTCCAAGAAGACTCCCCTCTCTACACTGACAATAACATCTAAAATGAAGTACGGTAATTCTTGTGGGCTGTTATTTACTAGCATTGCGGATAGTATCAGTCAGAGTGTATTACTATTTTTAACTGAACTTTTGTTCTGCTGCCTCGATATGAGAGGAAAACAAGCATCATGTGACTGGTAGGCAGTTTATTTCAACACACATTCAGATAAATTGGAAATCCAACGATGACAGTACAAAGTATGCAGCTTAATGACTTGAATGTAGTTCCTTTTGTTCCAAGTAAATAACATTACAGGCTTCAAGTTAATAATAAAGCTGGTAATGTGATTGCACTCGAATAACCCCTTTTTCCACTCTCTATTTCACTAGCAGAACTACATTATACAATGTTTGCTCTTTTGAAACAGTTCCTGGATCCCATTAACAAGAACGAGATTAAAAGAAAAATGGAACCACTAAATCATTTTTTTAATTTTATTTAGTTTTTATTCACTCGGTGGTTATAGTAATTTAAATGTCCATTTTAACTCACTGTTCTTCCTTTTCTCATTTACAATGATTTTTTTTATTTTTTTTTATTCTACCTTTATAAGTAGATAATGTTTTCACTTTACTTTGCCTATTTTAATTGATATGTTACACTATGAAATGTTTTTTTGGGGGGAAAATAATTTTTACTCCATACTTCCTTTACTAATTATTATTATTTTTTTTTTTTATTTTTTTTTTACATTTCCTGCTATATTTATGATGTATTTATGTGATTTGGCCAGCAGGTTCATGGGTAGAACTGCACTTCAGCAATAATGGACATGGCAGTACCATGCAACATTTGGGCCAGGAGCAGGTGCCCGCCTCAATTTCTATTCACAATGGAGATATGGAGAAAATCTTACTGGATGCACAGCATGAATCGGGAAGAAGCAGTTCTAGAGAGAGTTCACACTGTGATAGGTATGTAAACGTTTTAAGACATTTGCTTTGTCTTATAATGATATAAAGCATTTCATTTGATGTAACGTCAATTTCTATAATTTAATTTCTATAATTTTTTTTTTAAATACACGTTGTTACACTACGTATTCACCATCACCTGAAACATGAAAAAGACTGGGTTGCGCCTTCTATCCAATCAAAGGCAGCAGTCAGCAGATTGAAAGTCTCTTTGCTACTGTAGTGAGAGAAACTATTTTTAATAATGTTGGTAAAGTGGATCGCTCAACTCTTGTGCCAATTAAAAAAGTAGGTTGTAGTGACTTGCAACCTGGGCAGCCCACAGAATTCAAGCTGAAAGATAAAATGGCATATACTTCGAAAAGTGCATGGAGTTTCAACCTCGTTGGATAAACCCGCTAGTACCCTCAGATTTTATTATTTGAGTCCCCTAAAGAAAAAAAACCCAAAACTTGTTTTTGTAATGTAGGAAGGCAGCCCGTTGGAGAGAGTTAAAATCACAACGAGAATCATACCCCATGCTCACTGGATGAAGGGCACTCTCTTAAACAGGTGTACTACTGAGAATACACTTCTAGCTTAAAGGCACTGTCACTAAAAGTAACTTATTGGCTGTGCTAATTTGTATTTATTTATTTTTTAAATCACATGAGATTTTATTTTAATTTACGCGCTTACCGGAAACACTGTGCAAAGCATGTAAAGTAGTTAACCCTTGCAGCGCCATGCGTACAGCACTGGTGGAGAAAATGCTGAGTATGCATGTGTCTGTACAGAATTTCTTCTTCCATGACTTTCTCAGATAAAAAGCAGAAGTGTGATAAAGGTAATTGTGAGCGAGGAGCTATCATTTATCTGATCCGCTTTGAGAAATATCCACCAAAATGGATTGATTAAGAAAACCAAAGGCTTTATTTTTGCTTTATCATGTTCACAAACTGTATAGGGTACAATGGAAGAGGCTAAGATGTTAAATGGGGGGGGGGGGGGGGGGGGAGAGAGTCACATAAACCACCTGTTTTTGCAGTCATAATGCTAATTATAAGCCCATGACTACAGGAGCAGGATTCTAAGATTTGGCAGCATCCACTACCTGGCAGAGATAAATAGATTTTCAGTTATGGGCTAGAGTTAAAGGAACACTATAGGGTCAGAAAAGCAAATGTGTATTCCGGACCCTATAGCGTTAAACTAGCTATTTAGACCCCTGCTTCCCCCCCCCCCCCCCCCCCGATCTGTTTCCTTGGTGGCATCAAAATTGATGATCTCAGCCAATCATAGTGCTTTCTCATAGGAAAGCATTGTATTGACTGAGATTGTCAATTCTGATGATGTCAGCCAAGGAGGCGGAGCCAAATGCTGGCCTGGCCAATCAGCATGTCCTCATAGAGAGGCATTAAATCAATGCATCTCTATGGGGAAAGTTCAGCACACTGCCCCAGGAAGCACCTCTAGTAGCCGTCTGAGGATTGGCTGTAATGTGAACAACTACATTAAGCTTGTTCTGATGAGTATAGTGTCCCTTTAAGTAGTGTGTTACTTACGTATGACATATATTTCACCCTGATTACTTATATCTTTTTCACATATAGACTTCCTTCTGGGAAAGTTCAGCTTGTTGTGTGATCAGATCTGACAGCAATATTACTAAGTGAAAAAATATTTAGGTTAAGATAACATACATATATACAATCTATTATTTAAAAACCACCCATATTTCTCATACCTCGTTCCTTGTTCATGCGTGCTAATTATTAGAATGTATCATATTTTTGTTATCTGACCGAACACACAAAAGAGTCAAATATGTTTTGCAGACCTCCATTCTCATGCAAGCTATCTGTGTTGCTAATGGTTGTTTATCCCTGATTTAGTTCAAATATTTCTTTCTTTACTGATTTACTGTTTTGTTATCTGGATTGCTCATTCCATGCTTGATTGTTACAGGCTATCTATCCATGACCTAGCTGTGCTATTCTCTCTTCTATTCATATATTGTTCTGGGATTACATCATGAATACCTTTACTATTCTTAGTACTCTTCAAAAAAAAAGCTATTTGAATGTGTGAGTCACTCACTACTTTCAAGTAATAGGTGAAGGTAATAAAAAAGGTGTGCCTGATTCAAATTACCTTTAAAGTCACCCAGAACACTTCATCACATGATGTGGCCTGGGTGCAGTGTCTCTGTCCTTTTTAATTGCACATTTGTAGAAACTGGAATGTTTACATTGCAGGAATATAAACACCTCTAGTGGCTGTATACCAGACAGCAACTAGAGGCACTTAAGCTGCACTGACTGAGTAAAACTTGGCCCCAAGATGATGTAGCTCGTAGGAAAGAACTGACTCAATGCTTGTCTATGAAAAGCATTGATTGCACACAGAGTTTCCCGTACATGCGCATCAGGTCCACAAGGCTCCTCTATGAAGAATATTGGATAGGACCAGCGATGGAGGGAAGTGCTGTTGATAAATGTTATTTCTCTCCCCTTTGGTCTCCTGATTCAGCTTTGTTTCTTAATTATACTACATAGAGCAGTCGGCCTTCCTACTTAGGACATTGGCAACAGCCTGAAATGTTTACGTTTAGTGACACTTGACCACCTTTTTGTTTCCGTTTATGTTATCAGAAGAAGCTAGAGGAGGGCATTAAACCCTTATTAAATGACAATGACCATGGCAAATTTTCCAAGTGGCATAAATGTATACCGTATATACTCGAGTATAAGCCGAGTTTTTCAGCCCATTTTTTGGGCTGAAAAACCCCAACTCGGCTTATACTCGAGTCAAGGTCTGTATTATGGCAATTTACATTGCCATAATACAGACTGGGGGAGAGGGGGGCTGGCAGAGCTGTACTTACCTGTCCTGCAGCTCCTGTCAGCTCTCTCCTCCTCCGCGCCGTCCGTTCAGCACCTCGGTCAGCTCCCAGTGTAAATCTCGCGAGAGCCGCGGCTCTCGCGAGACTTACACTGGGAGCTGACAGAGGGAGCTGCACGGACGGCGCAGAGGAGGAGAGAGCTGACAGGAGCTGCAGGACAGTTAAGTACAGCTCTGCCAGCCCCCCTCTCCCCCCCACTGAACTGCCACTGGACCACCAGGGAAGGAGAGCCCCCCTCCCTGCCATGTATCAAGCAGGGAGGGGGGACGAAAAATAAATAAAAATATAAATAAAATAAGAAATAATACCGTATATACTCGAGTATAAGCCGACCCGAATATAAGCCGAGGCCCCTAATTTTATCCCAAAAAACTGGGAAAACTTATTGACTCGAGTATAAGACTAGGGTGGGAAATGCAGCAGCTACTGGTAAATTTCTAAATAAAATTAGATCCTAAAAAAAATATATTAATTGAATATTTATTTACAGTGTGTGTATAATGAATGCAGTGTGTGCGTATGTGTGTGTGTATGAGTGCAGCGTGTGTGTATGAGTGCAGTGTGTGTATGAGTGCAGTGTGTGTGTGCATGAATGCAGTTTGTGTGTGCATGAATGCAGTGTGTGTGTGTATGAATGCAGTGTGTGAATGCAGTGTGTGCAGGGCCGGTGCAAGGATATTTGCCGCCGTAGGCAAAAAACATTTTGCCGCCCCCTCCCCCCCCATATGTCCTGACTTCCCCTCCTCCTCCCTCAGTGGTCCTTACCTCCCCACCCCCGTGTTCCTTCACCCCCCCCCAGTGGTCCTGACTCACCCCTTCCCTAGTGGTCCTTACCCTCCCCTCCCCTAGTGGTCCTTATCCCACCCCCTCCCTCTCATAGTGGTCCTTATCCCCCTTCTCCCTCCCATAGTGTTCCTTATCCCCCCCATCCCTCCCATAGTGGTCCATATACCCCCCCTCCTTCCCATAGTGGTCCTTATACCCCCCCTCCCTCCCATAGTGGTCCTTATCCCACCCCCTCCCATAGTGGTCCTTATACCCCCCCTCCCTCCCATAGTGGTCCTTATACCCCCCTCCCTCCAATAGTTGTCCTTATCCCCCCCCTTCCCTCCCATAGTGGTCCTTATCCCCCCCCTTCCCTCCCATAGTGGTCCTTATACCCCCCCTCCCTCCCATAGTGGTCCTTATACCCCCCTCCCTCCCATAGTGGTCCTTATCCCCCCTCCCTCCCATAGTGGTCCTTATCCCCCCCTCCCTCCCATAGTGGTCCTTATCCCCCCTCCCTCCCATAGTGGTCCTTATCCCCCCCTCCCTCCCATAGTGGTCCTTATCCCCCCCTCCCTCCCATAGTGGTCCTTATCCCCCCCCTCCCTCCCATAGTGGTCCTTATCCCCCCCTCCCTCCCATAGTGGTCCTTATACCCCCCCCTCCCTCCCATAGTGGTCCTTATACCCCCCCCTCCCTCCCATAGTGGTCCTTATACCCCCCTCCCTTCCATAGTGGTCCTTATACCCCCCTCCCTCCCATAGTGGTCCTTATCCCCCCCTCCCTCCCATAGTGGTCCTTACCCCCCCCCCCCCTCCCTCCCATAGTGGTCCTTATCCCCCCCTCCCTCCCATAGTGGTCCTTATACCCCCCCCCCTCCCTCCCATAGTGGTCCTTATACCCCCCTCCCTTCCATAGTGGTCCTTATACCCCCCTCCCTCCCATAGTGGTCCTTATCCCCCCCTCCCTCCCATAGTGGTCCTTACCCCCCCCCCCCTCCCTCCCATAGTGGTCCTTATACCCCCCCCTCCCATAGTTGTCCTTATACCCCTTTTTTTGTTATTATTAATTTTTTTTTATTATTATTATTTTTTAATTATTATTTCTTATTTTATTTATATTTTTTTTTTCGTCCCCCCTCCCTGCTTGATACATAGCAGGGAGGGGGGCTCCTTCCCTGGTGGTCCAGCATTGGCAGTTCAGTGGGGGGAGAGGGGGGCTGGCAGAGCTGTACTTACCTTTCCTGCAGCTCCTGTCAGCTCTCTCCTCCTCCGCGCGGTCTGTGCAGCTCCCTCTGTCAGCTCCCAGTGTAAGTCTCGCGAGAGCCGCGCTCTCGCGAGATTTACACTGGGAGCTGACCGAGGTGCTGACCGGACGGCGCAGAGGAGGAGAGAGCTGACAGGAGCTGCAGGACAGGTAAGTACAGCTCTGCCAGCCCCCCTCTCCCCCCAGTCTGTATTATGGCAATGCAAATTGCCATAATACAGACCTTGACTCGAGTATAAGCCGAGTTGGGGTTTTTCAGCCCAAAAAATGGGCTGAAAAACTCGGCTTATACTCGAGTATATACGGTAATAAAAAATAATAATAATAATAATAAAAAAAAAGGGGGTATAAGGACCACTGTGGGAGGGGGGGGGGTATAAGGACCACTAAGGGAGGGAGGGGGTGGGATAAGGACCACTATGGGAGGGAGGGGGGGTATAAGGACCGCTATGGGAGGGAGGGGGGGGATAAGGACCACTATGGGAGTTAGGGGGGGGATAAGGACCACTATGGGAGTTAGGGGGGGGATAAGGACCACTATGGGAGGGAGGGGGGGGATAAGGACCACTATCGGAGGGAGGGGGGTGGGATAAGGACCACTATGGGAGGGACGGGGGGGATAAGGACCACTATGGGAGGGAGGGGGGGGATAAGGACCACTATGGGAGGGAGGGGGGGGATAAGGACCACTATCGGAGGGAGGGGGGTGGGATAAGGACCACTATGGGAGGGAGGGGGGGGAGAAAAGGACCACTATGGGAGGGAGGGGGGATAAGGACCACTATGGGAGGGAGGGAGGGGGGGGGATAAGGACCACTATGAAAGGGAGGGGGGATAAGGACCACTATGGGAGGGAGGGGGGGATAAGGACCACTATGGGAGGGGAGGGGGAAGTAAGGACCACTAGGGGAGGGGAGGGTAAGGACCACTAGGGGAGGGGTGAGTCAGGACCACTGGGGGAGGGGGGTGAAGGAACACGGGGGTGGGGAGGTAAGGACCACTGAGGGAGGAGGAGGGGAGGCCAGGACATATGGGGGGGGGCAAATATCCTTGCACCGGCCCTGCACACACTGCATTCATACACACACTGCATTCATACACACACTGCATTCATACACACACACACTGCACTCATACACACACACACTGCACTCATACACACACACACACACTGCACTCACACACACACACACTGCACTCATACACACGCTGCACTCATACACACACACGCTGCACTCATTATACACACACTGTAAATAAATATTCAATTAATATATTTTTTTTAGGATCTAATTTTATTTAGAAATTTACCAGTAGCTGCTGCATTTCCCACCCTAGTCTTATACTCGAGTCAATAAGTTTTCCCAGTTTTTTGGGGAAAAATTAGGGGCCTCGGCTTATATTCGGGTCGGCTTATACTCGAGTATATACGGTATATGCTGAAACATACCAATGGTTAACTGATTGTGGTAATTTCTCATTCAGGACCCAGATCACGTTTAGATTTGAAAAAAAAAAAATGTAGTTCCCCAGCATTTAATATCTTGTCCCAAATCAAGGCATACTGATGTCCTCATGCACAGTGTGAGGACGTCCAGCATCAGTTAGGTGACTTTTGGTCGCCTAACCACCCTGAAGTCCCTCTGGTGGCTGTCTGGTAGACAGTCACTAGAGGTGGAGTTAACCCCTCAAGGTAATTATTGCAGTTTCTTAGAAACTGCAGCTTCTCATTACCAGGTCCCAGGTATTGAGATAGTGGTTGCCTGGGTACAGACATTATTGCCTGTTGACTTGAGCTACTAATACAAGCTCCACCTAAATATCTCCAACGTACTGTATACATTAAATTAGCTTACAGAGTTTGCACCACTGCTCACTGTACGTTTGTACAAAGGGATTCGACATGCCATAAAATAAGATCTGGTGTATTTTACGTGAAAAAATAATAGGTCAAGTAGAATGACCACAAAAAAGATGAGGTCTTACAGAAGTGAATGCTAGCTTGTTGACCATCCAATCCTTAATTAACTTCTCCGCTAAATGCAAACTTTGAAAAAAGTTGTCTTGTTTCTGTAAATGTGTGGCAGGCAGATTGCCAGCGCCTAACAGGTCAAAAAGGTGGATTTGCTTTTTAGATTCTAACAACGATTAGTGTTCTGCAGAACTGGAATTGCCCCAGCAGAATTGGTGCACTAGTGATGTATGCCTTTGACATGCAAAACACAGCAACCCCTTTTGACCTCTCTGCGATGATCCTATACTTTTTCTAATCAGATGGCTTTTTGTTTTTCTCTCAAACTGTGTCACTTTATTTAAATTGTCAGCTGTGATATTTATAGGATTGGTAAAAGTGACACTGTATTTCAAAATTGATTATCTACATGGTTTTGTCATGAAACTAGTAAGACGTTCTGCAAATATTTTGGGAAATAAATAACAAAATTGCTATGGTGGTGCACATTATATACATATTTTTAACTCCTGTTTTTACTCTTTTTATGAAAGTCCACCTCGCTCTCAGACTCCCCAGAGTATTCAGAGATCTATAGAGAGTGACACACAGGGCAGCAAGGAAAAGAGCAGTTCTCAGGTATTTTAAATATTTTTTTTAATGTGCAATATTAGACGTTTGCTTCTTTTTTTTACGTTACATGCTCCCATTGCAGTTATGCCTTTCCTGCATATTAAATAAAATTATATAAATGAAGTAGAGCAAATACGAGTATCTGGTTTCTAATTTTCCACTATCATAAAAACATAGAATGTGACGGCAGATAAGAACCATTCGGCCCATCTAGTCTGCCCATTATTTCAAAATACTTTTAATTAGTCCCTGGCCTTATCTTGAGTCTAGGATAGCCTTATGCCTATCCCACGCATGCTTAAACTCTCTCACTGTGTTAACCTCTACCACTTTAGCTGGAAAGCTATTCCATGCATCCACTACCCTCTCAGTAAAGTAATACTTCCTGAAATTAGTTTTAAACCTTTGCCCCTCTAATTTAAGACTATGTCCTCTTGTTGTGGTAGTTCTCATTCTTTTAAATATAGTCTCCCCCTTTACTGTGTTGATTCCCTTTATGTATTTAAATGTTTCTATCATATCCCCCCTGTCTCGTCTTTCCTCCAAGCTATACATGTTAAGATCATTTAACCTTTCCTTGTACGTTTTATCCTGCAATCCAAGAACCAGTTTAGTAGCCCTTCTTTGAACTCTCTCTAAAGTATCAATATCCTTCTGGAGATACGGTCTCCAGTACTGCGTACAATACTCCAAGTGAGGTCTCACCAGTGTTCTGTACAATGGCATGAGCACTTCTCTCTTTCTACTGCTACTCTCCCTATACAACCAAGCATTCTGCTAGCATTTCCTGCTGCTCTATTACATTGTCTGCCTACCTCACAACAATAGAAACACACACTATGCAATTGAGTGGTAAAATATATTAGATTTTTGTGTATGGAATACAAAGTATATATTATAAATTGCAACAATGAAATTACGCCAGCATTACGTATCATTGAAAGGCAGCAGCCACTGTGGAAAGTGTCAGTTATAATCATCGAAGTACCTGCTTTCCTGGTAGCAGCTATGTCGGGTTTTTTTCGGTCTGTTGTTTTTAACTTTTGCAGTTTGTTGTAAACCATTTCTATTTTGTTAGCACCAGCAGTTGAAAAAGGCAGCGGTTTCTGCTAAAACATTGAGGTCAGCTTTTCCCTCTGTGTCTGTGTGCGTTCATGCTATTTTTCTATGTAGTATAAATGTAACGTGCTTTACTTATTTTATCTATCTTATTTTATAATTTTTTTATTTTTTTTATTTCTTCCACTACAGTCAGAAGAAGATTTTATTGATCGTCGGAAAGAGTTAGAAAACTTACTAAAAAAGAATTCAGACTGGATATGGGATTGGTCTAGCAGACCAGAAAATATACCACCCAAGTAAGATTATTATTATTATTATTATTATTAGTTATTGTTATTATGTTTCTTACAGTGAATGGGGCATTTAATTCGACCAATCTTAAGTATTAAATCTTTCTTTTGTGTCCAGTAGAGCTTTTCTATTCAAACATCCCAAGCGTATCACGGCCCTCAGCATGAGGAACACAAGCGTCATGAAGAAAGGGGGGATTTTTTCTGCAGAATTTTTAAAAGTTTTTCTACCATCACTGCTGCTTTCTCATATTCTGGCTATCGGATTAGGGTAAGTAAGCATAAATTAAACACAAATAAGACTGATCTTATCTCTAATATAATTCAAATGTCTTTTATAATAAGAAAACTAGCTACCGTGTTTCCTGAAAATAAGACATCTCTCGAAAATAAGCCCTAGCTTATTTTTGGGGGATGCTCGTAATATAAGCCCTACCCCGAAAATAATCCCTAGTTGCTTGTCGCTAATTCGCTAATCTAAGTTCGGGGAAGTTTCTCAGAACAAAGATTTGCGGGATTCCATGCCCTAGTTAACAGGTCTACGTTCGGGGGAATTCCCCCGAATGTAGAACTTCTTGTAGTACATGCTTGCTAGCGTTCCCCCCCCCCCCCCCCCCCCCGAAATAAGACATCCCCCTAAAATAAGCACTAGGGATTAATATACGACCCGGTCTTATTTTTGGGAAAAGTAGGTATTAATACATTCCAAGCAGATATGGCTTCACAGAAACAAATGCAGGGGAATTATTAAAAGTAGCGAAATGCACAGAACTAGAGATTGAATTGGCATTGAAGAAAAGTATATGAAAGGAATTCAATGTAATGTAACAACAGTAATTAATTGTATAGCGAATATTAGTTGGTAGTGTAGCTTACTGTTTAGGTGCATTAGACAAATATATTTCTATAGAAAAACACTTGATATGAATGAAACAAAAGTGCTTAATGTTACTAGAAACGTTCTGAGATATATGGAAACTAACAAGGACAGTTAAAGGTTATAGAGAATCAGAGCAGCCCAAGAAGGTAAATGCACTACAGGGACAAAAGTATTGGGACATACCTCTACATTATTGAATTTAGGTGTTTGAATCGGATCCATTGCCACCGGTGTTCAATATCCAGCACCTAGCCATGCAGCTTGCATTTACAAGCATTTGTGAATATAATGGGCCGTTCTGAAAGAGCTCAGTGAATTCAATCAAGCGTGGTACTGTGATAGGATGCCACCTTTGCAAATAAGACCGTTCGTGAATGTCATACCTGTTAGATATTCCATGGTCAGTTGTAAGTAGTATTATTGGAAAGTAGAAGCGTTTAGGAACAGCAGCCTCTCATCCACGAAGACCACATGGCTGAGCAGGGTTACATGCCAATGCTCTGCTGATTCCATAGTTGAATAGTTCCAAACTTCCATTAAATATCATTATTTTTTTCACTGATTAGTGTCAGCACAGAAACTGAGCAGCTGGAGCTTAATGTCATTTATATGAGTGTTTACTCAAAAATATTTTTTCATGATGTTTGTTATGAAAGAAAAAACAATTCTCTCTGCATGTTCCCATTTAGTTTTTTTTTTAATCTATTTTATCTACTGCAACTCAGAATCCTTTTGATGGTACACCATCTAAGCGAATCCTTTTGATGGTGCACCATCTAACCTATTGGATACAAATAGCCAAATCCACTATTTGCTGAGTAACCGATAGTGGCCTTGACATAATTGAGAATCATAGGTATTTCCTTTTGATCAGACTGCTGTTTCTAGACTTTGTCCTAAAGAACCTCCACTAGTCTAGGTTTCACAGCCATCACTGTGAATTGGTGTTATAGACTGAACAAATGATTATCTCCCTGGTGTTCCAACAATGGATATATAATGTATTCTACAAGGAAAGGATTGAGTAACACTGATTTCACACCGTGTGAGCTGAAGTCAAACATTTCAACTACAAGTGAAAAGCTATCATTATACATTCATATGATCCTCTGTCCTCTACAAACAAAACAAACTTTTGACTTGCTTGCGGTTTAAACAAAATAACTTAACGTCGACAAACACCAGTCTTTAAATTCTTTAACATATTAACCTAAGCTTCTCAAACTCGCATGAATCTCATGCCATCTATTGCATTTAAAAAACGGTGGGAGCTATATGCTATTAACATTAGAGGGGGGGGGCATTAACTCCTTAGTGAACAAGGCTTTTCTATAAATCTGTGCATTTGACATTTTCACTATGTATTTGTACCATTGTAGTACACCAATATACAGAAGCCCAGAGAGGCCATCTAGTTTTACTATTTTTTTTGACCGTCAGGAAAATATAAAAATTGCTTCATACTATGTAGAATGTTTGTTTTTTTAATGATACCCACCTATATGTATACATAGCACAATGTGAAATATGAATAAAATAATAAAGGTAAGAAAAGTAAATCATGTCTACACAATTAGTGTAACTAAAGAAATAACTCAAAATATATTCAAGTTTTATCTCTGATTTTTAAAACGTACAGTATGCCTAGTATTTCAATGAATTTTTAGTAGGTAAAGCAGTGCTCCTCAACCTTTTCTCACGCAAGGCACACCAAAGCACTTCTCAGAATTCCGCTGCAAACCACAACCACGAATATATGACCACAGGGTCACAGTGCCCCAGCACACTTGCTGTAAGGTCACACTGCCCCCATAGCACTTGCAAAAGGGTCACACTGCCCCCACAGCGTCTACGTGTGTCACATTAACTCATGTCTATTTCCACATTGCTCCACAGCACTTGGCACGGTGACAATTAAACAACAAACAAATCTTGCCTGTTGCCCAGTATCAGTTTGCACAACATGCCACAGTCAGTTTTCCCATTAAATATATACCATAATCAATTTGCCCATTAAACCTGTCAAGCCAGGTGCCCATTAAAAAATACCTGTAATTTTGCCCATTTATAAATTTCAGTCAGTGTTAATAAATACCACAGTGAGTTTGCCAGTTAATAAATATCACAGTCAGTGTGCATATTGATAAATATGACACTGATGCACAGAGATATACATTGACACAATATGTATTGGGATGTGTGTATTTCTGAGTATGTCTGGCATTGGTTAATTGGGTATGTGCCTGAGAGTGTGTGTATGACAGATAGTATCCTTGTGTTTGACTGTACGTCTCTGTGAGCATGTGTAGGTTTGTGTCTGGGGCTGTAAGTGTGTGGGGTAGCTGCTTGTTGTGTGTGTATGGCCTTTGTGCATTGTGTTTATGGTGAAGCTATGTTTCATGACTGTGTGTGTGTGTGTGTGTGTGTATGAATGATGACTATCTTCAGTGGTGACTTTAGACAGGGTGGGTAAAGGGGGTAACTGGCAGGCTGAGTGTGACAGGGCAAGAGGGATGAATAATAGAGTGTTGGGGTGAGTGTTACATAGTTGGAGGAGGTAGTCTAACAGGGCAAGGCGAGGTGAGCTTGACAAGCTTACAGGAGTTAATGTGACAGGGCATGGTTGGTGGGAATAAATGTGACAGGTTTGGATGGGTTAATGTGATGGGTGAGTGTGGGAGGGTGATTGGGAGTGAGTGTGACAGTGCGAGAGAAGGATGGAATCATTTAATAGTGTGTGTGTGTGGCAGAGCGATGGGAGGTGAGTGGTGTGGTTAGAGAGAGTGACAGGATTAGGGGGTTAAAGGGAAACTCCAGTGCCAGGAAAACGATCCGTTTTCCTGGAAATGGAGGGTCCCTCTCCCTCCCAATCCCCGGTTACTGAAGGGGTGAAAACCCCTTCAGTGACTTACCTGAGGCAGCGGCGATGTCCCTCGTCGCTGTCTCCGCCTCCGCGACGCTCCTCCTCTTCATTGCGTCGGCCGGTGGGCGAGACTGATCTTGCCCACCGGCCGAGGGGACCTAATGCGCATGCGCGGCAATGCCGCGCATGCGCATTACGTTTCCCCATAGGAAAGCATTGAAAAATCATTTCAATGCTTTCCTATGGGGTTTTGAGCGACGCTGGAGGTCCTCACACGCGTGAGGACGTCCAGCGACGCTCTAGCACAGGTTTCCTGTGCTAGAACCCAGGAAGTGACCTCTAGTGGCTGTCTAGTAGACAGCCACTAGAGGTGGAGTTAACCCTGCAATGTAATTATTGCAGTTTATAAAAAACTGCAATAATTACACTTGCAGGGTTAAGAGTAGTGGGAGTTGGCACCCAGACCACTCCAATGGGCAGAAGTGGTCTGGGCGCCTAGAGTGTCCCTTTAATGTGTGTTCCCTGGTGGTCCGGTGGGCTAGCTCCCCGGTCTCCAGCTCTGCACCCAGCGGAAAACTGCAGTCTGAAGGCTGTGCGCTGGGCTCTCCTCTCCACAACCATGCGGCGGCACGGCTAGCACAGTGCTGCAGTAATCCAGTTGTGGAGCACTGAGTTAAAGGATAAGTATTGCAAGTACTAAATTACGGTTTTGAAGCTAAGCCTTTGCAAAATTTGTTATGTTGACACTATAACTTTAATAACAGTCACAATCTAAAACCACTATATTAAATGGACATTATAGTCACCAGAATAACTACAGCTTATTGTATTTGTTCTGGTGAATAGAATCATTCTATTCAGGCTGTTTGCAGTAAACACTGTATTTTCAGATAAAATGCAGTGTTTCCATTACAGCCTAGTGGTATGTCCACTGGCCACTTTCTTTAGAGGTCTGCAAGAGGTGCTTCTTGAGGCAGTCCTGCACACTGTGCAGTACTGCCATTCAGTGTCTCCACCCTCTGCATGCAGACACTGAACTTTCCTCATAGAGATGCATTGATTCAGTTAATCTCTATGAGGAGATGCTGATTGGCCAGGGCTGTGTTTGACTTGTGTTGGCTCTGCCCCTGATCTAGCTCCTTGACAGTGTCAGCCAATCCTAAGGGAAAGCATTGTGATTGGCTCAGACAACCACTTCTGATGATGTCAGGGGCTGAGGCAGCAGCTGCAGACTTAAATATAAGTAAGATTTTACTGTATTAAGGAGGGCGGGATGGTGGTTTTAACACTATAGGGTCAGGAATAGATGTTTGTGTTCCTGACCCTATAGTGTTCCTTTAAAGGGACACTATAGTCACCAGAACAACTACAGCTTAATGCCTGTCCCTGCAGGTTTACTGTAAACAGAGACAGTGCAGTGCTAATATTACTGCCTACCTCGCGTCCCTACCTTTTCTCTGTATATCTTTTCACTGGGTTGGAATTTCAGTGAACGTCCAACAGAGTCAATCTGAGTATTTCATAAAGATTGAATCTTTATGAATTTTTTGATAAGGGGGTGAGATAAGTGCTTTAATAACCTATTAGAAAGTTACAAGACCCAGGTACACAATCGTAATGCTATAATAATATGTCTTGTCATATATATATGGCTCACTGTGGGACTCTATAGCCTTGTGGTGCAGTCAGGTCATGGTGGTTTTCGAATCCACACCACTAGAAATTATCAGTTAATAAGAAAAAATGTGGATGCAGCACTTGGAGAAGCAAGCTGTTCGGAGGCTTAATAGCTTGTCAAAAATCAATTCACTTTAGTGAGAATGTACAAAAAAAATTATACATGCAATCTTCATCTAGAGACAGCAAAGTCTAACTCATTTCATTAAAGCAACGTGTCATTGTTACGAATTGGTATTTAGGAACAAAAATCTTGACTCACATTTACTAATAAAAGACAGTTTTTCTTTATTTATTGAAACATGTTTGTTAGTTTCCCCCCTAATATTCTACACTTTATAACATACATTCTGTTTACATTTTAAGGGTGTATATTGGACGGCGTCTGACAACATCTGCTGGCACGTTTTAGGTGGACAAGAGTCAACGTTTTATTTGAGCATAAAAAATAAATCATTCATTTCTCCTGCTCTGTAAATGAATGTTTTGCATTAAGCTTAATCGTAGTGATGGGATATCTGCCTGTAAAAGAATGATGGCAAATTTTGGCACTTTGTGTTTTTCAAATGTTTCCCATGATGCTAAGCCCAAGTAGCAACGTTGGCTATTACAGCTCTTGATGTAAGGTAACATTTTCATTTAAATCACTGAGTGTACAAAACGCATTTTCAGCAACTGTGAATCACAACAGCATAAGACACAAGTAGGCTTTCAGTGTGAAAGGGTCATTTTCCTCTGCCCACTTTTGTAAAAGTGACTGAAACCCATGGTGTGGTCCCTGGCATCTGATTTTATCTTGCAACTGTGAAGTGTCAGTTTTGAGATTCTGAACTCTATTGGAGATCTTTCTTTAAAGCTAACTGTATAAAAAAAATATTCAATTTAGTGTGCATTTGTCCAGCATATGTCAAATAATTGTATCAAATCTTGTGTTTAGAAGTTTGTTATATGCACAAATAGCAAGCCTGTAAATATTACAAACATGCCGTAGGTGGCAAATAATGATGCTGATTTTAGCACTGAAGGAAATTACTGCACTAGTATTAGGGAAATATTCTCTCAATAGAATCAAAGAAAGAAACATTAATTCAAATTGGTCTGTAAGAAGTAAGCTGCATATATACTCTTACATTTCATAAAACCATCTAAAAATATATCTCTTATTCAGTATAGTGAGCTTTGGAAAGATACAAGTTTGGCAAAATAAGGCCAGAAACGATCCCTAACTTGGCTGTGCTAGAGATTTTTATGAATTTGACCAATCTGTCCCAGATTTTACAACTAGGATGCATTTAATGGATAAACCCCAATGTATGCTCTGGCATACACTTACCTAATGATTACATCGTTTTTAAGTTAAAAAGACACTATAGGCACCAAAACAACTTTAGCTTAAAGGGACACTCCAGTGCGAAGAATATAAAGCTGTATTTCTGGCACTATTGCTCCCCCCCCCCCCCCTTCCCATAAGTCAAGGGTTAAAAAACCTTTATTTACTTACCTGATCGCAGCCGGTTTTCTAGAAAGTGTAAAGTGTTACATTGTCAAAGAAAATGAACATTGTTGGACCACGACCACTACATTAAAAGGACACTATAGGCACCCAATGGTCTGGGTGCAGTGCTTCTCTCCCCTTAACGCTGCAAGTGTAAACATACATTGCAGGGTTAAGGCTGTCTCCCAGACAGTTTACCAAAACAATGCAGGTCTTGACTCAATACTTTCTTATGGGAAAGGCCTAATACGCTTGGTGCTCTGTCAATACGCTGTCAATTGTAGAGGTGAAAAAAGTATTTTTATTTTTTTAAATCCTTTATTAGGAGGGTTGTTGTTGGGGCAAAATACACTTTTGTGTTGAAAACACTATGGTGTTCATTTAAGATGCAGTGGTTTTGGCGTTTAGAATGAACCTTGAATAGAAGTTTAAAAAAAAAATTATCAAAAAAATAAATGTATGGATCTTAATGCCCTAAGAACTAGTGACATGTTAGGACTGTAACAATAACAAGGCATATAGCTTTGCCTTCTCCATAAGAGGTTAGGAATTAAAGAAGCAAATCTGGTACAATTATTCCCTTAAACACTTATCAGATATATTCTGTGTAGGAGCTGAATTTAAATATATATATATATATATATATATATATATATATATATATATATATATATATATATATAGAAAGTATCTAAATGCCAAGCTATAAATTAAATAACAATCTGCCAAAAAAAGCACATTATAATAGCACCTTTAAAAATTCTAAAATAAATTTATATAAAGTTAAATTGGATATATTTATATTGTGATTACATAAATATGCAGCTCATTTTCTTTGGATATATGCTCACTGTAAATATGTAATGATGGTACGTGATTCATTCTTATAGAATTGTTTTTAAGCCAGTTATTAAGATTCCTTACAAATCACCACATTTAATAGCTTTTCTGCAACTGGAGCTTTATGCTGTGTTTTCTTAAATATCTTATATATATTTATGGATTTATTAAACAGCACAATTATGTGTATTATTTTTGTAGAATTCATTCAAAAAAAAAAAAGTTTTATTACAGGAATTTATTCCCTAATGGCAGCGTTGACCATAATTGATGTGGGCATTCATGGAAGAACAGTTGGATCCACTTAGGTATTGATTAAAATGCACCCAAAATTGGCCAACCCTCTCAGGATCCTCCACACCCGTTTATCCAACCAAGGTCAATTGCAAAATGTGTTTCCAAAGTACTGTTACTACGAGCCCATTGCAATCAGTTATCCTAGTGGGCTTCACTACCTAAACATAATATCTAGTGAAACGGGTGCTCAATTTGACTGGACCACTAGATTAATATTAGCAGGCTTTAGAGAATCAATCCAAGTACCTTAATCTCTGCTTTTAGTGAATAATTCCTTTGGAAGTGAATTGAAAATCCAGTGCTATTCGATGACATTTAAAAAAATAAATAAAAATGTAATGGATTCCATGGAATAACAGTGGCAGTTTTAAATGTTTAAATATTCACTTATGAATCAATCTAGTTCTAAGAGAGTGATTAAGTGCTGTGTTAGGTCATTGTTTGCACGTGTGTATTACCTCTTCAATGTGTAATCAAAATAACAGTGCAAAATGCTAGTAATTTATGAATGTTCTCTATGTACATCTCTGCAAGAAATAAAGAATTTAATGTTTTAAAAGCCATACCTTGTACCTTATTTTAAGCTTATGTGACCTTATGTTCAAGGTCATCTTTTCTTTCCAGCAACCCATCAAATAAAAATACAATTCTTGACTTAAACACTATAAAGTCAAGTTTGCTAATAAGCGCAGGACTTCTCTTTTTGTATTTGTATTTACTTTGTATCACACAGCCTGGTTTCCTTGCTGCTTAAGCGCAGGACTTCTCTTTTTGTATTTGTATTTACTTTGTATCACACAGCCTGGTTACAATGCTGCTACCCATCCCATGTGTTCCCTATTAAGGGTTAATAAGTAAAGGGGTGTATATAAAAAATACCCCTTTCTGTCTCATTAGAGATATCTTTGCCAGAAGCTCAAGGAAGCAGGCTGAAGGGTCAGTGTTAGGACCCGCTTAGGGGGGGTCTGCCTTGACGTTGGCAGGCGGGCATCCCTCCAATGGCCATTGGAGCAACTAAATGACCTCCATTTGTCTAAATATACATAGGGATTAAGGAAAAAGCGCAAGTAACATTTTCTTTTCTTTGGTTTTTACTATATATTGGGGCTGATGTGTGTTGTAGTCCTTGCAGCTTAAGCGCAGGACTTCTCTTTTTGTATTTGTATTTACTTTGTATCACACAGCCTGGTTACAATGCTGCTACCCATCCCATGTGTTCCCTATTAAGGGTTAATAAGTAAAGGGGTGTATATAAAAAATACCCCTTTCTGTCTCATTAGAGATATCTTTGCCAGAAGCTCAAGGAAGCAGGCTGAAGGGTCAGTGTTAGGACCCGCTTAGGGGGGGTCTGCCTTGACGTTGGCAGGCGGGCATCCCTCCAATGGCCATTGGAGCAACTAAATGACCTCCATTTGTCTAAATATACATAGGGATTAAGGAAAAAGCGCAAGTAACATTTTCTTTTCTTTGGTTTTTACTATATATTGGGGCTGATGTGTGTTGTAGTCCTTGCAGCTTAAGCGCAGGACTTCTCTTTTTGTATTTGTATTTACTTTGTATCACACAGCCTGGTTACAATGCTGCTACCCATCCCATGTGTTCCCTATTAAGGGTTAATAAGTAAAGGGGTGTATATAAAAAATACCCCTTTCTGTCTCATTAGAGATATCTTTGCCAGAAGCTCAAGGAAGCAGGCTGAAGGGTCAGTGTTAGGACCCGCTTAGGGGGGGTCTGCCTTGACGTTGGCAGGCGGGCATCCCTCCAATGGCCATTGGAGCAACTAAATGACCTCCATTTGTCTAAATATACATAGGGATTAAGGAAAAAGCGCAAGTAACATTTTCTTTTCTTTGGTTTTTACTATATATTGGGGCTGATGTGTGTTGTAGTCCTTGCAGCTTAAGCGCAGGACTTCTCTTTTTGTATTTGTATTTACTTTGTATCACACAGCCTGGTTACAATGCTGCTACCCATCCCATGTGTTCCCTATTAAGGGTTAATAAGTAAAGGGGTGTATATAAAAAATACCCCTTTCTGTCTCATTAGAGATATCTTTGCCAGAAGCTCAAGGAAGCAGGCTGAAGGGTCAGTGTTAGGACCCGCTTAGGGGGGGTCTGCCTTGACGTTGGCAGGCGGGCATCCCTCCAATGGCCATTGGAGCAACTAAATGACCTCCATTTGTCTAAATATACATAGGGATTAAGGAAAAAGCGCAAGTAACATTTTCTTTTCTTTGGTTTTTACTATATATTGGGGCTGATGTGTGTTGTAGTCCTTGCAGCTTAAGCGCAGGACTTCTCTTTTTGTATTTGTATTTACTTTGTATCACACAGCCTGGTTACAATGCTGCTACCCATCCCATGTGTTCCCTATTAAGGGTTAATAAGTAAAGGGGTGTATATAAAAAATACCCCTTTCTGTCTCATTAGAGATATCTTTGCCAGAAGCTCAAGGAAGCAGGCTGAAGGGTCAGTGTTAGGACCCGCTTAGGGGGGGTCTGCCTTGACGTTGGCAGGCGGGCATCCCTCCAATGGCCATTGGAGCAACTAAATGACCTCCATTTGTCTAAATATACATAGGGATTAAGGAAAAAGCGCAAGTAACATTTTCTTTTCTTTGGTTTTTACTATATATTGGGGCTGATGTGTGTTGTACTCCTTGCTGCTGCTTAACTTGTATTAAGTTTGCTAATAAGCCTAAGCATTGTCGGCTAGGGTACTGTATTGCATGATTGAAATAAAAGGTTTTTTGATCCCTTTCACAACCACAGGTGGTGGGAACTTAATGAGCAATGGACATGGCATACTCTAGAGCAGCGTTTCCCAATAAGTGTTCCGCGGAGAAAATTGGGTTTCCGCTGTGATTTGCTCAAGCATTTAGGGCCACCCGATGGGTATCGCTAAACAGGGGTCCGGTCAGGTGCCGCAGGTGTCTAACACCGCGACCGGACCCCTGATGAATGGGATACTGGGAGGAAGTGACAGCACTTCCTCCCAGACAGAGCGCACAAGCTGGAGGGAGAGTGAGCAGCTGCCGACCTGGCACACCATCCTCAGCCAGCAGCACTAAAGGAAAAAAGGTAAGTTGTGCATGTGCCTGTGTGTGAATCTATCTGTATATGCCAGTTTGTGTATCATGATATTGATACCGGAGAAACTGACGGCCAAGCACAGAGAGATGGACACAGGTTTCTTCAGGAAGGAAGAGATTCTTTATTCGGTTCACCGATCGGGACTCAGAGGGAATAATGTCACCAAAATACAGCAAGTTCTGAGCCCCGGACAATAGTGCAGGCTCCTTATATAGGCATATAACTCCTCCCATATTAAGCTCCACCCGCACATTCTCTTGACCAATCAATACAAATAAGAATTAACTTCCTGCTTGACCGCATGGCCTGTCCAGCACAATGGAGGAGGGGAATACTACATCCTGTATTCTCGCACATGCTCCGTATACACTACTGATCGTATCTTGCCACGTGCAACTAACTGATCGATAAGTCAGCATATGCACGTACACATGCCACGTGGTAATCTCGGCCTACTAAATTTATTTTTACCGAGATTCCACCACATTCCCCCCTTTGATGCCTCTTGATATTTCACAATTACTTGAGGCATCACTTAACCTTGGTTTGCATACACCTCAGGTTACCATGAACCAGACCAGACTTTTCCTATGATGTGAATCCCTCAACACTCCTCTTCCTGCATTGGTTCTCCCTGATCTAGAGCCTTATATTTATATATGGCCATTATCTGTGCTGCAGCCTTCCTTTCTGCTATATTTTCTATCAGGCTTTGCACAGACCTAACTACTAAGGGGATAAGACATGGCAGGAGTAGACACAACATTAAAATCAGTAGGACTCCGCCTACCAATGCCTTAAGCCCTGCAAACTGCTCATACCAGTTACCAAACCAACTGCTTGGATTGTACCCTTTCCATACCTGAGTAGGCACATGTGCTAGTTTAACCATATGGCTAGTAAGCTCAGCTATTGCTTGCCCTTCGTCATCTATTTGAAGACAGCAATTGCTCAGGTTAAACTTCCCACATACACCTCCCTCTACTGCCAATAGGTAATCCAAGGCTAATCTATTT
The DNA here is from genome assembly GCF_036172605.1 of Pelobates fuscus. NCBI lineage: Eukaryota > Metazoa > Chordata > Amphibia > Anura > Pelobatidae > Pelobates > Pelobates fuscus. Next base: position 46,867,052 of record NC_086326.1, read on the forward strand.
TGGTACACTGCTGTCCTCATCCTGGTATTATGCTTTGCTAGAAGATTGAGCGCTTGTGAGGTCTCATAAGTAATAATCTCAACCACCGCCTGTAATCTTATAATACGGTTGAGCATATAAATTGGGGTTCTATATCCAAAGGTACCATCCTCTGCCCACGTGGCTGGCCCATAATAATCTATAATTCGCTGGGGAGGCCATTCATTATCTTCCCAGGCGCCTATCTCTATGGGTCCCCTTTTCTTCCTATGATTCACATCATACACTTTAACACCTAAAGTCTCACCTGTTTCAATAGGTAACAAGAAGAAGGATGGTTTGAGCATACCCAACACACATGCCCCTTCCCAGTCCTGTGGCAACTCCGAATAGGCCTTCTTACCACAGATCCAGTACAAATTTGCTGGGGCTCTCCAACTAGATGTGATGGATAAATCAAACCACACGTCCTTTAAATTGGCATATCTTGCAAACGGGTTAGATGGTTCTGAGACATTTGAAGCCGACCACCAAGTTGTATTCTTTGTATCATCATCATAAGCTTTTTGCCCTAGACAGGTTAATTCTCCTACAGAAGTATTATACATCATTCCTTTCCTTGCTATGCAAACATAACCTATGATGGAGGTCTTTAATCTCCACTCAGATTTACCTCTAACACTCATCTGATAATCGGCTTGTGAAGATATCAATTGGTCAACTGCCTCAGAACCGGACATTACCTCCTTTGCTTCCCAAGGCCATTGGTCTCCCATGTTAGTACCTCCACACACATAGCAGTTGGTAACATTAAGACTACCAGCAATACTTTCAGCTAAATCAATGAACAGGTTTTTAGCGTTATGGGGGATCTTATTATCTATACTCATCTCTTCATAAAAGGAATGGTATACCTGATGAGTTTGGGAGGTTACCGTATCGGTCTCTATCCCTATAAACAATACTGTCCCAGGGTCTAAACCCGTCCCATATATTTGAAACCCAAATAAATTACCATATCTATCCAAGAATTGGTCAGGATTATTTATAAGAATATGGACTGGATTGCATTCCATAGACTTACAGTATGGATTGGTAGGCAACTTAGTCACAATCATGTCCTTGTCTGCTGTCTGTCCCCAAGTTGCCCACCCCACACAAGACCAATATGGGCAAAAGTTGTATTCTCTATTTGGGCATCTAGGACTCACATACTTATTTTTACTACTGGGACAAATATATTTATCATTAGACCCATACGTTCTCTCCCATCTAAGATCCCCACATACATTCCACGGCTTTCTACCACTTGATATTGCCTTACATGCATCAAATAGCAGAACACCCGAAGAATGTACGGATTCTAATACCATTTTATTTATTAGGGTCCCCTGAGGATCTCCATTCCTGAGAGTCAACCAAATTGTACGGGGTTGATACTCTGGACTGAAGCACTTAGGTTCTCCTACTCCTAAATGGCACACACTATACTCTATATTTAAGTATCTACATCTTGATACATCTCCTTTACACTCGTATTGCGAATGCCAAATTAGGGTCTGGGAAATATGGTTACCTGTTCTTGTAGTATTAATGCATACCTCACAGCTAGGAGTGTCGGTACCTCTACCTTCCTGAATATAAAAATACATATATAAAAACATTATCAGAAACACATCTTTCGTCGGCATCCTCAGTCTTCGTCCGTGCGATGGCACCTCAGCTTCCAGGATGTAAGGGCTGCAGGGAATGGAGTTCTGCTCGTCTTCACAGGGGTCCCTTCAAGACTTTTCCTGACTTTTAAATCACTCGTTGGTGAGCGGACAGGCTTTATTATGGCCGTCTCACTCACTTACCAATCTCTGAAACAATAAAATTTGTAATCCACAAGGTTCCTCGTCACTCCGACTGAGTCGTGCGCTTTAACCGGATCTTGCAGGGATTCTCTGGGTCTGCTGTAACTTGCCAAGAATCGACCGCTGCTGGTTTAACCCTGGAGTGATGTATCCACGGAGTCACTTCGGCCACTTTTATCGCTGTAGGGGTAGACAAAAGAACAACATAAGGACCTCTCCACTTGGGCCCTAACGGTACATTATTCCACTCTTTAATCCACACTTGGTCTCCTGGGTGGTAACTATGAACTGGGGGATAAATATTCACAGGTAATCTATCTTGTACCCATTTCTGTACCTCCTCCATAGTCTTACCCAACTCTACAACCTGCTGCCGAGTAATTCCTTCTCCCAACTGACTCAAATCCCCCGCCCATACATGATTTCAAAAGGAGAGAGGCCCATCCTTCTGGTAGGTGTACTGCGGATTCGTAACAGAGCTATGGGCAAAATAATGTTCCACTTAAGTTGGGTTTCCTGACACATTTTTGCCAACTGGTTCTTAATAGTTCTATTCATTCTCTCTACCTTACCAGAACTCTGAGGTCTATATGCCGTATGAAGTCTCCACTTTATACCAAGCATATGAGTCAGCTGTTGTAGGCACTGATGAACAAAAGCTGGACCATTGTCCGATCCTATAGAGCAGGGTAGTCCATATCGAGGTATTATTTCTCGTAGCAGGAATCTCACAACTTCTCCTGCTTTCTCTGTACGAGTAGGACATGCTTCTACCCAGCCTGAATAGGTGCAATAGGTAGCGATGTCCACCAGATTTAGGCATTACTGTATAATAGGTAGCCCCGCCCGGAATTAAAGCAAGCAGGTTATACGGATTGGGCACAACTGGATGTATACTAACAACCGCATCATTGACTGCTCTCAAGTCCTGCACAGGGCGATACTCATCTGTACCGGGCTTTTGAACAGGCAGCAATGGGGTGTTCCAGGGGGAAGTACAGAATTTTAGGATACCATACCGTATGAACTTATCCAGATAAGATTGAATGTTCTTCTTAGCCTTCTGCAGAATGTGATATTGTCGTAGGCTCACTGGATAAACCCCAAGTTTTAGTTCGATTTTAATAGGTGGAATATTGCGGGCCAGTCCTGGTGGGTTGTTCTCTGCCCTAACTCCTGGTATGTTGAATAAGGATTCATCACTCCTAGGGTTTTGGCTAGTCAACGCTGTATAAAGTCGCCACTCTTCTTCCTTTGGTATGGATAATGTCATAATACCTGAAGGTCCATTAAACTTTAAGGATGTTGTTCCGTTTGGTAGGAACGTAATCTGCGCTTGTAATTTGGATAGCATATCACGTCCCAGCAATTGGACTGGACATTCAGGCATATAAAGGAATTGATGTTTTACTACGTGGCCTCCCAATGTACAGAGTCGACTTTTAAGAACCGGTTTTGCAGCACTTCTTCCAGTTGCTCCTATTACGGTAATAGTTCTTCCAGATGGAGGAGCAACTAGGTTAGTCACCACCGAATGTTCAGCTGAGCTTTCTTCCTGGACACCTTGTATCCTGCCTTCCAAAGAATGTGCAGTAAATCATATGTTGCTTGCTGGCATATCTCTTTTGTAACTGGCGCTATCAACAAATCATCTACGTATTGTAGTAATACACATTCTCCTGGGATGGACTTGAAGTCTAGTAAGTCCTGACTTAATGCTGATCCAAATAGGGTAGGTGAATTTTTAAACCCTTGGGGCAATCTTGTCCAAGTCATCTGGCGTTTCGAGCCCGTTACAGCATTTCCCCATTGGAATGCAAAGATACACTGGCTTTCTGTAGCAATTCGTAGGCAAAAGAAGGCATCTTTAAGGTCCAAAACTGTAAAGTAAGTAGCCCCACCCGGAATTAAGGCAAGCAGGTTATATGGATTGGGCACAACTGGATGTATACTTACTACCGCATCATTGACTGCTCTTAAGTCCTGCACAGGGCGATACTCATCTGTCCCAGGCTTTTGAACAGGCAACAATGGGGTGTTCCAGGGGGAAGTACAGAATTTTAGGATACCATACCTTATGAACTTATCCAAATAAGACTGTATGTTCTTCTTTGCCTTTTGGGGAATATGGTATTGTCTTAGGCTCACTGGTTAAACCCCAAGTTTTAGTTCAATCCGTATAGGTGGGATATTGCGAGCAAGTCCTGGCGGGTTACTCTCTGCCCACACTCCTGGTATATTAAACAAGGATTCATCACTCCTAGGGTTTTGGCTGGTCAACACTGTATAAAGTCGCCACTCTTCTTCTTTCGGTATTGATATTGACATTATACCTGAGGGTCCATTAAACTTCAAGGATATCGTTCCGTTAGGCAGAAATGTTATCTGTGCTTGTAACTTCGATAACAAATCTCGTCCTAGAAGTTGGACTGGACATTCAGGCATGCAAAGGAACTGATGTTTTACTACGTGGCCTCCCAGTGTACAGAGTCGACTTTTAAGAACCGGTTTTGCAGCACTTCTTCCAGTTGCTCCTATTACGGTAATAGTTCTTCCAGATGGAGGAGCAACTAGGTTAGTCACCACCGAATGTTCAGCACCAGTGTCGATCATGAATGCACTCCTTTTTCCCCCTATTGATACATCGACCATAGGCTCCGCTCGACCAAGGGGGATGGAGCCCGGTCGGTATCAATAGTCCTCCATGACTGTGTCAGCCAATCCTACAAAGTCCCTACCTTCTCTATCGCGGGACCTTTGCGCTGCGGGATAATATCTATCCTCTCTTACACTTCCTCTGTTACCATTACTCCCTCCGGGACCTCCTCTACCTCTCGCTCTGCCTCTAAAGTTTCCATAACCTGCCCTGGGTGGATCTCTCTCGTACTGCTCTCTTTTCGGACACTCGCTTCTCCAATGCCCTTCTTCTCTGCAATACGCGCACTGATTCCTACTCAGGGGCTCCCTATTCCACCTACTATCGCCTTCCTCTTTCTTACTTTCTGATTCCCTATTCATGTACACCTTATTTGCTACCTCCATTAGTTGCGTGATGGACATTCCTGCAAACCCTTCTAACTTCTGTAGCTTGCGCTTAATATCCCCGTAGGCTTGGCTGACAAAGGCAGAGTTTACCATTCGAGAATTCTCGGTGTCTTCCGGATTAAAGGGGGTATACAAGCGGTATGCCTCCAATAATCGGTCATAAAAGACACTGGGCGCTTCATCACTTTTCTGAATCACCTCAACTGTCTTCGACATATTTATGGCTTTCTTCCCTCCGGCTTTCATGCCAGCAATTATAGCATCTCTATAGGCCTTTAGATGACGCATATCTGCGCCATTAACATTCCATTCGGGATCGGTATTAGGATAATGAGTTGCGGCCCATGCTGCTGGATTGGCTTGATTTAAAGTACGGGCTTCTTCCTCTAGCGCTTTAATGGCCGCTTGATTAATCCTAGTCCTCTCCTCATTATTAAACAATGTCATTAATAATTGCTGGCAATCAGCCCAGGTTGGATTATGCGTCTGGACTATCGAGGTGAACAGGTCGGTCATGGCTTGTGGTTTCTCAGTATACGAGGAATTGTGGGTCTTCCAATTCAAGAGATCGGTAGTCGTGAACGGGACATATACGAAGACTGGGTCAGCATACACCATTTGACCTGTGGCATCAAGATAGGCTGACCCAGGATTCAAACGAAGAGGCATCTGATAATGTTTGGGTCGTTGGGTACCGGTCAGTTGTCGGGTTAGTATAGGGCTACGTGGAGGGGCGTCGGTTAGAGGTTCCGGTCGGGGCATGAGGATGTAGAAGCTTGATTTTGGGGAAGGTCGGTAAATAGAATATTCCGAGCCGGGCTAGAAGAAGCCTGACCGGAAGCTTGAATTGGCGCCAAATCAGGATATATGGGTTTAACGGGGGTTGGTACCGGAAGGGGAGGTTTAGTAACGGGTGGGATGGATTCTGAGCTGGAGGAGGAAGTAGATGGGGACAACGGACGAGTAGGTGTGGAACTTCCTGTACTTGTATCACTTCCCTCTACAGGGAAGTAAGGGGGCGGCATAGGGATCTCGGACTCAGGGGGCGTGTCCAAAATGGGCTTAACCGTAGTCCTAGTGGACAAACAAGTCTTGGCCACCATGAGGTGACATTGCTCCTCGTGGCATATCCGGATCCATCTTGGCGAGTCGTTTACGGCCTGCCTCCAACAATCAATGTATGGAAACTCCGTAAAGTTCAGGCCTACCTGATACAGCCACGTGTACACGCTGTACCAGATTTGGATCTAAACTGCCACGTGGCGGCCATGCCGCAACCAAAGTAGGCCACTCCCTAGTGCACAAAGTGACCAAACGTACAGAAGACATTTTAACCCCCAAATACCATTTTGTAAATCCCTTTTTAAAATTCTTCACCATACAACCTAAGGGATCCAAAATCGTCGACTCCGACGCGCCCATACTTATCAATGGAGCGTCGTTGACAACAAATGCTATACACACACTTTATTCAACAGTCACACCCGTTTCTTCCGGCAACAGCACCACGTGGTACAGTTACCAAGTGAAACGTACACAATAACACGATAAAAAACACTCAGGGAATTCCCGTACACACACAGCTGTTACACCAGTCACTAAGTAATCAATATTATGCCCTTTGGCGAAACTATACAGTCACCCACGCTATAATTCTCTATATATGAATTACCCGTCTATAACATACCCCAGTAACATCGTCTTTTACAAACAGCAGTTACAGTACGGTTAGCATAGGTCAAAGTACAATTTAAAGTCACAATACAATTATTAGTGGTTATGGTGTTAGACATGCAATAAACGACAATGATTAGTACTTATATACAGTGTCAGTAAATATACAGGGTTATGGTACCGTGCACTATAATACAGCAACACACTATTAACACTCTCGCTAGACGGCTGAGCTCGCGCTATCTAACAAGATATACACTTTACTAACAATCTTTAACACATATACAATCCCAACTAAACTATTGGCCAGTACCTTGATGGACTACCTAAAACTATCTACATCCGTTTTGGTTAGCCACACTGCCCAAGCACCACATATAGCGAACTAGAGGGCGGAATTTACAACAGAACCCTTTTAGTCTTTCTACTCTATCAAAGGTCTAGTGGGTTCCAAATTTACACGCCTTCCCACTTAGCTAAGATAGGTTGAGAGCTAGCAAACGATAATGTACATCAGAGTCTGCTTAGTCTCCCGGTCCCTCCGACCTAGCAAACGTAATATACACCCTAGAACGCTAGTCTAGACAAGACACCGGTGTCCGGCTAGGGCTATTTACACAGAACCCCGCCTGACTCCAAACCAAACCAAACGGTCTTACTAAAGAGCGTTCGATTGAGCGGTGCGCCTTCGCTCCTTCCCTCCGACAGAGGGGGCAGATTCCATACACAGATTTAACCCCTTATGGGCCTACCGCACAATCGGTATACCCCTAGTGGGTCCGCCGTCTAAAACAGCGGTCGTCTTACCTCCTCGTTCCTGAGCCTGAGTTCACACTCATCGACGGGGACACCCCAGCACTTACTACGTAGAGGCCGATCTCCTGGACAACAGACCAGTGGCGCCGAGACGAAGGGAGGTCCACGCAGAAGTTCAGGGGTGCAGCCGTAGAGAACGTGGGCAAAGATAGACCGTCTCACGCCTCTGCTTCTCAGCTACAGTTGAACGATGAGCTTCCCGGCCAATGCACCAAATGATACCGGAGAAACTGACGGAAGCCAAGCACAGAGAGATGGACACAGGTTTCTTCAGGAAGGAAGAGATTCTTTATTCGGTTCACCGATCGGGACTCAGAGGGACTAATGTCACCAAAATACAGCAAGTTCTGAGCCCCGGGAGTGCAGGCTCCTTATATAGGCATATAACTCCTCCCATATTAAGCTCCACCCGCACATTCTCTTGACCAATCAATACAAATAAGAATTAACTTCCTGCTTGACCGCATGGCCTGTCCAGCACAATGGAGGAGGGGAATACTACATCCTGTATTCTCGCACATGCTCCGTATACACTACTGATCGTATCTTGCCACGTGCAACTAACTGATCGATAAGTCAGCATATGCACGTACACATGCCACGTGGTAATCTCGGCCTACTAAATTTATTTTTACCGAGATTCCACCACATTCCCCCCTTTGATGCCTCTTGATATTTCACAATTACTTGAGGCATCACTTAACCTTGGTTTGCATACACCTCAGGTTACCATGAACCAGACCAGACTTTTCCTATGATGTGAATCCCTCAACACTCCTCTTCCTGCATTGGTTCTCCCTGATCTAGAGCCTTATATTTATATATGGCCATTATCTGTGCTGCAGCCTTCCTTTCTGCTATATTTTCTATCAGGCTTTGCACAGACCTAACTACTAAGGGGATAAGACATGGCAGGAGTAGACACAACATTAAAATCAGTAGGACTCCGCCTACCAATGCCTTAAGCCCTGCAAACTGCTCATACCAGTTACCAAACCAACTGCTTGGATTGTACCCTTTCCATACCTGAGTAGGCACATGTGCTAGTTTAACCATATGGCTAGTAAGCTCAGCTATTGCTTGCCCTTCGTCATCTATTTGAAGACAGCAATTGCTCAGGTTAAACTTCCCACATACACCTCCCTCTACTGCCAATAGGTAATCCAAGGCTAATCTATTTTGGTACACTGCTGTCCTCATCCTGGTATTATGCTTTGCTAGAAGATTGAGCGCTTGTGAGGGGAATACTACATCCTGTATTCTCGCACATGCTCCGTACACATGCCACGTGGTAATCTTGGCCTACTAAATTTATTTTTACCGAGATTCCACCACAATATGTCAGTGTGTGCATATGTGTATACAAACACAGATACACACTTTAACACACTGATACACACATTGACATACCGGCACATACAAACAGATACACACCTTGACACACTGTATCTGTGTGTCAAATACAAACCCCTTGATACAGACACACACCAGCACATAAAAAAAAAAAAGGTTTATGCAACACGATATCTTCAAGAGTCTCGGAGTATATAGACACACTACTACAACCCCTGGTGTTAAAAAATCCATCGCATTTAAAGGACACTATTCACACTCTACAGGCACTTAACAATATAAAATGGGACGCAAATTTTCATCTAGTCACTAGCGACGTGACATCTCTATATACTATTATTCCCCACAACATAGGAATTAAAGCAGTACAATACTTTTTAAATAAAGCCAATTTCCACGAAGATCAAATCCAATTTATTTTGGAAGGTATTTACCTCATTCTTACTAATAATTTATTTTGGTATAACGATACGTTCTACCTCCAAATAAGAGGTACGGCGATGGGCACCAAATTCGCACCCAGTTATGCTAATTTATTTATGGCATACTGGGAAGAGCACGTCATATTTTCTGAACATCCCTGGGTGTCGAATTTGGTGTCCTATCGCCGTTACATCGACGACATACTCTTTATCTGGAACGGCCCAACTGAACTTTTAGATATGTTCAACTCTTTCCTGAGTGACAATGACTGGGGCATCGCACTAACTACCACACACAGCCAAACAGACATTCACTTCTTAGATCTCCATATTTTCATACAAAACAACTCCTTTACCACCAAAAATGTATTTAAAACGGTAGACGCCAATGGATATATCGAAAAAAAACAGCTGCCACCACAAACCATGGCTACAGAACGCACCAAAAGGCCAATTCTTAAGAATCAGACGAAACTGCACTAATAATGAAGATTATATACAACAAGCCATGAAAATAAAAGAACAATTCGTCGAGAAAGGATATAAGGAAGAACAACTAACTTTAGAATTAGAAGTCCAAAAGAAGTCACGTTCAGAATCAGGACCCTTGAGGACATTTGTGCCTATTCTTCACAAGACTTACAAGGTGATTTACACCTGTTCCAGCTGCACTTTACATACTATTGGACTTTGCTTCTTTCTACCTTCTGTTTTATCAAGAGCAATCCTTTATATATATATATATATATTTTGCATCAATAAATTTACTTTGAAGAAAGAATCCCTTTCTCTGCCGGTCCTGTTATCTCCAGAACGACCAAAGGAAGGACAGGGACGTCCTATTAAGTGTCCCACTGCAAAACTCATGGGAGCCATATGATTCTATTTGGCTCCCGGCTTGTGAGTAAATGACCTTTATTTTTTTCCCTTATATTTGCATATTGACTGTAATACACTATGTTTTTATGCTTTTATTTTAGGAAGCCTTAAGAAGTGTGATCCACCGTTGTATGTATTGTATTTATGCAACATTGCAGAATTTTTGATTGTTTTGATGTTGACACTATGTCAAAGGGTTCCACGGGAAAAATTGGGAACCCCTGCTGTAGAGCATTAGGAACAGTTTTGTATTCCAACGCTAGTGTCCCTTTAAAAGGTACCTCTCCTGCCACTTTCTTCTCTGCAATGGATTTCTCTTGTTATTTCATATACACATTGTGCTAGCAAAATCAATAGATAATGCACTTTTTTTTTTTAAATATATATCATCTATTATATTCCCCTCCACCAGCAGAAAAAAAAAACTTGAGGCATAATCCTCATTTATGTCTGACTGAATTAGAAAACACCTCCTGTATTTTGCGTATTTAAGAGGAGTCATGGCACGTGTGGTGAAGCCTTTCCAAACAGAGGCTGTTTATAGAAGAAGGTTGCCGCCCACAAAGGTGGGAAAATATCAGTGCTAGATCCATGTTATGGCAGGTATAAGAGAAGTATGGTAAAAACTCAAAGTTCCATAGAAGGTTAGTAAAATAAATAAAAAAAATTCAGAACTGCACATGGCACGGAGTGTAACATAATACATCCAATATCAATTAGAATTCTTAATTTTTCTCCTCTATATTAAAAAAGGTATTTGAAAGAGAAGATTGCAAAAAAAAAAAAAGGAATAGGAGCTTTTTTTCTATTACCTAGCAGTGGAATCTGTTGCAAGGTATTGAACAACTGTCTGCTGTGCATGTATGGCAGCTTTAACATTTTCTCCACGAGCAAGACTGGTGTAGCACATTTAGGCTGGGCACTACTGGCAAAGGCACTACAGCGCTATGGTGCTTGGATTGTTTTAAAAGGAGACATTAGGCAGCTTTGCAACAACATGCTACCTGCAGGAAACCATGGGTTATTTGTGAGCCATAGTAATGGAATACACAGTTGAAATCCAGGTAAACATTTAAAATTTATTAAATTTTTTGGTCAAAATAATTGAACAAATATATACAATCCCATTGTTTAACGTATGTTACGCATTTTTTCTGTGTGGTCAGGATTTTGGATTGCTGGCCAAAAAAAAAAAAAAACCTTTCAACTAGTCGGCATATGGAAATGGTGTCACAACCAATATACAGCATAGTTAATTTTTTTTTTCTTCTTCAAATGTTTTGTCTACAAAAGAAATTTAGTATCAACTAGGCCTAAGGTGAACAATAGTGACACTATTGACATTAATAATGGATGAGGTACATAATTTGTTCTTGCATATTACTGTAAGAATTCTTATTACTGACCATTTTTTTTTTTTAACCCTTAAACATCGTGGCTTTTGACATCTCAGCTGTTTTGGACTACTTTATACATTATGTTCTAAGACAGACATTGAGGAAAAACCAGCCACAACAACTGACATGCCAAAGTTTGCCATTTCTGTTGTAGGTCAACTTACCTCATCTGGGAGGCACAAAGAATCCTTGTTTTCATTCCCACTTGGCATATGTAAGCTTCCTACTCAAGTTCTTGGAAAGGACTACTTCGCTTTAGGAAACGGACATTCATTGTCAAGTGGTGGCATATAGTTAAACCTGTTTGTTCATTTGTAAGTATTTCTGGAAACATGGTTTGGCATATTCAAATTTTAAAGATGGGTATGAGGAATGATGCTGGATTTGACATGCAAAAATATGTATAAAAAAATAAAATAGAAAAGTTCATAGAAAAACAAAAACAAATAATGCACATAAGGTATTGTCTACCTAAAATTTTAAACAGTTTTGCATAATACTGTGCAAATTTCTTACTCTGATAAAGTCGTTTAGGCCGCAATGTTTGGAATAGCCAGGAGAAGCTATGGATTCATTTTAGAACAATGGCAGTTTGGGGAAACGGGGGAAAAAAAGCTGTATGCTGCATGAAGCCCAGATGTTTTAGGCAATCACGTGTGATTTACGGTGTTCACATATGCAATGAAGACAATGAAAAAGACTGACTACATATTTTCAGATTTAAAAACACTTTTTTTATACTTTGTTATTTTTATTAAGTGGTTTACACCAGATGGTGTGGTTATAGATACAGTGAGTAAATATACATGGAAAAAAAAAGTCTACTGACCCAACTCAAGTTCTATCTAAGTGCTCAAATGTAAAAACACCTAAGCCTAATTAAAAGGCCAGAGGAGGAATGTTACAGGCATATAACACAATTATGTTCTTAAAAAGGCCCAAACAGTACAGCAGAAAGAGAAATCACATTTTGATATTGTGTCCTCTGGTGTGAATTTTTGGTCTATGAACTGGAAAAGATAAAGCTCAGGGTTAAATACATGTTGAGCACTGGTCTTTTATGAGCGATGTCCATCACTTCTCCATTTAGTGGGCTTTCATGTGTGGGAAGTGAACCTTGCCGCCCTCCCTCCTCACTGAAGATAGGGCTCTACCATGAAATGAAATCCAGGTCAGCTTTCCTCTTTCTACAAAGGGAAGTGCATCCATGTGTTCTTTACTGGGAGGACAACATGGCCTGATCTTTTACAGATAAACAACTAGGTTTAACTATGCAAGAACAAGACTTTGTCCTCAAAAAATGCCATCTTTAGTTAACTTTGTCCTGAAATATATACAAATTATTGGTGGCGGCAACAGCAATGATGTTCTCTTTTGGATGCCATGCTGTATGTAGAATCTTTTTGTTGAAGTCTAGGCTGTCAACGTTTATTTCATCCTTCTTCCTCTTACCACCTGTACACACTTTCCGTGGCTTTAAGATGGCACGTGGTTTGCTGCTCTCTCTTGATGCTTCCAATGTTATATCCCTACGTGTGTTTCTGTCAAACATTCTGAAGAAGTTGTTGTAGGAACCGGTCATAATTGCACTGCAGAAAAACAAAAAACAAAATCATTGTCATGGTCACAATACCTTGTTCATCATGTTCTATCATATATCTCAACTATAAATTGTAAAACCATAGTGCTCCTACAAACAGATTTTCTGTTTGGTTACAGATATGGCAGTAGCTAAATGGCTTAATAGTGTTTTACAATTGTCCATTAATTTTATCGGCAGATGCACAGTAGCGGATTTGTGTCACACATAATGCTTTTCTGAACTTTTTGCTGCATCCCAGTAATCTTAGATTTCTCATCTGTTAAAGGAACACTATAAGGTCAGGAACACAAACATGTATTCCTGACCCTATAGTGTTAAATCTACCATCTAGCCCCCCCCCCCCCGTCTCTCTAAATATAGTAAAATCTTGCATTCAAGTCTGCAGCTGCTGCCTCTGCCCCTAAACTGCCAGCTGACATCATCAGAAGTGGTGATTTGAGCTAATCACAATGCTTCCCCATAGGATTGGCTGAGACTGTCAAGGAGCCAGATCAGGGGCAGAGCCAGCACAAGTCAAAAACAGCCCTGGCCAATCAGCATCTCCTCATAGAGATGTATTGAATCAATGCAGCTCTATGAGGAAAGTGCAGTGTCTGCTTACGGAGGGTGGAAACACTGAATGGCAGTGCTGCACACTAGGCAGCCCTGCCCCAGGAAGCACCTCTAGTAGCCGAGGAGTGGCCAGTGGAGTTATCACTAGGCTGTAATGTAATCACTGCATTTTCTCCGAAAAGAGTGTTTATTGCAAAAAGCCTGAAGGGAATGATTCTACTCACAACAAATACAATAAGCTGTAGTTGTTATGGTGACTATAGTGTCCCTTTAAATTGCATTCCATGCAGTTTCCACAATATCCTGAGGTATTACTGCTAAAACATGGGATTTACTCACCTTTTTAGTTAATTTTATATATATATATATATATATATATATATATATATTTTTTTTTTTTTTTTTTTTTTTTTGCAATGCAGATTTTAATACAAATTGTCACTTAAAATAACCTGGTTACACCCCCTTGGCTTTTCAAGCAGGCAACAGATCCTGTAATTTCCTGGTTTCGTTAGCTCAGTGAAGCTAGACACAAGACACAGCAATTGCTCTGCTCAGAGCACCTGCCTTGCAAAGACTACTTTTTTTTATTATTTCATATAGCGCCAACAAATCCCGCAGCGCTTTACAGTGGGTGGACGAACAGACATGTAGTAGTAACCAGACAAGTTTGACACACAGGAACAGAGGGGTTGAGAACCCTGCTCAATGAGCTTACATGCTAGAGGGAGTGGGGTAAAGTGACACAAAAGGTAAGGATAGTATTAGACTAATGACAGTTGCAAGAGATGAATTAACAGTTTAATTGATACGCTTTTATGAAGTGGGTTTTTAATGATTTTTTTTAAGGAGTAGAGACTGTGTGAGCATCTAACGGAGGAGGAAAGTGAGTTCCACAGGAACGGCGCAGCCCTCGAGAAGTTTTGAAGGTGAGCATCAGAGGTGGGAGTACGGACAGAAGATAGACGCAAGTCTTCAGCAGATCGTAAGGGCCTAGACGGGACATACTTGTGTATTAGGGAGGACTAACAGAAGGGTGATGCGTGGGAGGTGCGGGCAGACAGGAAGATGAGCCTCGCCGCCGCATTCATTATGGACGGCAACGGCGCAAGTTGGGAGCACGTAAGACCACTGAGAAGCGGATTACAGTAGTCAGGCGAGAGGAATGGACCAGCACCTTAGTCGCATCTGGCATTAAGTAGGGTCGGATGCGTGCAATGTTTTTGAGATGGAAGCGACAGGATTTGGCGATAGACTGAACATGAGGCGGGAAGTAGAGGTCAGAGTCAAAAAGAACATCTAGGCAGTGAGCTGATGGTAGCACTGTTGACTTGGATGGAGACAGACACGAGTAGCAACACTTGAGGGAGGAAAGACCAGAATTTCATTGGGAAGTCAGTGATTGGACAGCCACAGGAAGTCTGGGCGGGGTTAGAAGAAGAAGATTTCCAAAGGCTACAGACAAGAGAACTGCAGCTTTTGCAGGCTGCTTTTTGATATAAACCCAATGAAAATGCATAATGAAATGCATGCAGGCTTTTATTTGGGGTATATCTACTAAAAAGTAATTTATAGATTTCATAATTGGACAGTGACTTTTTAGTGGGGTGGGTATGGTCATTGGAGTAAACAGGTCATCTTTAACCCCTTAAGGACACATGACAGAAATAATCCGTCATGATTCCCTTTTATTCCAGAAGTTGTGTCCTTAAGGGGTTAAATCCTATTCCACCAACTCTTTCATGAAATGCGATGCCAGAAGTGTGGATAATGTTATTTGATTAAAAGCTTTCCATGTTGGAGTTAAAGCATCTTTACATGTTCCCTCTGAGGGAAAAATGTCTGTAACCCCTTAAGGACACATGACGTGTGACATGTCAGGATTCCCTTTTATTCCAGAAGTTTGGTCCTTAAGGGGTTAACACTATAGGGTCAGGAATACAGGTTTCTGTTCCTGACACTATAGTGCTCCTTTAACAGATTAGAAGTCTAAGAATCATGGGATGCAGCAAAAAGTTCAGAAAAGCATGTGTCTGACACAAATCAGCTACTATGCATCTGCCAGTAAATTTAACGGACGACTGTAAAAATACTATTAAGCGTGTTACGTCTGCACCTATTTTGAGCTCTGGAAGCTCTGATAGTATAGCAGTGATGCTCTGTATGTGATGAGTGCCTTGAGGGGTCCTGGCACTCAGTGCATATATAATAATATATATAAAAAAATAAACATAAAATGATCAATATTACCCCCCCCCCCCCCAGTGAATCATGGGGCTTCTGGGGGCGTCCCTAGCATGCCACATCATAAGGGGCCGGCTGGGGTCATCCAATCACAGCTTGCCCCATTAGCAATTTCATCCCAAGTGTGTTCCCCATTTCTCTGATTAGTGTGGATCTGCCTCCCTCTCTTCACTTGTGTTTTAGTGAGAGGGAGAGAGATCTGTGGTTTAGCTAGAGAGATTTAGGTATTTATAGGTAGGGATTTGTAAAATCTTGAGACCCAAAGACTCTTTTCAGAGCCATTAACCCCTGTCTTGCCAGTGATCACTATAATCACTGGCTCTTGCACAGCAGCACATTTCTGCTGTTTGTGCCTTTTTTTTTTTTTAGGGGTTCATTTTTTGAGACCCAAAAGCTCTTTTCAGAACGATTAACCCCTGTAAAGTGATTGTGATCGTGTCACATGGGTCACGGAAGTCAACCCGCGCTGAGCAGTCATATGCCACCCTTGCGCTAGAGTCTGACGCGTCTATGTCAGACTCGGACCCTGATAGGTGCTCAGATACATCATCACTAGATACAGTGTCTACTGCTAGTTATGTATCTGGTGATGTTGTATCTGTGCCTGCTAGTCCCCCTGCCAGGAGACGTGCTGCTCCAGCTGGCAGAACTGCTGAGTGGGTAGTGCCTCATCGCCAGAGGCCAGACATCCCATCCTTTACTGCAAATCTTGGCATTAATTTGGATGTCACAGGATTTAGCCCTCAGCAGTTTATGGAGGTGTTTCTGGGCGATGATGTATTGGGGAACATTGTCGCCCAAACTAATTTATATGCCCATCAATTCCGAGCTACAAATCCGGACTCTTTTTTGGCAAAGCAGCAATGGGCCCCCATCGATGTGCCAGAATTTAAAAGATTCTGGGCATTGACTATGCAGATGGGCATCATAAAGAAGCCCTCCATCCGCTCCTACTGGAGCAGTAGCCCCATCTGCTCTACCCCCATTTACTCCCAATGTATGTCGAGGAAGAGGTACGAAATGATTCTGCATTTCATGCACTTCAGCGACAACAGCCTGTGTCCCCCTAGGGAGCATCCCCAGTTTGACAGGCTGTATAAAATCCGCCCCCTGATTACCCACTTTGCTGCCAGGTTTGCAGAGGCTTATACACCTGGAAGGAATATATGGGTGGATGAATCCCTGATGAAGTATAAGGGAAGGCTGGGATTCAAGCAGTATGTTCCTTCCAAGCGCTCTAGGTATGGTGTAAAGATGTACAAGCTCTGTGATAGCGAGACTGGGTATACTCAGGCCTTCCGGGTGTAAGAGGGAAAGGATAGCCACCTTGACCCTCCAGGTTGCCCAGAACATATGGGAACCAGTGGCGAGATTGTCTGGGACCTGATATTCCCCCTGATGAACAAAGGGTACCACTTGTATACTGACAATTTTTATACAAGTGTCCCTTTGTTCAAGCTACTGTACCGTTTTGATACAGTAGCTTGCGGCACAATTAAAAAGAACAGCACAGGTTTCCCAGGACAACTTGCACGCACCCGGCTACGAAGGGGGGAGACCTCAGCTCTGCGCCAAGAGGAGCTGTTGGCAGTTAAGTACAGAGACAAGAAGGATGTGTACCTTCTTACCACCATCCACACTGAGGGAACTGTGGAGGTCCCTCTACGTGGCAGAGCTGAGAGAACGAGGAAGCCAGTGTGCATCAAGGCCTATAACTGTCATATGGGTGGGGTTGATCTGGCAGATCAGCTGCTGCAGCCCTACCTAATTATACGAAAGACAAGGGCCTGGTACAAAAAGGTTGCAATCTACCTAATGCAGATTGCAACCCACAACGCTTTCTTGTTGTTCAAAAAAGCAAACCCCGGGACGCAACTGAGATTTTTACAGTTTCAGCTCCAGATCATTTCGGGGATTTTGTACCGTGATGCACCTGTTCCCCGGGCGGTGATGGGAGAGAGCAGAGTTGGGGCTACACATTTTATTTTTAAAATTCCCCCTACTGCGGCAAAGCAGAATCCCCCAAAAAGATGCAGGGTCTGTTCTAAGAGGGGGCAGAGAAAAGATCGTGTATGTTACTGTCCTGATTGCCCTGGACAGCCTGGACTCTGCATTGGCGACTGCTTCAAACGATACCACACGCTGGTCCATTTTTTATTTATTTTTTAACATTTGCCGTTCAGCTTTTTTTTTGGTGTCTTTTTTATTTGGGGGGGGGTTTACATTTACCCCGTGCATGGGGGGCATGGGTGTCCTTAGGAGGCCTCGCAGAAAACAACCCGGGGTGTTTTCTTGCAATAACCAACAACGGGCTCTCCTAAATCACAGTCAAAAAGCGGTGTGCGTGTGTAAAATTGAGGATTGAACAGTTACCTCCACACACGTTCTTCAACTTTTTTTATTTTTTGTCTGGCTAAAAAAAGTTGCATCAAAGCACTCCACATGCAATACCTTGGGGCGTCTACGTTTCAAGTATGTACCCTTTTGTGGCGATATATAAAACTGGGGTATGTGATAAGCCCCAAGCTAAAGACAGGCCTATCAGAAGAAATACTCTCAATTTCAGCTCAAATTACAAGTCATAAAATTGTAACCGTACCTTCCCAAAATCCTGGCAAACCTATGCATGGGGGGGGGGGGGGGGGGGCATGGGTGTCCTTAAGGAGGCCTTGCAGAAAACAACCCGGGCTCTCCTAAATCACAGTCAAAAAGTGGTGTGCGTGTGTAAAATTGAGGATTGAACAGTTACCTCCACACACGTTCTTCAACTACTGTGGGGTGTAGACTATTCAAATATATGCACGCTCATGGCAAGAAAATACATTGAGATATCTGATAAGCCCCCCAAAAGGAAGATATGCAAACAAGATATGTAAAATGTGAAAAAAGCATATCAGACATTTTGCTTTGCACCCCCCCAGTGAACCCAACAAACGTATGCATGGGTGTTATCGCTGTACTCGGGAGATGATGCCGAGTACATATTGGGGTGTCCTTTGGCAGTAACACCTAACAGGAGCTTAGAATCTATGCCTAAAGTAGAATGTGCGAGTGAAAAATAACACCACAAAAACGTTTGACAGAGACTGGTGGTAGAATTAGTGCATGTAAAGTGTTGAAATGCCACCATGTGAAATGCCCTAGGGTGTGTACTTTTCAAAAACATACAGTTTGACGGAGGTGAATTACATTGGCCGGCTTCGACATGTTCCAACTGGTACATGGGAGCATGATGGCCAGCTGTTTTTTTTTTTTTTCCCAGCATATTTTACTTTTTTTATTCTAGTAAATTATATGATATGATGAAAATAATGGTATCTTTAGAATTAACATTTAATAGCGAGAAAAATGGTATACAATATGTATGGGTACAGTAAATGTGTAAGAGGCAAATTACATCTAAACACAACCACTGCAGAAATGTAAAAAGAGCCCTGGTCCTTAACGGTAATAAAATTGAAAAATGGCCTGGTCACTAAGGGGTTAAAGTAAAACCTGCCCTCTAGTCCTGTTCTCCCCTTCCCATTTGAAAAGTAAGTAGTCTTGCTAGGGAACATATTTGTGTGATTTACATCAGTAACTCTGTATCTCTATATTCCTTCAAGAAGCACTTGCCAGAGGAATATATTTAGGGAGGCAAGGGGGGGCTAGATGGTGGTTTTAACCCCTTAAGGACACATGACATGTGTGACATGTCATGATTCCCTTTTATTCCAGAAGTTTGGTCCTTAAGGGGTTAACACTATAGGGTCAGGAATACAGGTTTATGTTCTTGACACTATAGTGCTCCTTTAACAGATTAGAAGTCTAAGAATCATGGGATGCAGCAAAAAGTTCAGAAAAGCATGTGTCTGACACAAATCAGCTACTATGCATCTGCCAGTAAATTTAACGGACGACTGTAAAAATACTATTAAGCCGTTTGGCTACTGCCACGAGTTGCGATACACTACAGATCTTAAGTGAACACCCAATGTGCTGGCGGCCCTGTAATGTTTACACAAGTAATGTGGTTTTGAAAAGATCTACAGAGACATAAAATTACAGCCAAACAGGAAGAAGAATCAAGCTGCATGATGGCAGACGTGAAGGTTATGAATGTTAGAAATTATGTTTTTTTTTTTTTGGAAGACTGCAATACAATTTTAATGCTATTAGAGCAAATGTATATAAAAAAATAAAAACTTCTGCTGAATTTGCAGTACCTGCAATTAGCCTTTACCAATACAGTTCTCCGTATCCTTGAAAACCTTTAAAATACTATTGGGCAAAAGTATGTAGACCCCAGACCTTTACACCTATAACAGCTTGCCTGACATACCATTAAAAACATGATGATAATACAGAGGCAAATTTTATGACTTTTTGTAGCCAAAAAATATAAATAAATTCAAAGATAAAAATATAATATCAAAATGTGAAATGGGTCATTCATTAAGCCACATTTCCCAACCACTAGCTTTTCAATATCCATTATATCTACAACATAGTTCACTAGGTTTCTAATAAAGAGTAAGCAAGAATGTGTTTTATATAGTTACCTGTCAGATCCATTCCAACAGCACTCAAACTTGTCAAAGATGCAGTCATTTTCATACAAGGAACAGAGCTTACTTCGAAGATATTCATGAACCTAAAATGCACACACAAAAAAAAACAAAAAAAAAAAAACATTTTGATGTACAGATGGAGAATTTAGAAATTAATTTTTTTTTTAAATTCGAAATATTCCTTTTACAAACCTGATATGTTTCTACTGGCCTATTCTCCATGTTAAGATCCCAAACTTTAACAGACAGGTAATCTCTTGTCATCATGTAGCGACCACTATGGCTAAACTTGACATCAGATATTGAGGAGATTATTTCTGAGAAAAAGGATCTGCTGCTTGGATCTTCGGGTTCTTCAAAAACTGAAAATTATAAATAATAATAAAAAATATATATATTTTTTTAATTTGTGTATTTAAAACTTACAAACACTAAGGTCTCTCTCTCTAGACATTTCTTTCAGCTCTGTGTGTCATTTAGTCTAACACGGAGGGTTTCAACTGTGGTCCCAGGCTACAAGGATGAAAGCCACAGACTGACACAGCCTTTGTGTATCATTTAAGCATCTGATGTACTTTGCTTTTCCCACAATGAGTAGCAGAATATTGAATGTTTATTTTTTAGTAGTATTGCAATAAATGGTTTGTTCTTATTTTCAACAACTGAAGCAATGCTTTGTGCATTTGAAGTGAAAGTATCACCTTTCTGGAATTTATACTATTACAAAGATCACTAAAGGCTCCCAAGACCACTTAATTTTAATGAAGGGGTCTAGGTGCAGCGGACCGGTCGTTTTAACCCTGAAGCAAAAGCTCCAATGTTTATGTTGCAGGGTTAAACACACCTCTAGTGGCTGGCGGTTTTCCAGACAGCCACAGAAGGAATTTCAGGAAACCACAAATTAAAACTTGGTTGTGTGACCAATGCACCTCAACACAGAGAGAGCACTAAAACTAATCCAGCACTAGGAATAACGGCTTGTATTCCTAACACTAAATTGTTGCATTAAATGCTTAAAAATCACCTTCAACCTGTGTTAACATTTTATCATGAGACACTACTTTCTTTTAAAATCACACTATATACTTAGCAAATTACATCACAACTCAGTTCAGACAAGGAGAAATAGAAACATGGTTTAATTCCTCCTCTTCTCTGCAGCCTTACTCTATATTCTCACTGCCAGATGCAAAGGACTAAGTTTATAAAAATGATTGACAGGGAGCGAAGATGGAGACACCCAGTTGTGAATTCCAACCTTTAATTTCATTTCTCACTCCTCAAGAATACATATTTGCTAAAAAAAAATATAGGGATAACTAGATTATTAAAAATCCAGTGACCATTTCCCTTTAATGCAATAAATGTTTATGACCGCAATGGCATTATACTTTAACTTACATTTTGAATGTCTATCACAGAGTGCAGCATCCCGCATGTCACAAAGCCTAATCGTTCCTTTGCTACTGCTGTAGACAAACACATTACATTGATGTGGATGGAATTCAGCAGCTGTAATAACTTCTGTCAATTCCTCCATGTTAGCAGGCTTAATATCTACAATGTCTGAACACACACTGTTAAGGAATTTAATTTCCACTGAGAGACTTGCTGAATTACATATTTAGATGTTTACTTTCTGCAATGGTCAGCTGTACTGCACAGGACACAACAGGTTTGCATGGAGTGGAGTATAAGATTCCCATCAAAACACTGTTTTCATAGAGGGAAGGTTTTCTTGTAACATTTACATCTCTACATTATTCAATTACTGTCTTACAAGCATGTTACACAAACAACCCCCGTAAAGAAAAGAGCTAAAGCTAACCCAATACAGGAAAGAAAAACAAACAAAAGGGAATGTATATAGCTAGATTTCTAAACGAACTATATATTACAGGCATGTGCAAACCTGTAAAAAGCACTCACACCATGTAGGGTACCAAAATTTTTTTTAAAAAAATTTCAATGGAATAACAGAGGTTCAATATGGACTCAAACTTGGATCTCAACTAAGACAAATTTCCACAAAAAATTAATTATGGGAACACAGCTATTCAAGCCACATTCACCCAACCACTACTACACACATCACAGCAATATGGCTGTAGAATGCAGCAAGCAACAACAGCAGCAAATGTTGTGTATGTATATATAATGTGTACATATCTGTACAGTACAATATGCTATGTATTTATGGTATACACACACATTTCTTCAAATGTGTTCTGCTGGAGGGTATGAATGTAAAGCCAAAAAAGACCTACTGGCATCACAACAGTGAAATAGATGGAGGCAACAATATGCATTTAATGTTAAAATGGCTCCATGTTTGTATTCCATTCTAAAAGGCAACGTAACAGAGGAGGTGGGGGTAAATGTATTACATTGGGCCATTGAAGGAAATAAGTTCAAAAAACAAAACTTCATATTAAAAAAAGGATACTAAAACTTCGATCTGTAATTTCTAAATTCCATAAATTAATCCTCAGATCATCTGCAGAGAGGTAAGTTTCATGATCACTATTTACTGAAATGGAGTTTATGTGATATGTATGTGCATTTGCAAATATTCTTCTTGGACTTGCTTCAACCATTAAGTCCATTGGTTTTAGTATTGGCACCTAGGAAGAGAAATACAGACAAGTTAATTGGATGAACATAAACAAAAAATGCATTCCTGAAAGGAGACAGCTTTTAGTAAACGAATAATATGAGTGCATTGTTACACAGCTGATTTTGATATTCTGTTGAATTACCGTATATACTCGAGTATAAGCCGACCCGAATATAAGCCGAGGCCCCTAATTTTACCCCAAAAAACTGGGAAAACTTATTGACTCGAGTATAAGACTAGGGTGGGAAATGCAGCAGCTGCTGGTAAATTTCTAAATAAAATTAGATCCTTAAAAAATTATATTAATTGAATATTTATTTACAGTGTGTGTATGAGAATGCAGTGTGTGTATGAGAATGCAGTGTGTGTATGAGAATGCAGTGTGTGTATGAGAATGCAGTGTGTGTGTGTGTATGAATGCAGTGTGTGTGTGTGTATGAATGCAGAGTGTGTGTGTGTATGAATGCAGTGTGTGTGTGTATGAATGCAGTGTGTGTGTGTGTATGAATGCAGTGTGTGTATGAATGCAGTGTGTGTATGAATGCAGTGTGTGTGTGTGTATGAATGCAGTGTGTGTGTGTGTATGAATGCAGTGTGTGTGTGTGTATGAATGCAGTGTGTGTGTGTGTATGAGTGCAGTGTGTGTGTGTATGAGTGCAGTGTGTGTGTGTATGAGTGCAGTGTGTGTGTGTATGAGTGCAGTGTGTGTGTGTATGAGTGCAGTGTGTGTGTGTATGAGTGCAGTGTGTGTGTGTATGAGTGCAGTGTGTGTGTGTATGAGTGCAGTGTGTGTGTATGAGTGCAGTGTGTGTGTATGAGTGCAGTGTGTGTGTATGAGTGCAGTGTGTGTGTATGAGTGCAGTGTGTGTGTATGAGTGCAGTGTGTGTGTATGAGTGCAGTGTGTGTGTATGAGTGCAGTGTGTGTGTATGAGTGGTGTGTGTGTATGAGGTGTGTGTGTGTATGAGTGCAGTGTGTGTGTATGAATGCTGTGTGTGTGTATGAATGCTGTGTGTGTGTATGAATGCTGTGTGTGTGTGTATGAATGCTGTGTGTGTGTATGAATGCTGTGTGTGTGTATGAATGCTGTGTGTATGAGTGCAGTGTGTGTGTATGGGAATGCTGTGTGTATGAGTGCTGTGTGTGTAGGAATGCAGTGTGTGTGTGTATGAGTGCAGTGTGTGTGTATGAATGCAGTGTGTGTATGTGTGTGTGTAATGCAGAGTGTGATGCAGAGCCTTGGTGGGGGGTGGGCATTTTTATTTTTTAATTATTATTTTAATATTTTTTTATTATTATTATTTTTATTATTATTATTTTTTATTATTATTATTTTTATTTTATTATTTTTTTATTATTATTTAATATTTATTTACAGTGTGTGTATGAGAATGCAGTGTGTGTGTATGAGAATGCAGTGTGTGTGTATGAGAATGCAGTGTGTGTGTATGAGAATGCAGTGTGTGTGTATGAGAATGCAGTGTGTGTGTGTATGAGAATGCAGTGTGTGTGTGTATGAGAATGCAGTGTGTGTGTGTATGAGTGCAGTGTGTGTGTGTATGAGTGCAGTGTGTGTGTGTATGAGTGCAGTGTGTGTGTGTATGAGTGCAGTGTGTGTGTGTATGAGTGCAGTGTGTGTGTATGAGTGCAGTGTGTGTGTATGAGTGCAGTGTGTGTGTATGAGTGCAGTGTGTGTGTATGAGTGCAGTGTGTGTGTATGAGTGCAGTGTGTGTGTATGAGTGCAGTGTGTGTGTATGAGTGCAGTGTGTGTGTATGAGTGGTGTGTGTGTATGAGGTGTGTGTGTGTATGAGTGCAGTGTGTGTGTATGAATGCTGTGTGTGTGTATGAATGCTGTGTGTGTGTATGAATGCTGTGTGTGTGTGTATGAATGCTGTGTGTGTGTATGAATGCTGTGTGTGTGTATGAATGCTGTGTGTATGAGTGCAGTGTGTGTGTATGGGAATGCTGTGTGTATGAGTGCTGTGTGTGTAGGAATGCAGTGTGTGTGTGTATGAGTGCAGTGTGTGTGTATGAATGCAGTGTGTGTATGTGTGTGTGTAATGCAGAGTGTGATGCAGAGCCTTGGTGGGGGGTGGGCATTTTTATTTTTTAATTATTATTTTAATATTTTTTTATTATTATTATTTTTATTATTATTATTTTTTATTATTATTATTTTTATTTTATTATTTTTTTATTATTATTTAATATTTATTTACAGTGTGTGTATGAGAATGCAGTGTGTGTGTATGAGAATGCAGTGTGTGTGTATGAGAATGCAGTGTGTGTGTATGAGAATGCAGTGTGTGTGTATGAGAATGCAGTGTGTGTGTGTATGAGAATGCAGTGTGTGTGTGTATGAGAATGCAGTGTGTGTGTGTATGAGAATGCAGTGTGTGTGTGTATGAGAATGCAGTGTGTGTGTATGAGAATGCAGTGTGTGTGTATGAGAATGCAGTGTGTGTGTATGAGAATGCAGTGTGTGTGTATGAGAATGCAGTGTGTGTGTATGAGAATGCAGTGTGTGTGTATGAGAATGCAGTGTGTGTGTATGAGAATGCAGTGTGTGTGTATGAGAATGCAGTGTGTGTGTATGAGAATGCAGTGTGTGTGTATGAGAATGCAGTGTGTGTGTATGAGAATGCAGTGTGTGTGTATGAGAATGCAGTGTGTGTGTATGAGAATGCAGTGTGTGTGTATGAGAATGCAGTGTGTGTGTATGAGAATGCAGTGTGTGTGTATGAGAATGCAGTGTGTGTGTATGAGAATGCAGTGTGTGTGTATGAGAATGCAGTGTGTGTGTATGAATGCAGTGTGTGTGTATGAATGCAGTGTGTGTGTATGAATGCAGTGTGTGTATGAATGCAGTGTGTGTGTGTATGAATGCAGTGTGTGTGTATGAATGCAGTGTGTGTGTGTGTGTGTATGAATGCAGTGTGTGTGTGTGTGTGTGTATGAATGCAGTGTGTGTGTGTGTGTGTGTATGAATGCAGTGTGTGTGTGTGTGTGTGTGTATGAATGCAGTGTGTGTGTGTGTATGAATGCAGTGTGTGTGTGTGTATGAATGCAGTGTGTGTGTGTATGTGTGTGTATGAATGCAGTGTGTGTGTGTGTATGAATGCAGTGTGTGTGTGTATGAATGCAGTGTGTGTGTGTATGAATGCAGTGTGTGTGTGTGTATGAGTGCAGTGTGTGTATGAATGCTGTGTGTGTGTATGAATGCTGTGTGTATGAGTGCAGTGTGTGTGTATGGGAATGCTGTGTGTATGAGTGCTGTGTGTGTAGGAATGCAGTGTGTGTGCATGAATGCAGTGTGTGTGTATGAGTGCAGTGTGTGTGTGTATGAGTGCAGTGTGTGTGTGTATGAGTGCAGTGTGTGTGTGTGTGTATGAGTGCAGTGTGTGTGTATGAATGCAGTGTGTGTATGTGTGTGTGTAATGCAGAGTGTGATGCAGAGCCTTGGTGGGGGGTGGGCATTTTTATTTTTTAATTATTATTTTAATATTTTTTTATTATTATTATTTTTTTATTTTATTATTTTTTATTTTATTATTTTTATTTTATTATTATTTTTTTTATTATTATTATTAATATTTATAAATTTTTTCGTCCCCCCTCCCTGCTTGCTAGCTGGCCAGGGAGGGGGGCTCTCCTTCCCTGGTGGTCCAGTGGATGGGCACTGTGTAGGAGGGGGCTGCAGAGAGATGTTACTTACCTTTCCTGCAGCTCCTGTCAGCTCTCTCCTCCTCCACCGGTCCGTTCAGCACCTCGGTCAGCTCCCAGTGTAAATCTCGCGAGAGCCGCGGCTCTCGCGAGATTTACACTGTGAGCAGACAGAAGAGCTGAACGGACCGGCGGAGGAGGAGAGAGCTGACAGGAGCTGCAGGAAAGGTAAGTAACATCTCTCTGCAGCCCCCACAGCCCCTGTCGTCTGTATTATGGCAATGTAAATTGCCATAATACAGACTCTGACTCGAGTATAAGCCGAGTTGGGGTTTTTCAGCACAAAAAATGTGCTGAAAAACTCGGCTTATACTTGAGTATATACGGTATGTGCTTTTTTGGTGCACCCATCTTGCTACTTTGTTCTAAAATTCTAGTTTACATGGGTAAAGCACAGCTTGAAAATACTTGGAATTTGTATGTTAACTATCCTCAAATGTTTAATTTTATTAGCAGCCACCACTTTACAAGCTCACCAAAAAAGAGAGGGGGGGGCACATTTTACAAGTAATTACCTCCACTTGTTATACTAAAGACCACCTGTACAGCTGTGTCTTTCTTGTTCTGTTTTACACAAAAAGTGACCGTGTAGACCACCTGTAATCAATCCTAACCCTTGCACTTTTTTCAATGTGAGGACTGAGAACATCCTAGACTTTTCCAGAGTAGAAATATGTAGTTTAGGACAAATGTATTTTCATTAAAAAGTGCTAAGCAAGTCAACAGAATCCACATCACAATGTGGTTTGTGCAATATCTATTCGTGATTGACAAATTAAGTCAGATGCAAACACCCTAAATGCTCTATAACAGAATGCAATAAGAAAGTATCTATAATGTGCACAATAATTTGTGGCGTTAAATAGTAAATTATGCTTTCTCCATCCAACAGGTAGGCGATTTAATCAGTGCAGGTTTAAGTTATAGAATGTTGGGAGATAAGTTAAGTGGAGTTACTTGTATCAACCTATTAAAAGAGCATAAGACTATGTGCTTGGAGGGTCTCCATCAAGTATTGATCATTAAACTAAAAAAAATATATAATAATAATAATGACATACCAGTTTATGAACACGTGGTCAAATATAGGCATTTACTGTCATTGTCAAGTAAAACTGGTTAATTAGAAAGGGACAGTGAAATACTTCTAATGTTTATATCTGTTGTCAAGAATACATTTTTAATTATAGAAAGTGCCATCATTTTGACATTACATGTGCTCTTAAAAAGAAAGACTATTTTGAACATACGGTCCCTGACGAAGGTGCAATACCTAAGCACCGAAACGCACGTCGGACGTTTTACTATTATTACTTTTTTGTTCTCACATGGGCACTTACTAGACACTTTGGGTGTGGAGCACCTTGATGATGCTCTAAACCTTTACTTCTGATTTTTTTCCTTTTTCTCCTACTATGTCTGTTTAGTTAGTTTTACAGGGAGAGAGGCTTTATAAAGTTATTGTCAGTGCATTTGTCACTGACCTTTGATTCTGTTGTATACTTCTCTCTCCCTCTATATACATCTCTACTTGCACTATAAGGACCCCTGGTGTATATATATATATATATATATATATATATATATATATATACACACACACACACACACACACATTTTGAGTCTCTCTAAAGGACTCCTTTACAGGGGTGGGTTAGGGACCTATATTATATTATTTGGAGGTTGGGTTGATACTCCATTGGTCCCAATCCTTTGCATGCAGTAGAGGATTGTATGGTTCTAGGGCCACTGGGGGTAAGGATACTTTCGTTGAAGTATTTTTCATTAAAGATTTTTTATTTTTTGTATCCTTTACATACCTCTTAGCTTATGCTACAGTGCAGTTGTTCCATATACCAGTTTCTTGCAGCATAGTAGGGATTTGGCATATTGTACATACTTTGTTTAGTTTTATTTATTTTTTTAATTTTTTTTTTTACTTTAGCCTCACCTTTTATTGGGTTATTGAGCCATCATCATTTATATTCTTATTTTCTAGGTGGCTATATTGATATCCAGGTGATGCACGGTGTCTCATATCTTGTTTTAGTTTGAGACCCTCTAGCATCTTTTCTCTCTGGTTTGCATCTATTTTGAACATATAACCATTCCTCTACACGTACCCGTAAAGATGTGATCCTAAATGGATCTCGAAGCCTGCCATCATCATCCTTTAAGTTGTAACCTTCAGCTCTTTTGTCTCTCTCACTAATTTTCCACAATTTTATCGTTTTATCTGGAGGGAAAAAAAAAATGATGAAAATTATGAAATATACATATAAACTAAGCCTTGTTACATAAAAAACAAATGTCAGACGTATAGAATTTATGGTATTGTTATCCTCTCTTACTCCATACTATTGGCAATTATTAACCGTTGTCCAGGATGTAATTAGCATAAAGTTAGCATTACTAGTATCTGTAAAGAGGTTGTTTGATAAAAACCGGGATCACCTTAGTTCAGCATTTCCCAATTGGTGCTCCGCCAAAAGTCTAAAAAATAAAATTAGCAGTGATCTTCCTGCTCAGCTCCTTCGCGCGCACAGCACTGATGCTGGAGTCTTAATATGACGTCACTCCGGCTACGGCATCACTAAGAGGCGTGTCAGGGAGCTGAACAGGGAGATCATTGCTCCCTCGTTGCCCGCACAGCAGCCTCACTGGACCCCAGGGACTGCACGCTCAGCAAGCCAGCCGCTCAATAGACCCATTGGACCCCATGCCAAAAAAAAATTGTATGTGTGTCTGTTAGGGAGTTCGTATGTGTTTGTGTGTCTGTCAAAGAGTATGTGTGTGTTTGTCAATGAGAGTGTATAGGTCTGTAAAAGAGTATGTGTGTTTGTCAGTGAGAGTGAATGTGAGTCTGTCAAAGAATGTGTGGTGAGTCACTGTGTGTATCCAAGTGTGTATCTGATTGTGTATTTGTGAGTCAAGATGTGTGTCAGTGTGTATCAGATACTATGTGTGTATGTATATATACATACATACATACATACATACACACACAGATACATACTGGAACATACAAACAGATATACACATCAGCACATACAAACACAGATATACACACTTTAAAACAGATACATACACACAGATACACGCTGTGTGTCAGTCAAGTTGTGTGCCACTATCTGCCAGTGTGTGTGTGTGTGTGTGTGTGTGTATCTGTGTGTCAGATTCAAACACACTGGTACATACAAAACACAGATACACACCTTGACACACAGATACACACTGTGTGTGTGTGTGTGTGTGTCAGATATACACACTGGCACATACAAGCACAGATATATACACACACCTTGACATACACCGGGAAAGGGGGAGGTTCCACAATGTTGATACACTATGTCAAAGGGTTCCACGGAAAAAAAATAATTGGGAACCCCTGTCTTAGTTTAATGTACTCAGCCAAGTTTGTACCTGGTGGACTCAACTACATGAGCCATTAGAAAAAACATCTTCAGAGTATTCATGGGGATGGCATATTTTTTCAGGCTTCTTATGGGAAAGCATTGGATTGGCTGAGATCATCAAATTTAAAGATGATCTCAGCCACGGAGGTGGAGACACTTAAGATTTTCACTGCTCTGACAGGGGAGCCAGGGACATAAACAGCCACTATAGTGCCAGGAAAATATGTTTGCATTCCTGACACTATAGTGTTCCTATATGTAATTTTAACACAACTGAACTAGTAATAAAATATACACATTCAAACAATTCAAAAATATATGTTAATAATGAAATATAGTCTTAAAGGTAACTATAGACACCCAGACCACTTTGTCTCATTGAAGTGGTCTGGGCGCACTGTCCCCCTTAGTCCTGCAATGTAAAACATGGCAGTTTTAAAGAAACTACAATGTTTACATGGCAGTACCAAGACTGCCTCTAGTGGCCGTCTACCAGTTACATAACTGTATAGTGGCGCATGGGGCTGAGAACTAAAGTGTTCCTTTAAGCAACACAAATACATTTAAACTCTGAATAATGTCCAACAATGGGGCAGATCAGTTGTAAATAAAAAGCTCAACAATATACATAGTTCTCAAATAGCAAATACCTTCTCTTTACGTAGGATTTAATTGTAGCACACAAAAAAAAAAAAAAACCCACCAGAACAATACCCTAAAACTTACCATTGGTAGAGAGTAAGAAATGGGCAGCATTCTGTTGCGGCAACCACCTAATTTTGTTAATTTTTTCTTCAATTTCTAGACTTTTTAAGTAGTCAAATTCAGGTTCATGGCTTTGAAAGGTGCTGTAAACATTGTATTCACCCCTAGAATGTGGACGATTTTTACTCTGGAAAACAAAATCAAAAATATGGTTTCTTTATTATTCTAAAACCAAAGCACATTAAGTTTACCACTTTCCACTAGCACTGTTATATAACTATGTAGAGCAGGGCTAAAAAATTATACTTGTCATCTGCGATTGAAAATTCTGCCCTGACAAGTAATTTTTAAGGCCTGAAGAGTAAGGGTGGTTTTTGTTTTGGTAAAAAAACGAAATGTCTTATTTACATGCATAATGGCTCCTTAGGGAGAGGGTAAGGAATATTTAGCTGAGCTTCTACATTCTCTGTGCCACCACCTATTACTTCATTCCCTTAAAAGCATGTTGAGAGGGAGTTAATAGCGGGAGTCTGTTTAGTGGGTTTACCACCTTGGATTCACTATCAAAAAACTCCAAACGTGACAGTCCTGCTTTAACAAGCCCACTTGCCAGCAATAAATATGAACACCTACCAAACAAGTAGGAAATTATATTTTAATAAAACCCTGTTGTTGGTTATAGTAACAGATGCCGGTATGGTGTTGCCCCCTCCCACCAAGAAAAAAAGCAGAGTAGAAATAAAAACCCTAAAACAATAAAAGAAAAACTCACCTCGACCAAGCACCAAGGTCAACCACTCTCTGCAGGACGATCCTCCTCTGACGTCACTCCCCCTCACTGCAGGGGAAGACACGTCCCAGAGGGGATAATGTTTCATCTGTCACCAGCATGCCATGTGTGCGGATGACAGACCCTAATATGTACAGGTTTTAAATTAACCAGCCCGGAATTCACATTCTGGATTGGCGAATGATGCTGCCAGAGGTGGAGTGACATGTCTGGCAGCAAAGTGCTTTGACTCTGTATGTGAAGCATTTCAAATCAAAACCCTTCACATGCAGATTCCAAGCACCATGACCACTTAAACCACGGATGCGGCTGTGGTGATTGGTGTAACCCTTTAATCAACATTCTGTTAACTATGGTTTATAAATTACATTTGATATCCATGCTGAATATTGGAAATTATGCATTAGAACACATTTACACAAGACCAGCTCTCATGTGTCTTCTGATTGGATTTATTATGGATATATATCAGCAATGGCAATAAGAGAAACAAGGTCGAACTCTAACTCAAGTAATAAAGTTGAATATAGCCACTGAAAAGCATGTAAATGATTAACAAATAATTGCACATTTGTATATTCTAA
This sequence comes from Pelobates fuscus, assembly GCF_036172605.1. Lineage (NCBI taxonomy): Eukaryota > Metazoa > Chordata > Amphibia > Anura > Pelobatidae > Pelobates > Pelobates fuscus. The sequence goes on from NC_086326.1 coordinate 46,899,258, forward strand.
ATATAGTCAGGACCATATTACATGCAAACCAAAGCTTGAATGTGCAGTGAAAATTAATGAGAATCTGGTCGAATAAGGTTAAAAACATAATCTACCTGGCTTTCCAACAAGGCTGATGTTAGAAGATATTTTAACCTACTGGAGTTTAGATATAAAAAAAAAAAAAAAAAAGAAAAAGTTTAAAGGGACACTATAATCACCAGACTATATTTGGTCTGGTGTCTGTATTTGCTCTGGTGAGTAGAATCATTACCAGAGAAAATGCAGTGTTAACATTACAGCCAAGGGATACCTGCACTGGCCACTCCTCAGATGGCTACTAGTGGTGCTACCTGGGGCAGTGTGCAGCACTGATATTCAGTGTCTCAACCCTCTGCATGGAGACACTGAACGTTCCTCAGAGATACATTGATTAAATTAATCTCTATGAAGAAATGATGATTGGCCAGGGCTGTGTTTGACTCGTGCAGGCTCTGCCCCTGATCTGCCTCCTTGACAGTCTCAGACAATCTTATGGGAAAGCATTGTGATTGGCTCACATAATCACTTCAGATCTGGGGCACAGGCAGCAGCTGCAGGCTTGAATACAAGATTTTACTATATTTAGGGAGGCAAATGGGAGGGGCCAGAGGGGCTAGATGGTGGTTTTAGCACTATAGGGTCAGGAATACACTGCGTTCCTGACCCTATAGTGTTTCTTTAAATGCATTTTCAGCAATTATAAATGTAATGCAAAACAAAGGACCACTTTACCTATAATAAACTTACAGAGGCATTATAACAATTTCACCTCATTGAATTGGTTATAGTGACTGCAGTTCCCTGGCTCTGTCCTGCAAGTCAGTGTTAAACCATTTTTGAGCCGTGTAAATGAACACTATAGCTTTATAAATACAAACCTGTATTTCTTACGCTACAGCACCCCAGTCCATAGTTAGTTCTGAGGTGCTGCTGTCCCCGCCTCCAAATACTTTTTTTTCCAGTATCAATACTCCCTCTGTGCTGTGCTGCCTTCCAGCAGATGTTGCTCTTAATTCAACGGCCCAATCCAAAACACCTCAGAAGAGCATGGGACTGATGTGCAAGCACACACGTGCCATCTGTGCACCCTAATGCTTCTCATAGGCATGCAATTAATGTAATTGTTTCCTGTGAGCTGCATTTGATCACATGACAGAGTTTCACTCCAATGTTGGGAGTTCACTCCTACGAAGCATCCATAGTGACTGGAAGATTAAAGGCTTAAAGGCACACTTGACTGCCCAAATAAGTAGAAATTTCTATTTAGTAGATATACATCAAGTTATTAAAGGCATGCATTTTTCATGCATATATTCATTGGGGGTATATCTTAAAAGAGCTTGTCAAAGCTGCAGTTTTTATGAACTGCAGCCATTCTAAGTGTTTCCCTCTTTCATGGAAGATCGTAACCATAGTCTCATTGAGAAGCCTCTGAAGCTTTCACTCCATGCACACAGCAAAGCATTATGATCTAAAAAGGAGGTATATGTGCTCAAGTATAGCATGCCGGGAGAGCGAACAGAGGCAGCAACAAATCTCCCTGGCTGATTGACAGCTATGGAGGAATGTCTTAAGCCACACATTGCTGCTCATGTTGGATGCTACCTCATTAGTCCATGCTTTAGATATGGCCTGCTGGGGACTAGCATTAAAACCAGTTTTGCTTTGAATGGAAGGATGGCGCCAGGAGACTACAGACACTATGCTCAAGTCAATCACTCACGATCCCTACTTTAAGCAATGCGAACATTCAATGCTACATGCTGAGCAATTATGAGACCCATCTCAAGTTTCTATGGTGATTACTCCAAGGTGCCACAGAACTGCTCCAATTATTTTGCAGGAGTAATAATTGCTAAAGAGTTACTTTTTTTGGTGGTGTGGATTATTTTCTCTTTACGTGGCATAACAATACTGTCACGGGTAACAATTCTGCCTAACTTTCATGCTAAGAGCGCTTTTCATTTAGAATCTTAAGTTGGGTGTAAAAGTGGACTAATCAGACAGGATAGGAATACAAACTAATTTTGGCCTACATATAGTCTGAATATCTGAAGTGAATAGTAAACCAGAATCAGCGGTGCAAGACATTTCACATAGGTTTAACCAGCCAACAGAATGGAGTGCCAAAAAATGCTCTTCCTAGAGAGAAATTAGTCACACTTTTCCTTTGACCATACAGTCCGTTTTAAAGAGGTGACATGCCAGCTTCCATTAACAATGTTGTGTCAATATAAACCAATTGGGCAAGGATAACAGACCTCTTGTTCCCTTTGAAATATAACAACTCTGCCGCCCTTGTCTCCTGTTGCTAAGAGATCACCAGAAAAGTTGAATTCAACTGTTGAAATAATATCCGCTGTAAAAAAAAAAAAAAATCAAAAAATCAAACTTTAATAAATGTTTTCTGCATAGACATCTATAAACACACAAAAACAAGGTGATGTATGTCAAACTACAAACCTGTTCATGAACACATGTTTAAGGCAACATAGCTGTATAAATAATTGCAATAGACAAGTTGAAACATAAAATACCACAAAGAGGGAACCCTCCTATTCACATAAGAGTGACCGAATCCTGGCTCTGCCCGTAGCCAGTAAGCCATTCAAAATTTCCAGCACCAACCTTAGAATGATTCTTAATTGTAGTGCCAAGTTAACAGGTAACATTAACTTGTTACCTGTTAACATGGCCTAGTTTGGTATTTACCAAACCTGGTGAAGGTTAAATTGACACTACAATATATAATAATTTTAAGAATCGTGCTGGATCTTTTATTTTGGATATACAAGTAGGCACAAATATAATCCAGACCACAACCAACACACTCTATAAAGTTAGCTAAAAAAAAAAGTACAAAGTTTAAAAATGTAGGTTTTCTTCTGATACCAGTTGGGTACATGGAATTACAAGACAACCTACTGTTGTCAAATAAGATATGCTTGAAACAAATGATTAAGTGTTGCAGTTCATGTAAATACATTGTTTACTGAACTAATGATGTTTTGAAAGGACAAACATTTGGAAGTTGCATGCACATTGGCCATTACCCAACACAATATTACCCAAGCAATTTAAATATTTTCCCCCAAAATTATATCTCCCTTTTCTTAAAAATAATAATGGTCTTTTTATTTGCCTGTCCACGCTATCGCTCCCTTACAGTCTGCAGCATATCCTTTAGTGGAGCAATTTTACAGAAGTACAGACTAGCTCATCATTTAGAACACTTTTTTATTGTATAAAACAACATACCCTACATGGTAGAATGGTAACCATGCTGCTACTTAAAGGAACACTATAGGTTCAGGAACACAGACACGTATTCCTGACTCTATAGTGTTAAAACCATCAAAACATATGACAAAAGTGGGACTATTTTGTCTTCTGGTCAAATCTGAAATTGTCAAAGTATTGTCAATTAGGCATGTTCTCGTACATCACGAGTAGGTCTATGAATGATTCCATGGTCTTGCAGGATCCTACACAGACCTTCATGTTTTAACCATTTACATATGCATTAAAAAAAAAAAAAGTTGCACCCAGTGGGCAAGTATAATTCACTTCAGTTTAGTCCCTGGGCCACAGCATTCTGAGCAGGGATGTCATCTTCTGGGATATTTGCAATAGATAGTGGTAGCAAGGAAGAAAGTAATTTAGCTGGTTAAATGACAGCTAAAGGAGGCAGCCCTTACCTCAATTAGATGGTTAATTTTGCATAAGGCAGATATACAACGCGCACAACTTGGAGACTGTCCTACCCAGAGAAAGCTTGGAGGATTTTTTTTCTTTTAAATTGAGGCAATGTTTTAAAATGAGGTCATTTTTAAAGTTTGCTGCAACCTCCATGACCACTTCTGCTTTTAGAAGTGGTCATGGAGCAAGGAATCTGGATGTGCAGAAGATCTGTTCAAAATGCTTCAAATACAGAGATATTTGCACTTTTGCGACAGAAGCTAGTTACAGCCCTGAACTCTGATTTCCACTGCCTAATGTTGAATCTGTGTAAAAAAACAGTAATTTTACTTACCGTAAATTCCTTTTTTCTTTGTATAGTGGCAGTACTCACAAGTGGGATGTTCCTTCCGGTCTTGGACAAGAAGCTCCCCCTTCTTTTAGATTTATATCTGTGCTCCGCCTGCTGCCTCTATAAAGCCTGTAAGTCCTGAACACTCACCAATAATAAAAAAGAACCAAACAGAGACCAAGTAATGCAAATTCATTTAATCCACATCAAAGCGGAGGGAAAGCCAGTACTGCCACTATACAAAGAAAAAAGGAATTTACGGTAAGTAAAATTACTGTTTTTCCCTTCGTATAGTGGCAGTACTCAAAAGTGGGATATAGCAAGATCCCTGCAACAAATAAAGGGTGGGAACTCAGCAGGCCACAGCTTGCAGCACATTACGCCCAAAAGCAGCCTTAGATGATGAGAATATGTCCAGCCTATAATGCTTGATAAAGGTATGTAATGAAGACCAGGTAGCCGCTTTGCAGATGTCTTCAGGTGATGCAGCTGCTCTTTCAGCCCAGGAGGTTGCCATAGCCCTAGTAGAATGAGCCTTCAATGGGAATCTAAGAGGAATCCCTTTGGAGTGATAAGCCAACCTGATGGTATTTGTCAGCCATCTAGCTAAAGAGGGTCCGGAGACAGCACCACCTTTACCTTTGCCTTGAAAGTAGACAAAGAGATGATCTGAGGATCTAAACTCCTGAGACTTCCAAAGGTAGATCTTCAGGGATCTCCTAACCTCCAGGAGATGCCACTTTCTTTCCAGATCTGATGTAGGTGATTGACAAAAGGCTGGCAGAATAATAGGCTGGTTAATCGCAGCACTTGATATAACCTTGGGCAGAAAGGAAGGTCTGGGATGCAGTACCACCTTTTCTTGATGAAATATGGTGAACTCCGGAGAAGAAGTTAGAGCTCGGATCTCACCTATTCTCCTAGCGGAGGTGATAGCCACCAGGAAGGCCGTCTTGAAGGTAAGCAGATTGATGGGGACTTTAAGTAATGGTTCAAACGGTGGTTCACAAAGGGCTTGAAGAACCAGACACAAATCCCAGGTAGGAAAAGGAACCAGCTTGGGAGGCCTCTTCAACCGTATGGAATTAATAAACCTTCGTACAAGCATGTTTGAGGCCAAGTCACGAACCAGGAAGTGACTAAGAGCTGAAATCTGGCCTTTGAGCGTAGAAACCCCTCTTGTAAAAAAGAAAGAATAACAGGCTTTGGCAGGATCTGAACCACGAAGTGAACACCAAGTTCTGAACTTCATCCAAACCCTGAAATAGATTTTCGAAGTGGACAAGTGGACAGAGGACAGCAAAACATCACATAAATGGTCAGAAAGACCATGACCTTGAAGGATCATCCTTGCAGCAACCATGCCGTCAGGTGAAACATCTCCAGGGTTTCTACGGGAAGAGTCACATTCTCTAAAATGTGGGAAGAAACTGGGAGATGCCAACGTGAGATGGTCATGTTTTCCACTTCTGAAAACCAACTTCTGTTCGGCCAGAAGGGTAGGACTGCCAAAATTCTTGCCTTCTCCCATCTTATTTTCTGAACAATCCGTGGTATAAGAGCGATAGGAGGGAAAACATAAGCCATGTCGAAGCTCCAAGGGATCGATAGACCGTCAAGGACATCTGGGTAATCTCCTGTACGGAGAGAAGCAAATCTTTGAACTTTTCTGTTTCTCCTTGTGGCCAACAAATATACAGGGAGTGCAGAATTATTAGGCAAATGAGTATTTTGACCACATCATCCTCTTTATGCATGTTGTCTTACTCCAAGCTGTATAGGCTTGAAAGCCTACTACCAATTAAGCATATTAGGTGATGTGCATCTCTGTAATGAGAAGGGGTGTGGTCTAATGACATCAACACCCTATATCAGGTGTGCATAATTATTAGGCAACTTCCTTTCCTTTGGCAAAATGGGTCAAAAGAAGGACTTGACAGGCTCAGAAAAGTCAAAAATAGTGAGATATCTTGCAGAGGGATGCAGCACTCTTAAAATTGCAAAGCTTCTGAAGCGTGATCATCGAACAATCAAGCGTTTCATTCAAAATAGTCAACAGGGTCGCAAGAAGCGTGTGGAAAAATAACTGCCCATGAACTGAGAAAAGTCAAGCGTGCAGCTGCCAAGATGCCACTTGCCACCAGTTTGGCCATATTTCAGAGCTGCAACATCACTGGAGTGCCCAAAAGCACAAGGTGTGCAATACTCAGAGACATGGCCAAGGTAAGAAAGGCTGAAAGACGACCACCACTGAACAAGACACTCAAGCTCAAACGTCAAGACTGGGCCAAGAAATATCTCAAGACTGATTTTTCTAAGGTTTTATGGACTCATGAAATGAGAGTGAGTCTTGATGGGCCCGTGGCTGGATTGGTAAAGGGCAGAGAGCTCCAGTCCGACTCAGACGCCAGCAAGGTGGAGGTGGAGTACTGGTTTGGGCTGGTATCATCAAAGATGAGCTTGTGGGGCCTTTTCGGGTTGAGGATGGAGTCAAGCTCAACTCCCAGTCCTACTGCCAGTTTCTGGAAGACACCTTCTTAAAGCAGTGGTACAGGAAGAAGTCTGCATCCTTCAAGAAAAACATGATTTTCATGCAGGACAATGCTCAGTCACACGCGTCCAAGTACTCCACAGCGTGGCTGGCAAGAAAGGGTATAAAAGAAGAAAATCTAATGACATGGCCTCCTTGTTCACCTGATCTGAACCCCATTGAGAACCTGTGGTCCATCATCAAATGTGAGATTTACAAGGAGGGAAAACAGTACACCTCTCTGAACAGTGTCTGGGAGGCTGTGGTTGATTCTGCACGCAATGTTGATGGTGAACAGATCAAAACACTGACAGAATCCATGGATGGCAGGCTTTTGAGTGTCCTTGCAAAGAAAGGTGGCTATATTGGTCACTGATTTGTTTTTGTTTTTGAATGTCAGAAATGTATATTTGTGAATGTTGAGATGTTATATTGGTTTCACTGGTAAAAATAAATAATTGAAATGGGTATATATTTGTTTTTTGTTAAGTTGCCTAATAATTATGCACAGTAATAGTCACCTGCACACACAGATATCCCCCTAAAATAGCTAAAACTAAAAACAAACTAAAAACTACTTCCAAAAATATTCAGCTTTGATATTAATGAGTTTTTTGGGTTCATTGAGAAGATGGTTGTTGTTCAATAATAAAATGAATCCTCAAAAATACAACTTGCCTAATAATTCTGCACTCCCTGTATCTCTGGCCTGCCAAAGCGAGAAACCAGCTTCAAGAAAACTTGGTTTGGATAGCGCCCAGTCTGCCTGAGACCAATGGCTTCTGCTGAGGTCGTCTGCAATAATGTTTAGAGACCCTCTGATATGGGTGGCTGATATTGCGAGAAGATTCGCTTGAGCCCAGGACATTATGCGGTAGCAGAGATCTTGTAGAGCTTTTACCTTTGTGCCCCCTTGGTGATTCAAATAAGCCACCGTAGTGGCATTGTCCGACTGAATCCTTACTGACTGATTGGTGATGACAGTGCTGAAGGAAACCAGAGCCTTCCAAACCGCTTTTAACTCCTTGAAGTTTGAGGATGCGCATGCCTCTTCTCTGTTCCAAAGACCTTGATGGAACTGAGAACCTAGATGGGCGCCCCAACCCGTCTGGGAGGCATCTGTGGTTATCGTAATCCACTGTTTTTGTGCAAACGATAGGCCCTTTGAGATGTTGCTTCTGTCTTTCCACCAGTTCAGTTGTCTTTTCACCCCCTCGGATAGGTGGAAGGCAGAGTCTAGATCTTCCTGTTTTCGTGTCCATTGGGAAAGGATGTCCCATTGCAATGGTTTTGATTCCGCCTTTGCCCAGGCCACTGCTGGAATTGCAGAAGTGAGGAGGCCTAGTAACCTCATAGCATCCCTGATTGAGCTTAGGTTTTTTCTGCAGCTTTGATACGGCTCTTAAAATCCTCAATTGTTTCTTTATTGGTAGAAAAAGAGAGAGGGACTGTGATTCTACCCGAAACCCCAAGAATTCTAGACTCAGTGACGGAATCAACTTGGATTTTTCCAGGTTCAGGATCCAACCGTGATCTTTTAAAACCTTCATAGCAATCTTGAGATGAAGTTTTAGCAGTTGCCTTGATTGAGCTTTCAGGAACCAATCGAGATACCTTTGAGACGTAAAACTGCTGCTATGGGTGCCAGGATCTTTGTAAAAACTCGAGGAGCTGAGGACAAGCCAAAGGGAAGAGCCTTGAATTGTAAATGCAGAATCCTTCGCTTTCTTGTTAGAACAGCAAATCTGAGAAACTTCAGAGAAGATTCTGAAACTGGTACATGGAGATAAGCATCTTTTAAATCTAACTTTGCCATGTAATCTCCCTTTTGTAGAATGTGCGTTACCGACAGAATACTTTCCATACGGAACTTCTGGTACGGTATGCAGGTGTTGACTTGTTTCAGGTCCAGGATCAGCCGAAAGGATCCATCTGGTTTTTGAACCAGGAAAAGGCATGAGTAAACACCCTGAAATTCCCAACGTTTGGGTACCTTCTCTACCACATCTTTTCTTAAAAGAAGGAGCGCTTCTGTTAGGAGAGCCTCTGTTTTTACCCTTGAAGGATAGCTTGACAGTAGGAAGGATGGACGTGGTCTTGACAAAAACTTTATCTTGTAACCTTCTGAAACGGTTCTTATAAACCACACATTTGAAGTACTCCTTTTCCATTCGTGGGTGAAGAACTGAAGGCGTCCTCCCACTCTTTTGGCGTCAAAACTTCCTCTTTTTGTCTGGCCTGTTGGATTCCTGTCTAGACCACTGGCTGTTGTTCCCACCATGTTTGTGAAACCTGCGAAACCGCCCTTGGTAACGAAAGGACCGCTGACCCCTGTACTGAAATCTTTTATATCCCTGGGTTCTTGGTTCCAGCGGTAGGGCTTTCTTCGTACCCGACATCGGTTTAATAATGTCTTTTAAAGGAGTACCAAAAAGTTTTTCCCTCTCAAAGGGTAATTCACATAAGGCTGCCTTGGATGCTGAATCAGCTGTCCATGTTCGTAGCCAAAGTGCTCTTCTGGCTACTGATGACAACCCCATAATTCTTGCTGATAAACGAAGAAACTCCTCAGAGGCATCTGAAAGGAATTCATTGGATAGCTTCAATAGGAACATGAGATGGGAAGGATCTGTATCGGATTTTCCCTCTGCACTGAAATCCTGCGGCCTGGAAAATTCTTCTGCATGAAGTTTCGGCTCGTTTGTTCAGTGGTTTTCTTTGGCAGCTGGGCAATCTGAATATCCACTTTAGGAAGATCTTCCCATTTGTCTTCAGACTGTAGCTTAAACACCAGTTTAAAATGCGTTTAAATAAACGCACGTCTTTCAGGATTCTTCCATTCTCTATGAAGGATATCCAAAATATTAGGAGACATTGGGAATCCTTTAACCTTACCCATGGTAGGTTCAGTTTCTTGTACAGCTGTCGTTACTTCTTCAGACACAGAAGGAGATCTATTCCTCTTACGTTTTTTAGGCAGATTTTCTTGAATAGCCGGCTGTTTCTTTACAGAATCTTTAAAAGACTCAAATGTCTGGGACAAATTTTCCTGAAACCAGCCCAGGAAGGATGCCATATCCATCTGTTTTGTTTTCTCCAGTAATTCTGAAGCGCACTGATTACATGTCTTTTTGCGACATCCGTCAGGTAGAGGTACAGCACATTCCAGACAAGATAAATGCTTAGACTTGCTTGTGGCTTTTTTGGGAACAGATGTTGACATCTTGTCTTTATCTGCCTTATCCGGAGATATAGGGCTGGACATATCTGTGAAATACCAGAATAGAAAATTAATAAAATACATTAATGAAGCATGCATAAGCATAGGTGAAATAAAAGGAGAGTTTAAAAAGTTAAACCTCACCTTAAACCACCTAAGGTCCGTGTAGGAGGGCTGGTGACACGGAGAACCAGAACTGTACACCCACCCTTGGGGTAAGAAAGGTTCTGCACAGCTTTATAATCAAAATTTTTGAATTGGTTGCCAACACCGTCTCGCGCATGCGCAGTAGCGAGATTCCGTGTTTGGTGGAACGTAAAGTCTTCCGGGCGTGCGTTCCACCGCTGTGCGCATGCGTAAAGCCACGAGGAGGACCGCCCGGGAACTCAACGAGCAAAGCCACATAAAGAGCAGTACCCGGTCGCGTTCCGTAACGCGAAACCGGAAGCACTGTGCCACTCCCGCCCGGGGAGCTATCGGGCACTAACCTCCTCGATCAGCAGCCTGTGCTGATCGCACCATTCTCCACCAGACCGGGGGAAACCGGTCCGTCCCGTTTGCCGGGACAAGAAGAACTGGTGAGTGTTCAGGACTTACAGGCTTTATAGAGGCAGCAGGCGGAGCACAGATATAAATCTAAAAGAAGGGGGAGCTTCTTGTCCAAGACCGGAAGGAACATCCCACTTGTGAGTACTGCCACTATACGAAGGGAAAATTAGGTTTGTTGTCATATTACAGCGGGGGTCTGCCATATATAAAGCAAACACACACAACACATCTCTTCGCTAGTGTTAATTTTGTCGACAAACCATTTTAGTTTTAGTCGTATTTTAGTCATCTAAATCTCAAAAATATTTAGTCGACTAAAACAATTCAGATGACTAAAATAAAACTAAAACTGATTTTTAGTTTGAAGACTAACAAAAACTAAAATGAAATTTGCCACCAAAACGAACACTGCTCTTCTCACTCCTCTCGCCCCTCTGTCGATCCTTACACTGGCTTCCTGCATCATATAGGTGTCAATTCAAAATACTAACCCTTACCTATAAAGCTCTAAACAACGCTAGCCACCATTACATTTCTACACGGATTCTTAGGTACACCCCTTCTCAGTCTCTCCATGCTCTGCTGGTGACCACCTCCTGTCAGCTGCTTGCACCCTTACTGCTAATTTGCACTTGCAGAACTTCTCGTGGGTGGCTCCTTTCCTTTGGAACAGCCTGCCATTGAAGATGTCCCTCAAAACACAACTTTTCAGAAAAGCTTATTGCCTCCGAGAGTAACTTCTATTTTACAAACCTGTCTCTCTCCTAAAGGGCAACACTCCACTCTCACCTACAGATCTGCTACTTTATCACTTTGTTTGTTCACTGTCCCCCTTGATGGCCTACTATGTTTTTATACCTCACCTGCTCTCCAATGTATGCTTGTTTGAGCAGGGTCCTCTTCTACCTAGTGTCCCTATAACATTTTGTATATGTCTTATTTATTGTTACATTGCCCCCTTTTAGAATATTGAAAAGCACTGCGGAATAATTTGGCACTAGATAAATACAATTAATATCTATTATTGTAGTGGATATAAGTAACTGCTTATTTATGAGGACAGACCTGCTTATTTGGTTTATTTTTAGTTTATCACACATTGCAATACAAGCTCAGCAGCAGCACAAACATTCGACCTTGCAATGTTCTTGGTAAAGAGGACAAAACATTTCCTCATACACATTTTCTGCAGGAAATATATTATAAAAAAGAAAAAAAGTAATAAATAAAATAAATAAATCTTTCTTCCCACACATGGCATAATTAAAAACTGCATCAATGGATTGGCTGATCATTGCATAGGTCCACAATGCTTCTCTAAGGGAAGTATCCGACTGGACCAGAGATCTTTAAACATGATGCTCCCACAAATTACATATTGCTGCAGTGAGGAGACTGCCCCGGTATTTAAGTACAGTTAACTTCGTTAACAAAGGGAGGGCATTAAACTTGTAGGACGCAAAACTTAAATTACGGTAACTTATTTTTAGCTTTCCAAGACAAACTTCAACGCATGAAAGTGAGAAAATGCCAGTTCATGGATCATTTTGAAGACTTGCTTCAATTTCTTCAGATGTTAAAAGGTGGTGGTCTCATAGAAACAAAGCTTTGTGTACATGCCTGTTAATGGATTTCTACTTTTCCAAAATGGTGTCCAGAAACAATCAAGAGTAGCAAACCTAAAACTCTCAACGTGTTGGAGCATGCAAAGAAGCAAGGAATTGTGAGCTGCTGCGTCACTTGGGCATGGCACTGGCACGAATGCTGATGCCCATAAATGCCGTAATTGACTAACCCTATACTGACAGTACAAGATCAGTATAACTTTATAACTAAAGGTTTGCTAGCACACATTTAGATGAAAATACACTTTCTATAGTGACATGTTTTGCACGTAAGGTATACCTTAAAATGAATTAGTGTTTGTGATTTTAGATCTGCATATTTTTCCACAGGTGTTATAAGAAAATTAGACAAATTGCTCATAAAATTAACGTATTCACTTCAGTTTATTCTTTCCCACACAAAACACGCCAAAATACTTCATTACCTAATACAATCTCCTATAGCTCAAAGCTGTAGAAGACGGAGAATCATTTGTCAGAGTAACCATTTATTTTAATCTCACAGTCCCCATTAGCCCTGGACTTTAATATCAACAGTGCTACTTTGCCACAGTGAGCAACATTCATGCACTTTGATGGCAAAAGTCAGACTTGACATGAAATTTGGATTGAACATCCAAAGTAAAAACTTAACGGCACGTAATATAGCAATGTCACCCCCCCTCCCTGTTGAAAAAATTGTATTTCATAAAGATAGAATCTTTATGAAATATTAATTTTAACTGTGCTGGAATTTCACTTTGCTACTTTGTCTCTGTATTTCTCCTCCTCCTGACTTTCTTAGATTCAGGGTGGAGTCTAAGTGTCAATCCTGACAGCCACCACCAGTGACTGCTGCAGGGAATTGGCTGGGCTATGGAGGATTCTGCAGTCTTGTGGGATCCTCAAGACCTCAATGCTGTACATTTGCGCGTGCTGAAGAGGAGCAGATCGAAGAAGATGGTGGCACGCAAATCTCACCTTTATCTGCTCCCCTCGGGCACTAGACCCCCAGCGACGATGTCACCGTTGTGTATCTTTGCGAATTCACCAAAGTCTCCAGCAGGTGACTACTGCTTTTAAGGCTATTAGGACTTAATTACCACACCTGAATCCTATTAAACCTGTATGACATATCAACAGACTTAAAGAACAAAAGGATGCAAATTCCATGTTCTTTATAACAAAGGAAAAATTTGCCTCACTGACTGACTGATGCAGCATGCATCATTTAAGGAAAATGAGTCAGACATCTTAGACAAGGTCAAAACATTGACAACTTTTGTGCTTATGGTTCCTAATAAAGTCTACATGTATTGAGAAGCTTTGAGTGTCTGGAATATTTGTTATTGCAAGACATCTTAGATAATGCAGACTTGTACATTTTATATATGAATATATCTAAAGATCAATAAAAATGTAGAGGTTATATAACAAAATAAATTACAAAATATAACAATGTATAGATTTTCGTTTTGAAATAAAGACTATATTTAATGAAAACTACAAAAGAAAATAAAAAACAAAATGTAGATTTTAATACAAATATGCAAATACTAACCTTCTGCAACATCCTCATCTATGGCACCTTTGACTTGGGAGAAACACCACTGGAAATCATTCCCTCCTCCCACTCCTGCAAATGAGAAGACCGTTAGTGTGAAGATATATACTCGCATTTTTACTTGGAATCGACCAATATTATTCCAGAGCCGACATCAATACAGATTAATTGGTCATCTTTCCGGCCGATAAACGGCGCAGCAATTCTGTACATTTAAAGTTTTAAAGAACCAACACAATTTTTACACAAATCTGTAATAGGCAAAACATGCAATCACACTCCTATCACTCGCAGGCAGGCAACCAGCCAGGTACATTACAGTACTCACCTCCCTGCATGCAGGTACTCACAGGGAGGGGTGACGTGGCACCTCATTGCCTGGCAGCTGGAGTTTTCTGGGAGAGTTAAGTTATTGATAATATCGGCAAATTACTAGACCGATTGCAATTGTTAGAAATATGCTGAATATCTGCTTTAATAATCGGTGGAACCAATAAGTCAATCCCTAATTTTAAACTTTCTTTTAAATTAAGCTGTAATATCAATTTAAGGCTTTTAATTAAGGTTTACTCCACTTTTTGAGAAAAGTATATTATAAATGCAATATAAAAAAAAAAGCAAACAACTAAAATATACCCATTAATGAATTTCTTGCTTACGGCAAATTTACAGCTTTTCAAGAACAAGGAAGTGGCTAAGATTTCTCTGCGAATCCTGGCTCTCATTTTTTTTCTCAATGGGAGCAATGATCATATCCCACTAAAACCGGCCCCAGCAGAGGGTTTTTTTGGGGTATGCAGTGTCATGTTAAGGAATACTTTCATTCTTAAGAGATATGTATAAAAAAATGATTTAAAACATGTATTTTCATCAGGAAAAGCATTTTTGAGAAAAGATAATGGCCTGAATGAAGCAGTGATGTTGCAAAGCTCTATTATTATTATTATACAGCAATAAGAACAAAAATGAAGGTAGGAAGCAGAACACAATGTATTGGGGGTCATGGTGCTTTAAAATGAACACTATGTACTATAACCACTTCCGCTGATTGATGTGTTTATGGTGCCTGGAGTCCTGAATCACTACTGACTACTGACCCAGTGGACCCCGAGTCCTGAATGAATGCTAAATGGTTTATTCACCATTCAGCAAAGATGCTTGATGCCCGGGAGCCTGGTCTCACATAGCGATATAACTCAGCAATGCTTCCACCTTTCTCCATGCCAGTTCATACTATGTACTGGGGTAGTGATTGTCTTTGAGTACTCAGCTGATGCTCATACAATCACTGCCCCCTCTACCCTTGGTGTAGCATGAGCCGTGAATGGAGAGCGAGCGAGGGCTGTGGCGGGGGATACGAGGATGGAGAGCGAGCGAGGGCTGTGGATGGGGGGGATACAGCGAGGGCTGTGGATGGGGGGGATACAGCGAGGGCTGTGGATGGGGGGGGATACAGCGAGGGCTGTGGATGGGGGGGATACAGCGAGGGCTGTGGATGGGGGGGGATACAGCGAGGGCTGTGGATGGGGGGGGATACAGCGAGGGCTGTGGATGGGGGGGGATACAGCGAGGGCTGTGGATGGGGGGGGATACAGCGAGGGCTGTGGATGGGGGGGGATACAGCGAGGGCTGTGGATGGGGGGGGGATACAGCGAGGGCTGTGGATGGGGGGGGGATACAGCGAGGGCTGTGGATGGGGGGGGGATACAGCGAGGGCTGTGGATGGGGGGGGATACAGCGAGGGCTGTGGATGGGGGGGGATACAGCGAGGGCTGTGGATGGGGGGGATACAGCGAGGGCTGTGGATGGGGGGGGATACAGCGAGGGCTGTGGATGGGGGGGGATACAGCGAGGGCTGTGGATGGGGGGGGATACAGCGAGGGCTGTGGATGGGGGGGATACAGCGAGGGCTGTGGATGGGGGGGATACAGCGAGGGCTGTGGATGGGGGGGGATACAGCGAGGGCTGTGGATGGGGGGGATACAGCGAGGGCTGTGGATGGGGGGGGATACAGCGAGGGCTGTGGATGGGGGGGGATACAGCGAGGGCTGTGGATGGGGGGGGATACAGCGAGGGCTGTGGATGGGGGGGGATACAGCGAGGGCTGTGGATGGGGGGGATACAGCGAGGGCTGTGGATGGGGGGGATACAGCGAGGGCTGTGGATGGGGGGGATACAGCGAGGGCTGTGGATGGGGGGATACAGCGAGGGCTGTGGATGGGGGGGATACAGCGAGGGCTGTGGATGGGGGGGATACAGCGAGGGCTGTGGATGGGGGGGATACAGCGAGGGCTGTGGATGGGGGGGATACAGCGAGGGCTGTGGATGGGGGGGATACAGCGAGGGCTGTGGATGGGGGGGATACAGCGAGGGCTGTGGATGGGGGGGATACAGCGAGGGCTGTGGATGGGGGGGATACAGCGAGGGCTGAGGATGGGGGGGATACAGCGAGGGCTGAGGATGGGGGGGATACAGCGAGGGCTGTGGATGGGGGGGATACAGCGAGGGCTGTGGATGGGGGGGATACAGCGAGGGCTGTGGATGGGGGGGATACAGCGAGGGCTGTGGATGGGGGGATACAGCGAGGGCTATGGATGGGGGGGATACAGCGAGGGCTGTGGATGGGGGGGATACAGCGAGGGCTGTGGATGGGGGGGATACAGCGAGGGCTGTGGATGGGGGGGATACAGCGAGGGCTGTGGATGGGGGGATACAGCGAGGGCTGTGGATGGGGGGATACAGCGAGGGCTGTGGATGGGGGGATACAGCGAGGGCTGTGGATGGGGGGGATACAGCGAGGGCTGTGGATGGGGGGATACAGCGAGGGCTGTGGATGGGGGGGATACAGCGAGGGCTGTGGATGGGGGGGATACAGCGAGGGCTGTGGATGGGGGGGATACAGCGAGGGCTGTGGATGGGGGGGATACAGCGAGGGCTGTGGATGGGGGGGATACAGCGAGGGCTGTGGATGGGGGGGATACAGCGAGGGCTGTGGATGGGGGGGATACAGCGAGGGCTGTGGATGGGGGGATACAGCGAGGGCTGTGGATGGGGGGATACAGCGAGGGCTGTGGATGGGGGGATACAGCGAGGGCTGTGGATGGGGGGATACAGCGAGGGCTGTGGATGGGGGGATACAGCGAGGGCTGTGGATGGGGGGATACAGCGAGGGCTGTGGATGGGGGGGATACAGCGAGGGCTGTGGATGGGGGGGATACAGCGAGGGCTGTGGATGGGGGGGATACAGCGAGGGCTGTGGATGGGGGGGATACAGCGAGGGCTGTGGATGGGGGGGATACAGCGAGGGCTGTGGATGGGGGGGATACAGCGAGGGCTGTGGATGGGGGGGATACAGCGAGGGCTGTGGATGGGGGGGATACAGCGAGGGCTGTGGATGGGGGGGATACAGCGAGGGCTGTGGATGGGGGGGATACAGCGAGGGCTGTGGATGGGGGGATACAGCGAGGGCTGTGGATGGGGGGATACAGCGAGGGCTGTGGATGGGGGGATACAGCGAGGGCTGTGGATGGGGGGATACAGCGAGGGCTGTGGATGGGGGGATACAGCGAGGGCTGTGGATGGGGGGATACAGCGAGGGCTGTGGATGGGGGGATACAGCGAGGGCTGTGGATGGGGGGATACAGCGAGGGCTGTGGATGGGGGGATACAGCGAGGGCTGTGGATGGGGGGATACAGCGAGGGCTGTGGATGGGGGGATACAGCGAGGGCTGTGGATGGGGGGATACAGCGAGGGCTGTGGATGGGGGGATACAGCGAGGGCTGTGGATGGGGGGATACAGCGAGGGCTGTGGATGGGGGGATACAGCGAGGGCTGTGGATGGGGGGATACAGCGAGGGCTGTGGAGGGGGGGATACAGCGAGGGCTGTGGATGGGGGGATACAGCGAGGGCTGTGGATGGGGGGGATACAGCGAGGGCTGTGGATGGGGGGGATACAGCGAGGGCTGTGGATGGGGGGGATACAGCGAGGGCTGTGGATGGGGATACAGTGAGGGCTGTGGATGGGGATACAGTGAGGGCTGTGGATGGGGATACAGTGAGGGCTGTGGATGGGGATACAGTGAGGGCTGTGGATGGGGATACAGTGAGGGCTGTGGATGGGGATACAGTGAGGGCTGTGGATGGGGATACAGTGAGGGCTGTGGATGGGGATACAGTGAGGGCTGTGGATGGGGATACAGTGAGGGCTGTGGATGGGGATACAGTGAGGGCTGTGGATGGGGATACAGTGAGGGCTGTGGATGGGGATACAGTGAGGGCTGTGGATGGGGGATACAGTGAGGGCTGTGGATGGGGGGATACAGTGAGGGCTGTGGATGGGGGGATACAGTGAGGGCTGTGGATGGGGGGATACAGTGAGGGCTGTGGATGGGGGGATACAGTGAGGGCTGTGGATGGGGGGATACAGTGAGGGCTGTGGATGGGGGGATACAGTGAGGGCTGTGGATGGGGGGATACAGTGAGGGCTGTGGATGGGGGGATACAGTGAGGGCTGTGGATGGGGGGATACAGTGAGGGCTGTGGATGGGGGGATACAGTGAGGGCTGTGGATGGGGGGATACAGTGAGGGCTGTGGATGGGGGGATACAGTGAGGGCTGTGGATGGGGGGATACAGTGAGGGCTGTGGATGGGGGGATACAGTGAGGGCTGTGGATGGGGGGATACAGTGAGGGCTGTGGATGGGGGGATACAGTGAGGGCTGTGGATGGGGGGATACAGTGAGGGCTGTGGATGGGGGGATACAGTGAGGGCTGTGGATGGGGGGATACAGTGAGGGCTGTGGATGGGGGGATACAGTGAGGGCTGTGGATGGGGGGATACAGTGAGGGCTGTGGATGGGGGGATACAGTGAGGGCTGTGGATGGGGGGGATACAGTGAGGGCTGTGGATGGGGGGGATACAGCGAGGGCTGTGGATGGGGGGGATACAGCGAGGGCTGTGGATGGGGGGGATACAGTAAGGACTCGGTCAGTGAGGGCTGTATCATGCAGGGCTCGGTCAGGGCTGTGAGGGCCGCTCAGACCGCAGTTTCCCAGCTCTCCATGCCGCCTCGGGCCCTCTGACTAGGCCGCAGCCCGGGCCCTGCGCTCCCCCCTCCCCCTTCCTATTTACCTGCCATGGCTGCCCTCTAGAACCAGGCCTCCCAATCCAGGCGTCGCTGAGGGACGGGGAGGGTTCGCCCTTCAGACTCCGGCCGCTGCCCTCCTCCTCCTCCTCCTCCTCCTCCTCCTCCCCCGCCGCCTCCGCCTGCCGGTACGGCTGCTCCCCGGCTGGATGCTGCGCTGTCAGTGCGCCCTCGGCGAGGCAGGACCGCGAGCTGGGAGTCGGCACGGAGCGGGAAGTGATCCGGCGGTTAGAAGCCGCTCTCGGCTTCTCCGGGATGGTGTTTCAAAATGGCGCACATTGCCCGTCGACATGATTCGGTGACGTCATTTAACCCCTCGGCTGCCGGGAGAGGAGCAATGCGGTGCTGGGCTCTGCCTCTCCTCCTACTGGCAGCCGGGAGCGGAGGGGTTAACAGCCCACCAAACACAAACACACCTTGATAATGTTTTATTCAGAAATTACATCAATATTGTAAATAATAAACACTACATGTTTCATTCATTATATTGTGTGTGTGATAGGGAGATAATGTGAGTATTCTTTGGGGAGGAAGTGTATCATTAAAAAAATATATATATAAAATAATAATAATAATAAACTATAATGACTCTAGATTCTCAGGTGTTGCAGAACTACATCTCCCATGGTGCATTGCCAGCCTCATGGAGGTGTAGTTGCTGGGATCCTGTGTCCTGGCCATCCCTAACCAACACATGGCAGCTCTGCCAATGAGCTTGTCATCACTCCCAGCATGCTGTGCAGAATATGCCAATAACCGCACTCTATACGTCACGCGTTAGGTGAGCAACCTACCTCCAGTTTAGGGTAACATAGCTAAAAGCTAGCTAAATGTTAAACGTTTATTATACTAGTTTGTTTTTAATGTTATTTACGGTTTATTATACTTTGAACGGACAATATAGTGCAGGGATAGGCAACCTTCGGCACGCCAGATGTTGTGCACTCAATCCCCCATAATTCTCTTACACCCATAATGCTGGCAAAGCATCATGGGAGGTGTAGTCCAAAACATCTGGAGTGCCGAAGGTTGCCTATGCCTGATATAGTGTTTGCAAATGCAATATCCCAATCAACAACCCCAACTGCACTGACGCCTTGATACCGGAGAAACTGACGGAAGCCAAGCACAGAGAGATGGACACAGGTTTCTTCAGGAAGGAAGAGATCTTTATTCGATTCACCGACCGGGACTCAGAGGGACTAATGTCACCAAAAACAGCTAAAATCTGAGTCCTGATCGTACAGTGTAGGTCCCTTATATAGACATATAGCTCCTGTAATCAGTTCCACCTACATGTACTCTAACCCAATCAACAGACTAAAGACTAACTTTCCTGTTTGACCACTTGGCTTGCCCAGCACAATGGAGGAGGGGAATACTCGTATATCCTGTATTCCTGCACATGCTCCTTACACTACTGATTGTATCGTTGCCACGTGCAACCAACCGGCCGATACATCAGCATATGCACGTGCACATACCACGTGGCAATCTCGGCCTACTAAATTTATTTTTTACTGAGATTCCACCACATTCCCCCCTTTGATGCTTCTGATATTTCATAATCCAAGATGCATCACTTAATCAGGGTTTGCTTACACCTCAAGTTGCCATAAACCAGACTAGACTTTGCGACTCTCTAGAGATACGAACCCCTCAGCATTCCTCTTCCTGTATGTGTTCTCCTTGATTTAAAGCCTCGTACCTGCAAACAGCCATTATCTGTGCAGCGGCCTTTCTCTCTGCTATATTCTCTATAATGCTCTGCACAGACCTAACTACCAAAGGAATCAGATACGGCAGGAGGAGGCACAACATCAAGATTAGCATGACTCCACCTACCAGTGCCTTGAGTCCTCCAAGCTGCTCGTACCAATTACCAAACCAACTACTCGGATTATACCCTTTCCATACTTGAGTAGGCACATGTGCTCAGTGGCGTAGCGTGGGTTGTCAGCACCCGGGGCAAGGCAAGTAATTTGCGCCCCCTAACCCGTGGATTTTTAGACACACACACTAACACACACACACACACACACACACACTAACAGACACACACACACACTAACAAACACACACACACACTAACAGACACACACACACACACTAACAGACACACACACACTAACAGACACACACACACACACACACACTAACAGACACTCACACACACACACACACTAACAGACACACACACACACACACTAACAGACACACACACACTAACACACACACACACACACTAACAGACACACACACACTAACAGACACATACACACACTAACAGACACATACACACACTAACAGACACACACACACTAACAGACATACATACACACACACACTAACAGACACACACACACACACACTAACAGACATACACACACACTCACATTTTTAACACATATATTTTTTTAAATGTAACCCCCCCAGCATCCTTACCTTTGGAAATGCTGGGGGGGGGGGGGGGTTCTCTTCCTCCCTGGTGGTCCAGTGGCTGCTGGGCGGGCGGCATTGGCGGGCGGCAGGCTGGCGAGGGAGCACTTCCCCTGAGCTGTCTGCTCAGCTCCCTCGCGCGTCGCAGAGTGAGGCTGGGAGACGGAATATGACGTCATATTCCGGCTCCCAGCCTCACTCTGCGGCGCGCGAGGGAGCTGAGCAGACAGCTCAGAGGAAGTGCTCCCTCGCCGGCCGCCCACCAATGCCGCCCGCCCAGCCTAGCAGCCCGCCGGCATGTCTGTTAGCCGCAAAGCTAACAAGACATTTGCCTTGGGCATTTGGGGGCGGCTTTTTTTGCCGTCCCCTGGAAAATGCCGCCCAAGGCAAATGCCTTGTTTGCCTCGCGGCTAATACGCCCCTGGCGCCCCCCCAGATGTTGCGCCCGGTGCGGCCGGCCCCCCCTGCACTCCCCATGCTACGCCTCTGCATGTGCTAGTTTAACCATATGGCTAGTAAGCTCAGCTATTGCTTGCCCTTCATCATCTATTTGAAGACAACAATTGCTTAGATTAAACTTCCCACATACACCTCCCTCTACTGCCAATAGGTAATCCAAGGCTAATCTATTCTGGTAAAGGGCTGTCCTCATCTTAGTGTTATGCTTTGCTAGGAGATTAAGCGCTTGTGATGTTTCATTGGTAATTATCTCAACCACTGCCTGTAATCTTATGATACGGTTAAGCATGTATATTGGGGTTCTGTATCCATAAGTACCATCCTCTGCCCACGTAGCTGGCCCATAATAATCTATAATATGCTGGGGAGGCCACTCATTATCTTCCCAGGTACCTATCTCTAGGGGTCCCCTTTTCTTTCTATGATTTACATCATACACTTTAACTCCCAAAGTCTCTCCTGTTTCAATTGACAACAAGAAGAAGTATGGTTTGAGCATACCTAATACACATGCCCCTTCTCAGTCCTGTGGTAACTCCGAATAGGCTTTCTTACCACAGATCCAGTACAAATTTGCTGGGGCTTTCCAACTAGATGTAGCAGATAGGTCAAACCACACATCCTTTAAACTGGTATAAATTGCAAACTGATTAGGTGGTTCTGAGACATTTGAAGCTGACCACCAAGTTGTATCTTTTGTATCATCATTATAAGCTTTTTGCCCTAGACAAGTCAATTCTTCTACAGATGTATTAAACATTATTCCTTTCCTTGCTATGCAAACATAACCTATAATGGAGGTCTTTAATCGCCACTCAGATTTATCTCTAACACTCACTTGATAATCAGTTTGAGAAGATATTAACTGTTCAACTGTCTCAGAACCGGAATACATTACTTCCTTTGCTTCCCATGGCCATTGGTCTCCCATATTAGTACCTCCACACACATAGCAGTTGGTTACATTAAGACTACCAGCAATGCTTTCGGCTAGATCTATAAATACGTTTTTCGCATTATGGGGGATCTTATTTTCCACACTCATCTCCTCATAGAAGGAATGAAAGACCTGATGGGTCTGGGTTGCCACAGTATCGGTCTCTATTCCTATAAATAATATTGTCCCAGGATCCAAACCTGTTCCATATATCTGGAACCCAAATAAGTTCCCAAACCTATCTATGAATAGTTCTGGGTCATTGATAAGTATATGGACTGGGTTACACTCCCTAGACTTACAATATGGCTTGGTAGGCAACTTAGTGACGATCATATCCTTATCTACTGTCTGTCCCCAGGTTGCCCACCCCACACAGGACCAATACGGACAATAATTGTATTCTTTATTTGGGCATTTTGGATCTATATATTTATACTTACTACTGGGGCAAATGTACTTATCATTAGACCCATATGTTCTTTCCCATTTAAGATCGCCACATACATTCCACGGTTTTCTACCACCTGATATCATGCATCAAATAGCAAAACAGCTGAAGAATGTACGGTTTCTAGTATGGTCTTATTTATCAGGGTCCCCTGTGAGTCTCCATTCCGAATAGTCAACCAAATTGTACGGGGTTGATACTCAGGGCTAAAACACTTAGGTTCTCCTGCTCCTAAATGGCATACACTATAATCTACGCCTAAGTATCTACACTTAGATACATGTCCTTTACACTCATACTGGGAATGCCAAATAAGGGTCTGGGAAATGCGATTGCCGGTTTTCGTAGTCTTAATGCAAACCTCACAGCCTTGTGTGTCGGTACCTCTACCTTCCTGAATAATTAAAAACACACATGAATACAACTCTTCGACCGTGCGATGGCACCTCAGCTTCCAGGATGTGAGGGGTGCAGGGAATGGAGTCCTTCTGATCCTCACTTTCCTTCACAGAGATCCCTTCAAGACACTCTGGCTATGAAACGTAGGCAGGTGGTCAGGCTTTATTGTGGCCGTCAAAACACCTACTTGTAGATTCTTGTTGATGTTCCCTTGTACCAGAACTCTTCTCAAAAATCACTTTCAATCCAACTGGGTCACTCTCTTCAACCGGATCTTGCAGGGATTCTCAGGATCTGGTGTAGCCTGCCAATAATCTGTTGCTGCTGGTTTAACCCTGGAGTGATGAATCCACGGAATCACTTCGGCCACCTTTATAGCTGTTGGGGTAGACAAAAGAACAACATAAAGACCCCTCCACTTTGGCCCCAACGGTACACTGTTCCACTCCTTTATCCAAACTTGGTCTCCAGGATGATAAGAATGGACAGGTGGATAAATATTCACAGGTAACCTATCTTGTACCCATTTCTGTACCTCCTCCATAGTCTTACCCAACTCTACAACCTGCTGCCGGGTAATTCCTTCTCCCAACTGACTCAAATCCCCCCTTAAGTTACTAAGTACGGGAGGTGGACGCCCATACATAATTTCAAAAGGTGAGAGACCCATCCTTCTGGTAGGTGTACTATGAATGCGCAACAGAGCTATTGGCAAAAGAACATTCCACTTGAGTTGGGTTTCTTGACACATTTTTGCCAATTGGCTCTTAATAGTTCTATTCATCCTTTCCACTTTCCCAGAACTCTGAGGCCTATATGCCGTATGAAGTTTCCACTTAATACCAAGCATATGAGTCAGTTGTTGTAGGCACTGGTGAACAAAGGCTGGACCATTATCTGATCCTATAGAACATGGTAGTCCATATCGGGGTATTATTTCCCGCAACAGAAATCGCACAACTTCTCCTGCTTTCTCTGTACGAGTGGGACATGCTTCTACCCATCCTGAGTAGGTGCACACAGCTACTAGTAGGTAACGATGTCCGCCGGATTTAGGCATTACCGTGTAGTCTATTTGGAGATCGGACATAGGGAGCCCTCCCATGTACTGGACTCCCGGTGGTTTCACTGGACCTTGCCTTGCGTTGTTTTTCGCACATAACACACATTTTCGTACAGGGGCTTGAGTCAAGTTGGACAATCATGGTATGTAGAAATGCTTCCTAAGAGATTTTTCCATACTATCTCTCCCGGAATGTGTCCCATTGTGATAGTTCTGGACAATTTCTACAGCTAGCGATGCTGGAATAACTATCCTTCCATCTTCTAACTGATACCAATTATTCTCCAAATATTTTCCAGCTTCAGTCTTTAACCACTCTTCTTCTTTAGCTGCATAAACTGTAGTCCACTGAGACAGAGGGGTCGGTATGAGAGCAGCTATACACTCCACATATTCCTGTTGTCCCGATTCAGCGGCACGCTTGGCTGCATTATCTGCCATCCGATTTCCTTTCACCACATCACCATCACCTTTCAGATGCGCTCGACAATGTATGATACCAACTTCCTTCGGCTCCCATACGGCTTCCAATAGTTTTAATATCTCAGCTGCGTACTTGATTTCTTTACCCTCTGAGTTCAGTAGTCCTCTTTCTTTATACAAGGCTCCATGGGCATGAGTGGTTAAAAATGCATACTTTGAGTCCGTATAGATGTTTACCCTCAATCCTTCAGCCAATTGTAACGCTCGTGTGAGTGCGATTAATTCTGCCTTCTGTCGTGATGTTCCTTTTGACAATGGGCGAGCTTCTATCACATTGTTGTCACTGCGTATCCTGCGTAGCGAATCCCTTCTTTCACGTAACTACTGCCGTCCGTATAGTACTGGACATCGGGGTTCTGGATGGGAAAATCACCAAGGTCCGGTCTGCTTGAGAACACTTCATCCATCACCTCCAGGCAATCATGTTGACTCTCAGTAGGTTGTGGCAAAAGGGTAGCTGGGTTCAAGGTATTGACAGTTTCAAGATGCACTCTCGGGTTCTCACATAACATGGCTTGATACTTAGTCATACGGCTATTGCTAAACCAATGATTGCCTTTATAGTCTAGCAACGTCTGTACTGCGTGCGGGACTCGCACGTAGAGTTCCTGACCCAGAGTGAGCTTGTCAGCTTCGGCTACCAGCAGGGCGGCGGCAGCTATGGCTCTTAGACAAGGTGGAAGACCACTGGCCACTGCATCCAGTTGTTTAGACATATATGCAACAGGTCGTTGCCATGATCCCAAGTACTGTGTCAGTACTCCCACAGCCATCCTTCTTTGCTCGTGTACATATAAGTAGAATGGACGTGTATGATCAGGTAGACCTAATGCTGGGGCGCTCATCAATGCCTTCTTAACATCCTCAAATGCCTTCTGCTGTCGATGGTCCACAGGAAGGGATCGTGTTCTGTGCCTTTTATAGCTGCATAAAGGGGTTTCGCCAATATCGCATAACTGGGAATCCGTATCCTGCAGAAGCCTGCCCGCCCCCAAGAACTCTCGCACTTGTCTTCTATTCTTGGGTGTTGGTATTTGGCATACAGCTTCTTTTCTCTCAGGCCCCATTATCCTTTGACCTTCAGAGATATGGAATCCCAGATACTTGACAGTTGGCTGACACAACTGAGCTTTCTTCCTGGACACCTTGTATCCTGCCTTCCAAAGAATGTGCAGTAAATCATATGTTGCTTGCTGGCATATCTCTTTTGTAACTGGCGCTATCAACAAATCATCTACGTATTGTAGTAATACACATTCTCCTGGGATGGACTTGAAGTCTAGTAAGTCCTGACTTAATGCTGATCCAAATAGGGTAGGTGAATTTTTAAACCCTTGGGGCAATCTTGTCCAAGTCATCTGGCATTTCGAGCCCGTTACAGCATTTTCCCATTGGAATGCAAAGATACACTGGCTTTCTGTAGCAATTCGTAGGCAAAAGAAGGCATCTTTAAGGTCCAAAACTGTAAAGTAAGTAGCCCCACCCGGAATTAAGGCAAGCAGGTTATATGGATTGGGCACAACTGGATGTATACTTACTACCGCATCATTGACTGCTCTTAAGTCCTGCACAGGGCGATACTCATCTGTCCCAGGCTTTTGAACAGGCAACAATGGGGTGTTCCAGGGGGAAGTACAGAATTTTAGGATACCATACCTTATGAACTTATCCAAATAAGACTGTATGTTCTTCTTTGCCTTTTGGGGAATATGGTATTGTCTTAGGCTCACTGGTTAAACCCCAAGTTTTAGTTCAATCCGTATAGGTGGGATATTGCGAGCAAGTCCTGGCGGGTTACTCTCTGCCCACACTCCTGGTATATTAAACAAGGATTCATCACTCCTAGGGTTTTGGCTGGTCAACACTGTATAAAGTCGCCACTCTTCTTCTTTCGGTATTGATATTGACATTATACCTGAGGGTCCATTAAACTTCAAGGATATCGTTCCGTTAGGCAGAAATGTTATCTGTGCTTGTAACTTCGATAACAAATCTCGTCCTAGAAGTTGGACTGGACATTCAGGCATGCAAAGGAACTGATGTTTTACTACGTGGCCTCCCAGTGTACAGAGACGACTTTTAAGAGCCGGTTTAGCAGCACTCCGCCCAGTGCTCCTATTAGTGATAGTTCTTCCTGAAGGAGGAGCGACTAGGTTAGTCACCACAGAATGTTCAGCACCAGTGTCGATCATGAAAGAACTCCTTTTTCCCCCTATTGCTACATCGACCATAGGCTCCGCTCGGCCAAGGGGGACGGAGCCCGGTCGGTATCAATAGTCCTCCATGACAGTGTCAGCCAAACCCACAAAGTCTCTATCTTCTCTTTCTCGGGGTCTCTGCACTGCTGGGTAATACCTATCCCCATGAACGCTTCCTCTATTATTCCCACCATTTCCTCCAGGGCCTCCTCTTCCTCTCACTCTGCCTCTATAATTATTACTATATCCTGCCCTTGTTCTTTCTCTCTCATATTGTTCCCTTAGTGGACACTCACTACTCCAATGCCCTTCTTCCTTACAGTATGTGCATTGGTTCCTGCTTAAAGGCTCCCTATTCCACTTATTCTCGCTTTTCTCAGTTCCCCTATACACTTCCTTTTCCCTTCTATCTACACCCGCGATAGCTACTGCTAACATGTCTGCTTTCCTTCTCATCTTTCGCTCTTCTTCCTTTTTCGTCTCTGTCTCCCTATTCATATAAACCTTATTTGCTATCTCCATTAGTTGAGTTATAGACATCCCTACAAACCCTTCTAACTTTTGTAATTTTCTCTTTATATCTCCATAGGCCTGGCTGACAAAGGCAGAGCTAACCATCCGGGAATTCTCAGGAGCCTCTGGATTAAAGGGGGTATACAACCGGTATGCCTCCAATAATCGATCATAAAAGGCACTGGGCGACTCATCACATTTCTGCAATACCTCAGCCATCCTTGACATATTGATCGCCCTTTTTCCTCCGGCTTTCATGCCAGCAATAATGGCGTCCCTGTAAGCTCTTAAACGGGCCATATCTGCGCCATTAACATTCCAATTCGGATCTGTGTTTGGATAATGGGCTGCGGCCCATGCTGCCGGGTTGGCCTGATTTTGAGTACGGGCCACTTCTTCAAGCGCTTTAATTGCCGCCTGATTTATCCGAGTTCTTTCCTCGTATTAAACAATGTCATGTCATTGCTGGCAATCAGCCCTAGTGGGATTATGCGTCTGGATTATAGAGGTAATCAAATCTGTCATGGCTTGAGGTTTATCTGTGTAGGAGGAGTTATGGGTCTTCCAGTTGAATAAGTCAGTGGTAGTAAACGGAACATAGACAAATACGGGATCAGCATGTTGTAACTGGCCCTCACCGCTAATATGTGTCGGGCCCGGTGTCAGTCGGAGAGGCATTTGATAATGTCGGGGTTGGAGGGTACCGGTCAGTTGTCGGGTTAGTATGGGGCTTTGTTGAGGAAGGTCAGTTATGGGTTCCGGTCGAGGGGTAGTAAGACGAGGGGAAGGGGACGCTTTTTCTTTACTGAAGGGAAGATCAGTAAGTAGAATATTCCGGGCCGGGCTGGGAGGAGCCTGACCAGGAACCAGAAATGACGCCAAATCTGGATAGGTGGGGTTAATAGAGGTAGGTACCGGAAGGGGAGGGTTTAAAGCAAGTGGGCGAGACTCTGAGCTAGAGGAGGGGGTAGGTGGAGACAACAGAGCAAGGGGAGTAGTATTACTAGCAGCGCCTCCTCTTCCTCTTCCTGTAGAGGAGGAATAAGGGGGTGGCAAGGGGATCTCTGACTCAGGGGGCGTGTCCAGAATGGGCGTAATCACGGCCTTGGTGGACAAACGAGTTCTGGCCAACAGGAGGCGACATTGCTCCTCGTTGCATACCCTGATCCATTTTGGCAAGTCATCTACGGCCCGCTTCCAACAATCAATATACGGAAACTGGACGTAAATTTCAGGCCTACCCGATACAGCTACGTGTACGCGCTGCACCAGATTAGGATCAAGACTACCACGTGGAGGCCATGCAGCCACCAGGGTAGGCCATTCCCTACTACATAAAGTAGTCAGGCGTGTTGGGGACATCTTTACTCCAAAATCATGTACATTGTATCCCTTTTTAAAGTTCTTTAACATGCATTCTAAGGGATCAATGATCTTTGAATCCGACGCACCCATACTTAGCAACGGAGCGTCGTCTCCAATAGAAGCAAAACAAACACACTTCCAACGGTCACACCCGTTCCCCTTGGCAACAGCACCACGTGGTACGGTTACTAGGCCAAACGTACACAACAAAACATACAGGGAATTCCCGTACACACACAGCTGTTACACCAATCACTAAATAACTATTACTGTACCTTTTGGTGAAACTATACAATCACCCACGTTATAATTCTCAGTATTTAAATTACCCGTCTATAACATGCCCTAGTAACATCGTCTTTACAAACAGTAGTTATAGTACGGTTAGCATTGGTTAAAGTACAATTTTTAAAGTCACAATTCAGTTAGTAGTGGTTATGATGTTAAACATACAACATAAACGACAGTTATTAGTGGTTATTTACAGCATCAGTAATTATAATACATGGTTATGGTACCATGCGCTATGATACAGTTACACACTATTCACACTCTCGCCAGACGGCAGAGCTCACGCTATCTAGCAAGATATACACTCTACTACAATAAGTTTTAACACATTTACAGTTTCCCAACTAATCTATTGGCCAGTACCTCGAGGGACTACCTAAAACTATTTACATCCGTTTTGGTTAGCCGTCGCTGCCCAAGCACCACATATAGCGAACTAGAGGGCGGGATTTACAACAGAACCCTCTTAGTCTATCTAATCTATCAATAGTCTAGTGGGTTCCAGATTTACACGCCTTCCCACTTAGCCAAGATAGGTTGAGATCTAGCGGACAGAATATACAACAGGCTCCGCTTAGTCTCCCGGTCCCTCCGACCTAGCGAACAAAATATACACCCTAGATACGCTAGTCTAGACAAGACACCAGTGTCCGGCTTGGGCTATTTACACAGGACCCAGCCTGACTCCAAACCAAGATTAAACAAGCTGACTACAGGGCGTTTAATTACGAGCGGTGCGCCTTCGCTCCTTCCCTCAACTTGAGGGGGCCAATTCCATACACAATTCCAGATACAAACCCCTTATGGGCCTACCGCACAATCGGTATCCAATACCCCTAGTGGGTCCACCATCTAAAACAGTAGTCGTCTTACCTCCTCGTTTCTGAACCTGAGTTCACACTCATCGACGGGGGCACCCCAGCACTTACTACGTAGAGGCTGATGATCTCCTGGACAACAGACCAGTGGCGCCGAGACGAAGGGAGGTCCACGCAAAAGTTCAGGGGTGCAGCCGTAGAGAGCGTGGGCAAAGATAGACCGTCTCACGCCTCTGTTTCTCAGCTACCGTTGAACGATGAGATTCCCGGCCAATGCACCAAATGATACCGGAGAAACTGACGGAAGCCAAGCACAGAGAGATGGACACAGGTTTCTTCAGGAAGGAAGAGATCTTTATTCGATTCACCGACCGGGACTCAGAGGGACTAATGTCACCAAAAACAGCTAAAATCTGAGTCCTGATCGTACAGTGTAGGTCCCTTATATAGACCTCCTATAATCAGTTCCACCTACATGTACTCTAACCCAATCAACAGAGTAAAGACTAACTTTCCTGTTTGACCACTTGGCTTGCCCAGCACAATGGAGGAGGGGAATACTCGTATATCCTGTATTCCTGCACATGCTCCTTACACTACTGATTGTATCGTTGCCACGTGCAACCAACCGACCGATACATCAGCATATGCACGTGCACATGCCACTTGGCAATCTCGGCCTACTAAATTTATTTTTTACCGAGATTCTCGTCTGCTCTCTGTAACCTCCTCCTTTGGCCTTATGCAATGGTCCAATTTAGCAACCCATGCAGCAGGAAACACTCTTGATCTCGCCTTCACCAATCTCTGTACCACCTCTAATCTCTCCAATATTCCTTTTCCTCTATCTGACCACCATCTACTGACTTTTTGACATCGGTATACCTGAGACCCAATTGATACCACCGTGTGAACATCAATCTCACAGAAACATCCAATGACTTGACCTAGAGCATTTCTCCACTAATCTCCAAACTCTTCTCTTACCTATCTCAAACCTCACCTATCCTAGCTCTGCAACCTCCTTCTACAATTCCACCCTCTCCTCTCAACTAGATATCATGGCACCTCCTACATTTAAATGCAGCAGGCGCCCCCAACAATAACCTTGACACCCCAAGCGGACTCGATACCTCCAAAAATGCTCCAGAACTGCTGAACGCTGTTGGAGAAAGTCTCACTGTGCGTCTGACTTTCTCCACTATAAATTTATGCTGCGCTCATACAGCTTGGCTCTTTCCTATGCAAAAGTAAGTTACCTCAATACCCTAATAACCACACTCTCCCGCGAACCCAAACTACTATTTCACACATTTAACTCTCTCCTTCGCCAAGGCCGTCTTTAGCGCGGGGCAAACGGTGCAGTTGCTCCTTGGGGGCCCCAGAGCAGCTGCCCCGTGGGCCCCGCGATTTGAGCAGCCCCCATGTACCCGGCGGTGCGGCTGCACAGAGCCGTACCGGCCCGCCAACTAAGGAGGCCCTCCGGGCGGCCCATGCACTAAGGGCCACCCAGTAAGCTTGTGTCAGCAGGGGCCCAGTCGGGCGCTGTGACGCTTAAACAGCGTGACCGGGCCCCTTCCTGTACCGGCTGGGAGGAAGTGAGTGCCGCGCGTCACTTCCTCCCACCGGAGATAATAGCCGCGCGGGAGGAGAGAGGCAGGAGGAGGGGAGTTCCAGAGGAGAACTCCCATCTGCCTCAGCCTGCCACTGGACCCGAGGGAAACCACCCTCCAGGAAAAGGTAAGAACCTGGAGGGTGGCTAAATGTGTGTGTGTCAGTAGTATGTCTGTGTGTGTCAGTATGTTTGTGTGTGTGTATGTCTGTGTGTGTGTGTGTATGTCAGTATGTCTGTGTGTGTGTGTGTCAGTATGTCTGGGTGTGTGTGTGTGTCAGCATGCCTGTCGGAGTGTATGTTGGTATGCCTGTGTGTGTCAGTATGTCTGTGTGTGTCATTATGTCTGTGTGTGTCAATACATCTGTCAGTGTATGTGTCTGTGTGTGTTTCAGTATATCTGTCAGTGTATGTGTCTGTGTGTGTTTGTATGTATGTGTGTGTGTCAGTATGTCTGAATGTATATAAGTATATATTTGTGTGTCAGTGTATGTGTGTCAGTATGTATCTGCGAATGTTTTAATATATCTGTCTGTGTGTGTATGTGTCAGAAGGTCTGTCAATGTGATTGGGGCTTGGGCGTAATTGGGGGGGGAAGGGGCAGGGCCTAAGGGGCCCAAGAAAATGCTTTGCCCAGGGTCCTATTCATATTATAGACGGCCCTGTCCTTCGCCCTATTGTTCCTCCTCCACCTACTAACTTGACCGCCATAGACTTTGCTACTCACTTCTCTGACAAGATTTCTACAATCAGGAAAGAGATCTCTCATTTTTCTTCTTCCCCTTACAATACCTACCCTAACCTCACTCCCTCTGCTGTTCTATGTTCATTCGCACCCGCTACAGCGGAAGAGGTTTCTGCTCTGCTCCAGTCCTCCCGCCCCACCACCTGTTCCCTAGATGCAATTCCCTCGCATCTCATCTGTACTCTGTCTTCTTCTCTTTCTCCACCTCTCACTAAAATTCTCAATCTCTCTCTCTACTCTGGCATATTTCCATCGCCCTTCAAACCTGCAACTGTAACCACAATTCTAAAGAAGCCTAACCTTGACCCTAACTCCCCGTCCAACTACCGTCCTATTTCGCTATTGCCTTTTGCATCCAAGATCCTTGAAAGAGTTGTGTATGCAAGATTGACAGACTTCCTCGTGTCCAACTCTCTGCTAGACCCGCTTCAGTCTGGTTTCCGCGCCAAGCACTTTGTGGAAACGGCACTGACCAAAGTATCCAATTATCTACTCGCTGCAAAATCTCGTGGTCACTACTCTATCCTAATTCTCCTTGACCTTTCTCCAGCTTTTGACACTGTTGATCATCAACAGCTTCTATTCATACTCTGCAATATTGGTCTACAAGATATTGCTCTCTCCTCGTGCTCTTTCAGTGTTTCTTTCTCTGGCTCTGCTTCTTTTCCCTAACTCCTCTGTGTTAGTGTCCTCCAAGGTTCAGTCCTTGGTCCTCTACTGTTCTCTATCTATACTGCCTCCCTTGGTAAATTCATTAGCTCCTTTGGCATCCAATAAATTTCTATGTGGATGACACGCAAATCTATCTTTCCTCTCATGATCTCTCACTGTCCCTCTTGACTAGTGTCTCTGACTGCCTCTCTGCTATTTCTAACTGGATGGCTGCCCACTTCCTTAAACTCAACTTGACCAAAACTGAAATTGTGGTCTTTCCTCCCTCAAGTGTTGCTACTCCTGTGTCTCTATCCAAGTCAACGTTGCTACCATAAGCTCCACCATGCAAGCTCACTGACTAGATGTTCTCTTTGACTCCGATCTCTTCTTCACGCCTCATGTTCAGTCTATTGCCAAATCCTGCCGCTTCCATCTCAAATACATTGCATGCATCCGACTCTACTTAACGCCAGATGCGACTAAGATGCTGGTTCATTCCACTGTCCTTTCTCACCTTGACTACTATAATCCGCTTCTCAGTGGTCTTATGTGCTCCCAACTTGCGCCGTTACAGTCCATAATTAATGTGGCATTGAGGCTCATCTTCCTGTCCGCCCGCACCTCCCACGCCTCACCCTTCTGTCAGTCCCTGCATTGGCTTCCTGTAAGATATAGGGCTCAATTTAAAATTCTGGTTCTTGCTTTCAAATCTCTCCATAATGCTGCTCCCATCTATCTATCCTCCCTAATACACAAGTATGTCCCGTCTAGGCCTTTACGCTCTGCTGAAGACTTATGTCTATCTTCTGTCTGTACTACCACCTCTGATGCTCGCCTTCAAGACTTCTCAAGGGATGCACCGTTCCTGTGGAACTCACTTCCCTTCTCCGTTAGTCTCTACTCTTCATAAAAGCATATCAATTAAACTGTTAATAGCTCCTGACTGATTCCTCTCTTGCAACTGTCATTAATCTAATACTATCCTTACCTTTTTTGTCACTTTACCCCACTCCCTCTAGCATGTAAGCGCATTGAGCAGGTCCCTCAATCTCTCTGTTCCTGTGTTTTCATCTTGTCTGGTTACAACTACCTGTTTGTTCGTCCACCCACTGTAAAGCGCTGTGGAATTTGTTTACGCTATATAAATAATAACATAATAATAATAATAATAATAATAATAATGTTCAGGTGTCCACCCTAACACCTTTTCCCCCCAGTAAAATTACTAAAAATAAATGTCTTACTCACCTTTTTCCAGTACCAAGACTCGCTCGGCAAGGCTCACCTTTCTGCCTTTTGCGACGTCATCAAAGAAGCATGGCCTCCTCCAGTGAAGGCCCAATTCAATGCTCCTTGTGGAGAAGCATTGGGGAACCTAAAGCGCTTGGACTGTGAGCAACGCACGCTCATTCAATGCTTCTTATAGGAAGCTTTCTTGTCATGTGACTGAATTTTATTCGTTAAGTGCAGCAGAAGCGCATGGAGTGACTGTCAGGGAGACAGCCATTAGGGCTGTGTATAAATCTGTAACATAAACATTGCACTTTCTACAAAACTGCAATACTTTACATTGCAGTGTTAAAATAACCGGACCCCTGCACCCAGACCACTTTACTGAGATTAAGTTTTCTGGCTGATTTTAGTGTCCTTTAATTTACCTGTGTTTATGAGTAAAGTATGTAAAGTAATTAACTTTTGTAGTGCAGCACATGTTTGCAAACACACTGCTGCAGAAAATGCTCAAGGGATTATACAGTGTAAGGAATACAAAGTTGTATTCTATGCTCTATAGTGCCCTCTGTCCAGGGGCGGACTGACCGGTCGGGCACTTCGGACATGGTCCGAGGGCCCGGCCAGGAGGGGGGCCCGCCACCAGGGGGCCCGGACTGCACAGGTAATCCAATGCGTGCCCGGGCCCCCGGTCCTTCAAAGTGCAGTGCATATAATTGCCTTCCGCAGGACCTATCCAGAGCATTTGCCCGACGGTCTGATTAAGCACTTGTGGCTTTCCGGCTACATGCATGTTGCCCCGCCCCTTCCCGGTTTGGCTCCGCCCCCTTCCCGGAGTGATTGCAGAGCAGACCGCATGGGAGGCAGTCAGGCAGACAGGCAAGCTGGGACAGAGGAGCTCGGGCCCCATGCAACCCTACACACACTGCTACACATGGGATCTCAGAAAGGTAAGAGATCTCCTTATTGTGCATGGAGAGATAGGTCACTGCCCCCTACATTTTCACACTGCCCTCTCCCCCACTGTCACACTGCCCCCTCCCCCACTGTCACACTGCCCATCCACCACTGTCACTGCCCCTACACTGTCACACTGCCCATCCACCACTGTCACTGCCCCCTCCCCCACTGTCATTGCCCCTGCATTGTCACACTGCCCCCTCCCCCACTGTCACTGCCCCTACATTGTCACACTACCCCCTCCCCCACTGTCACACTGCCCCTACACTGTCACACTGCCCCCTCCCCCACTGTCATTGCCCCTGCATTGTCACACTGCCCCTTCCCCACTGTCACTGCCCCTACACTGTCACACTGCCCCCTCCCCCACTGTCATTGCCCCTACACTGTCACACTGCCCCCTCCCCCACTGTCACTGCCCCTACACTGTCACACTGCCCCCTCCCCCACTGTCATTGCCCCTGCATTGTCACACTGCCCCCTCCCCCACTGTCACTGCCCCTACACTGTCACACTGCCCCCTCCCCCACTGTCATTGCCCCTACACTGTCACACTGCCCCCTCCCCCACTGTCATTGCCCCTACACTGTCACACTGCCCCCTCCCCCACTGTCATTGCCCCTGCATTGTCACACTGCCCCCTCCCCCACTGTCATTGCCCCTGCATTGTCACACTGCCCCCTCCCCCACTGTCACTGCCCCTACACTGTCACACTGCCCCCTCCCCCACTGTCATTGCCCCTGCATTGTCACACTGCCCCCTCCCCCACTGTCACTGCCCCTACACTGTCACACTGCCCCCTCCCCCACTGTCATTGCCCCTACACTGTCACACTGCCCCCTCCCCCACTGTCATTGCCCCTACATTGTCACACTGCCCCTACACTGTCACACTGCCCCCTCCCCCACTGTCACTGCCCCTACACTGTCACACTGCCCCCTCCCCCACTGTCATTGCCCCTACATTGTCACACTGCCCCCTCCCCCACTGTCACACTGCCCCCTCCCCCACTGTCACACTGCCCCCTCCCCCACTGTCATTGCCCCTACACTGTCACACTGCCCCCACACCAATGTCACTGCCCCTACACTGTCACACTGCCCCCTCCCCCATTGTCACACTGCCCATCCACCACTGTCACTGCCCCTACACTGTCACACTGCCCCCCCCACTGTCACTGCCCATACACTGTCACACTGCCCCCTCCCCCACTGTCACTGCCCCTACACTGTCACACTGCCCCCTCCCCCACTGTCATTGCCCCTACATTGTCACACTGCCCCCTCCCCCACTGTCATTGCCCCTACATTGTCACACTGCCCCCTCCCCCACTGTCACTGCCCCTACACTGTCACACTGCCCCCTCCCCCACTGTCATTGCCCCTACACTGTCACACTGCCCCCTCCCCCACTGTCACTGCCCCTACATTGTCACACTGCCCCTTCCCCCACTGTCACTGCCCCTACACTGTCACACTGCCCCCTCCCCCACTGTCACTGTCCCTACACTGTCACACTGCCCACTGTCACTGCCCCTACATTGTCACACTGCCCCTTCCCCACTGTCACTGCCCCTACACTGTCACACTGCCCCCTCCAGCACTGTCACTGCCCCCTCCCCCACTGTCACTGCCCCTACACTGTCACACTGCCCCCACACTGTCACACTGCCCCTTCCCCCACTGTCACTGCCCCTACACTGTCACACTGCCCCTACCCCCACTGTCACTGCCCCTACACTGTCACACTGCCCCCTCCCCCACTGTCACTGCCACTACACTGTCACACTGCCCCCTCCCCCACTGTCACTGCCCCTACACTGTCACACTGCCCCCTCCCCCACTGTCACTGCCACTACACTTTCACACTGCCCCTCCCCCACATTGTCACTCCCCCACACACACAGTGGCACCTTCCTTTGGGGTCAGAAAAAGAATAGGGAGAGCCTGGGGTATAAGGAAGAGCCTGGGGCAGAGAAGAAGGAGCAGGGAGAGCCTGGGGCAGAGAAGAAGGAGCAGGGAGAGCCTGGGGCAGAGAAGAAGGAGCAGGGAGAGCCTGGGGCAGAGAAGAAGGAGCAGGGAGAGCCTGGGGCAGAGAAGGAGCAGGGAGAGCCTGGGGCAGAGAAGAAGGAGCAGGGAGAGCCTGGGGCAGAGAAGAAGGAGCAGGGAGAGCCTGGGGCAGAGAAGAAGGAGCAGGGAGAGCCTGGGGCAGAGAAGAAGGAGCAGGGAGAGCCTGGGGCAGAGAAGAAGGAGCAGGGAGAGCCTGGGGCAGAGAAGAAGGAGCAGGGAGAGCCTGGGGCAGAGAAGGAGCAGGGAGAGCCTGGGGCAGAGAAGGAGCAGGGAGAGCCTGGGGCAGAGAAGGAGCAGGGAGAGCCTGGGGCAGAGAAGGAGCAGGGAGAGCCTGGGGCAGAGAAGGAGCAGGGAGAGCCTGGGGCAGAGAAGGAGCAGGGAGAGCCTGGGGCAGAGAAGGAGCAGGGAGAGCCTGGGGCAGAGAAGGAGCAGGGAGAGCCTGGGGCAGAGAAGGAGCAGGGAGAGCCTGGGGCAGAGAAGGAGCAGGGAGAGCCTGGGGCAGAGAAGGAGCAGGGAGAGCCTGGGGCAGAGAAGGAGCAGGGAGAGCCTGGGGCAGAGAAGGAGCAGGGAGAGCCTGGGGCAGAGAAGGAGCAGGGAGAGCCTGGGGCAGAGAAGGAGCAGGGAGAGCCTGGGGCAGAGAAGGAGCAGGGAGAGCCTGGGGCAGAGAAGGAGCAGGGAGAGCCTGGGGCAGAGAAGGAGCAGGGAGAGCCTGGGGCAGAGAAGGAGCAGGGAGAGCCTGGGGCAGAGAAGGAGCAGGGAGAGCCTGGGGCAGAGAAGGAGCAGGGAGAGCCTGGGGCAGAGAAGGAGCAGGGAGAGCCTGGGGCAGAGACGGAGCAGGGAGAGCCTGGGGCAGAGACGGAGCAGGGAGAGCCTGGGGCAGAGACGGAGCAGGGAGAGCCTGCGGCAGAGAAGGAACAGGGAGAGCCTGGGGCAGAGAAGGAGCAGGGAGAGCCTGGGGCAGAGAAGGAGCAGGGAGCGCCTGGGACAGAGAAGGAGCAGGGAGCGCCTGGGACAGAGAAGGAGCAGGGAAAGCCTGGGGCAGAGAAGGAGCAGGGAGAGCCTGGGGCAGAGAAGGAGCAGGGAGAGCCTGGGGCAGAGAAGGAGCAGGGAGAGCCTGGGGCAGAGAAGGAGCAGGGAGAGCCTGGGGCAGAGAAGGAGCAGGGAGAGCCTGGGGCAGAGAAGGAGCAGGGAGAGCCTGGGGCAGAGAAGGAGCAGGGAGAGCCTGGGGCAGAGAAGGAGCAGGGAGAGCCTGGGGCAGAGAAGGAGCAGGGAGAGCCTGGGGCAGAGAAGGAGCAGGGAGAGCCTGGGGCAGAGAAGGAGCAGGGAGAGCCTGCGGCAGAGAAGGAGCAGGGAGAGCCTGGGGCAGAGAAGGAGCAGGGAGAGCCTGGGGCAGAGAAGGAGCAGGGAGAGCCTGGGGCAGAGAAGGAGCAGGGAGAGCCTGGGGCAGAGAAGGAGCAGGGAGAGCCTGGGGCAGAGAAGGAGCAGGGAGAGCCTGGGGCAGAGAAGGAGCAGGGAGAGCCTGGGGCAGAGAAGGAGCAGGGAGAGCCTGGGGCAGAGAAGGAGCAGGGAGAGCCTGGGGCAGAGAAGGAGCAGGGAGAGCCTGGGGCAGAGAAGGAGCAGGGAGAGCCTGGGGCAGAGAAGGAGCAGGGAGAGGCTGGGGCAGAGAAGGAGCAGGGAGAGGCTGGGGCAGAGAAGGAGCAGGGAGAGGCTGGGGCAGAGAAGGAGCAGGGAGAGGCTGGGGCAGAGAAGGAGCAGGGAGAGCCTGGGGCAGAGAAGGAGCAGGGAGAGCCTGGGGCAGAGAAGGAGCAGGGAGAGCCTGGGGCAGAGAAGGAGCAGGGAGAGCCTGGGGCAGAGAAGGAGCAGGGAGAGCCTGGGGCAGAGAAGGAGCAGGGAGAGCCTGGGGCAGAGAAGGAGCAGGGAGAGCCTGGGACAGAGAAGGAGCAGGGAGAGCCTGGGACAGAGAAGGAGCAGGGAGAGCCTGGGACAGAGAAGGAGCAGGGAGAGCCTGGGACAGAGAAGGAGCAGGGAGAGCCTGGGGCAGAGAAGGAGCAGGGAGAGCCTGGGGCAGAGAAGGAGCAGGGAGAGCCTGGGGCAGAGAAGGAGCAGGGAGAGCCTGGGACAGAGAAGGAGCAGGGAGAGCCTGGGGCAGAGAAGGAGCAGGGAGAGCCTGGGGCAGAGAAGGAGCAGGGAGAGCCTGGGGCAGAGAAGGAGCAGGGAGAGCCTGGGGCAGAGAAGGAGCAGGGAGAGCCTGGGGCAGAGAAGGAGCAGGGAGAGCCTGGGGCAGAGAAGGAGCAGGGAGAGCCTGGGGCAGAGACGGAGCAGGGAGAGCCTGGGGCAGAGACGGAGCAGGGAGAGCCTGGGGCAGAGACGGAGCAGGGAGAGCCTGGGGCAGAGACGGAGCAGGGAGAGCCTGGGGCAGAGACGGAGCAGGGAGAGCCTGGGGCAGAGACGGAGCAGGGAGAGCCTGGGGCAGAGACGGAGCAGGGAGAGCCTGGGGCAGAGACGGAGCAGGGAGAGCCTGGGGCAGAGACGGAGCAGGGAGAGCCTGGGGCAGAGACGGAGCAGGGAGAGCCTGGGGCAGAGACGGAGCAGGGAGAGCCTGGGGCAGAGACGGAGCAGGGAGAGCCTGGGGCAGAGACGGAGCAGGGAGAGCCTGGGGCAGAGACGGAGCAGGGAGAGCCTGGGGCAGAGACGGAGCAGGGAGAGCCTGGGGCAGAGACGGAGCAGGGAGAGCCTGGGGCAGAGACGGAGCAGGGAGAGCCTGGGGCAGAGACGGAGCAGGGAGAGCCTGGGGCAGAGAAGGAGCAGGGAGAGCCTGGGGCAGAGACGGAGCAGGGAGAGCCTGGGGCAGAGACGGAGCAGGGAGAGCCTGGGGCAGAGAAGGAGCAGGGAGAGCCTGGGGCAGAGAAGGAGCAGGGAGAGCCTGGGGCAGAGAAGGAGCAGGGAGAGCCTGGGGCAGAGAAGGAGCAGGGAGAGCCTGGGGCAGAGAAGGAGCAGGGAGAGCCTGGGGCAGAGAAGGAGCAGGGAGAGCCTGGGGCAGAGAAGGAGCAGGGAGAGCCTGGGACAGAGAAGGAGCAGGGAGAGCCTGGGACAGAGAAGGAGCAGGGAGAGCCTGGGACAGAGAAGGAGCAGGGAGAGCCTGGGACAGAGAAGGAGCAGGGAGAGCCTGGGGCAGAGAAGGAGCAGGGAGAGCCTGGGGCAGAGAAGGAGCAGGGAGAGCCTGCGGCAGAGAAGGAGAGCCTACGGCAGAGAAAAATGTATACATTTGAAATAACAGCAACTATATTAATTACAAACATTTCACTAATCTAAGGGGTACAATTTATGGAAATTGACTGCCATGGGGTACTCAAGTGAAAAAAGGTTGGGAATCACTGAGATAGATCACTGGCTGCAGGAGGGGGAAAATGGAGTCTGCTGGGCCCCACTATGCTGGCCCAACAAGCTGTGCCACTGGACCACCAGGGAATCCACTGTCCCCCTCCCTGGCTACAGGTAAGAGGCAGGGAGGGGGAAGTACATTTAAACATTTTTTTATAAAAATCCAACCACTAAAAAATACCCCCCAGCAGCATCTGTCACACATCCACCACACACATCCATCATCAAACAGACAAAATGCATCCACTACACAACCACACACATCATCCACTACACAAATACACATCATCCACTACACAAATACACATCATCCACTACACAAATACACATCATCCACTACACAAATACACATCATCCACTACACAAATACACATCATCCACTACACAACCACACACATCATCCACTACACAAATACACATCATCCACTACACAACCACACACATCATCCACTAAACAAATACACATCATCCACTACACAGCCACATACATCATCCACTACACAGCCTCATATATCACACAAACTGCATCCACTACACAACCACACACATCATCCACTACACATATACACATCATCCACTACACAACCACACACATCATCCACTACACAAATAAACAACCACACACGTCATCCACTACACAAATACACATCATCCACTACACAACCACATATATCATTCACCACATAAACACACAAACTGCATCCACTACACAACCACACACTCAGTGCCCCCCCTCCCTGGCTACAAGTAAGAGGCAGGGAGGGAGAAAGATTTTTGTTAAAAACAAATTATAAAATTTCAACAGCTAAAAAATACACACACACACCATCCACTACACAAACACACACACCATCCACTACACACACACACCATCCACTACACACACACACACACCATCCACTACACACACACACACACCATCCACTACACACACACACACAGTATCCACTACACAAACACACACACAGTATCCACTACACAAACACACACACAGTATCCACTACACAAACACACACACAGTATCCACTACACAAACACACACACAGCATCCACTACACAAACACACACACAGTACTCACTACACAAATATACATAATTCACTACACACTACATCCATTACACAAACACACACTCTGCATTCACTATACACACGATTCATCCACTCTACACACACTCTCTATCCGCTACACAAACATTCAATCTGAGTCCACTATAAACACTGTATCTACTTTACTCATGCACTTTGCATCCACTACACACATTCTACAGCCATACACACACAATCAAATTCAGTACACACACACACTTCATCCTTGTGGGTGGACTCAAGATGGGTCATGTGGGCTGACTTGGGGGTGGGCCATGTGGGCAGGCCCCCGGAGGCCAAGGATTCCGCTCACTGCCTTACAAAGCCCTAAAAACTGGTCTCGGCCACACATTTGTTGGCCATCTTTAGAGGCCAGCCCACAGGCCAGCCAATAAGCCAGCCAGCCCACAGGCCACCAGCCAGCCAGGCCAGTAGCCAGCCAGCCCACAGGCCAGCCAGGCCAGTAGCCAGCCAACCAGCCAACCCACAGGCCAGCCAGCCCACAGGCCAGCAGCCAGCCACATGCCAGCAGCCAGCCACAGGCTAATAGCCAGTCCACAGGCCTACAGCAAGCCACAGGCTTACATACAGCAAGCCCACAG
Source organism: Pelobates fuscus (assembly GCF_036172605.1). Lineage (NCBI taxonomy): Eukaryota > Metazoa > Chordata > Amphibia > Anura > Pelobatidae > Pelobates > Pelobates fuscus. The sequence goes on from NC_086326.1 coordinate 46,941,679, forward strand.
CCTGCCAGCCATAGCCAGCAAGCCACAGCCAGCCAGAAAGCCCACAGAATGCCAGCCAGCAACAGTAATTAAGGTAAGAGGAGCCAACTTGGCCTAGGTATCAGCGAGCTATGTTGTGTTGCTATATTGTAAAAAAGGAACCAGAGTGTTGGAGAGACCCCCTCCAGGCCCCATTAGACTCCATTGTAGTCTCTAATGGGGCCTGGAGGAGATTCTTTCTAACACACTCTCTAAAGGACACTGAGATAGCCTCTGCTAGAAAGACCCCCCTCCATGGCCCATTAGCCCTCAATTGTAGTCTCTACTGGGGTCTTGAGGGGATTATTGTTATTTATTTTGCAGTTTATTTTTTGCATTTGTTAATTATATTGCACTTGTTTAGAACTTATTGCACTTTTGTTCCTTGTGTCTAAAGATTGTGTAGGGTGTGGCTGGAGGCGGGAGAAGGGCAGGGCTTGCTGCGGAGCATGGGTGGGGCCTGTAAGGGGGCCCTTGATTTATTTTGCCCGGGGGCCCTGAGGGTTCTCAGTCCGCCCCTGCCTCTGTCCACCCCCTTCCCCCCACCGCTCCCACTAGAGGCAGTCTCAGTCTTGCAACATAATTATTGCAGTTTATCAAAAAAGGCAATTATTAGTATTATTGGTATTTACATTGCAGGACTGGGATACTTCAATGAAATGCATGTTAAAGCACAGAGTCAGATTAGCCATTGGGCGGCTGCTTAGGGTTGAGGCTCTGGCTGTGATGACGTCCTCCTTGAGCCTGCATAGAGACCAAAAGGTCTTGCTGCTCAGCCCTGATCTCCATCACTTTGTTGAGGGAGGTAGTTTTTTGTTTTTTTTAATTCTTTATTTATTCCAGTACAAGACATCACAAGCAATACACGTACAATAACACAGGATACTTAATCAACAAGCTAGTATACTGAAATCATTACATGCAATGACAGCAAAAGGAGTGAACTGGTGTGAACTCCCAAAGCTCGCGATCGTAGACTACCATTGACATGTTTATCTCCAATTTACCCACGTATATCATATCTCTCTGGGAGCTTGGATGTCCCGCCTGGTGTTTAACAGTATATAAAACAATAATCAGATAACATGTGAGTAAGGAAGGCCGCACACTCATCGCAGATATAAGGAAAAGAGCAGTACGCCAGAGCTTAGTACGCCAGTGGACTACCTTTCCCAAGATTCAATCGGCATACAGTAATGTTTCCGTTGTGCGCGGTCTAGCCGATAAAATAATGAACTGAGATACAGGAAAAGAGAGAAAGCTTTAGAGGTAGCGCCCCGATAGGCCGAGGCAATAGAGAAGAGGATAGAGGGTTAAGGGGAGGGGAGGGGGGGGAACCCGAGGAGTGGAGCCCTGTAAAGAGGCTTCGTGGGGGGTAGGTTACCCGTTCGCCACAATCGCCCATAGGGGTAAGTAATACCTCGCCCCATGAGTCGAATCGAGACAGTACAATTCGCCACCTAGCTCAAAGGTCCCTTAGAGGAGTCTGGACGCCCCATTCAGTCCCGCCTGCAGTGCTATTTATCCAGGGGCCCCAAACTTTGTCAAATTTCTTCATTGTCCCCCTCACCTGTGCCGTCAGTTTATCCATCAGAAAAGTGTCTTTTATTTTTTGTTTTACCATCGCTATCGTAGGGGTTTCCCCCTGCGCCAGGGCTCTTCTAGCCGACAGATTTATCTTGTGGACAAGGGTTTGTTCCGCGTTTGTCCAACCGTCCATGGATCTGGACAACAGAAACACCCATGGGTCTAATCGTACTTCCCTACCGAAAACCTCCCTCTGTAAATCAGCGATCCTTTTCCAATAGGCCTGTGTCTCCAGGCACTCCCACCACATGTGTATATACGTGCCCTTGCGGCCGCAGCCTCTCCAGCAGAGGTCCGTCGGGTTTTTACCCATTCGGTGCAGCGTCACTGGGGTGGTGTACCACCGAAATAATGTCTTATAGGATTGTTCCTGCAACGAGACGCATACCGAAGATGTTGCCGCGGCTTCCCATATCTCTTGCCATTCCATTCCTTCCAGTACCTCGTTAAGGTCTGCCTCCCACCTATTTGTATATGTGATATCTCCCCATTCTAATGTGCGTGTGCTCAAGTGGGAATACAAGCATGAAATTGGGCCATTAGGGAATTTTTCTCTCTTACACATCCTTTTGAAGAACATTAATTGTGTCAATGCGGCCGCTTTGATTTGGGGGCGTCTGGCAAAATCTCTAAGCTGCAAATACCGGAAGTAATCAAAGGGGCGCAATGGAGCTCTGCTCTTTAGTGCATCAAATGTGATAAAGGAGCCGCTTTCAAACAATTCGCACAGTCGTTGCAGTCCCGAAATTTCTATACCCTTGAAATTTCGGGGACACATGCCCGGGAGGAATGCTTTATTACGTAAGAATGGGGTCATGGGCGACGGATCAGAGGCCAGTCCATATTTAAGGGCTGCGGTGTCCCAAACCTTGAGGGATGTACATATCGCAGGGCATACTGCTCGATCTATTGGTCGGTGTTCCTTAGGAATCCACATAAGGAACTGTGGCATGTCTGGGCCCATCATGGAGGATTCCAGATCCACCCACCTCCTCTCCCCTGGGGGAGAGTGCCACAGTGTGATTTGAGCCAATTGAGCCGCCACGTAGTAAAAATAAAGGTTTGGGAGGCCAAGGCCTCCCCTGTCCTTTGCCCTATACAGGATGTTACGGGAAATCCTTTGCCTTTTATTCTGCCAAATAAACCTGCCTATAGCCTGTTGAAGCGGGTCTAGGCGGACTTGCTCAGGTGGACCGGTAGAGCCTGGAACAAAAAGAGTATCCTAGGCAACACATTCATCTTCACTGAATGTATCCTTCCGATCCATGAGATCGGCTTGTCCACCCAATTCTCCATGTCGGTTATCAACTGTCTAATCAGTAGGATATAATTTTGCCGATAGAGTTGGGAGGGGACCGCCGTCAGCCAAATTTCCAAGTATTTGATCTGGTCTCTCTCTATCCGCATGTGATAGGTCCTCCCGATATATGCTGCGTCTTCATCCGTCATACCTATGGGAATCGCGCTCGATTTATGCAAGTTGACTTTATAGCCCGCCACCTCGCCGTATGCTGTCAGAATCCTAGTCAGAGCTGCTATGGAAGTCTTTGGGTCCGTTAACGTCAACAAAACATCATCTGCGAAACCCGAGATAATATATTGTGCGTCTCCCACAGAGATACCCTTAACGTCCGGTGCTTCTCGTATGGCTTGCATGAGGGGTTCCAGCGAAAGTACGAATAGCAGTGGTGAGAGAGGGCAACCTTGCCTCGTACCATTGTTCAGGTGGAACGGTTTGATTTGCGCTCCTGAAATCTGAATCTGTGGCCTGACATTTGAGTACATAGCCTGAACCGCTGTAATAAATGTGGCCGGCATGCCAAAGTGCCGAACACCTCAAATAGATAAGGCCATTTGACCCTATCGAATGCCTTTTCAGCATCTAGTGACAGCATCAGTGTCGGGGTACCCTTTGTAACCTGTCTATAAGGTCTATATTGCGTCTAGTGTTCTCGAATAGTTGTCTCCCAGGCACAAAGCCCACCTGATCCGGGTGAATCATACCTGGAAGGAGCGGGTTCAATCTGCCCGCAAGTACTTTAGCTAAGATTTTCGAATCGTGATTGATCAGAGGGAGGTAGTTTTATAGCAGACTCAAAACTATGGTGAATATGCTGTATTACAAGGCCCTAACTTTTGAAGGTAAAGCCTAAGTACGGTACACATGGTAAGTAAGGTGACAACCACTAATTGGGTACCACATTCAGCATGATTTTCTTCTTATACTGAATGTGGACCCCAATCAGTTGTTGTCACTTTCTGTGAGCTGTTTTCAGGGTATTTTTTGAGTAGTTGACATTAGAGGAAGTGCTTAGAAAGAATGTCTAAGGAGAGTGGATAGACCAGCCCTTCTGTTGTTAATGAGCAAACAAGAAAGTTTTTCTTCTTTCTTATCTAGCCAACTTCAAATACTAATGAATATCATGTGAGTGTTCGTGGATGCTTAGACCAGCCCTCACAGCCTATCATTGAACGTAAAATAAGAAGTGAAACATGTACATTATCTCCGCAGCAACAGAGAGGCATATCAGGCTCGAGATTGCAGGATAAACAACTGCAAAAGTCTTACCCGGTTTTAAAATTCATATTTTGGCAGTGTTACTGGAAAATGTTGAAAATATGTTTCCTTATTGTGATTGAGGCCCCTGTTAGATGTACTAATTTTTTTTACAGAGGATGCCAGGTACCGTCAAATTATTACATTCTCTATCTCAGTGGTTCTCAAACCAGTCCTCAAGGCACCCCTACTAGTCCAGGATTTATAGATTACCCAGCTGTGTCTAAGGTGTTTTTAGAAAAAAAACAAAAAATACCTTAGACACAACCTGGTAATCCAAGTCCAGTCTATCTTCTATAACACCCTCTTTCCTCCTTCAAATAAAAGAGATACAATAAGCATATTAATGAGGCCTGAAGAAAACCTTCACCCCGAATGACACAATACTAAATAAACGTAAATGAACCCTCCACACAAAATATTTTGTAACAATTTATTACATACACCCCTCCTCTGCCCCCCCCCCCCCCAAAAACAAAAACAAACAAACAACCACATGCTTGTATTTTCTTCTGCATCTTTTCTAGGTGGTATATGAAAATTAGCTTACAGATTTGGTATCTGCAGCTACTGCAAGTTCTCTTTACGTCCTGGTAATGTCACCATTGGAAACTTCTCAATGAGAATCTTCTGGCATACTGCTTTTCATTGTCACTTCTCAATAAGCTGTAGTGGCTCACTTAGAAGTGTTAAGCAGGGAGCTTGCCTGTGGCATACCTGTGTGTCAGGGACGTAAAGGCAGGCATGCTCTAGCTAAGCGGTCGGAGGAAAATATTCCCGGCTGTCTGACTCCAGTTAAAGGAAAAAATCAAATTTTACTGCAGTAATTAATGAAAGTGCACTGTTATAAATTGAAAACTGCATAATCAACACACATAAAGCACTTAAGCATGCTAAAACGCTATACGTGTTTGGAGTTTTCCGGTAACAGTGAGCAAAACAAACACTACATTCACCGCACCAAATCTGATGACAGAAACATATACAAATGCTTCCACATCATTATCAACATATAAACTGCATTGCACATCATTAGACGAGCATGTTGTCCTGTCTAGTCCTGTCTACCCTGAGTAAGCCTGGCAGAGAAGCTTTCAATCAGCCTGGCGTCATGCAATTGTGAACAGTCTATATAGTGTGCTTGTAATGCATGCTTCCAATATGTGTTTGTAAGGAATGTCTAGTGTGCTAGTGATGTAAGTAGTGGGTAATACGCTAATGTATGCTTGTGTAGTTTGTTTAGTGTGCTTGTGAGCCATGTGCTAGTTTCTGAGATGTCTGTAGTGTTTGTTTCAGTGATGTACTGTATGTGAAATGTGGATATGTATGAGTAAAATGAAAAGTATATGTTTGCATGTGCAAGTATAGGTGTAACTGTGTATCTACGTAATGTATGGTGGAAGAACTGTGTAGACATTTAAAATATCTGGATTACTAAAATTATACATATATTTGATGTTTGTGTTTGAAATGCAAACTTTCATGTATTATCTATATTTCTAATGCATTCCGTTGTTATAACATTTACCTTTGGGAGTCTTTGAAGCTAGCTGGCTCCAGAATGTCACATTTTGCTGGTTCAAAACAAACGTACAAATATGTATCATGCACGTAATGTCTTACTTGCACTGTAACCTCAGTTTTGATTAATTTAATTGTAAGATCCCAGAACATATTCAGGTGAATATTGCACTCACAGTAATGAGTTAATATACACATTTCATAATGCTCCTGATCTCAGATATGTACATTACAAGCACATGCTATGCTCATGTGTGCATTGCTTACTTTGAAATATCTACTAATTAGTTTCAGCATACGCTGTCACATTTCATCCTATTTTCACATCTCTGTACTCGCAAACTGGATATGGTACAGCCTCATTAAGGGCCTATAATTAACCTTCTTCTCCAGTATTTGTGGTCATTGAAATATTTATTTGGGGCAAGCACAGTGTCATTCCAGCATTGCCATTCTATGATGTCTTGGAACCCTGTTGTGGTTTCTACTAGTCCGAGAGTGCACAGATCTCTCCTGTCATGACCTTGATTTCTCGTCCTGTCATTAGGCTATACTCCTTTGACTCTGGCTTGGTATTTGACAATTGTTAATAGCTATAGCTAATAGCGGCAGCCTCTATGGACTGGTAATGTGTGATTTTCCTTTACTGTCTTAAAATTACTTGTTGGGGACTGTGTACCGATCCGACACTTGCGTTCTGGCATTGCTCTAACATTGTAAGATGTCTATAGCCCGAGAGTGCATCCTTATTGTGTCTTAATTATCTGTTTTTTTTTTACTTTGGCCTGTTCTTTGACCTTCCTGATTTCTCCAATCCTGCCCTTGACTTGTCTTATTCAAGCACCTTTGGTTGGACAATGTTTGAAAACCAACAGTTAGTCTCTATGATCTTCCCTGCTTTACTCTCTTCACAGAAGCAAGAAGGACCATAGAGACTAACTGTCGGTTTTCAAACACTGTCTAACCAAAGATACATCTAGACATATAGAGCCACAGGCTTCACAGTGCAGGGTGAAAACTCAAATATGCTCTTATTATAATCCAAAGGACAAAAAAAACAAAAACACAAAATTTTGGCCGTGTGGGGGGGGCCTTTCTGGTAAACCTTTACCTATAGTATTTAGATGTGTCTTACCTTGATTGTTCATACATGATTAAGGCCTCACGGTTGAAACGTTGTAATTTAGTTGTGTTCTTTGGATTATAATAAACATAACACATGAGTTTTCACCCTGCTCTGTGATGCCAGTGGCTCTATACTTCTGGATATACATTGGGGGCTAGCGGACCTCCTCCACAGAACTCTGGTGTACTCCCCCACTCTTCAAAAAAATAAAATGAAATAAATCTAGTTCCTTTCAATATTAGATGAAATAATTCTTATATTACAAAATATGTTTGAGATGACAGTCCATTAAATGATGCCTACACTGTAGGACTCGATTTGGTTAATGCTGATAAGAATTATCCCTAAGGGAATAAAGATTTACTCCCCACCATCTCAGATTGCCTTGGCTTTTAGGACTTTTGGACTGTGGCACGCAATGGACAGGAGTTTGAGCTCTGCTACACTTGAGCAATATTTTCCCCTGAGTGTGGTATACAGATTTATATTATGGAAATGTCCCAAGGAAACTAATCTGACTTGACTTTCCTCATGTATTGGAACCAATCAGTTTGGTATGTCGAGTCAGATTCTCTTAATGCAGTCTCACAAGTTTATATAATTGCAATTTGTAGAATACTCTGAAATAATGCATTCATATTTAATAGTTAGGCTATAATGAGCATGCTGAATACAATGATTAACAGTACAATACTATATCTCTTTCTGTGTTTGTCAGCCTAATAAACGGAGGCCCTTGTTTAGATTAATTAAATTGTCTTCCGCAATATTTGCAACAGCAGGTCTTTTAATAAAATGTGCCATGTCTATAAATAGACACAATTTATTTCAGATGAATAACACATTGCTCCTTATTTTCTATTTATTTCAGCCGAACGCCGCTTCTGTTCACAGAGAAAGAGGAAGCACTATGACAACAGAATGAGATGATCACATTTTCGTTACATAGCAAAGAGCATAAAAATATGACGTTAGTTGAAGCAATATTTATATTTAGGAAACCATACAGACAACGACCTTTATCCTTTTCACAAAATAAGGCAAAAGCACTAAAATTTTTGTTTTATGGTATATTGTGCATGTGTACCAATTTATACATAGAAATAAAACCCTCAATCTGAAATTCAGTGATTTAAGAATGACAATCAGAAGGCATATTGCAAAGTGTCCTTCTACAGTTTTTTTTTGTTGAGGAGAAAGCTCGGAATAGAAAGGAATGTCAAACTCTCTGCTCAGCTCCTGAGAGCTTATTGCAATCAGTGTGTTGGGTTAGGGGCTATGGCACATTTGGACCTCTCCAGTTATACATCATCAGCGTAGAATTGCATGTATCGGATGCAGATTAGTCTATACAATGCCCTGTTACAATGTGACATGGTAGACTTGTCTCAGGCTTGAGAACTAGAGCTGAACCTTCGCCACCTTTTTTATCTGTCTGAAAGTGTTCAATGCAGCAAACTCCGTTAGTTTCTCTGCCATAGCCCTCAGCCAGTTGCTTTGTGAGTGTTGAATAACTTTTTGGAAACACCAGAAAAGACTTCGTGAAGGGTACAGCCATGTATATTTTAGGGAGCATCTGTTTATATAGGGATACATAAGAGGAGGATAAAGTATAACAACCAATAACAGTGACAGGAGTTGGGATAGCAACTGATGAAAGGTTTAATTAAATTATACTCACCCCTGTTGCAAGGATGTCTCAGCAGCACTAACTCACTCAAAGTGGCAGGCTGTACTGATTCAATTACTTGGACGAACAAAACAACTCCACAATCTAGAGCAGGGGTCAGCAACCTATGGCACGTGTGCCATGCATGGCACTCCAGGTGCTTTTGCACGGCACCCAAGGCTGCTAGAGCCAAACAGACTTTGGCCTATGAAGAGTCCCAGTGCGACCTCATATATCTGCTAGTACAAATGGAGCGGTGATTGCAGGTGGTGAGGGGCAATCTTCAGCGTACGCATTGCAGCACGTAGAGGAGGTTATCTCAGAAAACATCCTCCCAGCACTTGTGAAATGGAATCCACACTGGAGTAGAGCAACCCATAGCAGCCATCACATCTCCTGTCCGTGACTTGTTTCTGGTCTACCCAGTCCACACTGGACCCCAGGGAAGCAAGCAAACCACACTGCTAGATATACACAGAGCTGGAGAAGAAGCCTCCTCCTCATACAAGTGATACAAACAGCCCACATAGAGTCCACACAAACACCAACACCACATACAAGCCACATACATACACACAACCCCACAACCAGCCTCTCAGATGCAATAACACACAGTCCAACAAATACACAAACCACCAAACACACAATGTGACATATCATCCATACAATTCTACAAGCAGCCCCCATACACAGCCCACATTCATAGGTATGATACACAATACCACAAACTACTCATGAACATATATAACAGCCACATACACACAAATACAACGCTACAAAGCAACTGTAGCAGCCATAAATAACGCAATCAATATATGGCAACACACACACCTCAATTAAAAAAAAAACAGGAATGGCACGCCAAGGGATGTCAAGATCTTGTTTTAGCACAATACTGCTGAAAGGTTGCCTACCCCTGATCTAGAACATAGATTTCAGAACACAACATTCCAACAGTATTAACCTTGCATCTGCCCACTTAGTCTGTTTGAGTCACAGCCATTACACCTGCTCAGTCAAGTTTTTAGTAACAACAGAGGGTGCATAGTCTCCAGTTTCCAGGAAAGAGGCTGGCCTCCAAGTTCCTCCACAAGCCAAATGGTTACTGTTCAGTTGACACTGAAATGCAGTTCCATTTTACAACCATTGAAGGTGTATGTAACGGGACCCCCAGGCATAAAAGGGGTTAACAGCCGTTTAGGAGATATTCCCTTCCAGATATACAGGCAGCTGCTGTAGACACCAATCCACCGAACCGGAGAAGCATACGAATGCTCTTAAACATACTAATGCTGTAAACAGCCGAATAGGAAAAACCATACGAATAGGTTTACACTCCTAGCAGTCGAACTGGAACAGCATACAATAAATCCCCCCAAGAACGAGACAAGGCTCCGTTTTGAGGGTCAAGCAGGAAGAGACAGAGCTGTGGGTTTATTGTTCTTATATACACATTCCTACACATTAGTACCACCCACAGGGTTTTGTAAAACAACCAATAAACATGTACAATACACTCAGACACTCCCACACAAAATCCTCCCCTCTCCCTGTGATACAATTACCTTACACAATGGGTTAATGTAATTATCACAGGCAGAGAAATACAGTTTTTCCACATTATTCATAACTTTAAAAGTATGCATCACATTCACATAAATGAAGCATGGCTTTTCTGCCCAAAACCAGTTCCACAGAGTCTTCTATCCTGGAGATAATTGGGTAATCCAATTATCTCCAAGGACAGAGGCAAAACTCCATTGAATACATGGCAGCAAAAGACAATAAAATACATAAAAATATATAACTGTGCAGCCATTGCATAAAACAGGTACATTCAACATATCCCCAGATAGCTTAGATCTGAGCGCACATTATTACTGAATGGCGCTCAGATCACATACATACAGTTCAATTTCCATGGAGCCAAAGTCTTTCCCATAGTCTTTCGTTATACGAATGGGCTCCATGGCATAGCTATCTGGGGTATCACCACTCAAACAGGGCAAGCACCAAATGGCTTTCGTGTCTTTGCAGGGGAAAATCAAGCGTTTCAACATGGGACCATAGTCTAAAGGCAGCAGGCGGACAACCAGGCTCCTCCAATGCACAGTGGCGAGATTGGTCTCGTCACAGTGTTGCCACTACGGTTAAAAGAGACAAAGCTACTTTTGACACTTTAGATTATATATGTCTCCCAGGATGCTCCCCCAGACTATGGAAATTATCTGTGCATCCTTGGCCACACCCTATGAGTATAGCACACAACATTTCAAGACAACAGCAAATAACAAATACATATTTGAGGCAGATTAGGCCTATTGCAATGTGTTAGCTTGGAACTTCGGCTCCAATCAGGGCTGGATACAGGGGGGCACCAGGGCAAGTGCTTCCCCAAAGAAGCAAAGTCACTGATGCCAAGGGGGTGGAGGGAAAACTTTGTCTCTACTTCCAGGCCAAATTCTCCACTGCTTGAACTGTACGAGATGACATTTCCCACCATTTCCTAGCCCCCCACTCCCGCCCTTATTCTCCACTACAGCTCTCCTCCCCCACCACAGCCTTCTACAGCTCCTGTTCCCCACCACAGCCCCTCTCCTACCACTATAGTTCTTAACCCCACACTTCAGCCCCTATCCCACCACTATAGTCCTTAACCTCACACTACAGCCCCTATCCTACTTACTTTGGGTGGGTGGCAGGGCACTCCTGAAACCATAACCACTACCGAGGACTGTATGGTTATTGTGCCTGAAGTTTACTTTTAAATAATCTACCAGTGCCCCTCCTAAAATTAGGTTCTGGATGTGCCCTGGCTCCAATAAACGCTACGATAATCTGACCATGAATAGGGAAAGTTTAACAAAAAGATCTTAAAAATAGTACAGCACCAATATAAAGTGCCTGCTGAATTCACAACAATAAACTGACAACTATTTTGGAGAAGTTCTAGATTTATGTATCATGTCTATAGAACTTGCTAAACCAATATTAAGCCTGAACCCTTTTAACATCTGGGGAACAACTTGAATATCTGTTGGTTTATACCAATTCGTCTTCTGCGAAACTACTGCCTCAGTCAACCTTTCTGACCGAGAAATCTAATTGCAGAACAAAGGGATGGTGAAAATCACTATCTTGTAACAGGGACATAAAATTCCGTTCTTGGCTATTTGACCCCTTGAGATGAAAATCAAAATATCTGTCCATATTCAGTTGCGAAAAGAAATCTACCATACCTATTCTCAACCATATCCCCTCATTTAGTCTTGTGATGATTACATCTTTGTTGCAACATGTATTTAATAAATACACCCTGCAGAGTTCAACAGAACCATTATGCATCAATCATTGGTCACACATTTAAAATTCTATCATCCTGCCCCCCCGGGGTTAAAGGATTGTGGCAAAAGCATCATGCTCTGAGGTGAGAGAGCAGAAAGGAGATACCTGCATAATCAAAAGCATTTCATGATAAAAATCCTGTTATATCTTGATGATTCTGGCATATTGTTTATCACGATGGAGGTTTGCAGAAACTAGGTTTATAAACCTCTCAATAAAAACACATTAAAATAGCAATAAATAATAATAATTCCTTCCAAAGTAGTTATCACCACAGTAGATGCAGCGCATGTGCAGCACTGGAGTTGCTGGTGCTAAAATCCTGCTTCTAATGGCAATCTCCAATGTCACCCTTTAATGCATACACCTCTGCATCCCTAAACCCCATCCTTTCACTCATCTTTTTTCAACTTATGTTGTCCTTCTTTGTCTTCCCTAAGCCCTACTACTCATTACTCCAATACATCGGCGAATGACTATGTGCTGAAGACTTGTTGTGATACTTTTATTACCAGCCACCCATATAAAAAGATGAAAGCACTAGTATGCTTTCACCCAAGGACATCAAGGTTCAGAAACCCCAAATTCAGGGCTTTCACCCTTAAGGCTACCACCTAACAATGCCTATGATTTACAGTAATGAGCATACAGCCATATGCCTACCACAAATTTTGTGGCATAGTTATGTTATAGAGACAGGGAGAGAACAAATAGTAATTTTACTAGCATGCAAAGTGGCATACTGGAATGTTTATTACAAAATTATTTATAGTTTGTATCGTGTCCTCATGTTTTGTTCCCTGAGAATAGAAAGAGGTGCAGGGAAAACAGAACCCATGGTTTAAGTTACAGCAGCCTTCATAGGTAATCAGTAACTTTCTTAACAGGTAGCATAAATAGGAATATTGTGTATTAAAATAATTGCAAAGTGAATGTGTCCTCTCCTTTAGTGCAGATGAGATGAGATGAGAAAATCAGGTAAATGTGGCCAATGCATAGGTGGAATTTAAAACAGGGTCCGACATATGCTGTGGCAAAACAGGTAATCATTAAGAAAACAAAAATATCAACAATCCTTTACCACTACTGTAAGCAAATGATATGTTACTTAGCACTTAACTTGTAATTGATCTTGGTGGTGGGCAATTTAGATCTGCTTCTCAAGGTGGCCTTCCCAGTAAGTCCCTTTTATATAACTAATAAATACAGCTGTATATCTATAAAATTAATAGCTTAATATTGTTCAAGCATGCAAATAATTTTTGAATTTAATGCTGTCACAAGGAGGTGAGACAATGCACCCTAGAGTGCCTCCCCCAATGTTATGAGAGATCTACATGGCAAGTATCCCAAGATGTCAATGGCTTCGACAGATCCACTAAGATATAAACAGTAGCTTTGTAGTGACTGTCTGTGAACTAATTTGAGGATCAATTCCAAATGGAATTTTGACAGTTTAAAATGAGTAAGTTGACTGCTATAGAGAATTACCTGGAGCCTACATCCAAGGGTTTTAAATACCAGCAATCGATCATCTTGCATCAGTGAGAAGACCCTTTGTACATTAAACTAGGAAAAATGTTCTTTATGGCCTATTGTACTTGTTCATTTCTGGTAATGTGCTATAGGATTCTCTACAGCAGTCAACATACTAATGTTAAATTGGAAAAATTTCATTTGGAATTCATATATTGTAATCCTGCAGTTTTTAGAAATTTGTCCCTAAACGCATACCTGGAAGCTCTTTATTTCTGCTGGCTAGCGCTCACCTTTTCTAAATGGAGACACATTCCATGCAAAAGGTTGCTCTTCCAAATGCACTTTTTTTTTTTTGGGGGGGGGGGGGGGGGCAGAGAAAAGAGGCACCTGTAACATCTAGAGCAGGCTTCCCCAAACTCCAGTCTCCAGATGTTGCTGAACTACAACTCCCATGATTCTCAGCCTCTCTATTTCATTCATAGAATCATGGGAGTTATAGTTCAGCAACATATGGAGGGCCGAAGTTTGGGGAAGCCTGATCTAGAGCCTCCAGAGTAAGCGGGGCATTTTGTTGTGTACATAGAACGTCAGGTTTTTGTTTTTTTCCCCAGTTTGTAAAAATTCACATTCATGTGTATAAAAAAGTATGTTGTATGATAATTATATCTAATACAAAAAATGTGATAAAAATATAAATATTATACTATCTGACCTCTGACCGACTACATCTAATTCTCACTTTAGTGAATAAATGTCTCTAGCACCATGCATGTGTTACAGTGAATGTGTATGAATGCATCTATGTCTATCAGGGCTATTTACTAAAAAGAACATTCAAAGATAATTTTTAAATTTAAGACCAGTGTAGCCGAATTGAAAAACAAAATACTTGTATTGATTTTACCAGCTGTCATTATTTACCTTAGTTAAAAGGTATCCCTTAGAGCCAATTGATCAGACTAAAAGTAAATTGCACAAATCCAAACACTTTTAATGAACAAGCCAGTTCTCTAAAATATATACATTTGCTGATAAGAAATATGACACAAATAAGATTGAAAATGTAATCAATAATGTTGAAAACCTTAACAGAGAGGACCTTGTACAATATAAGATATCTAAGAAAATGGATATTAAGCTACCCGTAGTATTGGATTTTTAACAGCAAAAGCTTGAAAATGAAAAGGATTAGTAACAAACATTGGAACATACTAAAGGATGACCACATCCTAAAAAAATATTATTTTGGAAAAAACAAAGATTGTTTTTAGAAGGCGCACCAAGGATCAATATAGGGTCAGGAACACAAACATGTATTCCTGACCCTATAGTGTTAAAAACACCATCAAACCCCCCTGGGCCCCGCATGCCTCCATAAATATAGCAAAATCTCACTGTATTCAAGCCTGAAGCTGTAGCTCTGCCTGGTGTTTGTCTCAGAATAACAAGCTGTCTGCAGACATCATCAGAAGTGGTTGCCTGATCCAATCACAATGCTTCCCAATAGGATTGGCTGAGACTGACAAGGAGGCGGCACAATTCAAACACAGCCCTGGCCAATCAGCATCTCCTCATAGAGAAGAATTGAATCAATGAATCTCTATGAGGAAAGTTCAGTGTGTTCATGCAGAGGGAGGAGTGTCAGGGTACTCACCTGTTAGACAGACAGCCAGATGTGGTCGCTCCTGGAATTCCCAACAGGGGACTTGAACCGGGGAACTTATCAGTCCTAGTCCTGATTTCTACCTCTGAGCCACAGCAGCTTTACACAGAGACTACTCAGTCCGGTCCTGTTCATCCTGGCATGGCTAATGCACCGGGGGTTGCACCTTGACTTGGCTGTGTCTCACCTGACTCTCATCGGTCATCAGCAGGGTATTTAAACCCAGCCTTTTCCTGTGCTCAGGGTCAAGTCTTTGATCTAGTGTTCCTGTGTCGTACCAGTGTTCCAGTTTATCTGCTTCGTATATTTGACCTCGGCTTCGGACTACGTTTATTCTGACCTCTGGCATCCCTTGACTTCGGCTACTCCTCGTTGTTCCTGACCTCTGGCATCCTTTGACCTCGGCTATCCCTCGACTATCCTGCTGGTTCTGTCCTTGCCTGTCCTGCGTATTTGGTACTGCATCCTGCACAGCCCCCGTGCACAGACCCACAGGCCAGGTGAATTCTTACCTGACCACCTCGGCCTGTGGCTATCTGCAAGGGTGAGCAACATATCTGTGCTACAGACTCCCAACTCAGGTAAGACCCTGACAAAAGACTTGACCAATATGGAGTCCGCAGAAATGTGCTCACCCTCACTCCAGCAAGTGTCCAGCCTGGCCCAAACTGTTTCGGAGTTGCAGCAAGAATTTTTTTCTCTTAAAGGCGCAGTACATCCAGCTCCGGAACCCTTTGTCATCATGCCCGACAAATTTGATGGTAACTACACGTCCTTTCAGTCATTCAGGATGGATTGCGAGGTATTGTTTTCTTTAAAGCCTCGAACTTACGCCACGGATTTCATCAGGGTCAGAGCGGCTATCAACCTGTTGTCTGGACGCATCAAAGTTTGGTCTTACCAAATGTTGCAGAGGAAGAGTCCTGTCCTTGTCAGCTGGGAATCCTTTATTATTGCTATGGACTCACAGTGCAGGACCACTAAGCCCAAGCCAGCTCCACCTACTAAAAAATCGCGGAGTCTACGTAACCAAGGAACCGAGTACTATCACCACACCCCAGTGATGCCCTCTTATGATCCAGTTCCCAGGAAAACTCCAGAGGTATCCTGTGTTCCACTTGACCCTGAGGAACCCATGCAAATTGGACTTGTCCACTGCAAAGTCACACCTAGGGAGAGGGACCGAAGGAGAAGCCATGGTCTGTGTTTTTACTGTGGAGAAGGAGGGCACTTCATCACGCTTTGTCCTGTTCGCCCTCCTAGACCTCCAGTTCTCCGACTGGGTAACAATATCCTTCGTCCAGTGTACACCGCATATCAGCCTAAAGAGCTACAAGGGAGCCGTTATTCCTGCCCAGGATTGGCTTCCATGGAAAATACTACACCTCCTGCTCCAGAGTCGTCTGCATCTACTACCAAAGTTACTTCCTGTAGTACCACCACTACTTCCTGCCCACTTGAAAAGGATTTACCTATGGATTGTGTCATTGCTTCTAATGGCACTACGGTCTGTAAAAAAGACCAAGAAGTGTTTGAAAAAGCACTGCTAGCTACGAGCACTGTTCCTGCCGAAGTTGTGGAAGTCCTTGCCACCTGTACCCGGAACCTAAAAAACCTGGACAGATCGTCAGCCGTACCAGAAGCTGGTACTGGGAAATCCCGAGTTAATAAGGGATTCCATACTGAGGACTTTCACTATGGGGACTCGATGGATTCTGATAGTGACTCTGGAGAGGCGGATTATTTCGATGAAGAACCTACTTACGCCCAGAGGTCGTTTTTAAAGGGGGGGGGGGTATTGTCAGGGTACTCACCTGTTAGACAGACAGCCAGACGTGGTCGCTCCTGGAATTCCCAACAGGGGACTTGAACCGGGGAACTTATCAGTCCTAGTCCTGATTTCTACCTCTGAGCCACAGCAGCTTTACACAGACTACTGAGTCTGGTCCTGTTCATCCTGGCATGGCTAATACACCAGGGGTTGCACCTTGACTTGGCTGTGTCTCACCTGACTCTCATCGGTCATCAGCAGGGTATTTAAACCCAGCCTTTTCCTGTGCTCAGGGTCAAGTCTTTGATCTAGTGTTCCTGTGTCGTACCAGTGTTCCAGTTTATCTGCTTCGTATATTTGACCTCGGCTTCGGACTACGTTTATTCTGACCTCTGGCATCCCTTGACTTCGGCTACTCCTCGTTGTTCCTGACCTCTGGCATCCTTTGACCTCGGCCATCCCTCGACTATCCTGCTGGTTCTGTCCTTGCCTGTCCTGCGTATTTGGTACTGCATCCTGCACAGCCCCCGTGCACAGACCCACAGGCCAGGTGAATTCTTACCTGACCACCTCGGCCTGTGGCTATCTGCAAGGGTGAGCAACATATCTGCGCTACAGACTCCCAACTCAGGTAAGACCCTGACAAGGAGACACTGAATGTTTGGATGCATTTTAGGCAGCCATGACCCAGGAAGGATGTCTAGCAGCCATCTGAGGAGGGGCCAGTGGAGTTATCACTAGGCTGTAATGTAAACACTGCATTTTCTCTGAAAAGACAGTGTTTACAGAAAAAAGGCTTAAGGTAATGATTCTACTCACCAGAACAAATTCAATAAGCTGTAGTTGTTCTGGTGACTATAGTGTCCCTTTAAGGACATTCCTAACAATACTACACTAAGTAATTAATTATCTCCAACAAAATGTTCCTACACAAAAAATGTCTTATTCAAATGTAAATCATACATAGCTTGTAAATCTTCAGACAAACCAGACACAATAATATATAATTTCAAATCAAACCCAAAAACAATATAATATAACTAGCTTCATCACACACAACTCTTAAAATGTTTTATAATTATTGGAATGTCCATGTGGTTTACAATATGTAGGGATGACCACAAGAAACCATAATAGCCAAACACAGCAAGGTCATTTCTAAAGTTTTTTTTTTTTTTTTTTAGCCATACAGTATCCAAACATTTTTTTTAATCTATAATAAGGACTCACAATTATTAAAATTTTGTGCAATAGAGAAGATCATCTCCCCAAGGAGATATGGCAATATGATTATAATATTAGGAAGAAAAGAAATGGAATGTGTAGATACTCTTATCCCTCATGGTTTAAATGCTGAATTTTATATTTGAAATTTTTTATAGCACCTTTTATATATATATATATATATATGCAGAAATAAGGGAAGCACTCTCCGGTCTTCATAAAAAGTCCTTACGTATTTATTTACAAATTTTCAAAATAACGATCGACGTTTCGACCCCTCAGGGTCTTCCTCAAGATCAGTGTATCAATAAACATAAACCAAATATAAAGCTTAATCAATAATGTACTCACCAATCGTGAATGAATCACCTCCCCTCCTCCGTGTGAACCCGGAAGTGAATTAGCGATCACGTGACAGCGTGACCCGTCGTGCTACGTGCGTGCTGACGTGTACATGTGTTGCTAGGAAACCCATATACAAAACGTTTACAGGGTTATCAATCCCGAGCATACTAGATATGTGAATCTGTATCTATGTAAATAGGATGTGCATAATGAGAAATGTACGAATAGCTATGTATACCGCTATATAAGATGCAAACAAATCTATAAAACTTAGCCAGTGAATCCATATATGTGATCACATAATAAAAATGGTGCCAAATTGCATGCAGTGAAAATGATGTGCATAGTTGTCATATAGATCTCCCCAGAGAGCTATATCGCCTAATCTTATATATACATAGGACATAGAGAATAAATATAAAGGTGAAATCCACCATATCATATCGAAAATAACAATGGAGAATTCGTTAAAGATAATCATAATCTATATACAAAGGCAAAGCAGGGCAGTTCTGACATAGCTGAAAGGGATAACAATGAAAATTCTATGTGTAATAGAGTGAGCGGCTAGAGGATATAAATCCATATTCTTAAGGAATTAGTCATATTAAAGACCTAATCTACCAGTCAGGCGCCACCAGGAACTATCTCGGATCAGGAGAAAACTGAAAAACTGAGAAAGAGTGCCGCCCAGAGAGAACAGAGCAAAAGAGACAGTTAGAGAGAGAAAAAAATGAATAGTTCAGATATGTATACACCACATCTAACGGGATTATATACCCTCATTATAGAAACATAGAAAAAACAATATTTTCATTAAGCCCCTTAGGGGCGACAGTGTCCAACCGATATATCCATTGGGCCTCTCGTTGAAGCAGGATCTTCGATCTGTCCCCTCCTCTGGACATGGGAGGAACATGATCTATGGCCACAAATCTGAGAGTCGGGAGTCTGTGTTCCAGGTTTAAAAAATGTTTGGCCACTGGCTTATCGCTGTACTGATCCCTGAATGCGGTCATGATCGTGGATCTATGTCCTCTTATGCGATCCCGTAGGGTCAGGTCGGTTTTCCCCACATATGAGAGTCCGCAGGGGCATGTGATCATGTATATGACATGATCAGTGGTACATGTAATGTAATGTGGTATTTTGATTTTAAGGCCACTATGAGGATGGGCGAAAGTTGTACCACTGATCATGTGGCCACATGTCACACACCCACTGCATTTAAAGCATCCTTTCTTAGAGATCAAAGCGGGCTTGCGGTAGCTGGCTATAGGATCATTCTTAACCAGGAGATCTTTCAAATTTTTATTTCTTTTATAGCTCAGTATGGGTGTTTCCAAGAATGTTCTAGGTAAGGATCTGTCCGACCTAAGCATCCCCCAGTTTTTATGAATGGAGTTTCTAATGATCGAGGTCCCTGTATGAAAAGTGATAGGGAGGTAGATCCTCGGTGTTTTAGGTTTTGTCTTAATTTCGGAAGTAGTTTTCTCATAATTCCAAATGTCAACTGCTTTAGCATGTGCCAGCTTAAGTGTACCCGGTAGATATCCTCGTTCTCTAAATCTCTCCCACATCTCTTGGATCTGTAGGTCTCGTTTGTCCGTTTCCGTGTTGTATCTGAGGACCCTTAGAAACTGCGATATCGGTAATGATCTTTTAAACTGTTTGGGATGAAAACTGGACGCCATGAGTAGAGTATTACGATCTGTTCTTTTTCGATGTAGAGTGAATTCAAGTTTGTCATCTTTCTTGTATATTGTCACATCTAGAAATTGGATCGATAGTGTGTCTTGTTCAACACTCAGCTTAACTGGTGTAGATAGTTGGTTGATTTCAGTGGTCATCTTTTCTAGCTCAACGGAGGTCCCAGTCCAGATAAGAAACACGTCATCGACGAAGCGATAGTAGTGTTTAATGTGGTGTCCATATTTACATAGGATATGCGTTTGTTCGAACATGAACATATAGGAGTTGGCGTATGCTGGTGCCATAGCCGCACCCATTGCAGTTCCAGACAACTGAAGATAGAATTGGTTTTCAAACTTGAAAAAATTGCAGGAGAGTGCTATTGACAGAAATTCCAAGAGGTATTCGATAGGGGGTCCTTCATAAACCGATGATTGGATGAGAATATCTCTGAGCGCTTGTATGCCTTCCCTATGTGGTATTATCGTATAAAGACTTTGTACGTCCATCGTAACCAACAGGGCTGTATGTTCCACCCCGGGATCTTGTTTAATCTTGGACATAAAGTCTTGTGTGTCACGTAGGCATGTAGGTAGCGCCAGTACGCTGTCTTTGATAAAAATATCAATGTACTTGGCAATCGGTTCGAGTAAGCTTTCTCTGGCGGATATTATGGGTCTTCCTGGTGGTTGTAGTGGGTCCTTGTGGATCTTAGGTAGAGTATATAATATTGGGTGTTTTGGATGTTCCACTTGTAAAAATTGCGCTGTTTTAGTATCCAAATATCCACATTGTATCCCCATATCTATATGATTTTGTATCCTCTTTTGGAATTTTTTAGTCGGGTCAAACGTGAGTTTGACATATGTGAGTGTATCACTTAGTTGCTTATAAATTTCTGCTTGGTAATTTTGATAAGACTGAATGACCGTGGCACCTCCTTTATCCGCTGATCGGATTATAATATTCGGATCCTGTCGAAGATCTTTTAGGGCAAGTTTTTCACCTGGTGTTAGGTTATGATGATGTTCTGGTGGATTTTTGATTGTTCTTTCAATCTCAGTTTTAACTGTTTGTATGAAAGTTTTGATAGAAGGGTTGGCTGTACGGATGTCCCTTTGGTTTCTCGTATAGAATCGCTGGGTAGTCATCTGAGTTCCCTGTTTTCGTATTTCATTGCTGTATAGGGTTCTTTGAATTTTGTACATTTCCACCTCGGTCTTAAATGGGTCAGGTTTGGCTACCGGTACAAACGATAAACCTTTGTTCAATAGTGAATAATGGTTGGCATCTAGACTTTTATCGGATAGGTTAAACACCGTGGTCATCTTCTCATCCTGGGGGGTTTTGTCGTAAGATTTGTACTTTGAGCAATTCCTCTGCCCCCGCCTGGTGGGTCGGCTTTTTTTGCGCCTCGGGTATGGATCCGTGTGGCCTCCGGTGGCTCGTCTGGGTAACTGCCTCTTTCTAAAAAAGGTTCTGTAGTTTGTCTCTTCTCTGTATTGTCAGGGTCTGAGGTGGAGTCTCCTGAGCTGGCATCAACTGTCTGAAATGTGGGTTTGCGTATTCTCGTTCTAAATCTGGTATTAGATCTGTAGTTGTCTTGTGCTCCTCCCAACCATCTATATACTTGATGGTATTTATAATCATTGTTTACTTTTTCCAGTTTCTGTTTTTTGAACCGGATCAGGTCATTTTTGTATTTATTGATTTCATCCTGTAATTTCAACATTTGGATGGTGGCGGTGGATGCTTGTAATGTGATAACATTAGTGGTCTCCAGATTTTGTATGGATTGTTTCACAAAGATCAGCTCTTTCCCCACCTCTTCTACCACAATCACCATCCAATCCAGGGAGCATTTGTTGGATATAAGCATCCATTTCTTACAGAATTCAGGATTTTGCCTTCCTATAGTGGGGGCATTCCTGACTCTGAATCCTCTTGGTATTCTTTTAGCGCGGTAGTAATCTGATATGAATACTCCGTGCAGATCGAGATCAATTTCGCGTTTTTTTAATTTCAATAGGTCATTATATAGGTCCTGTACCGTGTTTGTGTGCATAAGTTCTTGTGAGGTTTGTGGCCATAGGATAGCATTTGCTTGTTCGTCCGAAATGGACAAAGTCTCAGCTGACTCCAAAAGTGCCCCTGCCTTTGCCAAAAATTCTTCCATTGTGCACAGAGGAAGCAATGAGGGTAGTTCAAGTTCACTGTTTAGCAGACTTGTGTTGAGGGGGTGCTCAAGTAGGTGCAACGAACACCAAATATATACAAAAAACACATATGCTTGGCACTCACCCTATCTCAAAAAACAAATTATAGATGCCTTGGTGCTATCCCACGTGTAGAGGATATATATGCAGAAATAAGGGAAGCACTCTCCGGTCTTCATAAAAAGTCCTTACGTATTTATTTACAAATTTTCAAAATAACGATCGACGTTTCGACCCCTCAGGGTCTTCCTCAAGATCAGTGTATCAATAAACATAAACCAAATATAAAGCTTAATCAATAATGTACTCACCAATCGTGAATGAATCACCTCCCCTCCTCCGTGTGAACCCGGAAGTGAATTAGCGATCACGTGACAGCGTGACCCGTCGTGCTACGTGCGTGCTGACGTGTACATGTGTTGCTAGGAAACCCATATACAAAACGTTTACAGGGTTATCAATCCCGAGCATACTAGATATGTGAATCTGTATCTATGTAAATAGGATGTGCATAATGAGAAATGTACGAATAGCTATGTATACCGCTATATAAGATGCAAACAAATCTATAAAACTTAGCCAGTGAATCCATATATGTGATCACATAATAAAAATGGTGCCAAATTGCATGCAGTGAAAATGATGTGCATAGTTGTCATATAGATCTCCCCAGAGAGCTATATCGCCTAATCTTATATATACATAGGACATAGAGAATAAATATAAAGGTGAAATCCACCATATCATATCGAAAATAACAATGGAGAATTCGTTAAAGATAATCATAATCTATATACAAAGGCAAAGCAGGGCAGTTCTGACATAGCTGAAAGGGATAACAATGAAAATTCTATGTGTAATAGAGTGAGCGGCTAGAGGATATAAATCCATATTCTTAAGGAATTAGTCATATTAAAGACCTAATCTACCAGTCAGGCGCCACCAGGAACTATCTCGGATCAGGAGAAAACTGAAAAACTGAGAGAGTGCCGCCCAGAGAGAACAGAGCAAAAGAGACAGTTAGAGAGAGAAAAAAATGAATAGTTCAGATATGTATACACCACATCTAACGGGATTATATACCCTCATTATAGAAACATAGAAAAAACAATATTTTCATTAAGCCCCTTAGGGGCGACAGTGTCCAACCGATATATCCATTGGGCCTCTCGTTGAAGCAGGATCTTCGATCTGTCCCCTCCTCTGGACATGGGAGGAACATGATCTATGGCCACAAATCTGAGAGTCGGGAGTCTGTGTTCCAGGTTTAAAAAATGTTTGGCCACTGGCTTATCGCTGTACTGATCCCTGAATGCGGTCATGATCGTGGATCTATGTCCTCTTATGCGATCCCGTAGGGTCAGGTCGGTTTTCCCCACATATGAGAGTCCGCAGGGGCATGTGATCATGTATATGACATGATCAGTGGTACATGTAATGTAATGTGGTATTTTGATTTTAAGGCCACTATGAGGATGGGCGAAAGTTGTACCACTGATCATGTGGCCACATGTCACACACCCACTGCATCTAATGGCACTACGGTCTGTAAAAAAGACCAAGAAGTGTTTGAAAAAGCACTGCTAGCTACGAGCACTGTTCCTGCCGAAGTTGTGGAAGTCCTTGCCACCTGTACCCGGAACCTAAAAAACCTGGACAGATCGTCAGCCGTACCAGAAGCTGGTACTGGGAAATCCCGAGTTAATAAGGGATTCCATACTGAGGACTTTCACTATGGGGACTCGATGGATTCTGATAGTGACTCTGGAGAGGCGGATTATTTCGATGAAGAACCTACTTACGCCCAGAGGTCGTTTTTAAAGGGGGGGGGGGTATTGTCAGGGTACTCACCTGTTAGACAGACAGCCAGACGTGGTCGCTCCTGGAATTCCCAACAGGGGACTTGAACCGGGGAACTTATCAGTCCTAGTCCTGATTTCTACCTCTGAGCCACAGCAGCTTTACACAGACTACTGAGTCTGGTCCTGTTCATCCTGGCATGGCTAATACACCAGGGGTTGCACCTTGACTTGGCTGTGTCTCACCTGACTCTCATCGGTCATCAGCAGGGTATTTAAACCCAGCCTTTTCCTGTGCTCAGGGTCAAGTCTTTGATCTAGTGTTCCTGTGTCGTACCAGTGTTCCAGTTTATCTGCTTCGTATATTTGACCTCGGCTTCGGACTACGTTTATTCTGACCTCTGGCATCCCTTGACTTCGGCTACTCCTCGTTGTTCCTGACCTCTGGCATCCTTTGACCTCGGCCATCCCTCGACTATCCTGCTGGTTCTGTCCTTGCCTGTCCTGCGTATTTGGTACTGCATCCTGCACAGCCCCCGTGCACAGACCCACAGGCCAGGTGAATTCTTACCTGACCACCTCGGCCTGTGGCTATCTGCAAGGGTGAGCAACATATCTGCGCTACAGACTCCCAACTCAGGTAAGACCCTGACAAGGAGACACTGAATGTTTGGATGCATTTTAGGCAGCCATGACCCAGGAAGGATGTCTAGCAGCCATCTGAGGAGGGGCCAGTGGAGTTATCACTAGGCTGTAATGTAAACACTGCATTTTCTCTGAAAAGACAGTGTTTACAGAAAAAAGGCTTAAGGTAATGATTCTACTCACCAGAACAAATTCAATAAGCTGTAGTTGTTCTGGTGACTATAGTGTCCCTTTAAGGACATTCCTAACAATACTACACTAAGTAATTAATTATCTCCAACAAAATGTTCCTACACAAAAAATGTCTTATTCAAATGTAAATCATACATAGCTTGTAAATCTTCAGACAAACCAGACACAATAATATATAATTTCAAATCAAACCCAAAAACAATATAATATAACTAGCTTCATCACACACAACTCTTAAAATGTTTTATAATTATTGGAATGTCCATGTGGTTTACAATATGTAGGGATGACCACAAGAAACCATAATAGCCAAACACAGCAAGGTCATTTCTAAAGTTTTTTTTTTTTTTTTTTTTTTTAGCCATACAGTATCCAAACATTTTTTTTAATCTATAATAAGGACCCACAATTATTAAAATTTTGTGCAATAGAGAAGATCATCTCCCCAAGGAGATATGGCAATATGATTATAATATTAGGAAGAAAAGAAATGGAATGTGTAGATACTCTTATCCCTCATGGTTTAAATGCTGAATTTTATATTTGAAATTTTTTATAGCACCTTTTATATATATATATATATATATATATATATATATATATATATATATATATATTTATTTGTTTCATTACTATTTTATGTGGATATGCAAGCATAAATACACACTTTATGTAAGTTTAAAGTTTTACTGTGAATATTAAACAATTTTTTTTAATATTTTGTTTTCAAATTTTCGCTTATTTTTGCTACACGTAGTTATTTTTATTATATATATATATATATATATATATATATATATATATATTTATATTTATAATTTTTCTTTTTATTCAGGCATTTGTTTGGAGCCTTCTTTTTGAACCATTCGTTAGGAGCCTTTTTAATGTCCTATGTATACCCCTTATCCACCTGCCTCTTATTCCTACGCCAGATGTTGCTGAACTAAAATTTTATTTAGTTTGTTTTTTTAGTTTTTTAATTGTATTTCCTCTTGGCCCTTATCCCCCCATTAGAGCCCCTGTTCCCCCACTACAGTTCTTAACCAAACACTACGGCACTTATTCCCCCACTCCAGCCCCTATTACCATAACCCTTAGCCCCTATTCGATCAATCCAGCCCCTATCCCCACCACTACAGTCCTTACACCACCGCAAAAGCCCGTATTCCCCCACTATAGACCCCATCCCCATTAGAGCCCCTGTCTCCACACTACAGCCCCTATTCCCATCACTAGAGTCCATACCACACCACTACAGCCCATATTCCCACCGCTAAAGCCCCTACCCCACCGCTACAACCTATATTCCCCCACTACACTCACTATTCCCCCTCTGCAGTCCACATTCCCCCACTACATCACTTATTACCATTAGAGCCCCTATCTCCCCATTTCATCCCCTATTGCCCACTACAGTCACTTTTCCCCCACTACAGCCCCTATTCCCCATTAGAGCCACTGTTTCCCCATTACAGCCCATATTACCCCACAACAGCCCCTACCCCACAACTACAGCCCTCAGCCACCTGTTCACCCACTACATTTCCTAACTCCCCACTACAGCCCCTATCAGCCCACTGCAGCCTATATCACCACATTATAGCATCTATAATTCCTACGCCTCTGTTACAACCCCTAATCACTCAACCCCCACACTACTGTTCTATCCCCCAATTACAACCCCTCCCCCCCCTTCAGCCCCTATTCCTGCACTTCAGCCCTTATTTCCCCCTTACAACTCCTAAACCCCAACTACTGCTCCTGTCTGCCCACTACATACCCTTTCCTCCACATTGTAGCCCCTACAGACCCTAACTCTTCTTTACAGTCCCAATGCCTCATTACATCCCCTAACAAACCTAGCTGCCACACTACAGTCTATATCCTCCAATTACAGTCCATTCCCTCTACTACAGCTCATAACCCCCTACTACAGCCCTTATTCCCTCACAACAGCCCCAGTCACACACACTACAGCTCCAGTTCCCAACTAAAGCCCCTAACCTCCACATTACAACACTTTCTGTAACACAAGGATATACATGTTGGTGGTGCGTGTATGTGGACAGGGCCTATATGGGTGTAGCTTGCAAGTTTGACAAAGGAGCCACATGATATCCTATTGCCTGGGGGCCCATTACTTGTCAGTCTGCCCATGGTGGGGCACGTACCACCCAAGTGCTATGGATTGAGCAAAACCTAATTTATGCTCTTCAGCAAATAAGTGAATTTTCATTTTACTATACCTATTTTATATCCAGTGTGCACTATATATTTCTTTTGTTCTCTTGTGTATATATACTTTTGAAGAATACACTACTCTACAAACATATCCAAAAGTGGGAATTATAGCCCTCCAAACTACTTAAAGGAGCCATCAGGAGGCTCCATTACATATGAGTGCAACCCTAGTCCACCTATGGCCCGTACTGTCCTGACTTACTACACTATTTTGTTCTAATATCATACACTGAGTCACCCACCTGGATCAAGTGAAACACTACAAATTCTCAAGCAGGCATTGTTCCACTCAAGCGCATGAAATCAAAGCTGATTCATAGCTCCATATCCTGTAAGTGAATCTTTTTACCATACTCCATTCAATCAACATACTGCACTATACTATCCTCTACTATCCATTTCTTTCATTCTATATACTATCTGAGGGCACCCTAAGGCGCTTTCCCCAATTTTCCTTACAAGTATCTTCAATCTAGCTAGAAAAGAGAGACTCAGTACTTGGTTGTAGAGCATCCACTCTTACTCCACTAGTATTCCTTAAAGAACTGAACCTTCCTATGTGTTTTTACTGAAAGCAGAACTGACCGAGATAATTGTTTTCAATTCGGCTATTTTAACCTTAAATTTGAAATTCGCTTTGAACTTTTACTCTAGTGAATGACCCTATGTGTGTTTAGACAATGCATATGTGTATAAGATGTGTAAAGTGTGGAAGAGTAATAGAAGACATGAACATATCGTGTAAGACACTCTTTAAAAACATATTTGAGTACTGTGTTAACTGTAGACATTGTTATTAACATGGACAACAAAAAAAAGATTTTTTCCCCTCTGCAGTAAAAATACCAATTTGTAGAAGAAAAGAAATAGCTGTACATCAGTCTGGTAAAAATGAGAACCGGAGCTGTCAGAGTTTTAATTTGTGTAAGCCTTGTTAGCGTACCTCTGCCAAGAGATTAGTCCTGACATTTTATCTGAGCTTTTGGCATTGTGTAGCTGTTCCTATTCTACTAGGATTCTGCCTTAATTCAATTTTCTTCTCTATTTTTTTTAAGCCCCATCACAGAAGCTTGCTATCTTTGAGCCTTCTACGCTAGCACAAGAGTTTAAAGATATTTTACCATATGCATTCCATTTATATAAATATGCATGCCATTGTTTGGTACATATTGCATTAATTATATTAATTGACGATACCATGACTAGTCTTATGCATTTGTTAGTTTGCATATCGATTTTTAATCCCATATATACTGGACAATTAGCATTTTATTGAATAGGAGATTTGTCCTACGATGGCATTTTATGTTTACAATATTTAGGTACTTTTACAACAATACCAAAAGAACCATCCACCATAGTGTGCGCAATCATCCTATCCTTGTATTCAATTGTTTGTATCTAAGTGTTTTAAGTGACTAAACACTTCGGTGATTTTTAGCTGCACTGGGTTGTACTATTTTAAATTTTGTTGGATTTTAGCGCTATACCCTTTTCCGTTTCTATTAGCATTTTATAAATACAAAAGCGTTATAATTATGTAGATACTTTTTTCAAGACAATAAGCTGTAAAGAATGAGTACGCCAAATGACAATATACCCATTGTAACTTATTATTATACTTTTTAAATGTAAAAACAGTACTATGCCTGTTTAATACTGTCAACTGTAAAGTATTGATATAACTAATAAGCATGCCTAAACAAAATGAGATTTTAACACACCTCTTTTGTTATTCTCCCCAACATATAATGTTTATCCAATAATACATCTTGTATGTATGCATAATCATGAAATGCTGCTTTAATGGTACCAGATACCCCAACATATAGTACTATACAGCTTATTGTCTTAAAAAGTATCTACATGATTATAACGCTTTTGTATTTTTAAAATGCTAATTGTCAAGTATATATGGGATTAAAAATTTATATGCAAACTAGAAAATGCATTAGGCTAGTCATAAAATGGTATTGTCAATTAATATAATTAACATAGTATGTACCGAACAATGGCATGCATATTTATATAAATGGAATGCATATGGTACAATATCTTCAAACTCTTGTGCTAGCATAGAAGCCTCAATGATAGCAAGCTTCTGTGATGGGGCTTAAAAAAATATATAGTACTTGAATCGACGTTATCTTAAATGCAGAAAGGATAGAGGCATATAGCTGGTCTTTAGGATCGCTGGACATAACACAACCAGAGAGATGATAGTAAGAATAATTAGACAGGCCAAGGTCAAAGGATAACAGAAAATAAACAGATAAACCCAATCACTATAAACGTGCTATTGAGAAAGTACCGTAAGTGGTCACAACAAGGCAATGTGCTCCAGAGTTTGAGGGACTTATATAGTAATTGGTGTTAGCAGCATCCTGAGTCATTACCTCGCTCTCCAAAAGTAAGTGAATGCTGACGCTGAAATTACGCAGGCTGCTTTACATCTGTAATTTGACACAGGGTCTTAGAGCTATAAAAAGGAGGGTCCAACATCATTTTTCATGAAGTATGAGGAGAAGTGATCTGTGTCAATATTAATGTCAGAATGACACAGGTATGAAAAATAGAGGTGATCTGCCCTAATACTGACACCAGAATTATGCAGGAAACGTAAGTGCCCACAGTCACAGGTAACCTTACAGCAGTGGTGCCCAAGAGGTAGATACCCAGATGTTTTCATGATGCTTTGTCATTCTAAAGGCATGCTAAAGGATCTACCTTTTGGGCAACCCTGCCTTACAGTTACAAAGCAGATTTATTTTTTAGAAGTTGTAGTTCAGCTGTCAGAACAGATGCTAAATATTTATTCATGCAACTGAGCATATATGTGCATTATTTGAATAATAAATTAATGCATTTTCCTGTTAACATATAAGAGCTACTCAGAAATCTTTGCTAAATGCTGGCACATTCCGATAATGGAAGAGTTTTAATATCAGCAACAACAAAAGGTTCTAAGAGAACTGTCTGCAGCTCTTCCATTTCAGACTGAGAAATGTTTCCGGTTAGTTGTCTTGATGGGTTAACCCTTTTGTTGCAAGGCAGTCAAATAATAATAAAGATGACTATGTGCAGTAATGGTTAGAACATATTGATGTGGAGGATGTGGAAAGTTACCTATTTAAAATCTCAAATTTATTTAGGGGCAGATTTACATGCCCCGTGACTGTAGACACAAAATTATCAACCCCCCACCATCCATCCATCCATCCAATCTCCCGAGGAGAAGTTTGAGTTGGTGCCTATCTCCAGTTATAGTTATCTCTGCATATAGAGAGGTGTTGCCACTTAGCAGTGTTTATTAAACTTTTTTTGTCCATTGTCCTCTAGTTTATATATTAAAAAAATGCACTTAAATAAATTTGGCATATATAAATAAACCAAGATGCTCCACCATTGTGTAAGTATCTCTCTCCTTAGCACAACCACATGCAAATAAATTAAATGTAACTAAGTGGTATAAAAACCCATGGTGGAGCACTGTAAATATTATTGCACCTACCCCTATAACAAAGGGATAAACAGACTATATAAATAAGAACAAATGCAAATATAGTGTAGCATGATCAGTACTACCCCCATTTAGCACTGACTATACTATACTATATTTGTGTTTGGTTTTATTTATATAGGCTGAATATCCCTTATAGGGGGGTAAGTGCAATATTATTTACAGCACTTCACCATTTCGGCTGATGTGGGATTTTATACCACTCAGTTAAATTTCTACATTAGTTTTCTACATTACAAAATTAGAATTATACGTGGTTTTCCTTATAAACCAGCAACTGAAAATAGAAGACAAATTGACACTGTTTTTTTTTGCTTTATATTTATAACCTTAAAACACTTTTTTTCCCATCAGTTACCTAAACTGTATTTCATTTTCAAAGTAATTCCTGTAAAATCATGATCTGATATGCAAAATAGTCACTCCCCAGAATGAAAAAATATAATGCTGCTGCTATTTTGAATGTTTATCTTTCATAATTGGTGCAGATACCACACACATATAAGATCAGGAGTGGCTGTGCAAGTATCGGCTATATCACAGTGACACAGGAGCATCTCTCAATTATGGGATGACACACACTTTATTTAGGTGTGGTACAGTCCATACCACGCTGTTTGAAGAGAAAGGGATCTTCATGTAAGTGTATCTCTTGATGTATATCGTTTGATCTATATACTGGTATATGCTGGTAAATAGAACAGAATAGATTGAATCCATATCTTTCTGAATATGAATTTATCAACCACACAATTTGCGGATATCATTAATTTAAAAGAGTACTCCAAACACCATAACTTCTATAGCTCTCTGTAGTTGTTATGGTGCCATGGTGTCTTTGCACTGTCCCAGTATTTTAGAATGATGTGACAACTAACCTGGGTCACCCTGGCACCTGTGCCACATACGGTCTGGTCTGTTGCCTCTCTGTAGCTAAGAGTGCAGCCCTGTATGACCCTGCTTAGCTCTTGCAAGAGAATCCTGAAGCTTTATGTAAGGCCAGGCCAAAGGTGACCTGTGGACCCGATTAAAGGACCACTCTAGGCACCCAGACCACTTCAGCTTAATGAAGTGGTCTGGGTGCCAGGTCCAGCTAGGGTTAACGAATTTTTTTTATAAACATAGCAGTTTCAGAGAAACTGCTATGTTTACCAATTAGTTAAGCCTTCCCCCTAATCCTCTAGTGGCTGTCTCACTGACAGCCGCTAGAGGCGCTTGCGTGATTCTCACTGTGAAAATCACAGTGAGAGCATGCAAGCGTCCATAGGAAAGCATTATGAATGCTTTCCTATGTGACCGGCTGAATGCGCGCGCAGCTCTTGCCGCGCGTGCGCATTCAGCTGACGGGGAGAGGCGGAGAGGAGGAGGAGAGCTCCCCGCCCAGCGCTGGAAAAAGGTAAGTTTTTACCCCTTTCCAGAGCCGGGCAGGAGGGGGTCCCTGAGGGTGGGGGCACCCTCAGGGCACTCGAGTGCCAGGAAAACGAGTATGCTTTCCTGGCACTAGAGTGGGACTTTAAGTTGCCAAAGCATTCTAAATCAGTTTGAGAATTTATATTAGGATAGTGCCAGGGTACTCCTCTCTGTATGGTGCTTGACGTTTTTCTTTGAGTTCTTCCCCAATTAAAAATTTCAAAGACTGAGATAATATCTCTTTATTTACGAAGAAAATACAAACCATGAATTATCAGTAGATATCATTTCTGGAAGTAGAATTAAAAAAATCAAACCAACCAATTGAATCAAAACAGATTTTAAACTTAGCGATTCTTCAATATAGCTGGCTACATTCAACTCCAGCAGAATGTGTCACTACCTCTGTTTTACTGTAAGACATTCAGTAAATGAACCTGTTTTGAAATCCTATAACGATGAGTCAATAGGGCGTTGCTAAATATTTAACTCCTACATTTTATTCATCATTGATATTGACTCAGATGAAGAATAGGATCCAGTTTAAAGGGAACTTAATCCCGCTTGGAATTCTTCCTTTGTAAATATGTTTAAATATGTGTATGAGTTACCACCCCACGCTCTGTCATGATACCTATTTTGTTGTTCAGTTTTAAAGCCAATTGTCATTCTTGCATTATTATTATTATTCTTCTGCATAATGTAATACAATAGCTGTTAAGAAAAAAAAGTTAAGTTTCCAATTAAAATATTTGGTATCATACAGTACAGGTATCTGAATACATGGATCTATGGACAAGCATACTGTACCAAGTAAAGACAAATCCATAGCTATGAAAGTTATACTATCTGTCTAAGCTACCGATAGACTCATTTAATAAGACTAATTGCAGTAACCTTTAGATATTTGTAACTGAATCTTGTCAGGGTTCTAGTTTTAAATATTATCTGACTAAACCACCTGTTACGCATGTCCCTGCTGAGCTTAAATGTAAGTGTAGTGAATCTCAAGAGGTTAGTTTGCATAGTCGCTTCAGAATATGCACACCAGACTCCCAGTTAAGTCATATATCACGAGAGTCCCAGATCCAGAAGGACCATCCTGATTTTGGGCTCCAGCCCCACTGCCCCAGGTTTGTTTCCTTGTGTGCTGTATCAAGGTACACTAGGGAAACGTTCCCAGCAAGTATCATTAGATGTGCTTGCACTATGCTGAATGGCATTAGGGCACTAGGATGTGCAGGAAATCTGTGCTTGGCCAGCACTGTGTGAGGTCGGTCAGGGAGACTGTAATTTAGACTTTTGTGACCATGCCCCCTATCAAGACATAACTCCCATTTTAGGCGTCGTTGGTGATGTAAGTAGTATCAGTGGTGTTAGGCGTCACCACAGGTCTGCCCGTCCGTTCACTGTCCTGATTTCATACCTCTTAACCCCTCAAGGACACAACTTCGGGAATAA
The DNA here is from genome assembly GCF_036172605.1 of Pelobates fuscus. Classification (NCBI taxonomy): domain Eukaryota; kingdom Metazoa; phylum Chordata; class Amphibia; order Anura; family Pelobatidae; genus Pelobates; species Pelobates fuscus. Next base: position 46,975,160 of record NC_086326.1, read on the forward strand.
AAGGGAATCATGACGGAATATTTCCGTCATGTGTCCTTAAGTGGTTAATGTTGGAAGGTATTAATTTAGTAAAGTTCTAAACCTTAGTCTTCCTTTGGACACGTGATTATTCATTGAGCTAAGCTGCGTATCAGTCTGTCTATCTCTACTCCCTTAGAAGAGGACCAAGAGAACTCCAAGATGTTCCTGTCTCCAAGATGTTCCAACATAGGGGCTGTTGGAGAGGCAGCTTCCGGCTCAATGCTTTGCAAGAGGCCCAAGCAGTCACAGTATTTGGCTGCTACCACAATAGATGTGCACCACCTGTATCACACTATCTGTTGTGCTCAGCCATTGTTGTACATGGAGGCTGGGTGCGACTTCAAAGCCAAACAGGAAGGACAGTTCAGAGGTTATGTGGACCAAAGGCCGGTTTGCTATATGTCACATAATAACTATGAAAAGTAAAACAACAAAAACTAATTGAAAATAGTTTATAATAGGACAGGGAAAAATGGAAAACAATAGAAAAAGACCATGTATGTACGTAGTGGGGAATCGCGATGCAGCCTAGAACAAATTCTAACCCCAAATTCTAATTCTAACCCCATTCAACGACAGACCACTTAGTATGGATGAAACAGGCCACAGCATTTATTATCACAAACTACATTACTGCATAACACATCCCTAACTTTATTTATTAAATCTCTTCTTTTCTGAAACCAAAACGTTAGACATAAATAAGCATAAATTAACATATATACATATATAACTCCACACATAGTGTTATACAGTGACCCAACCGTCCTTGCCAATAAACATATAGTGGTTCCTAATCACCATTCCCTCGAACCTCCCCCCTCATCATAAAAATCATATCTTTCCAATGCCTGCCATCAGCCGACCTTATCCACGCTCGATGGGCACGAGACCTCAGGCAACCTAAAGTTTAACCTTTGGAGCAGGGGAGGTTTGAGACCTTAAAAACTTGTTCATCTCATTCCATATACTTAAACGTAACCTCAAACTCAATTGGCAAGGACATACCCCTGGCTAGCTGTGACTAAATATACTAATAGGGCGGGCGGGAGGGAAGCTGTTTGCTGGCCTGAATCCCAAGTGGCACTGAGGTAAGACCTCCCCCACACTAATTTACACAGAACATAATCCCACCCACAGACTCTTTCCCAACCAATCCCATGCATCTATCCCCACACTCCTACATGTGCCCTTGTCTGCTTAGCTGCGCTATCTCCCCAGGGCCTGAACTGAGAAGGACTTATCAGTAAAGGAGTTAAAACATTGTGTTATTTTATTCCCTATATTAACAAATATGTGTTTGTGAGATTTAAAAAAAAAAATTAAATGTAGAAATCCAGATCTCTTTAATATGCAACTGGACGCCTATATTGTAGCTCCCTGTCAATCATTGTTAGAAAAGCCATCCTTGCACAGAGAAATAAAACCATTTTTCTATTTCTCTTCATCATTTACAATGTATAACCCTGGCCGAAACGCAAAGGAGTGAAACATTATTTTAAAGGAACACTCCAATCCCTATAAAAATATCATCTCTTAAGTCATTATGAGGTCTGGAAGTCCTGGACCCTGTCTTACCTTATGGGTTAATCTATTTTCCAATGCCCCTTGGCTCCCTCGTCCATCGCCTGGAAGATTTTTCCTAGGGGGCTGGTAATAAGCTGAGAGTGTTTGTTGACACTATCAGCCTATTAGAAACTGCTCATTGAGACAAATGCTTTAGAAACCTACATACATTGCTGAAGCATTCCTCTCAGTGAGGGTCAGTGTAAACAGTATAATCCCATAAGGTAAGATGGCACCTGGGACTTTCAGAACCATAGCAACTTCAACGTGATGAAGTTATTATGGGGGGCTGGAGTGTTCCTTTAATTTATTTCTTTTATTTAACAAATATGTACTTGTGAGGTGTTAAAAAAATAAAGAAAGAAATAAACGTAGAACTACACACCAGCTTCTCCTGCAACTGGGTGCCTTCATCTTAGCTACTTGTCAGCTGTTATAAGATTCTCTATGAGGAGACGCTGATTGGTGTAATGTTTTGCAGCCAATCGTATGCCAAATCATTGGATTAGCTGAGATCAAGCTTGATAATCTCAGCCATAGAGGCAGGGCCAATCGAGGGGAGACAAGCACGGCATGGGGAAAAAAAAGGTGAGTAAAACCACCATTTTTAAAACACACACAGACACACACACCATGACAGACACACACACACACACACACACACCATGACACAGACAGACCAAGACACAGACACAAATTACATGACACACACACACACACCATGACAGACAGACACACACGCCATGCAGTGGCGGATCCAGAGCCTGATCTCGGGAGGGGCACTTGTAGATTATTTAAATAAATAATCCAGACACAATAACCACTACAGTTCAGTGTAGTGGTTATTGTGCCAATAATGCCAAGACCCCTCCCAGAGTAAGTAGTCAAACTGTTTAAGAACTGTTTGACAACTTACCTGAGGTCCTCTGGGAAATGGGGCTGTAGTAGGGCAGATGAGCAGTGGTATGTGTGAGTGGTGCAATGTGTGAGGGGTGCAGTGTGTGTGTGTGTGAGGGGGACAGTGTATTAGCAGTGTGTGTAGGTTGCAGTGTGTACGTGAGGGCGGCAGTATATGTCAGGGGTGCAGTGTGTGTGTGGGTCAGTATGTGTGTGTGTGTGTGTATTGCAGTGTATATGTGGGGCAATGTGTTTATGGGGGGCAGTGTGTGTATGTGGGGGCAATGTGTGTGTATGGGGGGCAGTGTATGTGTATATGGGGGCAGTGTATATGGGGGCAATGTGTTTATGGGGGGCAGGGGCAATGTGTGTGTGTATGGGGGGCAGGGGCAATGTGTGTGTGTATGGGGGGCAGGGGCAATGTGTGTGTATATGGGGTGCAGGGGCAATGTGTGTGTGTATGGGGGGCAGGGGCAATGTGTGTGTGTATGGGGGGCAGGGGCAATGTGTGTGTATATGGGGTGCAGGGGCAATGTGTGTGTATGGGGGGCAGGGGCAATGTGTGTATGGGGGGCAGGGGCAATGTGTGTGTGTATGGGGGGCAGGGGCAATGTGTGTGTATGGGGGCAGGGGCAATGTGTGTGTGTATGGGGGGCAATGTGTGTGTGTGTATGGGGGGGCAGGGGCAATGTGTGTGTGTATGGGGGGCAGGGGCAATGTGTGTGTGTATGGGGGGCAGGGGCAATGTGTGTGTATATGGGGTGCAGGGGCAATGTGTGTGTATGGGGGGCAGGGGCAATGTGTGTATGGGGGGCAGGGGCAATGTGTGTGTGTATGGGGGGCAGGGGCAATGTGTGTGTATGGGGGCAGGGGCAATGTGTGTGTGTATGGGGGGCAATGTGTGTGTGTGTATGGGGGGGCAGGGGCAATGTGTGTGTGTATGGGGGGCAGGGGCAATGTGTGTGTGTATGGGGGGCAGGGGCAATGTGTGTGTGTATGGGGGCAATGTGTGTGTGTGAATGGGGGGCAGGGGCAATGTGTGTGTGTATGGGGGGCAGGGGCAATGTGTGTGTGTATGGGGGGCAATGTGTGTGTGTATGGGGCAGGGGCAATGTGTGTGTGTATGGGGGGCAGGGGCAATGTGTGTGTGTATGGGGGGCAGGGGCAATGTGTGTGTGTGTATGGGGGGCAGGGGCAATGTGTGTGTGTATGGGGTGCAGGGGCAATGTGTGTGTGTATGGGGGCAGGGGCAATGTGTGTGTATGGGGGGCAGGGGCAATGTGTGTGTATGGGGGGCAATGTGTGTGTGTATGGGGGGCAGGGGCAATGTGTGTGTATGATAAGAAGGATAGGGGGGGGGGGGGGGTTTAAATGTGTGTGTTTTTATTTTTTACATTTAATTAAAATAAATATATACTTCATGTCCCCCCTCCCTTCTTACCTTTACTGGGAGGAGGGGGGACATTTCTTAGTCCCTGGTGGTCCAGTGGGGATTCCCTGGTGGTCCGGTGGTGGTGAGAAGAACTCTAGCCCGCGCTCCGGGGCTAGAGTTCACTCTCGAGAGATTTGGAGCGTTGCCGTGGTAACCGCGGCAACGCTCCAAATCTTGCGAGAGGAGGACCCGGAGGAGCTGCTGGTAACAGCTTCCGGGTCCTCTCTCCCTCCCCTGCCGGCTGTCAGTAATGTGCCTGCGGACCGGGGAGGGAGATCTCTGATCTCCCTCCCCGGTCCGCAGGCACAATGCAGGGCTGGCACTTGGACAATGCCAGCCCTGCGTTAGCCGGCAGGAGAGAATCTCGGGGGGGGCAATTGCCCCGTTGCCCCCCCCCTGGATCCGCCACTGACGCCATGACAGACAGACAGACACACACACACATAGACAGACAGACACACACACACATAGACAGACAGACAGACACACAAATAGACAGACATACACACACACACATTGACAGACAGACACACACCTTGACACCCACACACCCACACACAAACCTTGACACACACACACACACACACACACCATGACCAGACAGACACACATTACATGACACAGACAGACCATGACACAGACACACGCACACACACACCATGACCAGACAGACACACATTACATGACACAGACAGACACACACACACACACTCACACCGTGACAGACAGGCACACAGCATGATACAGACACACATACATACACTTACACTGACACACATAATTGCTACCTGTGAGCAGACAGCTGTCTGTGCTGATGGCCGCTGGGGGAGCTGTGCTTGCTGCCACTGGGGGAGCTATGCTGTCTCTGCTCTGCTCCCCAGCGCGTAGCTTAATAAGACCGGGGCCGGAGTATGACGTCATATTCCGGCCCCAGTTTCGTTAAGTAGTGCGCGAGGGCGGAGGAGCAGGGCAGAGACAGCACAGCTCCCCCAGCGGCTGCCAGCACAGCTCCCCAGCGCCTGCCAGCACAGACAGCCACAGCTGACTGCCCGGCCCCAGGTGCCGACAGCCCACCGGGAAATTTCATCATATCCTGGTGGGCCAGTACCGCCCTGTATATATATATATATATATATATATATTTTATATATATATACTGAACAAAATTATAAACGCAACACTTTTGTTTCTGCCCCCATTTTTCATGAGCTGAACTCAAAGATCTAAGACTTTTTCTATGTATACAAAAGGCTTATCTCAAATATTGTTCACAAATCTGTCTAAATCTGTGTTAGTGAGCACTTTTCCTTTGCCGAGATCCATCCACCTCATAGGTGTGGCATATCAAGATGCTGATTAGACAGCATGATTATTGCACAGGTGTGCCTTAGGCTGGCCACAATAAAAGGCCACTCTAAAATGTGCAGTTTTACTGTATTGGGGGCTTAAGGGGGGATCCGAAGACCACCATTTGCCTCACGCAATGCAACACATCTCCTTCGCATTGTGTTGATCAGGTTGTTGATTGTGGTCTGTTGTTGATTGTGGCAAATGGTGATCACACCAGACACTGACTGGTTTTCGGAGCCCCCCGGGGTTTATAATTTTGTTCAGTGTATATATATATATATATATATCTATATATATATAAGTAGAAAAGTAGATAGCACTCCAAGGTCTCTCTTCAATAAAAATTTACTTTTAATTTTCCAAGTATAAAAATCAACGTTTCAGTCTGAAGGTTCAGACTTTCATCAGGACAAGGTTAAACAGTACATTGCACATCTATATATACCCACACCATATCAACAATAATAAAATAAACTTACCCCACCTGGATAGAGGCATCCCATCACGAGCTGCCCGGTCCGTGTCCGTGTACATAATTTTGTTGTCTTCAATGCTCACCCTCACATCCAGAAAGTCAACAGTTGTTGGGCTGGCTGTCATTGTCAGCTCAATATTAGGACTTGCCATATTAATTGAAGCTACCATATCAGAAGCAGTGCCAAGGTCTCCCTTTATGATGAAAAACAGATCATCGATGAATCTCGCATACATCAGAATCTTAGCTTTAAATGGTTCCAAAATATGTTCCATCTCAAATCTGTACATGAAGCTTGGTATAATGCTTTTAATTTATAATTATTATTATTTTCTTTTAAGATATTGGATATATGCTTGTCTTGGGATACTTGGAGTATAGAGGCATGCAGACCAGGTTCAGGTTAACCGAGACGCATGAGCGTCCGGTTTCCATGGATACCCCTGACGAGCGGCCGGGCACGTGAGTGACGCATGCGTGATTACGCATGCGGGGTGACGTCATCTGAACGCGACCAGCTTTTTCGGCGCGAACACGGACCGGGCAGCTCGTGATGGGATGCCTCTATCCAGGTGGGGTAAGTTTATTTGATTATTGTTGATATGGTGTGGGTATATATAGATGTGCAATGTACTGTTTAACCTTGTCCTGATGAAAGTCTTAACTTTCAGACTGAAACATTGATTTTTATACTTGGAAAACTAAAAGTTAATTTTTATTGAAGAGAGACCTTGGAGTGCTATCTACTTTTCTATTTATATTTTTGCCGATCAGCACCGGGCAGTTATTAGAGAACTTCAGTGAGTGCAGTATTATTTGAATTTTATATATATATATATTCAATTATGTAATTTCAAGTGACAAAATGCCTCACTTATAAGACTACACAACAGCAGTAAGCGAAGAAAAATAGTGATGAGGAAAGAGCGAGAGATTGAGAGAAGGTTGTTCCAAAAATAAGACTCTTGGAAGAATTCCTAATGCATTGTTAGATTTTATTGCAAACTGAACCTGACTGAAATGGAATTTGCTCTAACAGACAGCAACCCATTTTATGAGTCTTTCTATACCTGTTCTTCCAGTATGATGTATCAGACAGTAGGATTTATAGTACGTTTTCAAAGAAGCTGTGTCTTTTTATGAGTCCGATGACAAGGATTATAAAATGCCTTTATATTATAAATTGTACCCTATAATGTGACATTGTAATCTTACAGGGTTATATTCACTAAAGTGAGAATTCAAACTTAAGGTCAAAATAGTCGAAATGGAAAATGATCTAGTTAGCTATGCTTTCAGTATAAAAGATTCAGAAGTGTAGCGCTTTAAAATACCAAAGGTTTACCTTAATAACAGTGGTTATGGTAGTTTAACAAAGTTAAAATTTTTCAGACCTAAAATAGATACAAATAATACCACATGGTGCAGTTTATAAATAAAAAGATAGCAATGGTAAAATGGAGTTTATAAATAAAACACTCACAAACAGGGAGCTATAAAACCTAGCTCCAGTGTGGATCGCTTCTGGGTCAGTTTAGGCGACCCACCCCTATATGGAATGTGTGTTCCGTCCTAAGGGAACGTATATAAACACACAATAGGGTAGTACAGTATGGTTAAGCAATATATGGAAATAAGTGCCAATTCAGTACTTAAAAACACACAGCCCCTGTGGCTCTGTAGTAGCGTATTGTGTAGGTATAGGGCTACACTCCCCCTTTAAATCTTTTTAAAGCCAGGAACCAAATAAAATACATTTATTAATTTGTATTAAAAAGTACATAAATAACATGAAGAACAATGTCCATAAAAAAAATATCTCCGGCCTAAACGGACCCAGAAGCGATCCACACTGGAGCTAGGTTTTATAGCTCCCTGTTCGTGAGTGTTTTATTTATAAACTCCATTTTATCATTGCTATCTTTTTATTTATAAACTGCACCGTGTGGTATTATTTGTATCTATTTTAGGTCTGAAAAATTGTAACTTTGTTTAACTACCATAACCACTGTTATTAAGGTAAACCTTTCGTATTTTAAAGCGCTACACTTCTGAATCTTTTATATCTTGTTGGTGTCTGTGGAGAAGTAGCACTTCTTGGTGTCATCTGCTATTATTACATATACTGTTTGGAGATTATACTCTTAACATTTTTTTTTTTTTTTTATATTTTTATATAAGCGTTAATACCCTTTGTCCTTTTTAAGCTATGCTTTCAGATCAGCTACTTTGGCTTTACATTTTAAATTCACTTTGTATTCACTATGAACTCTCACTTTTGTGAATAACCCTGTAAATGCCATTCTCAGATTACCAGGAGCTCTAGGTTTAGGCATACATACTAAATCAACTAGAAACATGTATAATGCAATTTAAATCACTGCTGCATTGATATAATATAATGCCAGACACAGTGTTAACCTGACACCATGTCTTAACACTTCACACCACTAAGGGGCGACAGAGGTGCCTGTCTGCTAGAGCTGCAAGTAGTCAAAGATACAGCTACTTGGTGAAGTAGCACCATCGTGAATAATAATGTATAAAATAATACTAAAAGAAAATGGGATCCTACCTCTCCCCTCCAGCATGCTGCCATAAGCCCCGGCTTAATAATTCTAGTCTTAAAGGAACACTTCAAATCCCTAAAGCACTTTAGCTTGCTGGAATGTTTCTTTTAATATAAATAACCAGGGTGGCCCAAAAGTAGGTATACAGTATAATTTATTGATTTTGGTGCAAAAACCACTGTACCCGTTTCATCAAATTTATCTCCTATATGATCAATTGTCAGACGTGTTGGTAGAGGAGTGTCAAATGTTTCTTGCCTCGCTTTGAACACCCGCTCTGCATTTTCAGTCTTCTATTACTGCTTTAACCCTTTAAGGACACAACTTCTGAAATAAAAAGGGAATCATGACGGAATATTTCCATCATGTGTCCTTAAGGGGTTAGAATCCACTTTCTTTGTTCTTGACTCAAGTCTGCTGTCATCATTCACAATAACAGTAAAGAAAAATAATTATTTTAACTGCCCTCCACTATTCTTTCCACCTGTCACACTGATATTTAAAGGGACACTATAGTCACCCAGACCACTTCAGCTCAATGAAGTGGTCTGGGTGCAATGTCCCTCAGGTTTTAACCCTTCACGTGTAAACATAGCAGTTTCGGAGAAACTGCTATGTTTAAATAGCAGGGTTAATCCAACCTCTAGTGGTTGTCTTCGCATCCAGGGTGCAAAGCATTAAGAAATGCTTTCCTATGGACTGTTAGAATACGCGCACGGCTCTTGCCACGCATGCGCATTCTGCTCCACTCGGGAGGATGTCACAAGCGTTGAGGGAGCCCGGCGCTGGATTAAGGTAAGTGGCTGAAGGGGTTTTAACCCCTTCAGCCCAGCGGGAGGGGGACCCTGAGGGTGAGGGTCCTCCAAGGACCCTCAAAGTATCAGAAAACGAGTTTGTTTTCCTGACACTATAGTGATCCTTTAACTGCCTGAAATGTAACTGGTGTGTGTCAGTGTGTATGCGTATCCATATAATCTGTTGTGATAAATTTAATTGACTTAACTGTATACCTACTTTTGGGCCACCCTTCATATGCAGATTCATATGCAGGATTTTAATTTTTTTTTTAGTGATTTACTTTTATACAGATTAATTTAAAACCAGCAAAGTTCACCTGATTTATGTATATGTTATCTATACATCTGTCAATATCATACGGGATATAAAAGTTGTAAAAACGTTCATATATACTGACCCAGTGCAGAAAATCTGACCAAATCATTTCACTGCAATTTCTCTATTAATATTCAAACTTCCAAGCCAAATGTTAAAAAATCCATTCTATAAATGTTATGGTAGTATCGGTGGATTGCAATTTTATTGACTAATTATTATTTTTGTGTTGTTTATATATTATTACTGTAACAGGATCAGGCTGTCTAGCCCTTGACTTTGTATCCAGATCTGAACCTGCTATCACTTTTGTCCCTTTTCTGTGCGACCAGGATCATCCAAGTGCTCCTGCAGCTACCTGGTACTTCAAAGTTACCCATCGAACAGCCTATACATCTTCAATGATATCTCATAACAATCAGCCAACTACTGGATAGAGTGATAAGTAGCTCTCTTAAAGAAACACTCCAGGCACCATAACAACTTCATCTCCAGGTATGTACCTTTCTCACACAGTTTTCTAAATGGGAAGCTAGTGATCAACTGGTATTTTCAGCTGATCACTAACGTCCAGTTCGAGACTTCCGTGTTAAACCACAGACTTAGCCGGAAGATGGAAGGGCAGGCACCATCTTCATAACTTTTGAGTTAAACCATTTGTAGAAGGTTTAACCACTTAAGGTTGAGATGTTGCCCAGGACCTCCAGGCAATATAAAAACTAAATTGGGATGACGTTGTTATGGTAGCTAACACATAGATGACGTTCATTTCAGGTAAAATGAGGGCAATGAAGCAATCTCTTTTAGTAGCAAGTTGTAATTATACATGCAAAGAAAGATCGTGCTGGTCGAATAATTGACATTGATACTGCTTTCACAGATGTGAATACCATTTTGAAAGATCCATGTATGTTTTTATGGTTAAGAAAATCTCTCTTTTTCATTATGAAAATTAGCCACTAGGTGGCAGCAAACTAAAAGCTAATATCGATAAAGTTTTTATTTTCCAATACTTCATTGGCAGTTTCCTGATTAATATTTCTCGACCACACACAAACAATTTTAGTAATTCACTGAAGTAAATATTGTAAATATTACCAATAAGTTTTAATTCCTTGACAAGTGATATTCTCTACCATCAATAAATCTAGACCCTTGAAAACCGTACGGCAACTTAAAATGTACAATTAGTTTATACAGCCCTCCTGTCACTGAATAAGTAAGACTCACTACTGGCCTTCGCACCAAGATGAGGTAATATGTTCATTTGAATAGGAAAATAAGAAAATTACCCTGTGGAGTCCATTTACTAAACACTGAACTACAGCAAACTGAAAACCAAATTGCAAACTAAAAAACTTGAATAGACAAGCTGTTACTATAGATGGGTATGAATTTTTTTTTCAAATTAACAGTTTTTCCCACAAATTTTCAATTTGTTTTTCAAATAAAGCATGTAAAGCAAGCATGTCAAACTCAAAGGCTAGCACGGTCCAAATAAACAAGGTTTAAGTTTATATGGGCCGCAAAAAAAAACAAAACTTTAATTTTAATAGAAATGTAGGTTATTTTGAAAAGTACCATATTAAAAAAAAACAGCACCCCTTCTACTATATCCCAATCCCTCCGTATACTAAATCCCAGTCCCCCCCTCTATACTAAATCCCAGTCCCCCCCTTTATACTAAATCCCAGTCCCCCCCTTTATACTAAATCCTAGTCCCCCCTTTATACTAAATCTTAGTTCCCCCTCTATACTAAACCCCAGTTCTCCCCTTTATACTAAATCCCAGTCCCCCCCCCATACTAAATCCCAGTCCCCCTCCCCCCTCTACTAAACGCCGGCCCTTGTAAAAAAAAAAAAAAAAAAAAAAAAAAGAATCGCAATATTAGCCAACAAGCAGACTCCACTCACATAGCTGCTTCCAGTATGCGACTGTATACCCCCAATGGCACCGTCCTCACCCTGCCAAAGTGGATCCTCCTGCTACTCCTTAAAAACCCTGTAAAGGTGGAGCATGTTGACGTGGCGTTGCGTGCCTCCTTGCACCTCCAGGTCCTCCACTGTTCAGCCGCAGCCATTGCAACACTGACCAAAACACACTCACTGACAGATACACACTCACTGACAGACAGACAGACAGACCGACACACACTCACTAACAGACACTCTCACTGACAGATATACACACTCACTCTCGGACAGACACACATATACTGACTGACAGGCACACACACACACCGACACACACACACTCACCGACCGACACACACACACTCACCGACCGACACACACACACTCACCGACCGACACACACACACTCACCGACCGACACACACACACTCACTGACAGACACACTCACTCACTCTCTGACAGACACACAGTCACACACACTGACACACACTGACACACACACACACACACACTCTGAGAGACACACAGACACACTCTTTGACAGACACACACACAGACACACATACACACACACTGACAGACAGACACACACAATTTACACATTGTTGCACACACTCACATCATTTTATATATTGCTCCCTACCTTTGGGAGCTGGTGTGTGGCCTCTCCCTGGGGTCTCCCTTCCTGCTCCTCATTGCTCCCTCACACACACAGTTTAGTGATGCCGGTTGCCGGAATGACGTCATATTCCGGCACCTGGCATCACTATAGACGGCGCGTGCGAGGGAGCAGTGAGGAGCAGGAAGACTGAGCTCCCTCGCTGGTGCCAGTGACCTCTCCTCACCGACTGGGTAAATTTGAACAGAGTAGGCACCTGCAATGTGTGGAGAGCAGGTATCTACTCTGCCTTAACATGTCAAACTCGCGGCTCGTAGGGCCGCAAAGATATTCATTGTGGGCCAAATGCGGGCCGTGGGCCACGAGTTTGACGTGCTTGATGTAAAGCTTTGATGTAAAGCTTTAGAGTTTAATTTTGAACATTTATGTTCAAGCTACTGAGTCATTGTATAGATCATGGTGTGTTTTACATATGTGATCCGCATGTGTTTTATCTGTTTAGGGCATTTTGTATCCCCCCATTTTCGAAGATTCACTACTTCTTGCTGCAAAACAAATGACAGTAAATGAAGGTTAGATTTATAACAATCCGAATAATCTCAGAGAATGATTATTCTGGGTGATTGTGGTGGAAAATAAATAACACAATTTGTAGTAAAAACCTGAAAAAATGCATTTCACTTACCTTTTCTTTAGACTTCCTCGGTGCTGCCGCTCACTCCTCCTCTCAAGATGTTATCCTGGAGGCATCGCCCTGGGAATCTGGTCAAATCCAATGTTCCGCATAGAGTTGACAAAATGCGTGCACATCCAATTAAAGGCTTCTCATATTAAATCCTTCCATTCAGTGCTTTCCGACAAATGATACATAATGATGTCCGACGTCGTCAGCCACTAGAGGTGCTTCCTATGTAAAACATGAATAAAACTCTGTCATGTAAAGTTTAACATCCATGAGGACATTCAATGTCTTGCAGTGCAAGGTTAAAACTACATGGCCACTGCAACCAGTCTTGGTGACTTTAGTGGTCCTTCAAAAGGCAGGTGTTGGCACTTAACAAAATGCAAAACAAAGCACTTGTACCAGTACATATGTGCATCTAAGCATGCTCTACAAACCTTACTAAAGGTTATGAACACATGTATAAAAATACACAGAAATGATGTCAGCACTTAAAAATCCCTAGCAGTCCACTTATTAACCACAGAATTCTTACAAGGTCAGAAGTCCTCTGTGTAAGGGGAAGGGGAAATGTGTACTGTATCCAATGGTTCTGCTTGAACTGTTGTCCAGTTGATATCGCAATATAGTAGCACATAAAAAAGATTAGAGGCGTATCTTTAAGGCTCACAATAACAGCATAGAAAGTAACGATGAGGGGTGCTGTCTGGTTACTGCTCCACTCCAGAACAAGTCCAGGAGCCATTCTACAAGCAGCACCGCCTGAACGGCTCATGGACTTGGCATACAGCCGAGAGACTATTATCTTCCCTAGATTTAGTGCTGGTGGGCAGTACAGTGAGTTTCCAGAGTGAATGGAATTTTATCTTTCTATTTTTGTAGCTTAAACTCAAGCATAAGTGAATAAACACCTGCATCTTTAAAGCCAAGTTTGTTATTTTTACATATCTCTCAATATGTACCAGGAATGATTAAAATTCAATGCTCCTAACAGCAGAAATCGAGCAACAAGCATGTCACAACTAATAAAAAAAAAGTGTTTGTTTAATGGTATCTTTTATTGGAGCGTGTAATTAGTGAGCGTGACATTGGAAAATATTTAATTATACAAAGTGAAATGAAAACCCCAACTTCTTTTTATGACAGGGGTATTAAATTCCCAGTCTAATTATACATGAAGATAAGGAATTTCAGTAAACACTTGACTTATAGGCAATGTACTTGGCTTAAAATTGATGGCAATCGCTAAGAGAAGCGATAGGACGGGATCTATTGCTTTGAACTAAGTGATGTCTCTGGGTATTACACTTTTTAATATGTTGTGCTGATCAATGTCTCACGAGAAATAATCATCAAGAGCCGTCATTACAATTCTTTTATATGGTAAGCAGGGAAATGAGATAACGAAACAGTAAAACAATTGGTTTGCTGGTTTAGAAAAACAACAATAGGAAAGGTCAGCAAAAAAAAACACAAAAACTTCAAAATGCAATGTGCGTTTTTAATGAGTCGAGGGCCCTCGGATGCAGATAGTACATAAAACTTGCGAATTACCAATGTTTACCAATTATATTTCCAAGTAAACTAGCAAAATACTTAATGATCAGAGCTTTAGCAAAAGAAAATCTCCTTCGTCATTACATGCTTCTATTGGGACCTGGGATTTTTACCGCTACTGAAAAATAATAGTTCTAATGAGACTTCTGTCGACCATTGAATACGGAGACATTTATCACAGAACGTGATGTATTTACTAGATCATGGAGGAGGTTTTCCTGCAACTTATCTTTTGTGATGATCTGTGTATTGATCTAAAAGAAAGGACAGTAATACACAACAGCAATAATTGGAGGTTTATTCTGAAAACACAAATGATACATTTTTTTTTTAGAGATATTCACAGTAAAATTAAATATATTGGTGAGAAAATCCATCTCTCCATTAAATACACAATATATATCTCCATCACTATCTATGCACATGTTCATTGATATATGTTTATCCTTATCACCATTACATCTGACAGTGTTCTGGTTAATATATTGGTCTGTCTGACAATTAAATAGTTAATATTATATTGTATCTCGTCTACTACTGAAAATAGTTATTACAAATTGAAGAGTCAAAATATGAAGCTTCCAATGGTTAATGTCTGCTAACTGTGGTTCTCAATGTACAGTGTAGGACAATATATTAATATAACAATGATCCTTTCTATGACTTAGTATTGATTTGTTTAACAGGTAAATCTTAGATGGATCGATTTTATTCAGGTGTAAAAAAGGAATTTTATTTGTTAGATTTACCCGAAACGCATTTTTGTACAAGTCTAATATTTATTGGCATATTAACAAGAGCCGATGGGCTGTTACCAAAGTTGAAAAAAATCTAAATCCCACTAATCCAATGTAAATGATGTTTGTGATGGATTGGAAAGGAGATAGGGGCATTTATAATAATGGCATCCTTTATAGAACCTAGCTGTAGTAATCTGATAAGATATCACTAGAAGGCGGATTGGCAATTTGATTGCTTTTCATGTACACAAAATATATAAGGATACTGGAGATGGAAGGTGTCAGGATTTAGGAAGTAAACTGAAGTTATTGTTATATCATGCCATATCTTTACGAAATACTCATTTTGACTGTGTTAGAAATTCACTGAAATGCCTACCCAGTCAAGAGATATACAAAGTAGGGACTACTTTGTCTCTGTATTTCTCCTCCGCCTGACTTTATTAGACTCGGGGCAGAGTCTAAGCGTCAATCCAGACAGCCATAACCATCTCGCGGGATACCTTAATCATAGACCTCAATACTGTAATCATGCGGATGAGTCAGAGTACAGCAGTGATGTCAGTTCCAAAGTGTCCCGGCCGGATCAAGATGACCGCACCCACGAGGGACAGATTCAGGTAAGTAAATCTCACCTTTACCTGCCCCCAGGCTAGCAAAACCCTCAGCGGCGATGTCAGATTTAGGAATCTTTACGAATTCGTCAAAGTCCCCAGATGGTGACAGTGCCTCTTTAGTGACCCACAAAAGAGATCTGTACCAGAAGAATTACAGATCTCCACTCCTTCTCTGCTGCATCATGGTGGGGCAGGGAGCAGGATTACCATTTTGTACACCACATAGATAACAGCTGATCTTTACATTGAATAAACCAGCATTCCAAACACTTACGAAAACTTCTTCATTTGTGAAGAATGTATTCTATTTCTTCATTTTAAAAAAAATGCCAATTTCAGCAGATATTGGAACTTTTATATTGAACCTTGCTACACCTCCCCAGCTGTCAGACTGTCTGTACTATTATTTCCTAGTTGTTTAGCTCAGTGGAGCTACATTCCAGAGGCAGGTGATTGCCCAGATCACCTGCCTTGCAAAGACTTCTGTGAAAATTATGATTGGACAGCCACAGAAAGTCTGTGCTGGTAAAAAGGGGAGGGATTTCAGAAGCTGCAGATACTAGTTCTGCAACTATTGCACGCCAAGATATTCAAATACATGCTATACAGATTATAAGCATATTTTCTTTGGAGAGGATTATCTGCTAAATTATTATTTTAATGGAGTGTGTCTTTAAAGGAAACTTGGCTTTAGGGCTGTTCGCTATGGGGATTAAAATTCCAGGGGACATTTTGATATATAAGTGTACCTGGATCACCCCATTATGGTTTTTAATTTCAGAGTATTTGCAACAAACATTTCTTTTAATGCAATGGAGATCTGCAATAGTATCACAGGTTAAAATCACAGCACGCTCTTGGAAAATGCACCAGCCAGCTATATTGTTCTGCGCAAGATGATGTTTGTGTATAGATGTAGAATGATATAATAGATTACATAGTTTTCTTTTATTCACAGAACTGAACTATGACATATCGTCAATGCTGCTTTCACATTTCAAAGTATCTTCTCAGTTACAGTGTAATGCTGATTTTATAGGTAAAAATTATCTTTTTATATTGCGGCGGCAGGAGACAGTACCCATACGTATGGTAAATCATAAGTAAAGTAGAACATCTATAAATAAATCTATGCATGTAAAAGTTGGAATAGCTAAAATATAATGTAAAGAGTAAAAAAAAGAGATTGAATAATAAAGTAATATGAATGCATATATGTTACATATAAAATATGTACAGATACCCACTGAACTTGGACACTGCGATTACTTTGATATTTTCAATATTAATGGATGACATCTAGCATCGTGAGTCGGGGAGGTTTACGGGTGACGCAATATAATTACTATTTACATACAATGGGATGTCTGCAGCTTGGAAATAAATGCATGATTAACTGGATCTGTAATATGTGGGGGTTTTATACAACCCAAAAGCCAACTTAAAGGAACAATTCGATCACCATAGTTGCAACAGTCGTAGCTACAGGAGTGGCCTGGTACCATGTCATTGTAATTTGTCAAATCTTTTTAGAATGATTTGACAGCATACCTGGATCTCAAAGGCACTCACGCCATATACAGTCTTTTCTTGCAAAATAGGTCAGATGTCTTTCTGTAGCCAAGTCTGGCCGATACAGGACCAGGCTCATTGGCTGAGAGCACTCAGTTGACACTCTCAGCCAATGAATATGGTTCTGCATGGCCCTGCTTAGCTAAGCACAGTTATCTGGATTCCAGGCCTCCCAACGGTCCCGTTTTTGGTGGGATAATCCAGATTTCAAGGTCCTGTCCCACCGTTGCGGTTTATTTCCCTGATGTCTCCAGATGTGGGAAATGCCCAGTTGACTGTGATGGCCAAGGGCCGAGGCCAACCAGGGAGATTGGAGCATCTCCCTGGTCGGCCCATGCAGGGCAGACGCTCAGTGAGCGCGGCCTATATGTGTAAGCAAGTCCCTTCAGGGCCGGTGGGGATATCATAGATCTCTCTCACCGGCCCCTAACTGAGACATGCAGAGCGGCGCAGGGAGCGTCGAGTCTCACCTCCGGCAGGGACCCTTGTGCTATAATCTCATGAGCTCCGGTTACTGAAACCGTTGCCGTGGGTTACCATGGCAACGCTCTCAGTACTGCTGGAGCTCGTGTGAAGCAATGTGCTGGCAGCCAGAAAGTGCCCACTGGACTACCAGGATGTCCCCCTGATGTCCCCCTCCCTTAGCCAAAGGTAACAAAAGGGAGAGGGGATACATATTTCTCTTCTGTACACCCAGTGGAAATACATACACACTACAGTCCCTAGCTACAAATAGTACACCACAGACTCCTTTATACACACTACACCACAAACCGTCGCTTTTACACAAACGCAATCCTACAATTAGCCTCCAATTACATTCAGCACCACAGAGAGCTTCTCCACACATACACAAAACACTTTCTTGGCCATGCCCCACTTTTGTCCTTCGGTATCCCTCTTTTAGGGACACCAGACACAAGTCACCAGCAAACGCAGAGCTGTGCTGTGAAAAATAAACACAGGGCATTGCTCCTATGCATGAACTTTTCAGCAAACTAACTTTAAATTGGCATGTGTCATTGTTGATGACATGACACGCTCCTCTCTGTCCCCGCCCCTTCCTACTGGGCTACTCTGCCTTTAAATACACAGGCGTTTTTTTTTCCCAGTCTGGCCCTGGTTGCGAGGCTTGGAATTCAGCTAGTACTACTAAGCTAAGTGTCCCTGAGCAGCACAACCATAGCACATCATTATATGCACTTGTGCTATGCAGCTGGCACTAGGACTTCAGCAGCGCTTTCTGCATGATCCTCAAGGCTGTGATCCAGCCAGGCAGGCTGCAGGTGGGCAGGCCCTTCTCTTTTCCGGGTTGGTCTAGCCATTATGAGCATCACTAGTGACATGGACCTTGTTACTGGTGATGCCCACTTTGGCCCCCCCAGCCACCACATCCAGATTCTACATGTCCTTATGTTGGAAGGTATGAGATTCTCTTACAGGTATATCTAGAAGCAGGGTATGTGTCTTCCCATGGTAAAATGGTTTGAAGCTTTCCTGGTATAGGGCCTTGGCACTTCTGGCACCATAACCACTACAGCGGCTGTGATGGTTATGGTGCATGGAATGTTTTTATTAAAGTTATCTGTAGGCTAGACTTTGGTATTCACAATACTTTTTATTTTGTAACACCGCATGCTTGTTCCTCCTGGTACAGGAGCAATCAAAATTAGTTTACTTCCTAGTTCCATGTCCATGTAGCCCACTATTTAAGAAAATCCTGTGCATTTGTACATATTTCTCTATAGATGCCAACGCACGCATGAGAGTGCCATAACCAATACGAGGAGATGATATAGACCTGGAGGGACCAAGATCAGCATGGGGTGATGATATCACACTGCTCTAGCAGGGAGCGAGAACTGTCAATAAAAAAAAGAAAAGAAAATCCCTTTGAAAGTTTTAGGATATGTATTCATAATAAAATACAAAGTATCTGGCTGCCGTTTCTGTGCTCAGTTTAGGTTTCAATCATACAATCTAATCTGCGTGCCATTGATGAAGCATTGCTTATTTTGAGGATAATTGATTGATTTCCAATAGTAAGAGGTGGTTAAGCCAGGTAATATATGCTTAGCTTGATGTAAGCTATGGAATTCCCCATTTGGGTATCCATTATGTGTATCTTTGTAGTCTTATCTGTCGATAAGCAGCTATGGCTCCACCACTGCAATCGGAGGTAAGGTATATAGTTGTGAAAATTGTATTTCGATGGAAAATCATCAGATAACTGCTAAGTGCTGCTCAAGTAATTATCCCCATAGTGCTGGTACCAGGTTCACCAGTTCATGCTCAAGTTGACACAAATTCAAAATGACCATATAGGGGGATAGTTTGGTAAACCCTTTCCTCTGCTGAGATCATATGGGATGCCAATCAGTGCTGTATATACAGGTCCGTCCCTCCAGGTGGCCTGGCCACTCTGCGGTCCCCTGCGACCGAGTGCCCACCACCATGTGTTGCGGCCCCTCGTGGTGTAACCGACAGAGCCACATTGATGGGGCCCATAGGGTGGCCAATGCTGTTAGGGCTGTATGGCTAAACCCAATTTTAATTTGTTATGACTGATGTAGCGGCTGGGTTCCTTTGTAATAACCTGTAGTAGTGCCAAGGTTTGTGGCCATGAACTTTCTGAGTTTTGTAGCTTAGTCCATTTATGGAAATCACTGATCTTCTTCGTACTACGGTAGACTTTTGCATAAAACGTACATATATTATCTTCGATGGTCATCTTTTTCAATTCATATATTGGGTTAGTATGTGATGTTTGAGGCAGTCTTATTAACATTTGTTAGGTTTACTTTATAATAGCACTAAGTGTTAAGATGTATTGATGTACAGTTTTATTGATATACTTTATGTAATTACAGTTTTCCCTTTTCTTTTTCCACTGATCATCTTGTAATTACCCAATTATATCTAAAAAACAGATATAAAACTTTTAGATCTCTATTTATCTATTAGATTTCTTGGATCATGCATTCTTCTTTGTCGTGTAATACATATTAAGTAGATAATGAAATAATTTAAACTAAATGATAAAATAAAATAAATAAAACCTTGCCAGTAGAGGGCGCTGTCAGTCTGATAAATATTTGATCAAACACATTTGCTTGTAAACATCATTTTATACAGAATGTTGCTATTCATTAGTGTTACCTCTTCTTGTGCATTTTTGCAAATATATTCTACAGGATTTTTCACTAAATTGGGAATTGCTGGGAATTCAAAGTTATTTGTAAATATAAAGGCCAAAATAGTCAAACTGAACAGAGAATTGACTGAAAACATTTTTTAAATTAATTTTGAATTCCAGGAAAAGTCACATTTAATTAAATATAAAACCAACCCCCTACCCCCCAAAAAACACCTTTATTTAAAATACAGCCAACGGTACAATACTACAACAAGGCAATATCAATGTGCAACAATACGTATTGTACCACTTACCTGCTATTTTATATAATTGAGCAAATCATCCTCCTCAGCCAAGGAAGAAAGAATAATAAAAAAATTATGAAAAATGAAAAAAAAAACAAAGAAGAAAAGGAGACCACTGTGGAGATACCCTCATCTGTTTGCTAACTCTAAGTGTCCTTATAAGTTTTCATTGGCTGCCATATTTGCTGGAAGGTTGATCACATACTGCGCACCTGCGCTCTAAGTTTGTCCATTATGTGTCCTTAATCTTCAGGATGTCTGTAGTTATAGATGGGGTATCTACCTGTGGCAAAGTCACATTTTTAATTGTAAACATTATGGACAATATCAGCTTATTTGATCATATAGTAATGTAAAGTAAAATAATTTTAACATTTCCAGTAAAATGCTCAAAAAGAAAATAAAATGAATTCTCTCATACTACTGAATGCACGTGTTTCTTTCTATCTGTCTATCACTTTATATAGCACAGACACAAGACATGCTCTCAGTGGTCAAGTCCTAGGGAAAACACCTAACCCCCAATTTTTTTTAATAATTATACACTTGTATGCATATAATGCATATATAAATGCGTGCTGCGTGCACACATACACACTCACAGACACACACATACACTCAGGAAAACACACACACACTCACAGGCACACACACACACACACACTCACAGACACACGCATACACTCTCAGATGCACACACATACTTAGACACTCACAGACACACACATAAACACACACACATTCAGACACTCACAGTCTCACACACACACACACACACTCAGGCACACACACCCACACACACTCACACCCACACACATGCACTCAGACACACACACACACACACACACTCACTCACACCCACAGACACACACATACACTCAGACACACACACATACTCAGACACTCTCACACACACACATACTCAGACACACACACACACACATACTCAGACACACACACACACACATACTCAGACACACACACTCAGACAGTCACAGCCACAGACACACATACTTAGACACTCACACACACACACACCCACACACACACCCCCCACACACACACACTCGCTCACACACACAGACACACACACATGCTCAGACACTCACTCACATACTCAGACACTCACACACATACACTCACTCACTCGCACACACACATGCACTCACATACTCAGACACTCACACACGCACACATACACTCACAGACACACACACACACACACACACTCGCAGATACACACACATACTCACATACTCAATCACATACACACATACTCAGACACTCACACACATACTCAGACATTCACACACACACTCAGCCACACCCACACTCACACATACACATACACTCACACACACACACATACTCAGCCACACACACACACACACACACATACTCAGCCACACACACACATACACACACACACATACTCAGCCGCACGCACACACACATACACTCACACACATACTCAGACACACACACATACTCAGACACACACACTCAGACAATCACAGCCACAGACACACATACTTAGACACTCACACACTCACACACACACACACACCCCCCCCACACACACACACTCACTCACACACACAGACACACACACATGCTCAGACACTCACTCACATACACTCACTCACTCGCACACACACATGCACTCACATACTCAGACACTCACACACGCACACATACACTCACACACGCACACATACACTCACAGACACACACATACACACACACACACACTCACATACTCAATCACATACACACATACTCAGACACTCACACACATACTCAGACACTCACACACACACTCAGCCACACCCACACTCACACATACACATACACTCACACACACACATACTCAGCCACACACACACACACACACACACACACACACACACATACACATACTCAGCCGCACACACACACACACACATACACTCACATACTCAGACACTCACACACATACACACACACACACACTCGCAGATACACTCACTTACAGACGAACATACTCAGACACTGACACACAGAAACACAAGTACTCAGACACCCACACAGAAACACACACATACTCAGACACTCACACACACAGACACATATACTCAGACACTAACACACACATGCACTCACTCACTCACAGACACACACACACACATATACTCAGACAGTCACACACACACACACACACACACACTCAGACACTCACACACACACATACACAGACACACTCAATGTGCCTTTATCCACACAAACCCATCTGTTCTCTGAATCAGCCACAAATCTCTTAATAGTGTGATGATCACGCTTAAGTTTTCGTGAAATATCTAATGTTTTCATACCTCATCCAAGGCATTGATCTAGTTCACTCTTTTCGGCGGCAGAGAGATCCTTTTTTTTCCCCATATTGCATGAAAATGGTGCTCTGCTTAATAATGTGGAACACCCTCCTTTAGTAGGTTTTCCTTATATTGGGCTCACCTGGTAATCTAATTATCACAGGTGTCCGAGATTGTTTTCAGTGATCAAAAGAGCTCAGACACACAATGCCATCCATGAGTTAAACTGAAAAAAAAATATTTAATCTTTGTGACACTTAAATAGAATTTGCATAATAAATTGGAACAGGGTGTAAGGCACAGTGCTTGCTATTTTAAGCAGTGGAGGTATCAGGATATGGTATAAGAAAAAGCATTGAGTGCAGGCAAGTAAGGAAGCTATGAGGCATGTTGTAATGGAGTTAATCCTCCAATGGGTCTGTGCCCGAGATGTGTTTTACACTCTAAGCAGCATGAGTGTGATGCAGGTATTGATAAAAACAAATGAAAATAAAAATGGAGACAGGTCAACAAAAATTAGACAAAATGAGTGTTCATGCTGTAATGCAGGAGTCATCCCCAATGCTCGGGTGAAGCATCTTGGCTATAGTCCTCTGAGTAGCCCGAAATCAGCTAACACCTGATCTGTAGAGCCGCTGGGGCTGCGCACGAGCTGCTAGGATCCAGGCAGTGTCCACAATTGCAGGAATCGTGGATGCTCCTGGGGACCCTCCATGCCACTTCAACTCTGCTTCGGCCACATGATAAGTTGGTGTTGATGATTGCAGAGTTTTTGGGTAGCCCTTGGCATGAGAGTGGTTAGTAGTCACCTTATTGCCGGATACAGGAGCTCCCTGCTGGTCGGTAGGATCTTTAGCCTCTGGTATATGAGGCCGCTGAGGTGTGTCCTGTCGAATCTGAGCTGTGGTGGTTACCTGCCCGGTTGGGATTCCCTCTTGGCCATCAGCAGGTGAGGGGCATTGTGTGGACAGGGGAGAGCCTCTTAGTCTCATCTCCAGACGAAGCCAAAAAGCTGCAAAGATGGCATAGATTCTGTCGAGTGCAGTGCTACTATGCCATGTCAGGAGTAGTGGGTTTTCGTTGGAGTTGTTGCCTTAGAGCATGAGAACGGCCTCCTGGGACCGGGATAACCCCTGCCGGTCCGTAGGTGGGAGGGCAAGGGCCCGTAGTCAGCTTTAGAAAAAAACACACATAACACAAGGTACTTTTTGTTTGCATTAAAATACATTCATTTAGATTACTATGCAGGTGAAACTAATAGTGTTAACAGTGATGAGTCTGTCTAATGGTAAGGAATCTCTAGGCGAATCAGGCATCACGTTACACTGCATTGTCAAGCTACACATTATAGCAGTAGTAATAAAGCATAACCAATAACAGTTAGTATGATGCTGATCATACCATACGTAGAGGTACGAACTACTATGCATTGAACACATGCTAAGGGGTATCTGCAGCATATATTGAACAGTACTAACTTACAATACTAATGATTCATTAATAAATACCTTTTTATAATGTTCACATGATTCTTTTCAAATAGTTTTTATTACATTTTGCAAAAAAATATAGGAAAAAAAAAAACCAATGGGAAGGGATACAAAAGAGACAAAGGGGAAATGGGGAAAGCAATTTCTCCATCCACAATTATAAACATAAGGGCTCAGCGGACATTTCAAACAAACATAAAATATGACATGAAA
Organism: Pelobates fuscus; assembly: GCF_036172605.1. NCBI lineage: Eukaryota > Metazoa > Chordata > Amphibia > Anura > Pelobatidae > Pelobates > Pelobates fuscus. The sequence goes on from NC_086326.1 coordinate 46,999,778, forward strand.
CTTAAAGAATATGATTATTATGAGAACATTCCATCTATTGCGCATTTGCCATTCACTAGCCCAATATTTAAAAAAACAAAACAAATACAACAAACAAACAAACAAACAATCAAGTCTCTTGATCCATAAAACAAAAAAAAATATCTGCTCTTCAAAACAAAACAAAACATCCAATGTTGTTTCAGATTCTAATATGCTCACCAACGTTGGTTCCTGAATTTTGTCTCTCAGTGTTTATGCTGAGTGAAAACACATTTATTTTCGGCTTGGTGGAATGACCAATATTGTACATCTAAGGAAACAGAGCTGAACAAATGTTTTTGGAAATCTGGGACAAATGCTTCACTGGACTGCAGTAAAAACTGATTGGAACACAGATAAAGTACAGCTGCAAAGCACATCAACTTGAACAATACATCTTTCTCATGAGCCACGCAAGGCTCTGTTACTTAGTCTCATAGTTCTTTCAACAGTTTGTGAGTCCAAGTATATCAGCGGATCTATTAGTTCTGAATTTGCAGTATCCTTTGGATAGTCACAGCTTGAAATCCTTCCTCTGTTACCTGTCTGCTCTGTTACAATGCAACACATCAAGAAAAAAACACACATAACACAAGGTACTTTTTGTTTGCATTAAAATACATTCATTTAAATTATTTCTAGATTAACCATAACGTCTTTAGCTTCTTCTTCAACAAATACTTAATAGGAAAACAGGAAAAACATTGGACGGAACCTATTAACCTCCCCAGTCCTAGACTCGAGCAAATATCTTGTTAACATAGAAACATAGAATGTGACGGCAGATAAGAACCATTCGGCCCATCTAGTCTGCCCAATTTTCTAAATACATTAATTAGTCTCTTATCACTAGGATAACCTTATGCCTATCCCACACATGCTTAAACTCCTTTACTGTGTTAACCTCTACCACTTCTGCTGGAAGGCTATTCCATACATCCACTACCCTCTCAGTAAAGTAATACTTCCTGATATTATTTTTATGCCCCCCTCTAATTGAATTGTTCTCTTGTTGTGGAAGTTCTTCTTCTTTTAAATACAGTCTCCTCCTTTACTGTGTTGATTCCCTTTATGTATTTAAATGTTTCTATCATATCCCCCCTGTCTAGTCTTTCCTCCAAGCTATACATGTTAAGATCCTTCATTGCGGTGATAGACCTGACACGTTGGTCCTGGAAGGATTAAAAATTGCGCATTCCCCTATAGCAGTGATGGCGAACCTTTTTGAGCCCGAGTGCCCTAGCCACAATACATACCAACTTTTTTTCCTCAAAGTGCCAACACAGCAGTTAAAACCTGAATACCGAGGTTTAAGTTTAGAAAAAGCAACTCATACAGTTCTCCAAACTAATTAACATCTTTTGTTTTAAAAGAAGAACACAGCTTGGACCTAATTAGACAAGTTTATTTAACTATTCATCCCTCAGCCAAAAAGCAATGGGAAAGGATTTCAATGTTAAATTCTCTGACAAGACATGGAGTTCCCCTGTGAAACTACTTAAAAAGCATATACATTGTTTAAGTCTAATTGAAACTTTTTTTAAAAGTACTGCATAGGTGGTACCTAGTTCCAACAAGGATGGCCAAGATATCTTTGTCCAACTCTCCCCTATGTTGGAGATGTCTAACACAGGAAGGAAATATATTACATATCTGGTGGGGTTGTTCAAAAATAAGTACCTAATGGGAATCGATATACTCTATTTTATCGCTCTTAAATATTAAGGTTGAAAATATCCAGAAGTGGGTTTACTCCATCTTAATTGGGGCAGACTTCCAATAGACCATTTAGTATTGATTATCCATTCCTTTGTAGCGGCAAAAGTATTAATTGCAAGAACGTGGAAACAAACAACAACTCCAAGCATGGAACAGTTTAAAGCCCAACTCATATTTCAGCTTGAAATGGAGAGAGGAGTTGCATACTCAAACAATAATCGTAAATATATACATCAATGTGATAAGTGGATTAAAAAGATTTTTTTCTTTAAACTTTTTCCTTTTTATACATATAAAGATACCAACCAATAACGTATGTCATGTTATATGTAATTTAATATTTTTTTATATCAATGTTAATCAAAAATAATTAAATGTATATATGAATATAAAATTATTTAAATAAAGAGAAATTAAATATAAAAGACGAACACAGCAACAGAGAGTTCAATGATACAAATTTTAAATTTGACACACACACACAGACAGACTGCTGAGTACACACAGACTGCTGAATACAAACACACATACAAACACACAGTCTGCTGAATACACACGCACATGCAGACTGCTGAATACATACAGACTGCATTGAGGGGTGCAGTGTATGTGTTTGTGTGTAAGGGTGCAGAGTGTGTGTAGAGTGCTGTGTGTGTGGAGTACTGTGTGTGTGAAGTGGTGTGTGTGTGTGTGTGGAATGCTGTGTGTGTGGGGTGCTGTGTGTGTGTGTGTGGTGCTGTGTGTGTGTGGGGTGCTGTGTGTGTGGAGTGCTGTGTGTGTTTGGTGCTGTGTGTGTGTGTTGTGCTGTGTGTGTGGTGATGGTGTGTGTGTGTGTGTGTGTGGAGTGCTGTGTGTGTGTGTGTGGAGTGCTGTGTGTGTGTGTGGGTGCTATGTGTGTGCGGGTGCTGTGTGTGTGTGGAGTGCTGTGTGTGTGTGGGTGCTATGTGTGTACGGGGTGCTGTGTGTGTGTGGACTGCTGTGTGTGGGTTGCTGTGTAGAGTGCTGTGTGTGTGTGGGGGGGTGCTGTGTGTGTGTGTGCGTGGGGGGGTGCTGTGTGTGTGGGGGGTGCTGTGTGTGTGAGGGGGTAGGGGTGCTGTGTGTGGGGAGAAGGGGTGCTGTGTGTTGCTGCCGACCGGCGCCGGCGTCCCCCCCCGACGACCTATGGCTACGTGCCATAGGTTTGCCGTCACTGACCTACAGTATCATACACCTCTACAATTTGCATATAATTCAATAGCAATGTAATTAAGTAGTGATGTCGCAAACATAACATTTTCCGTTCGCGAACGGCGAACGCGAATTTCCGCAAATGTTCGCGAACGGGCTAACCTCCATCAACAACACGTCTGTAAAGCGTCTTGTCCTTGCCGGCGTGGTCGTGGGAGGAGGAGGATGACTTTCACCTCTTCCCCTGTTAGATTCCCGTTGTGCTGTGACATCACCCTTATACGCTGTGTAAAGCGTACTTTTTAATTTATTTTGGAACTGCTGCATCCTTTCCGACTTGCGGTAATTTGGTAAAATTTCAGGCACTTTCTGCTTATACCGGGGGTCTAGTCTATACCGGACACCCAGTACAGGTCGTTCTCCTTCAGTTTTTTTATATGAGGGTCCCTCAACAGGCACGACAGCATGAAAGACCCCATTTGCACAAGGTTGGATGCCGAGCTACTCATGTCCCGTTCCTCATCCTCAGTGATCTCACTGAAGGTATGTTCTTCCCCCCAGCCATGTACAACACCACAGGTACCAGATAGGTGACAACGAGCACCCTGGGATGCCTGTTGTGGTTGGTCTTCCTCCTCCTCCTCAAAGCCACATTCCTCCTCTGACTCCTCTTCCTCACAATCCTCTTCCAGCGTTGCCGCAGGTCCATCAAGCGATGCTGATAAGGCTGTTTCTGGTGGTGATGGTGACCACAACTCTTCCTCTTCACGCTCATCTATGGCCTGATTCAGCACTCTTCGCAGGGCACGCTCCAGGAAGAAAACAAATGGTATGATGTCGCTGATGGTGCCTTCGGTGCGACTGACTAGGTTTGTCACTTCCTCAAAAGGACGCATGAGCCTACAGGCATTGCGCATGAGCGTCCAGTAACATGGCAAAAACATTCCCAGCTCCGCAGAGGCTGTCCTAGCACCCCGGTCATACAAATACTCGTTAACGGCTTTTTCTTGTTGAAGCAGGCGGTCGAACATTAGGAGTGTTGAATTCCAACGTGTCGGGCTGTCGCAAATCAAGCGCCTCACTGGCATGTTGTTTCGCCGCTGGATATCTGAAAAGTGCGCCATGGCCGTGTAGGAATGCCTGAAATGGACACACACCTTCCTGACCTGCTTCAGGACTTCTGTAAGCCTGGGTACTTAAGCACAAAGCGTTGTACGATCAGATTACACACATGTGCCATGCACGGCACATGTGTCAACTTGCCAAAATTCAATGCCGCCAACAAATTTCTTCCGTTGTCACAAACCACTTGGCCGATCTCCAGTTGGTGCAGAGTCAGCCACTGATCCACCTGTGCATTCAAGGCAGACAGGAGTGCTGGTCCGCTGTAACTCTCTGCTTTCAGGCAAGTCAACCCCAAGACGGCATGACACTGCCGTATCCGGGATGTGGAATAGTACCTGGGGAGCTGGGGTGGTGCCGTTGATGTGGAGCAAGACGCAGCAGCAGAAGAGGACTCAGCCGAGGAGGTTATGGAAGAGGATGAGTAGGAGGAGTAGAGGAGTTGGCAGCAGGCCTGCCTACAAGTCATGGCGGTGTCACCAACTCCTCTGCAGAGCCACGCATTCCATGCTTGGCAGCCGTCAGCAGGTTAACCCAATGTCAGGGTACCTGAGGTCTCTACCTCCGAGAGAGGTAGAGACTTAGACGTTTATCCGTCCGGACGCCATGTTTCTCCTGTTCCTCGCGGTCGACCCGTTCACATAGACGCCGGCCGCGAGGGAGTTACTTCCTTATGTAGCATGGTGCCCGGAGACCGACGTTATGACGCCAATCCGGAACGACCTGTCACTCAATCCGTTGGAGACCAATCAGGACTCGTCGGAGGCGTGTCTATCCTCTCTAGCCAGGGTATTTAAACATACTTCGCTCTGTTGCTCATTGCCCTGTCGTGGTTCTAGCCTGTCTAGTCACACAGTGCTCTGGTGTTTTTCAGTTATCCTTTTGGTTACGACCCGGCTTGTTTGACTTACTCTGTTTACCTCTGTTATCCTTGACCCGGCTTGTTACTCGCTTACCTGTCCTCTCGTTCCCTCGACCTCGGCTTGTCTCTGACCATTCTCTATACTCTCTGTACGTTAGTCCGGCCATTCTAAGGTCCGGTATACGTATCCTGTACCTGTTTGTACTTTGCGTGTTGGATCCCTGACCCGATCCTGACATTACAACAGGGCCAATGGATCCTGCAGGTACAAACAGTCAGGTTTGTCCCTCTGATTCCAGGTTTGATGCCATGGAACACAGAATGGACCAAATGGCCTTAGCACTACAGGCGTTATTATCTCGTGCTAATAACCCACCAGAGGAGACACGTACTACTCCAATTTCCTCTGTAAATTCAGGCCTAGAGGTAGCCACTGTAGGTGCCTCTTCCCGTATTACCCCACCAGTACGTTATGGTGGTTCACCGGAGAAGTGTCGTGGTTTTTTAAACCAGATCAGTATTCATTTTGAATTGCAACCTCGCTCCTATCCTACCGATAGGGCAAAGGTTGGATTTATTATCACCTTACTCATTGAGAAAGCTCTGAGATGGGCCAACCCATTATGGGAGAACGATAACCCGTTGGTATATAATTATAATGCCTTTGTAGCTGCCTTTAGAAGAACTTTTGACCCGCCTGGTAGGAAGGTCAATGCAGCCAGATTACTGTTGCGCCTGAGACAGGAGAATCGAACACTTGTGGATTATGCACTAGAGTTCAGGTCTCTGGCGGCAGAAGTCAAGTGGAATGAGCAGGCTTATATAGATGTATTTTTGAACGGGTTATCAGATGTTATCCTTGACGAAGTTGCTACTAGGGAGCTGCCTGAGAATTTAGAGGACTTAATTTCGTTCATTTCTCGCATTGATGAGCGTTTAAGAGAGAGACAGAACACTCGAGAGAGGAATCTTAGACCTACCTTTAAGTTAGCACCCGCATTTCAAAGTCCTGATTCCAATACCTCACTGTTTCCTGAACCTATGCAGATAGGCAATACTCGCCTTTCAGAGGAGGAGAAACAGTACAGGAGAAGGGAGGGATTATGTATGTATTGTGGAGTCAGAGGTCACTTGCGCCTGAATTGTCCTATTCGCTCGGGAAACGCCCGCACCTAAGTTTCTCTAGAGGACAGGTCTTGGGTGTTTCTATTTTGTCCTCTACTCATGATTATAAAAATCACAGGTTGCTGTTACCAGTTTCTTTAATGTGGGAGAAGGGAGTGCTAAAGACCATGGCCTTGATAGATTCCGGTGCTGCTGTGAATTTTATCGACCAAGCCTTTGCTACTAAACACACTATCCCATCCCAGTTAAGAAAGATACCTTTGGCCGTTGAGGCCATAGATGGTAGACCGCTACTCGAGCCTGTTATCTCGCGTGAGACTATACCTATTAACTTAACTGTTGGTATCTTACACGAGGAGAACTTATCACTTATGCTCATTTCGTCTCCTTCTGTTCCCATAGTTCTGGGGTACCCATGGTTAAGGAGACATAATCCTATTATCGATTGGGAGTTAGGGGAAATACTCTCATGGGGTCAGGGTTGTCAGGAGAGGTGTTTACGCAGGGTATCCCCATTGGCTGTAATTAACACACCAGACAGTTCTACCCAGTCTAAGGGGATACAGATACCTCCTCTATACCTGGATTTAAAAGCAGTGTTCGACAAGAAGAACGCTGATACGCTACCCCCACACAGGACATTTGATTGTAAAATTAATCTATTGCCTGGTACCATGCCGCCCAGGGGTCATGTATACCCTCTATCCACTAAATAGAATGCTGTTTTAGAGGAGTATATTCAGGAGAATTTAGACAAGGGATTCATTAGGAGATCTTCCTCTCCTGCCGGGGCTGGATTTTTTTTTGTTAAAAAGAAGGATGGTTCACTCAGACCTTGCATCGATTACCGAGGTTTGAATAAAATAACCATCAGAAATGCCTATCCTATTCCCCTGATTACCGAGCTCTTTGACCGGCTAAAGGATTCTAAAATTTTCACCAAGTTGGATCTCAGAGGGGCATATAACTTGGTGAGAATTCAGCAAGGCCACGAGTGGAAGACAGCGTTTAATACCCGCTATGGTCATTATGAGTACACGGTCATGCCCTTTGGTCTTTGCAACGCACCTGCAGTTTTTCAAGATTTGATTAACGAAGTTCTTAGGGAATTCCAACATGATTGTGTTATTGTCTACCTGGATGACATACTCATACACTCTAGAGAGATTGAGACTCACCATAGACAAGTCAGAAAGGTGTTACACAAACTTCTGCAACACGGTTTATACTGTAAGTGGAGAAATGCAGTTTTGACCAGACCCAGATAGACTTTCTGGGATACGTGATTTCTGGGGAAGGCTTTAAGATGGATCCTGACAAACTCCAGTCTATTCTAGATTGGCCATTGCCTAAGGGACTCAAGGCTATTCAGAGGTTTATTGGGTTCTCCAATTATTATAGGCGCTTCATTAAGGGTTACTCGTCTATTATTGCGCCCATTACCAATATGACCAAACAGGGGGCGGATACTAAGACGTGGTCTACTGAAGCTCTCGTTGCTTTCAAGAATCTCAAAGAACTTTTTGCCTCTGCTCCAATTTTAGTCCATCCTGATACGACTTTGCCGTTTCTACTCGAGGTCGATGCCTCTGAGACAGGAGTAGGTGCGGTTCTGTCACAAAGGTTAGGGGTGGATAAACCACTACACCCGTGTGGTTTTTTTTCCAAGAAACTTTCTGGGCCTGAGAGCAGATATGACATCGGAGACAGGGAACTGTTAGCGGTCATTAAAGCCTTAAAGGAGTGGAGACATTTATTGGAGGGGACCTTACACCCTATTACTATTTTGACGGACCACAAAAACTTGTCCTATATTGGGGAGGCCAAGCGTCTGTCTTCTAGGCAAGCGCGTTGGTCCTTATTCCTGACTCACTTCAATTATGTGCTGACTTACAGACCTGGTTCTAAGAACTCTAAAGCCGATGCTTTATCTCGCCAATATGAACCTTCTACTATACCGGAACCGGTTCTTTCTTCTATAGTTCCGAAATGCAATATTGTTGCTAATACGAATCTCAGGATTCACTCCCCGTTACTGGCCAAGATCATTAAGCTGCAACATCTAGCACCTAAACAGACTCCTGCGGGTCGACATTTCGTTCCTCCTGCTCTTCAACTGGAACTGTTGCAGTGTCTCCATAACAGCAAGATGGCGGGACATCCTGGTATTCACAAAACATTTGCTTTGATCTCCAAAGACTTCTGGTGGCCTGCTTTACGTAAAGATACTAAAGATTTCATCGCTGCTTGTGAGGTTTGTACTAAAACCAAACAACCCCATACACTCCCTTGTGGATTCCTGCATCCCTTAGAGGTTCCAGAGAAACCATGGTCCTGTTTGGCCATGGACTTTATTGTCGATCTACCTATCTCTAAAAAACAGACTGTTATTCTCACCGTGGTTGACAGATTCACTAAGATGGCTCACTTCATCCCTCTGCCTAAACTACCGTCTTCTCCCGAATTGGCAGAGATATTCGCTAGGGAGATTTTTCGTCTACATGGGATACCCTCCCAAATTGTATCTGACAGAGGCTCTCAATTTATTTCCCGATTTTGGAGGGCCTTCTGTTCACAACTAGGTATCAAGTTGAACTTTTCTTCTGCCTATCATCCTCAGTCTAACGGAGCTGCTGAACGTACCAACCAGAAAATTGAACAATATTTACGATGTTTTGTTTCCGAACACCAGGACGATTGGGTCGGTTTGATTCCTTGGGCGGAGTTTGCACACAACAATCTCGTCTGCGATTTTACTCATTCAAGCCCCTTCTTCATGAATTATGGCTTTCATCCATCTATTCTTCCTTCGGCTTCTCCTTCCCAGGGGGTGCCGTCGGTTGATGTTCATGTGGCCAATTTGAGGAAGTTGTGGGACCAAACTCGACAAATCCTTATGCACAACTCTATGCTGGTTAAGAAACACGCTGATAAACGTAGAAGGGCGGCTCCGGTCTTTGTTCCAGGTGATAAGGTATGGCTGAGCACAAGGAACATCCGTTTAAAAGTGCCCTCCATGAAGTTCGCTCCCCGTTATATTGGTCCTTACAGGGTACTGACTCGAATCAATCCAGTTGCGTACCGTCTAGCTCTTCCTACTACCTTACGCATCCCTAACTCGTTTCATGTTTCATTGCTGAAACCACTTATATGCAACAGATTTTCCTCCACAACAGCCCCTCCTCGCTCTGTTCAGGTGGAGGGTCAGGAGGAGTATGAGGTTAACTCTATTATTGATTCTTGAATCTCACGGGGGAAGGTTCAATATCTGGTCGATTGGAAGGGTTATGGTCCTGAAGAGAGGAGTTGGGTACCTCAAGAGGATGTTCATGCTCCTCGTCTCCGCAGGGCGTATCACTCCCGCTTCCCATCTCGTCCCGGTTCCTTCCGCCCGGTGGGCGTATCTGAGAGGGGGGGTACTGTCAGGGTACCTGAGGTCTCTACCTCCGAGAGAGGTAGAGACTTAGACGTTTATCCGTCCGGACGCCATGTTTCTCCTGTTCCTCGCGGTCGACCCGTTCACATAGACGCCGGCCGCGAGGGAGTTACTTCCTTATGTAGCATGGTGCCCGGAGACCGACGTCATGACGCCAGTCCGGAACGACCTGTCACTCAATCCGTTGGAGACCAATCAGGACTCGTCGGAGGCGTGTCTATCCTCTCTAGCCAGGGTATTTAAACATACTTCGCTCTGTTGCTCATTGCCCTGTCGTGGTTCTAGCCTGTCTAGTCACACAGTGCTCTGGTGTTTTTCAGTTATCCTTTTGGTTACGATGCGGCTTGTTTGACTTACTCTGTTTACCTCTGTTATCCTTGACCCGGCTTGTTACTCGCTTACCTGTCCTCTCGTTCCCTCGACCTCGGCTTGTCTCTGACCATTCTCTATACTCTCTGTACGTTAGTCCGGCCATTCTAAGGTCCGGTATACGTATCCTGTACCTGTTTGTACTTTGCGTGTTGGATCCCTGACCCGATCCTGACACCCAATGCGCAGTGTAGGTGATATACCTGCCCTGACCATGCTTTGCAGACCAGGTATCAGTGGTAAGATGGACCCTTGCCCCAACACTGTGTTCCAGACATGCCATTACTTCCTTTTGCACAATCGAGTACAGGTTGGGGATTGCCTTTTGTGAAAAGAAATTTCGGCCGGGTACCTTCCACTGCGGTGTCCCAATAGCTACAAATTTTTTGAACGCCTCAGACTCCACCAGCTTGTATGGTAAAAGCTGGCGGGCTAAGAGTTCAGTCAAGCCAGCTGTCAGAAGCCGGGCAAGGGGGTGACTTTGTGACATTGGCTTCTTATGCTCAAACATGTCCTTGACAGACACCTGACTGTGGGCAGATGAGCAGGAACTGCTCAAGGCAAGAGACGGAGTGGCGGATGGTTGAGAGGGGGCAAGGAGGACAGCACTGGTTGACGTGGCTGAAGATGCTGGACCAGGAGGAGGATGGCGGCTTTGAGTTTGTGTGCTGCTTGAACTTATGTGTTGATCCCATAGGCGTTTGTGATGTGCGATCATGTGCCTTCGCAAAGCAGTTGTACCTAGGTGGGTGTTGGACTTCCCACGACTCAGTTTCTTTTGGCACAGGTTGCAAATGGCATTGCTGTTGTCAGAGGCAGACACACAAAAAAATGCCACACTGCTGAGCTCTGCAATGATGGCATTCTGGTGGTGGCAACAGCATGCGTTGATTGGCGTGCTGTCTGGCTGACCCCGGGTGCCGATGCATGCTGTCTGACTGTGCCACTAGCTCCTTGCGATGACCTCCCCCTGCTTCCAACTCGTCTCCTCCTCTCTGTCTCCCCATCTGAACTTTCCCCCTGTTCTTCTTCTGTTCTAGCGGGCACCCACGTGACATCCACGGATGCATCGTCATCATCAACCGCTTCATTTGTATCTGACAACTCAGCAAAGGAAGCGGCAGCGGGTACAACATCATCATCATCACACCGTACGTCCATGTGTGTAATGCTGCCTGACTGAGACATATCCCTGTTATCTACATCCTCTGGCAATAATGCTTGCGCATCACTCATTTCTACCAACTGATGTGTAAATAACTCCTCTGACATACCAAGTGAAGCGGCTGTGGTGCTAGTGTTGGTGGTGGCGGCAGGCAGGCGAGTGGTATCTTGAGAGGTGCCCGAAGCTAAGCTGGAGGAGGATGGTGCATCAAGGTTCCGAGCGGAAGCTGTAGAAGATTGGGTGTCCAGGGTTAGCCAGTCAACTATGTCCTCAGAACTTTTCGAGTTCAGGGTACGTGGCCTCTGAACACTGGGCATTATTTTAGGGCCAAAGGGAATCACAGCACCACGACCATGACGGCCCCTGCTGGGTGGCCTGCCTCTGCCTGTCATTTATTTTTCAATTAGTGGTACTTTGCATGCAAGCTACTGTGACAACAGATATGAGTGGCACTGTGCAGTGGCAGAAGTTGGCAGAGTAGACGCTGTAGGCCTGACACACACGCTTGCAGACAACTAACTGCTATTCAATCTATTACAGTCAAAATTGTATTACTGTTACACCAGATATGAGTTGCACTGGTGTGACACTGTGCCCTGGCAGGCCCACGTGTGAAGGAAACTGACTGCTATTATATTACAGTCCAAAAAGTTTTTATTTGTTAAATGCAAGCTATTGTGACACCAGATATGAGTGGTGGCACTAGGCAAGTGGGCACAGTATACGCTGTGAGCCTGACACACACGCTGGCAGACAACTAACTGCTATTCAATCTATTACAGTCAAAATTGTATTTTTTTTTTTAAAATGTACACTACTGTTACACCAGATATGAGTTGCACTGGTGTGACACTGTGCCCTGGCAGGCCCTGAAACGCACACGTGTGAAGGAAACTGACTGCTATTATATTACAGTCAAAAAAGTTTTTTTTTTTTTAAATGAAAGCTATTGTGACAACAGTGAGTGAGTGGTGGCACTGGGCAAGTGGGCACAGTATACGCTGTGAGCCTGACACACACGCTGACAGGCAGGCAACTGCAATTAGATTACACAGGAAAAAAAAAAGCAGACTGATGTTCTAGCCCTAAAAATGGCTTTTTGAGGTGCTGTCCTTACAGCAGAGATCAGATGAGTCCCTCAGGACTGTAGTGGACACTGAATACACTAGCCTAGCTATCAATTTCCCTATTAAATAAGCAGCAGCTACACTGTCCCTCGTCTCACTAAGAATGCAGCTTCAGAATGAATCTAAAATGGATGCTGTCCAGGAGGTGGGAGGGTCTGGGAGGGAGGGTCTGCTGTTGATTGGCTGGAATGTGTCTGTTGACTGTGAGGTACAGGGTCAAAGTTTTCTCAATGATGACGAATAGGGCCGTGGCGAATGCGAACAAGCTATGTTCGCCAGGAAGTATTTGTCAGCGAACCGTTCGGGACATCACTATAATTAAGCCATATTCATTCACTTGTGCTAGCAAACAAGTAATAGTAAATGTACAATACCATTTCATTACCTTACAGCACTTCCATCTGGAGTACATGTAAAGAGATTAAAAGGGTGCCTTAACTTTGAATTTAAGTTTAGTAAAAAAAAAAATAAAAAAAATATGTATATATATATTCAGCTGCTGATGAAACAGGGAATTCCCTATTTGATGAATTACAGGAAAGTCAGGCTAGATTTAAGCTGAGCAAAGAACTCCTTGACTATGATAGGACTAAAATCCTTAACCCTTTACTACCAATCATTTAAGAATATTGCTTCCTAAAAATGGCAAGGAAATATAAAAGTAACATTTGCATTTGAAGATAATGCCCCCTTTCTGCGTGTATTTGTAAAATACAGGGATTTGACGTGTTATAACAGCCTGCACTGATCTCTGTATTGCTCTGAGTGACATCATAACCTCCCCATCACACCTGTTATAATGCAGCAAAAGAGGATTTTGTTCTTTGAAGCTTCCTTTCAGAGGTGGAGATGCTGTAGCATGCTGAAAAATTGTAGAGATTGAAAGGGTCATAATAGAGCCCTGGCAGAGATACTGGTTTCTCACAAAGCTGGAAATCATTCCTGGAATACAAAGAAAGGCATGCAGAGCTCTATGAAAAAGTAAAATAATTTTTTGTTGTGAAAAGGTACTCTTGTGTTCTTAGATTTCAAATGTACATTGTAGCTCTCTATACATTTAACCTAGGCCCATCTGAGTTCTGAACCACTACATGTGATTGTTGAGTTCAGGATAATTGGTGTCAGTTCAAATGAAAGATTTCTTGTTTTCTCAGGGTTTTGAAATTCTGTTTTCATTCACTGCTATTTGGTGTTTAGTAAATAAATCACCCAGGTTATAGTCTACAAATGTGTATTGTTGGGAAAACAAAATGAATCAAAGTGAATTCCATATTTCGTGTTTTAAAATATAGCTGGATTAAAGGGACACTATAGACACCAAAACAACTTTAGTTAAACGAAGCAGTTTTGGTGCATAGATCAGGCCCCTGCAGTCTCACTGCTCAATTCTTTTCCATTTGGGAGTTTAATTACTTTGTTAATGCAACCCTAGTCACATCTCTCTGCATGTGACTTACACAGCCTTCCTAAACACTTCCTGTAAAGTCATAAACTGCCTTTATTGTAAATGCGTGTCTGGCTTCCTGTCCCATGTACCAGTCCCTGGCTTGTTTGACCTCCTGTCCCATGTACCAGTCCCTGGCTTGTCTGACTTCCTGTCTCATGTACCAGTCCCTGGCTTGTCTGACTTCCTGTCCAATGTACTAGTCCCTGACTTGTGTGACCTCCTGTCCCATGTACCAGTCACTGGCTTGTCTGACATCCTGTCCAATGTACTGTTCCTGGCTTGTCTGACTTCCTGTCCCATGTACCAGTCCCTAGTTTGTCTGACTTCCTGTCCAATGTACTGGTCCCTGACTTGTCTGACTTCCTGTCCCATGTACCAGTCACTGGCTTGTCTGACCTCCTGTCCCATGTACCGGTCACTGGCTTGTGTGACCTCCTGTCCCATGTACTAGTCCCTGGCTTGTGTGACCTCCTGTCCCATGTACTAGTCCCTGGATTGTATGACTTCCTGTCCAATGTGCCAGTCCCTGGCTTGTCTGACATCCTGTCCCATGTACTGGTCCCTGACTTGTCTGACTTCCTGTCCCATGTACCGGTCCCTAGCTTGTCTGACTTTCTGTCCAATGTACTGGTACTGGCTTGTCTGACCTTCTGTCCCATGTACTGGTACTGGCTTGTCTGACTTCCTGTCCAATGTACCGATACTGGCTTGTCTGACTTCCTGTCCCATGTACCGGTCACTGGCTTGTCTGAATTCCTGTCCAATGTACTGGTCACTGGCTTGTCTGACCTCCTGTCCCATGTACCGGTACTGGCTTGTCTGACTTCCTGTCCAATGTACCTGTGACGAAACCAATCTCGCCACATTGTATTGGAGGAGCCTGGTTGCCCGCCTGCTGCCTCTGGACTATGGACCGGCAGCTAAAGGGTTAATTTTACTGTGCAGAAGGATTTATTTCTCCCTTTCTGCACAGCAGTTCGGTAGATTTCATCTACCGAACAAACAGCCGTTCACCAACCTCCCCAGAGCCGTGGGAAGCCGGCCGGCGTTGTTAATTGGCCACCCAGAAGCTGGAGTGTGCTGCCAATTTACCTCCCTGAAGCGGTTAATTGCCTGTTAACTGTGTGGCCGCTGTTACACTTAGTGGCCGCTAGGTGGCGCTGGTCTGGAGCTCCCCGGGCAGCCAGCACTTTTCTGCCCGGCTTTCATGCACCAAAATCGGACACTTTTCCGTGCAGGCACCGCTGAACCTCCAGCCCCTGGTTCTCATTCGTATGGATTTGGTGAATGCAGGGAAATTCGGTAGTTTGTTTTATGTGAACTGTAGTAACCCAGATAGCCTGCCATGGAGCCTGTTCGTATAATTAAAGACTTTGGCTCCATGGCAATTAAAATGTATTTGTGTGATCTGGGTGCCATTCACCTAATAATGTGCACCCAGACCTGAGCTATCTGGGGATATGTTACATGTCTGTGTTTTGTGTATAAAATGTGTCTGTATGTATTTTAAAGTGATAGTCTGTTTCTGTGTCACCATGTGCATAATGGAGTCTGGCCTTTGTCTTAGGAGATAATTGAATTACTTCATTAATTATCTCCAGGGCAGGGAGGAGGAAACCAAGATGCATGGTGGGAAAGTATTGTGGCTGTGTGTACGAAAATGATACATGTCTGTCTGCTGTTTCAGTCTTCCATCTGGTCCCCTAGGGGAGTGTCCACCAGGTGGGAGACCTGCATAAATACAGGGACAGGTAGCCCTGAATAAACAGACCACTGCTTGACCCTCAACACGGAGCCTTGTCTCGTTCTTGGGGGGATTCACTGTATGCTGTTGGAGATTGATTGCTAAGGAGTGTAAGCTGATGTCTGCTTTTCCTATTCGTCTGCTAGCAGCTATTTGTGAGGTTCCAGCTTGGAGTGCTATCTTACTCGCTGGTATGCAGTTCGGGAGTTTGATGCATTCACCTCTATCCAATTCGTGAGTTTTGATGTTCTGCAGTAGCTGTGCCTTTCTGTAAAAAGGGGATTATCGCCTAAACGGATTTTATTCCCTTTTATGCTGAAACGGTCCGTAACAGTACCGATACTGGCTTGTCTGACTTCCTGTCCCATGTACCGGTCACTGGCTTGTCTGAATTCCTGTCCAATGTACTGGTACAGGCTTGTCTGACCTCCTGTCCCATGTAGAGGACAGGTAGATTTGCTTGTCATCGGGATAGAAATTATATTGGAAGCAAAAGGAGCTAATGAGTTTACTATAGATAGAGAACAGTAGGGGACCAAGGACTGAACCTTGGGGGACACCAGCAGAGAGGAGTTGGGGAGAAGAAGCAGAGCCAGAGAAAGACTGCCTCTCTGCTATTTCTAACTTGATGGCTGCCCACTTCCTTAAACTCAACTTGACCAAAACTGAAATTCTGGTCTTTCCTCCCTCAAGTGTTGCTACTCCTGTGTCTGTCTCCCTCCAAGTCAACGGTGCTACCATCAGCTCCATCATGCAGGCTTACTGCCTAGGTTTTCTCTTTGACTCCGACCTCTCCTTCACGCCTCATGTTAAGTCTATCGCCAAATTCTGTTGTTTCTATCTCAAAAACATGACCCTACTTAACGCCAGATGCGACTAAGGTGCTGGTCCATTCCACTACCCTTTCTTGCCTTGACTATTGTAATTCACTTCTCAGTTGTCTTACGTACTCCCAACTTGCGCCGTTAGAGTCCATAACGATGGGGAGGCTCAACTTCCTGTCCGCCCGCACCTCCCACGCCTCACCCTTCTGTCAGTCCCTACATTGGCTTTCTGTAAGCTATAGGGCTCAATTTAAAATTCTGGTTCTTGCTTTCAAATGTCTGCATAATGCTGCTCCCACCTATCTATCCTCCCTAATACACAAGTATGTTCCGTCTAGGCCCTTACGCTCTACTGAAGACTTACGTCTATCTTCTGTCCGTACTTCCACCTCTAATGCTCGCCTTCAAGACTTCTCAAGGGCTGCACCGTTCTGTGTAACTCACTTCCCTCCTCCGTTAGATGCTCACCCAGTCTCCACTCCTTCAAAAAATCATTAAAAACCCACTTCTTCATAAAAGCGTATCAATTAAACTGTTAATAGCTCCCCATACCTCTCTTGCAAATGTCATTAGTCTAATACTATCCTTACCTTTTGTGTCACTTTACTCCATTCCCTCTAACATGTAAACTAATTGAGCAGGGCCCTGCACCACTCTGTTCCTATGTGTCCAACTTGTCTGGTTACAACTACATGTCTGTTCGTCGACCCACTGTAAAATGCTGCGGAATTTGTTGGCGCTCTATAAATAATAACATAATAATAATAATGGTCCATGGCCCTACCTACCACATTTCTTACTCATAATAATAACCTTTAACCCACACCTTTTTTTTCAATACGAAACACACAACAAAACCTTCTTGACACCTCATTCATCTGGTGAAAGGAATTGGTAAGATGTTACACCATGCTCTTGATAGCAATGCAAGGTTGTTCTTTTTGGGCTGCAACAAATGTGAGTCTGGGCTATATGACCTACATTTGCCCATAGCTAAGCTGCTGCAATATTTTCAGTACAATATCATTCCTCAGGTATGTGGTTTAGGTTAAAAAAATTAAAATCATGTAATACATACTACAATAATACCTCAACTTGTGAATTTTATTATCATGATATTACTAAGCTAAAGTAAAACACACATCTGCAAACGTATACAAAAAAACAACAACAACAAATAAAAAACACAGCAGTCCGCTCTGGGATTAATTACACCATCTTTTAACGCACCTTGATATAACTTACTAGATCCAGGGGTTTGATTTTGCAATAAACATAAGGATTTTACTGCTCCTGTTAAATAGGAAAACTTAAATCTTCAATCGGTCACTACAAAGAAAGAATAACTCCTATGGTGTAGTATTAAAATATGCATTTGTGCAAATAAAAAACACAAGATAAAAAGTATCCAAATGTGCTTATACGAGTAACAGCATACAACTGCTCTCAAATTATTCTTATCCAAATGGAAGTGGCGTCCCACAGTTTTACTTGACTGGTATTAGGATATAGCTGTTTTCGACCGGAATATCTTTCTCCACTATGTGTTTTAATAAAAATCAGCTGTAAAACCCTCTTAGATACCAGCACAATCCATTGGTTAGAGCAGTGGTTCCCAAACCAGTCCTCATGGCCAAGCAGCAGTCCAGAATTTATGTATTTCCCTGGTTTATTCCAATGGAGATACTGACAAAACCTGGACTGTTGGTGGTCCTGAAGACTGGTTTGGGAAACACTGGGTTAGAGGATCGAGGATTAACACCTGTACATGTATGACCATATACCAATAAAAGCAGAGAACTTGATAAATAAAAACAGCACAAATGACAGAGAAAAGGGGAACCAAAATAATTCTACAAGTACAACCCATAAAAAAATAATAATATAATCTATTAAAGGAACTCTATAGGGTCAAGCACACAAACGTGTATTCCTGACCCTATAGTGTTAAAACCACCATCTACCACCATTCAGTTTACTTTAGTGCTTTATGTGTTAAGTGTGTGCTTTTTTCCATTTTATAAAAGTGCTGATTTCAATAGAAATTTGAATTTTTATAGTTGAACCTTGCTACACTTCTTCAGCTGTCACTCGGCAAGTCCTGTGACGTCCTGCTAGTTTAGCTCCTTGGAGGCAATTGCCCAGAGCACCAACCTTGCAAAGATTTCTCAATAAGCTGCAATAGAGCTCATTGTGAAGCCTGTAATTGGACAGCTGTGAAAAGTCTGTGCTGGTGTTCAAGGAAAGTGCTTGTAATGGCTGCAGATACTAGTTCTGCAGCTATTACAATCTAGGATGTCATATAACCACAAGGAAACAAAATGCAAAACAAATTACAAGAATATTTTTCTCGAGTGTTTAGAAGTTGCAGGTAATTTATTTTTCTCTAAAGGGACACTATAGGTGCCCTGATCACTTCATCTCTTTGAAGTGGTCTGGGTGCAGTGACCCTGTCCCTTAACCATGCAATGTAAAACATTGCAGGTATAATATTGCCTCTAGTGACTGTCTATCAGATAGACACTATAGGTGCTTCCTGCAGTTTCATAGAGTTTGATGCCGTGAAATGAGGCTGGACGTCCTCACACTTTGCATTTTTACAAATCCCCATAGAAAAGCATTGACTAAATGCTCTCCTATGCGGAAGGCCTAATGTTCATGAGGCTCTTGCCACACATGTGCATTAGGTTCCCCCCATTGGCTGACATCAGAGGAGGAGGAGCCTGAGCTATCTACAAGGGACTGGAATCAGGTAAGTATTTAAATAGTTATTTAACCCTTTTATAGCTGTGGGGGACTGGGTGGGACCAAGGGGCTGCGGAAGCAGAGAAACACTTTTGTGTTAGAAATACAGTTTTGTATACCTATAGTGCTCTTTTAAAGTTTTTCAATCATTTTCATACAAGACAATATCAGAGTCTTTGCTAATGTCAAGACAAATAACTGTTATAGTGGCAAAGACAACAAAATGTTATTTCAGCTGGAGTTGATATTGCCTTAAAACATCTTAATATGTTTAGATGTAATCAATAAAGGGGAAAGACGATACTGCAAAAATAGATTGATGTACTTTTTTTTTCTACTTTACAAAACTGGTGTGGTGCTGCTCCAAGTGCCCCTGACTCCACTGACAACTTCATCGTGACTCCCTGTCATTCACAGCTATAAGCTTTGCTCTTTTTGGCCATTAAAAAAAAAGTTAATCTTTCTGTTCTCCAATGTGATGTGCACCTTTTTAGTCGCAGGCTGTAAATGGATTACAGTGTCAACTGCTAAATGTTTAATGTTCTCTTAAAAGGAAAACAAGACCACATGATAAAAGAGTGTCATATGCTATAGGTTATTTTCATATGGTTTCATTTCAATAGAATAGCTGGATCCCCTTTGAAGTATGCATTACCTGGTTTTAAGTTTTGGAATTTACTAAAAGCACCATATGCACTATATTTCTGACCCATGCAAGTTCTTATTCATAATCTGCTGCATATTCCCCACTTTGATTCAAGGTATGTTCAGATAAAAACTGTTAAGAACCATTTGTCTAATAGAATGTTTAGTGAGTACTTCCCCTCGCTGGAGATCAGGGTTCCTTGCAGATACCATTCCCTGCTGATGTCAGCGAGGCCGTACTCCACACTGCCTGAATACCACCGCCAAAGGACTTCCAGCGAACATGCCCAGATCTAAGGGTTCATCTACTAAAACTCCCTCTCCTATGCTACCTGTTGAAAATACCCTGTCATCCTTTAGATCCACTTCTTTGTAAATCATATCTAGTATTTTTAAATCTGATATATTGCCGGCAACCGCTTTAAAAGTACAGCAAATGGATTAGGGGCTGAAAAGATTATCACATGATGCTTCAGCTCCTAAAGACCCCTCTCCAGCACTCTCTATGGGAATTCCCTGACAGTCTTCAGTTCTGCTTCTTTTTACAGTCCACAACCACCGGTAGATTTTCATATGAATTATCGAGTGTTCATGGTCCCTCTGGTCGATCAAGACTGTCTTGGGTTGGATTACATATCTCACCTATTTCTCCTGTGGCGGTGTCTAGAAAAGTACTACAATTTTGCATGTCTCAAGCTTTTCCACACACAGAAATAGAATCCTTAAAACTGTCACACTACCTATTATTAAGGTAATGACACGCCTGCAATCCACATTTCTGCATGTTTGTCAAGTCCCCTCATCTTCCACTTTGATGTTAGCCATTGCGAGCAAGCATTGGGGCTAACAGCGGGATTTTACATTGTAATCCTTTCCAGATCTAGAAGCTGTGTTTAGTTTTGGGAGGGATAATGGGTAGCTGTGATACTATTTTCTGTGACCATAGGTAGATGTGGGGCCAACATACTGTCGTCTATATCCACCCAGGAGAGCTCTCCTTGCTTAAAGCAGAAGAGAAGAGATTGGGCTAGAGATGTTTCTATATATTAATACAGTAGATTTGGTATATTCAGTCCTTCATTTATCCTTGATCTGTAGAAAGTTGCTCCCTAACTTGTAAGCATGTATACATTTGTTTAGTGAAGATTGTATCGTGAGTAGAGATTGATGTGGAAAGGGAATGGTACTATACATATATATACACGCAGGCTTAGGCAACCTTCGGCACTCCAGATGTTTTGGACTACACCTCCCATGATGCTTTGCCAGCATTATGGGTGTAAGAGCATTATGGGGGATGTAGTCCACAACATTTGGAGTGCCGATCCCTGCACTAGGGGGCTTTTTTACTTAGGGGGTGTACTTACTTTTGTTGCAAACGGTTTAGACACTAATGGCTGTGTGTTGAGTTATTTTGAGTGGACAGCAAATTTACACTGTTATACAGGCTGTACATGTACTACTTTACATTGTAGCAGAGTGTTAAATCTTCAGTGTTGTCACATGAAAAGATATAATAAAATATTTACAAAAATGGGAGGGGTGTACTTACTGTTGTGAGATACTGTATATAGGAACTTTGGAAGCACCATCATCTATTGCGAACTCTAACACCTTGGTGGGGTCCCCTTAACCTTCACCAACAATCAAATATATAAACAACAAATTAAGGTGGAGTATCTTACTTGTATTACTTCAGTAGTTCTTTACATAGGTACACTTCTATGGTTATTCCTACAGAAAAAAACAATAATAGATAATAGTGCAATATTGTTTTAATGGTTATTTCTATACGCTCAGTAGTGCTCTAGTAAGTGCAAACTCACAAGGATGGAGCCCCTTTTGAATTGGGCTCAGATATTTCGCCTTGTGGAATATAAAGGGTCCCACTCCCTCCTTTATATGTCAGGATCTTTCTGAAGGATGATCTCAGGCATACAGATGGTGGGTAATAAAGTGCTTTATTGCTTAAAAATGCACATAAAAACGAAAAAAACAAAAAAAAACAATAATTATTATTGTGCATTTTTATGTGCATTTTTAAGCAATAAAGCACTTTATTACCCACCATCTGTATGCCTGAGATCATCCTTCAGAAAGATCCTGATATATAAAGGAGGGAGTGGGACCCTTTATATTCCACAAGGCGAAATATCTGAGCCCAATTCAAAAGGGGCTCCATCCTTGTGAGTTTGCACTTACTAGAGCACTACTGAGCGTATAGAAATAACCATTCAAACAATATTGCACTATTATCTATTATTGTTTTTTCTGTAGGAATAACCATAGAAGTGTACCTATGTAAAGAACTACTGAAGTAATACATGTAAGATACTCCACCTTAATTTGTTGTTTAAATCTTCACTCTTGTATACATAAATAAGAGGCTTTCAGTGTTTTTCATACTCCCATAAATTTCTGCGCTTATATGGTAAGTTTAAGGCATGGACCTTATGGGAAGAGATATTAAAATCTATAGTCAAGGGTGTCAAGGGTCCTGATCTAGGGGGCATTAATGAGGAACCCCAAAGCCAGCCAGAAGGTAGTGATTTTGGAGCATCTCAGTGAGGTTCCACAGGTTCTCCTGCATGTATGTCTCTTCTCTCTATTTCCATAACATTGCCACAGTGTCCTTTGCTGGTAATGTGAAAGTATAACGTATTGCAACACTTCCCAACCACATATCCGACAGTACACCAGGCTTCATATTACAGAGAAGAGAAATATGCTGCCCACCATGCTTAGCAGTTTTGTTGCCAGGGTGGCAGGTATGTAGACAAACAAAACAGTAAAGTGAAAAAGCAAAAAGCACAAAATGAAAGGTAAAACATGAATATATACTACAATGTAGGATGCAACATCAAAATCCTATCCAAGCCCATAATTTTTTTGTGGAAGAGGTGCCCACACACTATTTCATCTTTGGGTGCCCCGGGCGGGAATTACATCCTCTGGGCAAATTATGGATACGATTGATGATAATTTTAGAGCTAGGTAGGCCCGGGATCAAGTCTGAGAGGTAATACTTAAAGTGGTCCAACTCATTATTGGGGATCACATCTGGGAATACCCCTCCTACTCACATTATTCCTGAGCAACCTATCTTCAATATCAGCAAGTTAACTCTGGAGGCTTTGCACCTCTGCAGCCACAGCTGTATGGTTGTCTGCTAGCAAACTGTGATGCCATATTGTCTTGTACCTTAGATTCTCGTTTGTCCATATGGTCAATTAGTTTCTTGAGTGATTTTGTGATTTCAGAACTAATCTTAGTGAAGTCATCATGTAAATCCTTTCTGAAGTCCTGAATAATGGTTCTCATTATAATAGAAATTCTTGGGAATTAAGAAGAGCAGTTGCTGTAAGTGTAGGATCTGATCTGTTGTCTAGGCCTCGGTGGTGGCGTCAAGGAGGGTAAGCTGTCTCAGTTTTTGCACATTTTTGGGTCTACAGTACAAGGTAAGAATTCAGTTTAACCTGAGAGAGTTTCCCCTTGATACTTGCCATCTAGCAAGACTAGGTGCAGCATGTAATCAGTAGTTCATTCGCTGAAGCAGCCACGTTTGTGAGCTTCTCCCAGCAACTGAATTAAGTGCCCATCCTCGTTGCATGCCAAGCCACACAACCTTTTCTTTATCTTTTAACCTTATAAAAAAACAGATTAGAATGGCGCAATAATTATAATAAATTAAGGTGACTTTATACTTGTGTGACAACGATGTGAATGCAGCAGCCTAATAGGAACCCTGTTTTTTGGGGGGTTTGTCTTTTAACCATAACTTGTTAGGCCCTTACACCCTAAAATCCTGTAATATGTTTGTCTGTCCCTGTCTAGTTGTCCTTTCCTTTTCTAATGATGTCCGTTAACTGTATAGGCGTTCAACCCCACCACCCAGCACACAGAGTCCAAGTGCAGCGCTACAAATAGTTTTTTACACTTACCCCATGGTTTATATAGGGTTTTTTTCACATGTAAAAGACAAAAATATATATAACAGTGCAATATTGTTTGTTACTTCAACAATATATATATATTAAGGTGAGTGTGACACCTCCCTGTTGGAACTGGAATGAAGATGAAGAAAGGACTTAAGCATTACAATCTGGGATTTATCTCCAAATGAATTAAAACGTAATGTAAAAAAACAAACAAACATAAAAACACAAATGGTGATAGTGAGTCCTTCTGGTTTTGTGGAGATTGGGATATCCACCAAGTGTTTAACAGCTTCAAATACCACACAATTAGATCATCACTATCCTACTAAGCACCTTGTATAAACAATTCTGTTTTGTTTAATGATGTCCATTATCTGTGAGACTGGGTCCTGGTTTGTTTTTGACATAAATTATGTAATTCACATTTTGATTGTGCAACATAGAAGAATTGTAACTTTCAGCGAATCTTCTTCAAAGTGGAAAAAGGGCATTTAGCCAATGATATAGAACAGAGGTAGGCAACCTTTGAAATTCCAGAATTATGGGAGACGTCATCCACAACATCTGGAGTTCTGAAGGTTGCCAACCTCTGAGATAGAAGTTCAAGCTCATTACTATCAATGCTTTTGATCTATTTATGTAGTGAGGAGGCATTGTCATCATTCCTCCTTGAGCCATGTACTGGCAGTGAATAGGGAGGATAGAAGTCATCCAGGTTTAGTTCTAATGTGCTTTACAGACAGGCTGCGGGATGTGGAACACCTTCGAGGGCCAAATGTGGTTCGTACGCCTCCACCTGAATAGTAATAGCTTAGATATCTTCCATACCCTGGTGAGCTAAACCCAGATTTGAAACAATGCCATTGTATCCACAAATGTATCAGAGAGAACCTTATGAGTTCTCAGCAGGAAATCTGCATCTACATTAGATTTGAAAATCTATTTAATTTGTTGTGATAATCTCTAATTCTAGTCTTCCATCTTCCTCTTTGTTTTACATTAATAACAGCAACGGAGTACAGAAGCTTTGTAAATAATGTGTGTGCTTCTGTATTCTGACACATTTGATGATAGGTAAGGTGAAAAAAACACCACATAAACTAATGAGCAAAATGATAATGAATTTCAGTATATTGCAAAAATGTTGGTCGGGGCTCCTGTGCGATTATTCCTAATTTAACAGTACTATAAATCCAGATGAAAGGCAGAATAAAACTTCTAATGAACTGGATCTTAAAGACATTGCTGGAAGCTAATCACTGCAAGACTGATCACCCTCTCCTTTGTATTGCTTCACAGATAGTTCAAATACATTATACTGGAATGATATTTTTTAAGATAACATAGAAATCAACTATTCAGAACTTTTGTCTAGACAGTTTCCATTTATAAGAATGGCAATTTACCAAATTATGGAATTCAGTATACTTCTTTTCTGTCACTTTTATGGTTATTAGAAAGTCATATTTCTAGTTTTTCTTTCCTAATCGAGAATTTTATTTTCATGATTGGTCGTTTAAAATACATACAGGCTGCCTTTTGCTTCATCATCTTGACATGAAAGAAAAAATGTAGAATTTAATGAAATAAAGAGACGCTGTCACCTTTCTCTTGAGACAGGTTTTTTTATACACTTTAGAAAATGATACTGAAGTATTTAAAGGGAGGTAGAAAGTGGAGGCACGTATAAACATACTTGCATTTCTGGTGTGTGTGTGTATGTGTGTGTGTGTGTGTGTGTGTGTTTCTTCCATGTGGAGCCTTCATTTTCTCATGATGCTTATTATATATCTCTTCATAGGCTTGATTTCATGCTTATAGATATTCGTGCTCATAATCCACATGCAGGGTACGATAGAACATTAGTCATTTGCATTGAATGCCATGCAGTGCCAGAAGAATTTAGTATTTTATACAAATGGGGGGAAAAGACAAATTGCTAAATCATAAGAACCAAAGGGGAAAAAAAGAGTTTCCTGTGAACCAGCCCAAATCCCTATGCATATTTAAATAAATTGAGGTTATGTAGTAACTCAAATTGCCATTAGATGTAATGCCAGCTGCCACTTCAAGGCAAACCTCTTAGGTGGGTCCTACACTAACAATGCACCTTGCTTCCTTGAGCTTCAGGCAAAGAAATCTCTAATGAAACAGAGAGGGGTATTTTTTCTAAACCCCTACGTACTTATTAACCCTTAATAGGGAGCACATGGGATGGGTGGCAGCATTGTAACATGAATTCACAAAAGTGAATACAAATATACTAAGATAAGTCCTGCACTATATCATAGGCCTGGATTTAATTGTATCTGATGATAACAGTTGCTAATTATTGACTGTTTTTGGCAGATATTTTTATTGAATTTCATCTGGATCTCATGCCAGCTGTCACCGATACTCAAGCTGCTGAACTCAATAAATGGTTCAGATGGCCGAAATAAAAATGCAGATAGATGTGCATCAAAAGCATATATATCAACCTTTTTATGAATAACCCTGTTAGTGTGGAGGTTAATGTTACCTCCATATTAGTACACGGGTAGTACAATATCTCCCTTATGCACCTACATGATGTGTCATGGGTGAGGGCATGTCTACTAAACAGTGAGCAGCCAGCTGCTGCTCACTGGAATAAAAACCAACAAATGGGCAGTTATTGCTGACCAGTCACTAAGAAAGGTTGTGGAAGAGGTCAGAAAGTCATCTTTTTCCAGGGGAATTTATTTATTACATTTGTATGGAGGCCTATGATAGTAGTCACTTCCATTCAATTAAAATAAATATCTCAAACCTGGAAACCTGGAAGCAGTGGGTGACTATTACACTGAAAAATACAGTGCTATTCACAAAAATGAGAATTCAAAGTGAATTTCAAATGTAAGGCTAGAATAGCTGAACTAAAAGCAAAGCTGACTTAGAGAATTTCATAATTTTAGCTACTGTTTACCTTAAAGGGACACTATAGTCACCTGAACAACTTTAGCTTAATGAGGCAGTTTTGGTGTATAGAACCTGCCCCTGCAGCCTCACTGCTCAATCCTCTGCCATTTAGGAGTTAAATCCCTTTGTTTATGAACCCTAGTCACACCTCCCTGCATGTGACTTGCACAGCCTTCCATAAACACTTCCTGTAAAGAGAGCCCTATTTAGGCTTTCTTTATTGCAAGTTCTGTTTAATTAAGATTTTCTTATCCCCTGCTATGTTAATAGCTTGCTAGACCCTGCAAGAGCCTCCTGTATGTGATTAAAGTTCAATTTAGAGATTGAGATACAATTATTTAAAGTAAATTACATCTGTTTGAAAAAGAAACCAGTTTTTTTTTTCCATGCAGGCTCTGTCAATCATAGCCAGGTGAGGTGTGGCTAGGGCTGCATAAACAGAAACAAAGTGATTTAACTCCTAAATGACAGTGAATTGAGCAGTGAAATTGCAGGGGAATGATCTATACACTAAAACTGCTTTATTTAGCTAAAGTAATTTAGGTGACTATAGTGTTCCTTTAACCCCTTAAAGACCAAACTTCTGGAATAAAAGGGAATCATGACATGTCACACATGTCATGTGTCCTTAAGGGGTTAAAGGACCACTATAGTGCCAGGAAAACAAACTCTTTTTCCTGGCACTATAGTGCATGGAGGGTGCCCCCACCCTCATGGCACCACTTACGCCGGGCTGAATGGAGAGGAAGGGGGTTAAACACTCACCTTTCTCCAGCGCCGGGCTCCCTCAGTGCTGGAGACTCTCCTCCTCCTTTTGCTGAATGCGCATGTGATAAGCGCGGAAGCACCTCTAGCGGCTGTTAATGAGACAGCCACTAGAGGCTGGATTAACCCATATGTAAACATAGCAGTTTTTTTTTTATTTTGGTTAAAACTAGAGGGACCTGGCACCCAGACCACTTCATTGAGCTTAAGTGGTCTGGGTGCCTTTAGTGGTCCTTTAAATTTGAAATTAACTTTGAAGTTTCACTAAAGTGCATAGACTATGCAAGAAATACAATGGTATGCATCTTACATAGTTACATAATTATATAGTTACATAGGCTGAAAAGAGACGTGTCCATCAAGTTCAGCCTTCTTTACATCTGTTTTTGTTGTTGATCCAAAATAAGGTAAACAACAGTCTGAAGCATTGCCAATTTTGCAACAAACTGGGAAATAATTCCTTCTTGGTCCCAGCATGGCAGTCAGATATCCTTGGGTCAAAAAGCTATGAAATTAAAATTGATTAACATTTTTATCCCTGAATATTATGTTTTGCAAGTATTTATCCAATTGCTGTTTAAACATCTGTATAGACTCTGATAAAACTACCTCTTCAAGTAGAGAATTCCATTTCCTTATCGTTCTTACTGTAAAACCCTTTCCTTTGCCTTAGACTAAATCTCTTTTCTTCCAGTCTAAACGTGTGACCTTGTGTTGTATCTTAACACACTTGCCATTTGATCCCTAGATTCTTTTGCTTCTATTTTAGGGTTGAAAGGTTATAAAGAAGCACACCTCCCAACATGGACAAAGAGTGACATTTTAATTTTAGGGGTGTGAGAGTGGATGTGACCAGGGGTCGGGATGTTCTGAATTTTTTTTCCTGACTTACTAATAACAATTTATGCAACTAAAATGTAATTTAGAACAAAAAAAAAGTGTATCCTATTTACACAGACTGATTTCTAAAAACATTTATTGTAGTTAGAGTATTATTGGTGTGGAGCTCTGCTATATACTCTGACATATAAACAATATGCAGCTACTAGAAAAGTTGGACATTAAGCAGAAAAGAGGGGCAGATGGTTTTGAGCCCAAAATGGGGACTGTCCCTCTTAAATAGGCACACTTGGGAGGTATGAATGAAGTTTACTGACTGTTTTAAAGTTTGCTTGAAAAAAAACCCAAAAAAAAAAACGTTACTGAGCAGGAAACAAATTAAAACAGAAAGCCTTTGCATTTTAAATAAGAAGCAGGCAGGCTAATTAGTCCAATTGACTTTTAGCCACCATTAAAATCTTTGTTATCTTCCTAAAGGCACAGTAAAGTGTTTTTTTTTTTTATTCTTGGGATCAATGAAGCAAATCATGGCTTGATTCGCTGCCCAGAGAATGAGTCAGAACTCCTACTACACTGCTTTTTCTGACAATGCCAGTTTAGTTATTGAATCTAGCGACCAAGCAAAATCAAACCAGTGTGTATACATACATACATACAAACATACATAACAATCATTAACCTGCCCTAGGATAGAACAGCATAAAAATCATCTCGGGCTATACGTATAAATTCCATATTTACTAATAAATTAAAAATATAAGATATTTTCCTTTAAAATTATTGGCAGAATTAACGACAAGTGAATTTAAAATTTAAGGCCAAGTTCTCCAAACTGCAAGCTTAGCTGAATTAGAAAATTTTTCAAGTACGGCCATTTTTACCTTGGATTTGAAATATTCTTTGAATTCTTTACTTAAGTAAATACCTGTTTATGTTTTCAAGGGATCCAGGGTGTATGCTGCGAGATTAAAACTACCACATATCCAGGACTGTCACCATGGTTACTTTTCTTTTTGATGCAGCCAAAATAAAATTACATTTAACCCTTCTATCGTTAGATGGGATATCAACACATTGCAAATCAGTGCATCGTTGGCTCATTTAACAGTAAAGGGACTCATTCATCTGCAAATCTAATAGTAGCAAAACAGATGGGTTCTCATTAGAATCTTGGAAAATCACACAAGCTCTCCAGAATTGCAACGTTACTTTAGAAATGCTGAATATATTCACTTGGATCATACGCAACCTTTATCTTCGCCAGCCAAATACAATTTAAAAAAAAAAAATAATTTATTAATGATTGAGTTAATAATTACCTTTTGAAGAGGTTCCCCACAGCTGTTTCTAGAAAACACGTATTTCGCATTTCCTATCAAGTGTTTACGCGGATCCACTTTTTTTTAAGCTAAGCCTATTAACAGAAGATAGGAGTTTGTGCTTTGGGTTTAGCATCACACATTAATACGGAGCAACCCAATAAACAAATACATTGCAAAGATATGAGATTTCGGCAGAGCAGTCTATCTTATCTCGAGCCACATGTCTAACATTAAATTCTACAAAACAAAATACATTTGTATAGAACTCATTATTTCTCTCCATCTATAGCAGTGATATCTATACTTGGCACTAAATTTCATCATGGGAGTGGTATTTCGCAAAAACGATATACAGTACCAAATTAATCCAACACTTAATGGCTAAAGGCTGGCTTTTTAGGAGTGAATGATTGTAGAAGAATAACCGTTTTACGTGCAGTTTGAGAACCCCTTTCTAACCTGGGATTGCCAAGTAAGTTCTCACATTCTTGCCAGAAGAATCTGTTCTAAGTGAAACTGCTCTCGAAAGACTCACTTGTCCTTCAGTTGCTTTGTGAGATATGTAAAAATCATTGGCAATTCAGAAGAATCTTCTTGCACGCATGCACATTTAACCTTTTCAGTACCAGGTGTTAAGCTCTTTTTAGGATATACAATAGAATATTCTTGTTCTAGCATTATAGTTTTCTGTATCAAAATAGAATTTAGAGATTGCAGGACTGTACGTGTTTGCTGATGCTAAGCATGTAGGACAATCCACATAAGCAGATGGATTTTAGAGATCAGATTTGAATGACAGTATGGGTTATAACTGATACTCCATAAGTTCATTTGAGTGACTACCGCTGGAGGTATTACTAGACTGTAATGCAAAGGCAGTGGTAAAATTAAAAGGCCTGCAGGGACATACTATACTCACTAAAACCACTACATTAAGCTGGTCCCCCCTCTAAATTGTTATTTAGGGGGCCCCCACCCGCCGCGCAGGCGGAGGGGGGGCGGTTAGTAGGTTTTTTGTTTGTTTTTTAACAGTGAGCAGCCACAGGCTGCTCACTGTTTAATAGACATGCCCCTACTCGCGGTATAGCGAGTAGGGGCATAATTTACTAATACTAAGTAATTTTTACTTAGTATTAGTAAAGTTGACTGAAAGACCAATTTCAGTCTTTTATTAGATAGCTCTAATACCGTGGGATTAGGGAGTTATCTACTAAGCGGCTGCAAGATGCAGCCACAGCCCGAAGAGGATCGGAGTTTCATTCATTCGAATTAAATTGCGATCCGAACAAAGTCCCAAATTGCATCCTAACACGAATGGAGAAACTGTTCTCATTCTGTTAGGATGCAATTCGGCAGTTTTGCCGGAATTCTGTCTAAGTGACAGGACGTTCGGCAGGGCTCGAGTCCTGCAGGAACGCGTGGGAACGGCGTTCCTGCACTTTTCCCACAGCAGGAACGCCGTTCCCATTACTAGTGCTGCAGGACCCAGGGCTGGCACAAGCGGCTGCCAGAGCAGGTGGGAGGACAAATCCGAATCCCCTGCCTCTGACTGGGGACTCGGATTTTTAAACTCACCTCTCCCCCTGCAGTCAGTGGACTCGTCCGGCCTCTCCTGATGATGTCAGTAGGAGGGGGCGTGACTTTCTCTGCTCTTCTCACAGGACCGCTGGGGAGCAGGGGAAGTCACGCCCCCTCCTACTGACATCATCAGGAGAGGCCGGCTTACTCCACTGACTGCAGGCTGCAGGTTCCAGATCCTGTCCCACCCCTCCTGGCCCAGGGTAAGCCTCAGGGAGTGGGGAAGGCACTTTAGGTTTTTTTTTTTTTTTTTTTTTATCCCTTTCCTCAGTCCCTGTCCCCCTCCCCAGTCCCTGTCCCCCTAGTTAAGGCCCTGTCCCCCCTCCTCAGTCCCTGTCCCCCTATTTAAGGCCCTGCCCCCCCTCCTCAGTCCCTGTCCCCCTATTTAAGGCCCTGTCCCCCCTCCTCAGTTCCTGCCCCCCTCCTCAGTCCCTGTCCCCCTATTTAAGGCCCTGTCCCCCCTCCTCAGTCCCTGCCCCCCTCCTCAGTCCCTGTCCCCCTATTTAAGGCCCTGTCCCCCCTCCTCAGTCCCTGTCCCCCTATTTAAGGCCCTGTCCCTCCTCCTCAGTTCCTGCCCCCTCCTCAGTCCCTGCCCTTCTATTTAAGGCCCTGCCCCCCCTCCTCAGTCCCTGCCCTTCTATTTAAGGCCCTGTCCCCCCTCCTCAGTCCCTGTCCCCCTATTTAAGGCCCTGTCCCCCTCCTCAGTCCCTGTCCCCCTATTCGAGGCCCTGTCCCCCCTCCTCAGTCCCTGTCTCCCTCCTTAGTCCTTTTCCCCCGTCCATGCCCCCCTCCTCAAGCCCTATCCCCTTACTCAGTCCCTGTCCCCCTCCTCAGTCCCTGCCCCCATCCACAGGCCTGTCCCTTTCCTGAGGCCCTGTTCCCCTTCCTCAGTTCCTGCCCCCCTTCCTCAGTTCCTGCCCCCCTCCTCAGGCCCTGTCTCCCTCCTCAGGCTCTGTCTCCCTCCTCAGGCCCTGTCACCCTTCCTCAGGCCCTGTCCCCCTTCCTCAGGCCCTGTCCCCCTTCCTCAGTCCCTGTCCCTTTCCTGAGTCCCTGTACCTTTCCTGAGTCCCTGTCCCTTTCCTGAGTCCCTGTCCCTTTCCTCATTCCTTGTCCCTTTCCTCAGTCCCTGTCCCTTTCCTCAGTCCCTGTCCCTTTCCTCAGTCCCTGTCCCCCTCCTCAGTCCCTGTCCCCCTCCTCAGTCCCTGTCCCCCTCCTCAGTCCCTGTCTCCCTCCTCAGTCCCTGTCTCCCTCCTCAGTCCCTGTCCCCCTCCTAAGTCCCTTTCCCGAGTCCCTGTCTCCCTATTTAAGGCCCTGTCCCGTTACTCAGTCCCTGTATCCCTCCTCAAGCCCTGTCCCCTTACTCAGTCCCTGTCTCCCTCCTCAGTCCCTGCCCCCCTCCTCAAGCCCTGTCTCCCTCCTCAGTCCTTGCCCCCCTCCTCAGTCCCTGTCCCTTTCCTCAGTCTCTGTCCCCCTCCTCAAGCCCTGTCCCCTTACTCAGTCCCTGTCTCCCTCCTCAGTCCCTGTCTTCTTACTCAGGCCCTGTCCCCCTCCTCAGCCCCTGCTCCCTTCATCAGCCTCTGTCCCCCTCCTCAGCCCATGGCCCCTTCCTCAGCCCATGCCCCCCCTCCTCCTAAGCTCCTGTCCCTCTTCCTCAGCCCTGCCACCTTCCTCAGCCCATGGTCCCTTCCTCAACCCATGTCCCCCCCCTCCTCCTAAGCTCCTGTCCCTTTTCCACAGCACTGTCACCTTACTTAGCCCCTGTCCCCCTCCTCAGCCCCTGTCCCCCTCCTCAGCCCCTGTCCACCTTACTCAGCCCCTGTCCACCTTACTCAGCCCAGTGCTCTTACTCAGCCCCTGCATACGAGCATCAGCCCCTGTCCCCCTCCTCAGTCCCTGCCCCTCTTCTTCAACCCTGCCCCTCTTCCTCAGCCCCTGTCCCTCTTCCTCAGCCCCTGTCCCTCTTCCTCAGCCCCTGTCCCTCTTCCTCAGCCCCTGTCCCTTTCCTCAGCCCCTGTCCCCCTCCTCAGCCCCTCAGTTCCTGTCCCTTTCCTCAGCCCCTCAGTTCCTGTCCCTTTCCTCAGCCCCTCAGTTCCTGTCCCTTTCCTCAGCCCCTATCCCTTACCTCAGCCCATGTCCCCTTCCTCAGCCCATGCCCCCCCCCCCACCCTTCTAAGCTCCTGTCCCTCTTCCTCAGCTCCTGTCCCCCTCCTCAGCCCCGTGCCCTTACTCAGCCCCTGCATACAAGCGTATAATTTTTTTGGGGGGAGGGGGCGGGGAGTGGATCTGGGGTGAGTTCCTGCACTTTTTTTATCCAGGACTTGACCCCTGACGTTCGGCAATACTGACAGGAAGCATTGTGGGAACATTGTGGTAAGAATTATGGGAAAATTGCTCTGACCAGCGGAAATGAAGCACACTTTGCTCCTCCGCTGGTCAAAGCTGGTCAAGCGGAGGAAACCTCCATAAGGCAAAGAGTCCCTACTTTGTCTTATGATTTTAAAGAAAACTAAAGAAGACAGGAAGAAAAGAAGAACAGATCCTGAGAGAGGGGGAGAAGAGGAAGAGAATGAGGAAAGGTAAGTTCGGCATGACAGTGCCACTTTAAAACATAACAGTGATGTAGTTGAAACATTTGGAAAAATCATTAGTTTTGGAACTGGTGGTTTAGAAAACAGAAGATAATAGCTTGTATTTAAGCTTGTACTTATGGGCCCAGATACTGTTTATGTGCATGTTTTTAATGCCTTTAATTAGGAAATAAAGTCAGTATTAATCTATGTTTTAATTATTTTTTGTGCATAAGTATTTTATACAAAATATGTTTTTGTTTTATTTAGGAATTAGGAATGACCACAGAAATATTAATTTGTATATGGGTCTGGGTAAAAAATAATAAAACATAAAACTATATTTTTTGAAAAGAGTAGCTGTATACACCATTTTCACACTTTGCTCCCATGCACATTAATATCAAAATGTTCACAGTAACATTACATTAGTTATTCAAACAGGACTATATTTTTAATCCTAAGAGATTGAATATTGCTCTTGTCCATAACTGTCTTCCTAGTGTCCATTTAACACAGCCTATATATTAAATAAAATAAACCAGGGACATTGTGACAGCTTTCTTCTTCTTACAATATTGGAACTGAACACAGGAAGATATATCACGTACAGAGTGGTGTACGTTAAAGATTTATGAACTATTTGGTACAACTCAAGGGCACTTCACATATTGGGCCACTAATCAGACAGGTCACAGATTCACCTCTGCCAAATTCTCTGTTATCTGTGATAGTGTCCTGATATTTATCCCTTGAGTCCCATTTGACCAATAAACCTTGTATGTTAGATTCTGTTTTGAAAGATAACCTGGTTGCTCTTGGAAACATAATGATCCGGTATGTAGCAATGTTATTAAGCTGGGTATTGGAAGTTTTGGTAAGAAGAGAAAAAAAATATATATATTTTTTTGTGAAAAATAGTTTTGTGATTTAGGATATATTGCAAATGAAAAAGCCAATTTAAAACAAAGGTTTTCAAATAATTTACTTTGATCTATTTTTTAAAATAAATTTCAAGTTTTAATGGCTTTTATTTTTTTAACCTTAAATAAAATATATTAATTAATAAAAGCACACAAGATATATATATTTAATTTAATGTTCACACACATATCTTGTGTGCTTTATTAATTAATATTTTATATATTCATACTTAGTGTATTTTTTAATAATATACATACATATATTTATGTAAACATACACTTAGAATGAGTATATATAACTCTTGGATGGGAATTCATGCATTCTTAATATAAGTTATTATTTTTACTCTAACCTTCTAGCACCATCTTCTGCACTGTTTGCTTGATTTTTTTCTCTCTCCCCCCCTAATTCTGTGACCTTTACACAAGATATTTATGACCCTCTGCAAGAATGGTGTCTATTTTCTAACAAACCTTGGTCTTATCTGCGGTCATGTCCCTATAACCCCTGTATCACAACTCAATTTTGAATTCTATGTGTCGTCTTGCTCAGAAATGCTTCAGACTTGAGAAAGGGAGGTTCTTCAGAAAGCTCGTCATCAAAAAATTCTGTTAGTCCAATAAAAAAAGGTATTACAAGATACAAATATTATCTGTTTTTACATCTACATCACTGCACTAATACAGCTACAATCTCTACTTGTGTGTGTGTGTGTATATATATATATATATAAACAGTGTTACCTCGGTTTACAAACGCCTCGGTTAGCATAATTTTCGGTTTACAAATGAAAATCCATTGAAAATAATGCTTCGGTTTACAAATTATTTTTGCAATACAAAGCATGTTTCCTCTGGATGCACTGCGCCTAGGAGGTTTATAGCGCTGCCAACAAGCATGCCGGAGTCTGTGCGTAGCACATGGCATCGAGTGTGGAGGTGTTGGAGCGGCTTTTGCATCGTGTTTTGGAGCCATTCTGGAATTTTTTTGCAGTGGTTTTGGTACTTTTTGGAACTTTTTGTGCATTTCTCAAGTGGTGGAAAGGGTGGATAGCTGAGCTTTGTTGTTTGCATGCCTATTACTGTGTGTTCTGCATTGTGGGCTGGTTTCCATGCCAGCTCATTTCGACTTTTTTCTGACCTCCAGAACGGATAAATTGGTTTTCAATGCTTTCCTATGGGAAACCGTGTTTTGGTTTACAAATTTTTCACAATAAGAAACGTCCCGGAGATCACATTAAATTCGTAAACCGAGGTACCACTGTATGTATGTATAATATATATATATATATATATATATATATATATATATATATATATATAGTAAATAAAGAAAGGAGATGCACTCTGCGGTCTTTGATGAAAAAAGCACTGGTATTTAATGTAACAAGAAGTTTACATCTATCTGATCGACGTTTCAACCTCTTCAGGTCTTCCTCAAGATTACCTGAAGAGGTCGAAACATTGATCAGACAGATGTAAACTTCTTGTTACATTAAATACCAGTGATTTTTTTCATCAAAGAATGCAGAGTGCATCTCCTTTCTTTATTTACTGCATATACTCAGCGCAGGGCCGGTGCAAGGATTTTCGGGTAAATAGGCGAAGATGTGTTTTTTGCATCAGCAGACGACGCGCAAGGGAGCAGAGCGTGGAGATTAGAGCTCCCTCGCCGCATCTGATCACACCACTGCCGCACGCCGCGCTGTGGGTCAAGAAGGTGGCCTGGCAGGAGGGAGAGCTTCACTGAAATCTTGCGCCCCCGGAGCCGGTGCGCCCTAAGGCTGCCGCCTCTGCAGCCTTATGGACGCGCCGGCCCTGACTCAGCGAGGAATTGCACCAGGGCATACTACTTGGATATAGCATTTAAAAGGGTGAGTGCCATTACCCTTGTATACATGTGTATATATATATATATATATAAAGAGAAAGATTAAGTACGGAGGGTAAGGTGGTAAGTATGTGAAGGACATGTCTCATAGATTTTGTAAACGAGTGAAGTAGAAAAACCAGAGCAGATCTGTTGGGTATATTGGATAACTATGTTTCTTGTAACACACCCAACTTTGGATTATATGAACAGAAACTTGATATGAAGCAGTTACCAGTTACAGGATCTTACAATCTGGTAAGGGATATGTCCCGTTCCTCAAATGCTCTATGGGTTACCTGGTTTTGGTTAAATGGGCATTTTATTTAATGTGAACACAAACAGAGAAATTAACATGATCGGATCTTGTTGTCCAGATTTAAAAAGAAGTTAATTTGAGAGATTCGTCTTTCTTTTTTTTTGGTATATAGTTATAGAGTTGGAAAGTTTCCATTGTAGGGTTTTGATGGATTACCACTGAGAATAAATAATATTGAATATTGAGATCATTGAGAAAATACTAAATGGGCCACAATCAACCAATAAGGTTATAAGTTAACACTGCCACCATATGTGGAAGATTGTCCCAGTGTCAGAGTGGCATCAACAGCACAAATTAGAATAAGATTTTGCTATATGTGTCAACCTAGCTGGGAGTATCATGTACAATATTTTCTAATAAACTTTAAACGGGAGCCCCTGGAGGGGTGTTCCTTGTGGATCTTAAACGTTGGGTCCACTGATCTGATTCAATTTGAGATCCCGAATCTTTATGCCAAGCTTTGATAAACCAAAGATACTGTGAGGACATACCCTCATTTAAAAATACCATGAAATACAGAAAGCACTTTTTTAAGTACTAAGCTAGAGAAACATTAAATTTTGACAATCGTGTGTCCAATAACGTGGACCAAGAGGCAACTTTGCACATTTACTATCAGTGTTGATATAAATGTATCACGTAATTGTCAACAGAAATTTTAGAAAGACATCTCTAAATAGAATATAGAAGATACATTTCCCACTTGACATTTGTTCGGTCTGTTAGCATCAATATAATAATGTGTTTTTATATGAAGTAATTAGTTTGCATGACTTATTTTTTCAATTTGTTTTGAAGTGTTGGATACCACTTAAAGGGTTCATGTATGTCTCGTTAAGCAAACATTAAACATCTTAACATAAAAACACTAAATGCTAAGGGCTTCAATTTTCATGAGGAAAAAAATGCATAGATCTAGCAGAATTTTGGCTGCAGGAAACTTACTCAATCTTTAGCCAGTGATTTACTTTAGAGAAGAAAATGTGATTGATTTACACAATAAAAAAATACAGGAGCAAAATCACAAACTATTTTTAAAGATACCCAAAGGTTTTGCTGAGGCGATCTTCATTCGGATTAGTAACATTAGTCAAGGTTCAGGATTGGATGGAATGGCAAGAAACCCCCGTCAATAAAAATATTTGACAGAAGGTTTAAAAATATTTCTGCTAAAGCTTATTAATTGTTTAATTTTACTTAACTGTATATTCACAGAGTGACACTGTAGGCAATGTAATTGCTTCACTCACTTCAATGAAGTAGTTATAGTGTTGCCTGGTGTCCTTTTTTCATTCAATGGTAAACCTTTTTTAATGGTTTAATGCTAAATGACCTGTCCCCTCTGTGCAGCTCAGGCTAAGGAGAAAAAGCAGCAATGGTTGGTGGTGATTGGCTGGGGCTGATTCTTTTCAGCCTATCATAGATGTCAATTTCTGGTATGAATTAGACTTCGAGGTTCGTTTTGGTCTGAACTTCAATTTGGCTGAATATGGCCTAAATTTTTCCTTTTGGCTACTTTGGCCTTAAATTTGAAATTCACTTTTAATTCTTACTCTAGTGAATTACCTTGTTAGTTTTTTTTTTTTTCATGTTAAAGATACATATTGTTTTATATTGTCTTTATTTCTAAATACTCTTTTCTACATGGTCTGTTAACTATTCAGTGAGTTATGGGGTTGAGTGGGAAGCAAATTTAAAAATGTAATCAAATATCAAAGAGTTTGAAATGTTCAACTCCGAATAAGAGATTTTAACCCACGTTTAATTTACAATACTGGGTTAATGTGCTTGTTGTGTTTTTTTTTTGTTACTTACCACAATTGCTGTTTAGTGAATAAATTCCAATTTAATTAACCCTCCAGGCCACATGCTCTACAGAAATGACATTATTCTTCCTTATTATAATATAGTCATTCTGGGACTGCAGAAAACCTATGAAGATACAGCACATCTGTGTCTTATAGCAGACATTCCAAGGCAGACAAAGGGATTATGTGATGACCATGTATTTAATGAGCTCATGAGTGGGAAAAGACAAGTAATAACTAGTAATGGATTTCAGTAAAAAAAAAAAAACAGAAACAGTCAATATCTAACACAGCTCCTGTGCCATTGCAAAATAATGATACTTTTCCATCAACAGGCAGCTAACACTCTGTGAAGTAATGAGCAAGGTAACTTTGAACCGAGCAAACTGTTGATCTGTCTGTTACAGTCACAACTTTACATGTAGAATAGGTAATTTGAGATTTTTATATACTTTGTGTATTCTGGGGATTAGCAGAGAAAGCATGTGGGATCTTAGCTACAGCTGTCACAAGGTATGGTAATTGGTCCAGTGATAATGTTGTGTGAAGATACAATGAATGGTTGTAGAAATACAGAAGTTGGAGAAGATATTAATGATATATTTTTTGATCAGGCAGAAATAGCCAAGAATAGATCTTACAATTCTTACCACAATTCCCTACAATTAACTACAATGCAGTCACGGGAGTCGTACCTCAACATACAGGAAAGAGGAAACCCACAAAAGGTGGATCCAAAAGGCGTATTACCGAGCCTTAGAATGACCGGACTCAACGTATTAATACAACAAGAAACAGGGTCAAGATAAATCAAGGACAGGATTAACAGAAATACTCACAGTCAAGACGAAGCCAGGGTCAGGATACCAGAAATCACAAGTCAAATACGAAGCCGAGGTCAGGATGCCATAAATCACAAGTCAAATACCAAGCCGGGGTCAGGATACCAAAAATCAGAAGTCAAATATAAAGCCAAGGTCAAACACAGGAAATCACAAGGGAATCACCAGGAGCACTAAGCGAGGATCCAAACAGAAACCACGATAGGGCAAAGAATGGCTCAAATAGGCTCAAAAGAGTTCACATTGGTCCACGTCATCTCTGCGAGCCCAAAAAGCATTGGGTTGCCTAGATGACGTGGTCCCTTTAAGGGAATGACCTCATGGCTATTTCTTTTCTTTTTAGAGGTTGCAGTTCATCCCACGAACCAGCAGAGGTAGCCGTTCGTGGGACCGAAGGTAAGTATTATTTTCAGGCCGTGCGGCCATGTGGAGCATTCGGACCATGCGGCTTGAGGACTGAGGCAATGCGGCCACGAGGTGCATTCTGCCCGCGTGGCAGGAGGAAAGGAGAGGAGCCGTCGCCGGTTAAAGGTAAGTTTGTGACAAATGCACACAGTACATACAGACAAACAATACTCATAATTGTATTTCTGAAATATTTGACGGACGCATTAATATCACAAAATTATCTGACTAATATATTTTGCACTTTGCAAGAGTTAACCTGTTTAAAAATGAAAACAAAATATAATTCATAACAAGCTTTTTTTTTTTTATAAGATAAAACCGAAACCGACCAGTGTATCCGTTGCTTTTGGTGAGATATGTTCCTATAGCAATATGACAAATTCATGCTTTATTGCACTTGGAACAAATATAATGGACGCAGGGAACGAACCACAGTATTCCAATATTTTTCTTGACTGTAAATTTGAAGCTAGTCAACAAAACAAGCATCACGTTGCTACAATAAATGAAATATATATGTTTTTGGAGACACCGCATAGAACATTGTTTATTCTGTTAAATAAATTTTACAACTATTGTAGGCACATTTTTAGATACTTTTAAAGGAAAAGTCCTGCAAACCCAAAGCAGTTTGTATCACTCTTATTCTAACATTGTGTGAACAACAGATTCTTCCTGCAAGTACTCATTATATCAGTTGATAAGTATCAAACCATGTCAACATTATCTATCAAGTTGAATTAACTATGGTTATTAAACAGGTACAGAGATAGCTACCACCACCAGATAAAAACAGACTCCTTACATGGGTGCCAAAAAGGTAAATACCCAGACATTTTACATTTACATCTTCTATGATGCTTTGTCATTCTAAAGGCATGTATAGCATCATGGGAGTTGTAGTTCTACAACATCTGGGGATCTATCTTTTGAGCGCCAATGCATGATAATTATGCAATGCAAAGATGTTGCAAGAATCAGCCAATACAATTACAAGGGACACTCTAGACAACTAAAGCACTGTAACTTGCTGACGTTCTTTATGTGTGAAGAGTGTGTCTTCTTTTTTTTTTTTTTACAAAAAGTGCAAATTTAACAGAAGTGAATCTTATTACATCTCCCCTGGCTGTCAATCAGACAACTGTTCCTGTTCCTTCCTGGTTTAGTTAGCTCAGTGGAGCTAAACTCAAGAGGGCAGCAATTGTCCAGAGCACCTGTCTTGAGATAGTCTGTGATTGGACAGCCTCCATTATTTTCTCTAGATTTCATTAAAATACCCCCAACACTCCATAACAATTGAATCTCAATGATTTCTCCATGAAATCTATGAGAAAGCTTGCAGAGGGTCTAGAGAATTTTTACAGACTTTTTTTGTGTGGGAGTGGCTATAAAAAGATCACTTAGCAGATCACTATAGCTACAATGAATTAAGTACAATGACAAAGGGGACTCTATGCAACATAGTCTACTTAACAAACAGTTGTGTATAAAGGACAGGGCCGGCGCGTCCATAAGGCGGCACAGGCGGCCGCCTTAGGGCGCACCGGCTCTGGGGGCGCAAGATTTCGGTGACCGGCAGGAGGGAAGCGCTCCCTCCTGCCAGGTCACCTTCTGGACCCCCGGCGGGCGGCAGCGTTCTAATGAGAGGCGGCGAGGGAGCTCTAACCTGTCTGCTCTGCTCCCTCGCGCGCCGTGTGCTGATGCTGTGGGAGCCGGAATATGACGTCATATTCCGGCTCCCGGCATCAGTAGACAGCCTGCGAGGGAGCAAAGC
The DNA here is from genome assembly GCF_036172605.1 of Pelobates fuscus. Lineage (NCBI taxonomy): Eukaryota > Metazoa > Chordata > Amphibia > Anura > Pelobatidae > Pelobates > Pelobates fuscus. Next base: position 47,041,193 of record NC_086326.1, read on the forward strand.
AGACAGGTTAGAGCTCCCTCGCCTCCCTCGCCGCCTCTCATTAGAACGCTGCCACCCGCCGCGCCACTGAAGCCCCACTGGACCCCAGGGACACATCCACACCAGCTCTCCAGGTAGGGAGGCTGGGTGGATATTATTATTAATTTGTGTGTGTCTGAAAGTGTATGTGTGAGTGTCTGTGAGAGTATGTGTGAGTGTGTGTTTGTCTGAGTGTGTGTGTCTGTGTATGTGTTTGTCTGTGAGTGTGTGTCTGAAAGTGTATGTGTGAGTGTGTGTTTGTCTGTGAGTGTGTGTCTCTGTGTGTGTGTATGTGTCTGTCAGTGTGTGTGTGTGTATGTGTCTGTCAGTGTGTGTGTATGTGTTTGTCTTTGTGTGTGTATGTGTTTTTCTGTGAGTGTGTGTCTGTATGTGTCTGTCAGTGTGTGTGTGTGTATGTGTCTGTGTGTGTGTGTCTGTGTATGTGTGAGTGTGTGTATGTGTCTGTGTGTGTCTGTGAATGATTGTATGAATGTGTGTGTCTGTGAGTGTGTGTGAGTGTCTGTCAAATCAGTGAGAGTATGTTTGTGATTGAGTGTGTATCTGTCAATGAATGAGTGTGTGTCATATCAGTGAGTCTGTGTCTGCCAGTGTGTGTTTGTCATTGAGTGTGTGTGGCTGTTAGTGTGTATGCACCACTGAGTGTAGCACAGTACAGGAGCTTCTGTTTCCTGTACCCGGCCAGACTGAGAGGATGTGCTCACTGAGAGAGCACTTCCTGTCAGTCCAGCCAGGTACAGAAAACTGAAGCTCCTGTAGAGGGTCTGCTCCGCAACGCTACAAGACAGGTAGGAGGCACACCAGGAAGGGGAGTGTGACCGCTAAGAGGGTGGGGGTGCACCAAGGGACAGAGAGGGGAGGGGAGAGAAAAACCAAGGGACATGGAAAAGAGGGGGGAGGGGAGAGGAACACTAAGGGACGGGGAAGAGGAAGGGGCTGGTTAGGAGGCACATAGGTGAAGATGTTAATTTTAGAGGGGGGGGGAGCGGAAAAATTAATCTTCGCCTATGTACCCAAAAATCCTTGCACCGGCCCTGATAAAGGATCACCAAATTAGGCCCATTTTATTTCAAAGTTTAACTCCATCTTTCCCAGCGATCTGAAAAGACTGGGAATAATCCTTGCAAAGTTAATGATATCTCTCATATCGTTTTATTTATTTTTTTCAATATTAAAAGCAAACGTGTTATATTATATAAACGGTATAAGCAAATATTCGTCGAAACGACATACATTTTAATGTATACACACGTGATAACAATGTTTCTTTATTTAGTATTCCATTATATTTAGAGGAAAACATGGCAACTGATGTGGGATTGTTTACTGGCAATTTAAGTATAAAAATATGGCAGAAATAAATATCCTTTTTGTAGCACAAGTACACTCAAAGTTTTATTCAGTGAGATTTTCAAGAATAGTCACACCATCATCCAATATAAATGAAAAGCCATAATAACAAACCATAACAAACTCTGCTCATAACCTAAGGTTTTTCCATGTCTAATAAACAATATTATGGAGATTCTGCATCAGTGTGGCATGGCTTTTATCACTACTGCTATACACTCACAGAAAAAATGATCTAAAAAATAAAATTCAATGTTTTGGGAAGGCTTATATTTTCAAAGTATGTTCAATATATCATAATAAAAATCTATGACATTGCAGTTTCTTCTGCAAACGGAATCCGATCATTAACGATTTTTGGAGAAGAAATCTATTTTTTTTTTGTTTGTTTTGTTTTTCATTTTGACAAAATTAAGTTGATGTAGTTTACAGGATGTTAACTAACCATCTGCGCCCATGAATTAACAACCGGTAAAAGAGATCAATGAAAGGATTGGCTGAGAGCAGGGTTGTCTGACATTAGAGGGAAAATTGGTATTTTGGTCTTTCACAAGACTAGATCTGGACATTACTCACTCTTTTAGAGGGCCGAGAGCAAATCCCTAATCTATGTATGCATTGTCACTTTTAGTACTCCAATTTTTTAATTAGAGGAAAAAAAGCATTTTCTGAATGGGTGCACTTATCCCTTTATATCTATATTTATAGAAATAAAAAACGAAAAATTAAGTGGAAAGTTAAAAGAGTTCAAAACGATCAGGACAATCATTAAAACCTTGCAAATAAATAAATAAATATACGTATTTATTTCTTTGCAAGGTTTTCAAGATTTTCCTGATTGTTGAGAAACCCTTTTCACGTTCTGCTTTATTTTTAGGTTTTTATTTATTTATTTATTTATTATTATTTATTTTTTTATCAAGCTTAAAAAAAAAAAAAAAAGGCCATTCATAGGGCTTTGTTCTAATAAAATAAACTTGGACTATACGTGAGCCTGTTTCTCCTTTCTTTGTTGTTATGTGCTGAGACTTGGCTGCCTGGTAATTTGTTGTGAACAGCTTGGCTGTTAAGTCTGAATTTTGCAATTCAATTTTCAATTCAAATAACCCAATTAACATCATCACTATGGTGGAAGATAAGGAAGCAGTGCATGAGTATTATCTGTCTCATATGGCACAGCACTCTGTTCTTAAAGGGACACTATAATCACTCAGACAACTTCATCTCATTGACGTGGTTTTGGAGCAGTGTCACTCACTGTCCATTAACCCTGTAAGATAAAACTTTTTTTTTTTTTTAGAAACTACGTTTATATTGCAGTGTTAGGTCTCTTTTACTGATTGCCACTAAAAGAGCTTCCACAGCACTGACCAGGTAGAACTAAAGCATCGATTTAATGCTTTCCTATGGGGACGTTTGAATGCGCATGGTGTTTGCTGCGCATGCATATTCGATCCCAAATACTCCTCCATGATGTCCAAAGAGGTGGAGAGGTAATCAACACCGAGGGAGCTTCGGTGCTGAAAACAGGTCAATAAAACTTCTTTTAATTTTATTTTCATGCACATGGGTTTGGGTGGGAACCAGAAAACAAGTAGGAACAATTACGATTGATGGTTAGGGGATGGGCACCTCCAAATCAAGTAAATTAAGAAATCGAATAAACAAAGAAATAAACCAGGGACCACCAGGTGTTGACCAAATGTAAACTGACTTACAATGGTAATATACTATTCTATTTCGATGGGATTCGGTAGACTGACTAAAATTAGCTTTATTGAAATGGCTCAGAAATTACACTATATACTGCAAAGTATAAATGCATATAATATTAAGTATATTTTGCAAGACAGTGATAGGCTCATTGTTCAAGCCTATTTGGTTCATCCAAGTAAATGTTCCCAAATAGTTTGCATGGAATATATTAGAATGAGCCTAACTGCTGGGTCAACAAAATTCGGTTGACCGAATGAAATTAAAGTTTTCACCCAAATTGATTCGGCCAAACTGAAGTTTTCCACTGCGCACAAGTCTATTTGAAATACTATGTTAGTGTTTAGCATTTATTCTCAATCGAGAGGAAAGGGCTTCAAGATATATAATGTAAAAAGAGGAAAGGAATCAAAGTGGATAACTGGCCAGAGTTGACAGACAACTGACTAGAATTATATCATCCCGTTTTTACTTTTTCAAAAACTGAAATTGAGCTACTGCCAACACCTTAATTGTATTATCTGTTATCTAGTGACAGCTATTGGCCACAAATAAGTTTTATGATTATCTCCTATCCACTGCAATAACCCCTTCATGCCTAGTGAACTAGTGAAGCAAATCTAAATTCTGTATGAATGACCCCTTTCTATCCTGTAAGGTGCTTCTTGTTCAAAGATTGCAATAATATACTGGTCGCTTGTAGTTATATGTGTTAATGTGACATTATTAAATGTGAGTTTTTCAATATACTTTCTTACTTTTGAAAATAGGCTTATTAGGCGTATCATGGAAGCATCACTTATGCGTACCTCCATCCCTAGCTAGTGGAGGACAGGAAATACTGAAGGCAATAAAGAGACTGAATGCATAAAAGGTCCCTTCTCCTTCCACCTTCCATGCATGTCTTTTTTTTGTCCATAGTCAGACAAACAGGATTTTTTTCCCTACTAAAATGTTTATTTTTTGGCCACCTGCCTATATGTTAAATGGGTTTCCCAGGTGCAGTTCTGCCTACCTTCTCCTGAAGGACCCAGTTAACATCCTGCATGAGCAGGATTAACTGGGTCAGATCCAAAATTATCATTCTGGACCTTTTATCTTATATCATTTTACCCTGTTGAGGACTGGCATGACTCTACTAAAAGCCTTTGATTGTCCCCTTTTGAACATGAGGTATATTAGGAGAAGTGAGTAAACTTTCATGTTTATAAGCTCTCTCCCTCCTAAGAAATGCTACGCTCAGTTTTTTACTCTCTTTCCTCTAAGCTTCTCATGTGCTTTCTGCTAAATCCAGTGCTGTTCCCTCTGTTTTCTGCCCTCCAGCTGCTTTTTAGCAGTTCAGTGCAGTACTTCTAAGGGGTCTGATTTTCATGTTGTTTGTCCTCATCCATGCTGGACCTAAGCACTGGGGAATGCAGTCATTTTTATGCTTTTGGCAGGTGAAATTGTCATGATCCTCCTCTGCACCCGTCAGCACATTTTGCACATGCACGTGCCAATCGTGGCAGTAAATGGCCCTCCCTTTTAGCAAATGTATCGGTTCCCTTGCTTCCTAAAGTCCCTTAGAAGGACCCCACAGGGCTGCCAAGCATACTGTAACCCTTTCCAGGATAATTAATCTCACTATGGGACATTTTATTCCTTTTCATGGTTATGTCTCCTAATTGTATAGTAACTTGATTGCTCTTATTTCAGTTCCTATATAAGATGGCTTCTCCTTCACCCTCACATATAACAGAAAACAGATGAGCCAACCTTTTTTTTTATCTGGGGACATAAAAGAGTGGCAATGGGCCCTATTATATCTCTATACAGCCTTTCTCATTACAGCCCAAGAGCCACAAGAGATCTCCCAGGAAATATAAAGATAAATCAAATATATGTTTGGTCTGCAATCAAATAGCAATCAAAAGGCCTAGCTGAGGTAGCAAAAAAAATATCCTAAAAAATCCTCTCCCCCTGGGTAGAACTTTTAACATGGATATCACAGGCTATATTTCACAGGCTATAGCAGAAGGATTTAAAGGCACTGCAGCAATCCTGGTCCTTTCTACATGTCTTAGAGTAGACACACTTTCCACATCTTCAGACTCTGACTTAGACTATATCTAAGATCTTTCAGAAGATGAAGAAGATAACACTGACACCGGTCATAAATCCCTAGACTCTAATTCTGTGGATACAATCATATCCCTCATCAGAGAAACTCTTAGAATCCCTGAAGAGAAAGAAGACTCCCTGGAACAGACAGACTCTTTTAAGACCTGAGATCCTCAAGACCTATCTTTCCAGTCCATTTATATAGGTCTTTAATGAGATATTATTTGTATTAACTTTTGTATCACACAGCTATGTTACAATGCTGCTGCCCATCCTATGTGTTCCCTATTAAGAGTTAATAAGCATGTAGGGATGTATATAAAAAATACCCCTTTCTGTTTCTGTCTCATTAGAGATATCTTTGCCAGAAGCTCAAGGAAGCAAGGTGAATGGTTAGAGTCAGGACCCACCTAAGAGGTCTGCCTTTGACGTGGCAGGTGGGCATACAATCTCATGGCCATTGGAGGTAACTAAAAACCTCCATTTGTTTAAACATACATAGGGATTTTGGAAAGAGCGCAGGTAACTTTTTTATTTGATTTTCACTGTAGATCTTTAATGAGGAATGGAAAATACCAGAGACGAATATCACCCGTAAGAATAAGGCACCCTTTTGCTACTTAAGACTGCAAAGCTTGATACTCTGTCCCTAAAATTGATGCTGCCATTAGAGATGTCCCGAATAGTTCACTGGCGAATAGTTCCCGGCGAACATAGCTTGTTCGCGTTCGCCACGGACGGTGAACATATGTGATGTTCGGTCCGCCCCCTATTCGTCATCGTTGAGTAAACTTTGACCCTGTACCTCACAGTCAGCAGACACATTCCAGCCAATCGGCAGCAGCAGACCCTCCCTCCCAGACCCTCCCTCCTCCTGGACAGCATCCATTTTTAGATTCATTCGGAAGCTGCATTCTTGTTTTTTTTCTTTTTTTTCTTTTTTTTTTAGACAGAAGTGTGTTATATTTGAGCATGCTAGGCTGAACGTGCGTATATCATGGCTAGTTGCACTGAGGGTATGAGTATATAGCAGTACATTGTTGTGAAAGATGGCTGTCATGTTTAGGGTGTAGCTTGCACGTTATCAACTGTGTATTTATATCAACAGCTCCACCACTAGTTATAAATCAAGTGTGAGTCGCCCCATGAGATGAGACTAGTGAATAACATAATACATGAACGGTTAAGGTAAAGGCATGTAAGGAACTACGACAATAAACTCTTTAGGAGGTGAAATAATTACATGTTTAAACGCTTGCTACTTTACGATTAGTTAATGTGCAGAGAGCAGTTCATGTGATCAAAGGCATGGTGTGGAGGATCGGCTATAGTGGGACATGCTTGGCAGGCTGCTGTTTACTGCTTGTGCTCATCCGATCCCTTCTGGGCGCCAGGTGCAGACCCTGGGAGTCCCTGATACCTGGAACAACAAAGGCAAGTCTCTGGCTGAGTGCCTGGTTTGTGGCTTGAGGTGGTGGAAGCTTGTTTTGTCGGGTGGTCGGATCTGTCCCGGTGGTGCTTCACGTCCGGTGCGGGATTCTGGTGGAGGCGAGTTTTTGACGTGGGGCAGGCTCTGCATTTCTGTTTGTGCCTCCGGTCCCGTCTTCAATGCCTTTTGCGTTGGTGGATTTTAATGGGGACTGCTTCGCTTATCTGTGGTGGAGCTTGTTGGGGCTGTGGTGGAGCTTGTTGGGGCTTCCTGCTTGTTATTTGCTTCCAAAATTGATTAAAGAGTCTGTCCAGCTTAGATTCAATATCCTGCCATGCTTTGCTGGTACCAGGAGGACACGCGGCTGCCGCCATATTGGGCGAGTCGCAGATGAGTATGTCAGCCTGGGCGGCTGTGCTCTGTGCGTCCATTAGCTCCAGACAGCCTCTCAGGGGTGGACCGGGATAACCCCCACCGGTCCGAGGGGGGGTAACGGAGCTCCTGCCGGGAAGTAGCTGCTCCTGGGCATCCCAGGATCGGGAGATCGGCCGCCTCTCCCGCCTGGTGAGCACCAGGCCACACTTGCCACGCGGAGGTAAGTAAGACTCTGTCGAGTTGCTGACCTCTATTAAGCATGTCGGGTCGGTCAGGTAGGAGCAACATTGCTGGGTCATCCCCTTCTGGGGTGAAATTCGCTTGTTGATAGCCGCTTAAAGTGAGATATTGAGGACGCTCACACGAAGTGCATCTTTCCTCCATGACAGCTTGGCCCCTCCCCCCGTAAGCTGCATTCTTAGTGAGAGGAGGGACAGTGTAGCTGCTGCTGATTTAATAGGGAAATCGATAGCTAGGCTAGTGTATTCAGTGTCCACTACAGTCCTGAAGGACTCATCTGACCTCTGCTGTAAGGATAGCACCCCAAAAAGCCCTTTTTAGGGCTAGAAAATCAGTCTGCTTTTTTTTTAGAGGCCACGTACCCTGAACTCGAAAAGTTCTGAGGACATAGTTCACTGGCTAACACAGGACACCCAATCTTCTACAGCTTCTGCTCGGAACCTTGACGTACCATCGTCCTCCAGCTTAGCTTCGGGCACCTCTCAAGTTACCACTCGCCCGCCTGCTGCCACCACCAACACTAGCACCACAGCCGCTTCACTTGATCTGTCAGAGGAGTTATTTACACATCAGTTGGAAGAAATGAGTGATGCGCAACCATTATTGCCAGAGGATGTAGATAACAGGGATATGTCTCAGTCAGGCAGCATTACACACATGGATGTACGGTGTGATGATGATGATGTTGTCATCAGTGAGGACAAGGAATGGGACATGGCTAGCTTGGTATCCAACCTTGTGCAAATGGGGAGTTTGCGGTTGTGCAAATGGACTGTTTGCGGTGCGTTAAACGGGGAGTTTGGTCTGTCACTGTGAAGTAGGCGTAACCCTTACACTACCTGATCGATACAACATCATACCTGATGTTTTAAAGCACGTTATTCCAAACAATTTAGGAATGTTAGGTGATTTATGCCCTTTATGGATTAAAACCAGACTATGCATCAACTATGTAATTTTCCATGGGAGTTTTGCCATGGATCCCCCTCCGGCATGCCACAGTCCAGGTGTTAGTCCCCTTGAAACAACTTTTCCATCACTATTGCGGCCAGAAAGAGTCCCTGTGGGTTTTAAAATTCTCCTGCCTATTGAAGTCTATGGCGGTTCGCCCGGTTCGCCCGTTCGCGAACATTTGCGGAAGTTCGCGTTCGCTGTTTGCGAATGGAAAATTTTATGTTCGCGACATCACTAGCTGCCATCATTAAAACAGCTAAACACACTACTCTTCCAATAGACTACATGGCTTACCTCAGAGAATCAATAGAGAAAAGATGCCAACCTGATTAAAGCCTTTTTATCTCTAAGATCGGTTCTTCATCCAGCTATCGCTCTCACCACCTTAACCAGAGGCATCAAAGTCTGGCTTGAGAACCTAGAAGAAGATATTTCCAGAGGAATGAGAAGAGAATACCTCATCGAAAACACCTCATCGAAAGCCCGAAAGACTATTTACTGAATGTGGTTTGGAAGCATCTTAAGATATTACAAAGATAATTGCCAAGAATATGGCTTTATCGGCGTCGTCAAGGAGAGCCCTTCAGCTTTAATCTTCAGAAGTTGACTAGTCTTCTACAGCCTCTTTGCCATGTCAAGGTTATCTTCTATTTGGCAGGGTACTTGACGAAGCCATTCAAAAATGGGAAAATCACCTCCAATCCTCCATCATGGAGGGACAAAATGCTTTGTGGTAGATCCTTTTATGAAAGCAGATCTTATCATTCAGGTTAGGATTTCTCTAAAAACTCCTCATGGAGAACCACCCATGCTGCTTCCACTACCACAAAACCTTCCAAAGGGAGGAGAAACTGCTCAACATCAAAAAGTTTATGAAGGTGCGCTGGTCCATTCAGGAAATATAGGGGGAAGACTCAAACACTTTTTACTTGTCTGATCCAAAAGTATTTCTGACACCTGGGTCATGTCCATCCTTAAAAGAGGATACAAACTGGAATTTGACATGTTTTCTACAAGGAACAACTTCAAACATTAAAAGAACTCCAAAAGGGGCAAAAGATGTAGCCATGATAAACTGTGTCTTTTCTCTCCTCAACCAAGGTGTAATAGAGAAAGTTCCACATTCAGAGCGATTCAGAGGTCTCTGTTGTGGTTTTGGCCCTGAAGCCCAATGGAATGTGGAAGTTAATCATAGATCTCAAAATCATCAACCAACATCTTAAACACCTGTCTTTCACCCCTTCCATCAAACCAGGGTACTGGCTTACTTCAATAGATCTAAAAGATGCATTTTAGCAGATCTCAATTCACACCCTGCACTACAAGTTCAGGCATTTATTCATCTTCAACAACCATTTCCAGTACAAATGCCTTCTCTCTTCTGGGATATTTTCCAAAATCCTTATCACCGTAATTGCGTTCTTTTGAGTTCAAGGCATAATAATCTTTCATTATCTGGATTACATCCTGATCCTCATCGCATCAGACAGTGACTCTCCACACCAAGCTAGCCTTATTCTGCCTTCAGTAACAGCAGAGCTCTCTAATCCCATTTCACCACTACATCCTTTTAGGAGCATCTATAGACACCATCAAATCATCGATCAACATATCTCCAGACAGGATAAACAGGATCAGGATAAAAAAAAGACTTTTCCTGACCATCCGGTGGGGCATGCCTCAGATTGACCTCATGGCTTGCAGGAGGAACTCTCAGGTGCGTCAATTCTTCTCCCTTATGTGGCACCTACATGCCATCATCCAGGATGCATTATCAAATGCATGTAAATTCAATCTAGAGTATGTGTCCTCCCCTACCACAATTCCCAGGTTGCTGAAGAAAATCTAAATAATGAATTTGGATCCCACATATTTGAACATGGGGACATGACTCTTGAAAGGTTTGCATTACATAACATTCTGCTGGGACTGATACCCTTCTAAAATCTAGAAAATTATCCACTTTATCCTGTTATTGTATTTGAAAAACCTTCACAAAATGGGCGTCCGAAAAATTGTTCCTTTTATTTTACATCCTTCTAATAGACAAGTTTGGAAACAGACCGTAGTTTAGGTACACTCAAAGCCCAATCCTCAGCTCTTTCAGCCGTTTGCACTGACTCATGGACTTCTGTACCCCCCCATATCTAGGTTCTTCAAGGCAAGCATGTGCATCTATTTTGAGTTAATCATTTCAACAAGTTCAATCAAAGAAATCCAAATAGAGAAATAATTTTTGCATTAAAAAATATATTTTATTCATATTTAATATTGTGTTATGTATTCATATATGGTATCTAAAGATGATAAATAATGTATATGGGTACACTTAAACAGGGGGAGATTGTGGCAGAATGAATGCATGAAAAAAGTGCCAAAAAGTGGCGCCATGAACATGTTGCATCTCAAAATAGCCTTGGTCATTAAGGAGCTAATGCCTACAAGGATTTGTTGTTGTTGTTATTGTTATTATTATTATTATAATTATTATTATATCCTTTTTGTGCAGTTTTTGCAAAGTACTCCATGATGTAAAGTCTGCTTTAATATGGCATTCTACCCAGGATGGTTAATAGTATATTACGTGTAGATTTATTCCGAGTAGAGTTCCATAATAAACCACTCTGTTGAATTGTAATGCAAGTTGACATGCCTTTCACTCATTACAATCACTTCAGTCATGAAATCATTAGGTTCTTTTTAAGGTCCTGCTCTATCACCCTAACATCTTCAAGGTGATCTATTTCAGATTGCTTGTGAAAGTGTTCTCATGGGACTTGTTTTCTTGGTAGATCTCAACTTTAAAGTCCGACTGATTATTTAAAGGAATTAATTTCTTCTTAATAAAATTGTAAACATTTAAAAAATTATTTCATGAACAAAATTGTCGTTTGCAAAAGAAATCTGTGAATACATGTGTGTTGCAGCTAAGATCTGTACTATTTATCATCATGTTCACAGATTAACCATAATACTTAAACCACCTTCCTAATGTCATATAGGATGACTCTGATGCATTTAGGCATTGGCTTTAACACATCCTCTGAACATGTCCTGTGTTATCTGGTAACAAGATAATTCCCTGACTACCGAGCCTATTCCAAAATGCAAGGTCACAGGTTCATATCCTGGCCGTGTCAACTCAGCCCTTAATCCTTCTGAGGTCAATAAAACGAGTACCGTCAATTTAGTAATAATAACATCTATTATGATTCAGTTAATTCAGAGACTGTGTGCTGATAAGTGGTTTGAGTCTAACTGGGAGAAAGACACTATGTAAATACTAGTTATTAATCTTATTCACGTCTTGCAAGATGTGAGGTGGAGCCTCCATGGTTCGGATTTGTTGTTCCAGCACATCCGAAAGATGCTCAACTGGATTGAGAACTGGGGAATTTGTAGGATAAGGCAACACCTAAACTCTTTGTTCCTTAAACCATTCCTGAACAATTTTTGCAGCATGCCAGGATGCATTATCATACCACTGCCATCAAGGAACACTAGTGCCATGAAGGAGTGCAACAATTTCTAGGTACATTACATCCACATGAATATCAGGACCCCAGTTTCCCAGGAGAATATTGCCCGGAGCATGACACTGCAACTGCTGGCCTGCCTTCTTCCCATAGTGCATCCTGCTGCCATCTCTTCCATAGGTAAATAACATGCGCCCTGCCATCCACCTGATTCATCAGACCAGGCAACCTCTTTCCATTGTTCCATGATGTAGTAATTTGAGCAGGTCTTCTGTGTGAATGGACCAGACAGGCTAGGCTTAACTCCCCATCTGCATCAATGTTGCGGTCGCCGGCCCGCCGAGCCTCACGGTCGTGCCCGACCGGCACGACCGCTCCGACTACACGAGCTTACCTGCTCGTCGGCGAGCCGGGAACCGCGCACATAGTTCTTCCGGGCATCGCGCCCGGATCCAAGATGGCGCCGACCGCGTGGTCGCGTCTATTACCAGCCCCGCCCCCGAGAATTATACCAACGTGTGCGTGACGTCACGACGTCAACGCACACGCACGTTTTGGGGTCAGAGGTCGCCCTCTGACCAATCATAGCCTAGAGAGGGGTATTTAAACCCCTAGCTTTCCCCATTACTTTGCCATGTCGTGGTTTCAGTTTCCTGGTTTCCTGAAAGTGCTATTCTCGTGTTTCTGATTTCCTGGTATCCTGATCCTTGGCGTTTCCCTGGTTATTCTGATCTCTGGTTTCCCTGACTTGGCTTGTTTATCGGTATTGAGTATTTTCTGGCTTCCTTGACCTCGGCTTTCCCTTTGACCATTCTCTGTCTCTAGCGTATTAGTCCGGCCATTCTAAGGACCGGTTTACGCTCTTTCCTATTATTTTCCTTTTCTTACTTATGTATATGTTTACATAGTTTCTGCGTGCTGGACCACATTACTAGTCGTGACATTACGACATGGCCATGGATCCTGCAGAACTATGCAAGCATATGATCGCATGTGAGAGTAGGGTGGAGGATATGGACCACAGGTTAGACCAATTTGCCCAGGCATTTCAGACCTTGCTCCAGAGGACTGCCTATTTAGAGGTCCCTCCGGTACCACCTGTGGTTCCGCCACCTGTAGTGGTTCCCGTACCACATAAACCACCGTCCATAACCTTGTCACCGCCCCCACGCTATGGAGGTGATTCTAAGGAATTCAGAGGTTTTTTAAACCAAATTGAATACCACTTTGAGGCCTCTCCAGGTTCATTCCCAACAGATAGATCTAAAATAGGCTATCTGATGAACCAATTAACTGGAAAAGCTTTGACCTGGGCTAACCCCTTATGGGAAAGTGGTGACGCAGTAGCTCGTGATTACAGTACTTTTCTTATGGCTTTTAAAGCTACATTTGAACCTAAAGGCAGGGAGAAGAACGCTGCCAAAGCCCTTATGCGAATCAAGCAAGGCAGTCGTTCTGTTGCCGATTATGCTATAGAGTTCAGGACATTAGCGTCTGAGGTTGATTGGACCAATAGCGGTCTGGTGGCTGCTTTCTCCGAAGGTTTAGCTGAGAATATACAAGATGAGACTGCAGCTAGAGACCTTCCGGTTAGTCTAAATGAGTTTATTGCCTACATGATAGACATTGACAACCGGCTCAGAGAGAGAGAGAAAAACAAACAACGTAACAGACGCTCTAATTTGTCCATAGCTCCTCGTTTCTCTAACCCAGTGGTGAGTAGCCAGACGCCTCTTCCAGAACCAGAACCCATGCAATTGGGTAGTGCTAAACTCACTGAGGCAGAGAGACAACACAGACGTAACGAGGGGTTATGTATGTATTGTGGCAAGAAAGGGCATCTAAGGTCATCATGCCCGGTTCGGCCGGAAAACTTGCACACCTAAGGCTCGTACGGGGACCGACCTTAGGTGTGATGTATATGTCCCCTAAATTGACTAAGAACCGTTTCCTTATCAAAGTAACCTTATCTTTCGAGAACACTACTATTCAATGTGAGGCTATGATTGACTCTGGGGCAGCGGAGAACTTCCTAGACAAGGAATTCTCTGCAAAACATCTCCTGCCCTTAAGACATAAAGAGAAACCTATAGCAGTCGAGGCCATTGATGGGAGGCCTCTTACCCAGCCTTTCATCACACACGAAACTATGCCAATCACTGTTTCAGTGGGTGTTCTCCATTCTGAAGAAATGACCTTTCAAATTATCTCTTCACCTACAGTTCCGATAATACTCGGTTTCCCTTGGCTCCTTAAACACAATCCGCGTTTGGATTGGATTGAAGGAGAGATTGTGAGTTGGGGTGAGAGATGCAAAGATGTCTGCTTTAAACAAATCCCACAACCTATTGGCACCATTAATGTTCCTGTTACACCTCCCTTGACCACACAAATTCCACAACAGTATATGGATTTGAAAGAGGTATTTAACAAGGTCCAGTCAGAAGGGTTACCTCCTCATAGACCTTATGACTGTACCATAAACTTATTACCAGGGACTATGCCTCCCAAGGGAGGAATCTATGCCTTGTCCCCCCAGGAAAATCTTTGTTTAGAGGAATACATTAAGGAGGCTCTCAGAAAGGGTCATATCCGTAGGTCCTCCTCACCAGCCGGGGCTGGATTCTTCTTTGTCTCTAAAAAAGAAGGAGACCTACGCCCTTGTATTGATTATAGGGGTTTGAATAGGATTACCATTAAAAACGCCTACCCTATTCCCCTTATATCAGAACTATTTGACAGATTGAAGGGAGCTCGAGTCTTTACCAAGCTCGATCTCCGAAGTGCATACAATCTAGTCAGGATTAAGGACGGTCACGAATGGAAGACCGCATTTAACACAAGAATGGGACATTACGAATACCTGGTTATGCCGTTTGGATTATGTAACGCTCCAGCGGTATTCCAGGATTTTATTAACGATGTCCTAAGAGAGTACCTTCACATGTTCGTTCTAGTGTATTTGGACGACATTCTCATCTATTCCCCAGACCTAGAGACACATCACGAACATGTGAGAATTGTACTGAAAACCCTGTTACAAAACGGCCTTTACTGTAAACTGGAGAAATGCCAGTTTGACCAAACGGAGATACAATTCCTTGGATACGTTATATCTCCGTCTGGTTTCCAGATGGATCCTCGTAAACTGGAAGCAGTCTTACAGTGGCCATTACCCAAGGGCCTTAAAGCTACTCAACGCTTTATAGGTTTTGCGAATTACTACCGCAAATTCATAAGGGGATTTTCCTCCGTGATTTCCCCTATAACCAATTTAACAAAAAAAGGAACAAATTGTATATCTTGGCCCAAAGAAGCAAGAGAGGCATTTGAACAATTAAAATTTTTATTTTCCTCAGCACCTGTCCTGACCCATCCTGATCCATCCAAACCATTTATCCTAGAGGTGGATGCATCAGAAACAGGAGTTGGAGCCATTCTGTCTCAAAGAGAAAGTCCTGATACGCCTTTACATCCCTGTGGATTTTACTCTCGCAAACTCACACCTGCAGAGAGGAATTACGACATAGGGAATAGGGAACTTTTGGCCATTGTACTTGCCCTTAAGGAATGGAGGCATCTCTTAGAAGGTTCCAAAGAGCCACTTTTGATCTTTACTGATCATAAGAATTTGGCTTATATTGGGGACGCTAAGAGACTGTCCTCTCGTCAGGCTAGGTGGTCATTGTTCCTCTCCCGATTCAATTTCGTAATTACGTACCGGCCTGGTACTAAAAACATCAAGGCAGATGCACTTTCTCGGCAGTTTGAGACAGATGAAGTACCAGAACAGGAGATATATCCTATTGTACCTCCTGAATGCCTCATTGCCACTACTGTTTCCGAAGTGTCTTCTCCACTCTTCTGTGCCATAATAGCAGATCAAACTCAGGCACCTGTGGGAAAACCTCCGGACAAACTGTATGTGTCACCTCAGTTTCAAAAGAAGATACTAGATTTGTTCCATGACAACCTCACAGCGGGCCATCCTGGAGTCCATAAAACTCTCTCAGCCGTCTCCAGGAGATTTTGGTGGCCTGCTCTCAGAAACGACATCAAAGATTATGTTGGGGCATGTCAAATATGTGCAGTTTCTAAAGTTCCTCCTAGGTCACCTCCTGGACTGTTACAACCACTGCCCATACCTAGTGCCCCCTGGACTCACTTGGCCATGGATTTCATTGTGGACCTACCCAGTTCAAACGGGTTTAATACAGTCCTTATGGTTATTGATAGATTCACGAAGATGGCACATTTCGTCCCACTTAAGAAATTACCATCTGCTCAAGATCTTGTTCAAATATTCTTGAGAGAGATCTTTCGGTTGCACGGTGTACCCAAAAACATAGTATCTGACAGAGGTACCCAGTTTGTTTCTAGGTTTTGGCGTTCCTTTTGCAAACAATTGGGCATCGAACTCTCCTTTTCATCAGCATATCACCCTCAAACAAATGGAGCAGCAGAGAGGGCGAATCAGTCTTTAGAAGCCTATTTACGTTGCTTTATAAATGCCAATCAATCTAACTGGTATGAGCTCTTACCCATGGCTGAGTTCGCCAGAAACAACGCCACTCATGAATCTTCTAATCACAGTCCATTCTTTGTTAATCAGGGTTATCACCCCGCTGTTTTACCTTCTGCATTCTCAGACACAGAAATCCCCGCTTTGGACACCCGTTTAGAATCGATTCATGATACCTGGGATTCCGTCCATTCAGCTCTGCAAAAAGCCTCATTCCGAGCAAAGGTCCAAGCTGACAAGAAACGGGGCGCTAATCCTGTCTATCTTCCAGGTGACAGGGTGTGGCTCTCCACGAGACATATCAAGCTTAAGGTCCCATCCATGAAATTTGCCCCTCGGTACATTGGTCCCTTTCGAGTTACCCAACGTATTAATCCAGTGACCTATTCTTTGGCACTACCGGCTCATATGAGAATAGCGAATACTTTCCATGTGTCTCTGCTCAAGCCCCTTACTTGCAATCGCTACACCAGGGTATCCACTCCTCCTCCGCCCTTGGTAGTGGGTGATCAAGAAGAATACGAAGTCCATTCTATCATGGACTCCAAATTATCCAGAGGTGTCTTGTCCTATCTCGTTGACTGGAAGGGTTATGGTCCCGAGGAACGTTGTTGGGTTCCTGCTGACCGGGTCCATGCGCCCCGTCTTATCCGGTCGTTTCACAACCGCTTTCCTCTTAAGCCGGGTCCTTCCCGCCCGGTGCGCGGTCTTCGAGTGGGGGGTACTGTTGCGGTCGCCGGCCCGCCGAGCCTCACGGTCGTGCCCGACCGGCACGACCGCTCCGACTACACGAGCTTACCTGCTCGTCGGCGAGCCGGGAACCGCGCACATAGTTCTTCCGGGCATCGCGCCCGGATCCAAGATGGCGCCGACCGCGTGGTCGCGTCTATTACCAGCCCCGCCCCCGAGAATTATACCAACGTGTGCGTGACGTCACGACGTCAACGCACACGCACGTTTTGGGGTCAGAGGTCGCCCTCTGACCAATCATAGCCTAGAGAGGGGTATTTAAACCCCTAGCTTTCCCCATTACTTTGCCATGTCGTGGTTTCAGTTTCCTGGTTTCCTGAAAGTGCTATTCTCGTGTTTCTGATTTCCTGGTATCCTGATCCTTGGCGTTTCCCTGGTTATTCTGATCTCTGGTTTCCCTGACTTGGCTTGTTTATCGGTATTGAGTATTTTCTGGCTTCCTTGACCTCGGCTTTCCCTTTGACCATTCTCTGTCTCTAGCGTATTAGTCCGGCCATTCTAAGGACCGGTTTACGCTCTTTCCTATTATTTTCCTTTTCTTACTTATGTATATGTTTACATAGTTTCTGCGTGCTGGACCACATTACTAGTCGTGACAATCAATGAGCCTGCTCCATGATCCAGTTGTGATGCTCACATCCCCACTGAAGGTGCTTATGGCATTATACAGCAGCTATGCAGCCCCATACGCAGCAAATTGTGATGCACAGTTGGATTTTTGTCTACACAGGTGAAGACGCATTTTGCCGCCGCCATAATACGCCTACACATGTGTGTCTATAAATCCCCCTTTTGCCCGTCTTAACCATCCTTTTGCCTGCTTTGTGCACCTTGCCACCTTTTTGTATCTATTTTTATTTTTTGCATATTGTACCCCCTGTTTGTCATTATTTTCCTGCTTTTGAATCTTTATCTTTTGTGGCCTCTTACCCCTTTATGTCTTTTATTTCCTTTCAGAATGCTCTTACCCCTTTAATGTATCTTATCTCTTTCCCCCCCCCCTCTGATTTTCTTACTCCTCTCTGCATATTTTATATAATTATTATTATATGTATCTTTTTAAATGGAGGAAAAAAATCTATATATAGGAATAGAAGCACTCTCTGACACATACTATCACTCACTGACCCACACTTACTCTCAATGACAACATTTTACTCATCTACACAGACATGCACTCATAGGCTCATACATAGGCATATACAAACACACTGGCTCATATACACACACTAACTCACCGGCCTATACACACTCAATGGCTCACACACACAGGCTATTACACACACACACACACACACACACTGGCTATTACACACACACACACACACACACACACATACAGGCTATTACACACACACACACACACACACACACTCACTGGCTATTACACACACTCACTGGCTATCACACACACTGGCTATTACACACAAACACACACACTCACTCACTGGCTATTACACAAACTCACACACACTCACTGACTATTACAAACACTTGCACACCCTCATTGGATATTACACACACACTGGCTATTACACACAAACACACACGCTCACACACTCACTCACTCACTGGCTATTACACACACTCACACACACACACACACACACACACTCACTATTACAAACTATTACACACCGTCTCTGGCTTTTACACCCCCCCACCGACCCCCATTGACTATTACACACACACACACACACACACACATTTACACACTCTCACTGGCTCTTATGCACACTCACTGGCTATTACACGGACACACACACACACACACACTCACTCACTGGCTATTACACACACTCACATACCCTCACTGGCTATTACACATGCTCACTGGATATTAAACACACAAACTGACTAATACATACACTCACAGGCCAATGAGCCCTAAGTCCCTAAGGCCTGTGATAGCACTGGCCCTTGATGCACTGTGTGTTCTGACACCTTTCTATCTTTCCCAGAATTAATATTTTCAGCAATTTGGGCAACAGTAGCTCTTCTGTGTGATTGGACAAGATAGGCTAGCCTTTACTCCTCACGTGCATTAATGGGTCTAGGGTGCAGCAGTTGTCCTTCCTTGCACCTCTTTTTTTGCAGACTGCATAACCATGGCATTCTGGAAACACCCCAAAAGACTTGCCGTTTTGGAGATGCACTGATGCAGTTGTCTAGCCATCACTACTTGGCCCTTATCAAAGTCACTCTGATGTTTTCGCTTGCCCATTTTTACTGCTTCCAACACATGATATTAAAGAAATGACTGATCACTTGCTGCCTCATATATCCCACTCCTTGATAGATGTCATTGTAACAACAGAATCAATGTTATGCACTTCACATGACATGGTTTAAATGTTGCGGCTGATCATTGTATATCCTAATGAAATCCCCCATGACATTCAACCCAACAGAATCTCCCAAACATCCTTAAAATGCCATCAAATAGTGTTTTTCTTAAAATGTCATCATTGAAAGCAATCTGAGATTGTGGTATCGGTCATATATAGTAGTCATTGTTATAGTCATCAATACAGAATTTAGGAGAGTAAAAGATGTCCAATATTCAGTTTAATTATTGTTCCAATTTCAAAAACGAAGATAACGTGATATATGCCTTGGTTCCTACAGATAAAATGTAAGTGTTAGACCAATTAAGGATGTAGCACATTAATTAGGAGTAGCGCAATAAGGTAATTTACAACTAGCTGGGGAACATGAGAGAATCTTAAACAAAAAGGACAAAGAAATACACTTAATTCTGCAGTGGGAAGATGCTGGCAATGTAGCATTAGGTAGAATAAAAAGTTATTGATATATAGCAGTAAACATACATCAAAAGTGTTGGCGCAGTAAAAAAATGATAAAACGAAGAAAAAAAAAGACCTATCAAACTGCCTCAAGTGGTTTGCGCTTAGGGACTTGTTACACTGATTGATTCTTGTCCAAGTATATATTTTACCTGCTTCGAGATTGTTATTTTTCGGACCTGCTTATCTGTTTATTTTGCTATAAAACCAGGACCTTCACACTCTAGGCCTTCAAGTTAACATGATTTATTACGCTACGTAACTAGTTTAATCTCAATCACAATTTTCACAATTTTATAAGACATGCTTTTGATGATGTTTATTTGATTATATATATATATATTATCTTCTAATCTAGTTCCCTTTTCTAGCCTGAGTTATTTTCTTTGCATAGCCATCTTGTTTATATTACCACATCCCAATGCATAGAAGTGAAGTGTATGTTTTCAAATACCTACAATGAGTTATTTAGTACAATAAAACATTTAGAAATGAATTGAAAGGAAAGATACCGTAATCTTATACTTTGATGTAGTAAACAACATCTGATAATTGCCATTGTTGGAAGATGGTCTGAATTACTTGCACACTGGGTTTATCGGTGCAGGTAATTCTTGAATTCCAATTACTATTTAATATTTAATTTTGTGACAATTCATAGAATGTCACTGCATGGCGGAATTATTGGCTAGGACTGGGTGTACCCAAATATTTGATTTAGAGATCCAAATCCGTACTATTTATCAGAATGTATATATGCATATTTCATAAAATTGCAAGGATTTCTATGGTATTTCTAGATATTTTACATGAAGACTCATATTTAAATATCTATATTATATTGTTGTAGTTGCCTTCGGAAACTCCTTGCATATTTTTGTAATATTTAATTTTTTTAATATCCTTCCTTTGAGCATTTTTGGATTTTTGCCTTTTATAAACATTGTTTTAAAAGTGCACCAACTTAATTCTCAATGGCATGCCAAAATAAATACAAATGTGAAAAAATATTCTAAAATATAAAAAAATTAGGTTTAGGATTAGGGCCTGTAAAGGGATTTCTTTGCTGACATCAGTAGACGGAATCTCTCTAATATTATTGCTAGTGTTAGGAATAAGGTTAGAATTATGGTTATGATTAAGGTGAGGTTTGAGATTATGGTTAGATTTAGGATTATGGATAGGATTAGGATTGATACATTGCAACATATGGTATTGTTGCCCTCAGGAGGTGTTGCTCGGTACAGTTAAGGAATTTTATAGCATCAATCTAAAGTAAAAAGCAGAACTTACATCAGTCAATAGAAGAACACATAGCAATTAAAGGGACTCAAACACTTAAAAGAACATCAACATAATTTCAGAACACAAAAAGGAATAAACTTGGGCTCACTTTTCTGGCTGTAGGCTAGTAAGAGCAAGAGCGGAAATTGGGGAGCATCCAACATGTGAAAAACAACACTTTAAGATGTTGTGCTGCTCAAGCACTTATTCATAGACATATTCAGGCTTGAGTAGCAATCAACACGTAAGGCATTTGTCTGCGCTATTTTTTTTATCTTCATCATGAAATATTTTTAATGTGTTTTCAATAAAGGATTTGGGTTTTTATACTTAAAGTGTTGGTTTTCACATGTTGCATATTTTCAGAGCACTGACTCTGGGGCCAAGATATGGGGGTTGGCATTCCATGGGATTAAAAATGGATCATAGGCTGCAGATCATTTATATATAAATAGTTATTATAGAAAGAGAGTGCTTGTGGAGGGGACAGGTTTTGTTAGTAACTTTCATTTTTTCACTGTTATTCACCAGTGAGAATTGTTAGAAATTAAAAGTGAATTTCAAATTTAATCACAAAATATAACAACTGGAAAAGTTCTTATATTTAAAGGGACACTATAGTCACCAGAACAACTACAGCTTAATGTAGTTGTTCTGGTGAGTATAATAGCTCCCTTCAGGCTTTTTTCATGAGCATTGATACACATTTCCACAGCAACGCTCTGCTATGTTCCCAGGCGTTAGCTGAAAGGAGTTACACCAGTGGGTGCAGACAAGATGATTCTACCAAGTTTAGTTTAGTTTCCATACACCTCCTTTATAGTTCCTATCCCCCTCATCATAGAGCCTATTCCCCCATCATAGCTTAATCCCCCCACCACAGCCCATATCCCCAAACACTGCAGCCCCTATAACCGCATATACAACAGCCCATATCTCCCCCATACACTACAGCTCAATATATCCCGCAAACACTACAGCACCAACCCCAGCTATTGCTCTTCCATCACAGCCCTTATTTACCCATAAAAGCCAAATCACATACTCTTTCCTCAATCATATCCAATTATACACCATCACAGCCCCTCTAAGTTTCTATCCTACACTATTGCCATTATTGCCATTACCCAAACACAGCTCTGATCCCCCCAACAAAGCCTATTCCCCACATTACAGTCCATATCCCCTACATACTTCAGCTCCTATCCACCACATATACTACAACCCATATCTTCCCCACACACTACAGCCCCGATGCCTCCCATTAATCCCTTATTCCCCCATCATAGCCCGATACCCGCACCACAGCCCATGTACCCTAAACATTGCAGCCCCTATCAACCCATATATTACAGCCCATATCTTCCCCCATACACTACAGCTCAATATCTCCCATCAAACACTACAGCACCTATCCCTAACTATTGCTCCTTCATCATATCCCTTATTTCCCAATCACAGCCTCTCTCCCCGTTATACTTCCCATCATATACTACATTCAATATCTCTTCCACACACTACAGACACTATCAGCCTTATTCTACATCTTATATCTGCCACATACACTACAGCCCCTATCCCCCACACATTGCAGCCCCTAGTCCCCCCACATCCTACAGCTTCCAGCTCACATCCAACACACTACAGCCATAATTTCCCTCACATACACAACAGCTCCTAACACCCACACAAATACACACCACAGCCCATCTCCACACTACACCCCTAACAAGCTTCTCCACACACACACTACATTGCAAACAGCCCTCTTAACAGACACACAACTCTTCAAGCAGCCTCCCCTCATATGCAAATCAAGACACAAAACTCCATAAGCAAAATCTTCTCACACACAATCTCACAGCCTTCCCACATACAGGTATACACAGTGCCACAGCTAATCTACCACACAACACCACAAGCAACCTTTCCCCCAAACAAACAACCTCACAAGCAGCCTCCAAATGCAAAACATTTCAGAAGCAGCCTCCCTTTACACACACATACACACACAACTCCCTTTCCCAGCCCTGTCTCTCTTTTGTCTTGTGATATTCCACAAGAAGACAACAGAGACATGTCACAGGCCCTGGAGGTGCATAACACTGACATGCTCACTTGCATGCCATTGCTGGTTACAAAGCACACCCCTCTGTGGACCAGCTCCCACCCGTATTGGGCTCATCTGCTTTTAAATGCCAAATTTTTGTCCCAGTTTCACTCTGCCCCCTCCAACATCCGATTTCTGAAAATCTTTAATATGGAAGCCTTGGACTGCCGCTGCTTGGCTTAGATTGGCACTGGTAGGGAGACTTTGTGAACAGTCTAACCCCTAAGGCAAGACAGTACCAGGGACCTTCTGGCATCATTGCAACTTTATTTCAGTGAACTTGCATAAAAGATGACAAATTTATTTAATATACAAAACAAATAGAATGCTACATTTGTACAATAAATACTATCTTTAAAATATAAATCCGTGAGACCTTCCACCTCCGAGCCGTGCTATACACTATTTTTTTTTTTTGAGGTCACTTTAGTAAGCTTCTAAATATCTCAGATATTGTTTAGAACTATCTGTCTTAAGTCTTAATTTTTTTTTTAGCAGTGACATGATATGCAGTATTATATAAAGAGGCAGTCAAAATGAAAATAAAAAAGTCAGACACTCCATGTTTTAGTTCTTCCTACATTTTGGAAATTAAGCACCATTTTATGGCACCAACCATAATAAGTCCTAATGGTTTAGTATGCCTGCTCTATAGTACAGAATATAAAAGATAGACTGTAAATCTTTAATCTATCACTGACACTTACTGCTCCTCAATACTATCAAGGGCATACTTTGCACTGTTGCTGTGTGTATCAACATTTTCATTTAGTTCAGTGTGTAATAGTATGCTTTTGCAAAAAAATAAATAAAAAAATATCTAAATAAATAAGCAAAACAGAAAATAAAATGCAGCTGTTCAGATATAAATTATTTCTGGTTCATAAACTAATGCCATTTCATGCATACATTTTAATAACACAGTGTCAAATTGTCTGGCAGTTCATTGTACGCCGTTGGTTGTTCTGTAAATTTATGGAGCTTTAACCTTTCCAAGTTTCAGAATATAAAATGATAAGCTGGTGTCCTGTCGTTAGCAGTATCTGTCATATTGAAATCTATAAAAGATAAGAGAAAGCACTTTCTCTTAAATACTCGCATTTATTACTTTTCCCTTTCAGTGGAAAGGGGATGGTGTAGGAGCTATGCGCCCTCCAACCCATCCCACACCATTTGGACAAAGGACCAATGGGTCAAGCAATACCCTAAATGATTGTAATTGTACCCTACCCCAGAAGTAGGCTCCTCCGATGCTTTGCCAGCATTTCAGCTGTATTGGAGTGCCGAATGTTGCCTACCTCTACCCTTCCCAGTGTTGATGTCCATTTGTTTCACTAATCAAGGGATAGAGGAAGAGGCTAGGTAATGGTCAATCCATCCTTGGTTAATTTTAGAGACTAGGAAATGTCACTAAATTTTTTTAATTCCCTCATCCACCATGCATTGAATGGGTCAAGAGACATTTGTCTTTCTCAGGGTCTTGCAGAACCCATTCTTATGTTATTTCAACTTTATTTTGGCCTGTTAGTTATACAGAATATAATGGCACACTGTGTTCCTCTTTGCTGTCAGTGAAAGAACATTTACTGTAGATGGCATGGTGAGTTAGGCATAGTTAAATAGCTAGACTGGCGGTGATTGGTTAGAGGGGTTGGGGATGGCTTATTCCTCCAAGTGGAGAAGGAATCGCCAATGCAATGTACCTTCTGGTCTCAAAGTTTTCCATGGTGATTGCCCCACTTTGACTACATAGACCACTTTTCGGAAACCCAATGGATTACCATCAGAAAATGTGACATTTTTCTGGACATAATCTTCTTATGGCAGGATCTATAAATTCTTATGGAGTGTACTTGCTCCTGTTGAAGCTATTTTATTCTGCTTTGTTACATCAGCTAGGGAATAACATTGGAGTGAAAATGTAGTACCACTTGAATTCTGAAAAGGCTCTAAAGATTAAATATATTCACACATCATATGGATCTTTTATACTCCTATGAGTAACGTTTTATTAAGTTACTCAATCATTTTAAATGGCCGCTTGGAAAAGGAGGCTATAGACCAGAAACAAATTATTATGTTCATGGCAATATAGTTTAGTTTGCTAATGCTACC
The DNA here is from genome assembly GCF_036172605.1 of Pelobates fuscus. Lineage (NCBI taxonomy): Eukaryota > Metazoa > Chordata > Amphibia > Anura > Pelobatidae > Pelobates > Pelobates fuscus. The sequence goes on from NC_086326.1 coordinate 47,066,454, forward strand.
ATACAATTCTACTTTTTTCCAGAAGTCATTCTTAAACGTGCCATCCAGTCTGTGAGTTTGAGGAATGTTACCAGAATTCGGAACGAATACCCCATTTGCCATTTTTACATGGTTCCTTACATTATGGGTGAGGAATAACATTTGAGGGCTATGGATATGCACCAATGTTTGAAATTTAATATGCTTAGTTTAAGCCTGACAACTGTATTTTATGATTAAAAGCAAAGAGAAAAGAGAAGTGGATGGCGCTTACACAGTAGAATAAAAAACACAGTACTGGAGTGAAAAAGGTGTTCCCCAACACCCTAAAGTCAAAATAATGAAAAGGTATTTGAGAGCAACAAGTGCCAAATACACACACCACTCCCTGTGTATTAATAAGAAATAGTAATACTTATACATGTACAGGTGTATATAGGAAACATTCCATGTAGTAAATTCCTATAATAACAAAAAACAGTACATAGTATAGACTGTACACTCACGGATTCCAGAGCCGTGCCAGGCTCTGTATATAGTGCCCAAGGGTGCCTCAAAAATGCTATATGGAGAATCTTGAGTGATGTCCCCCAAAAGCAGGAAAAGCAGCAAATGATTATATAAAAATAAACAAATTTATTGTAAATAAAGATTAAAAGATGACTGTGCAGGTCCCATATGGTGGCACACGAAATCACAGTAATGCAGACGCGTTTCAACTCAGTCCGAGTTTTCATCAGTGCATAAATATCATCCAGCTGCTGTTCCTTTTTAAATTCGCCGCTTTTCTGATTGCCGGTCACGTGGGCGGAAGTTCGGCTGACCGGCGTCTGATGTCACTTCCGGTATTTCGGCGCTCATTTTGTCGGCTTGATTCTGTTCAATTTGTTTGCCCAATTGAAGCAAGAGGCTCCATATTGTAGATGGGCATCTTTTATAAGATGCATACAAAAATGCATCAAAAATACACATTCACATCTACACACACACTCTGTCAGAAAGACACATAACCATACACTTATACACATTCACACACACTGCCAAGCATACACAGACATAGATGAACACACACTGTCAGACACACTGCCAGATATACACACACATAGTTAGATGCACACATACAGTCAAAGAGACACACTCACACAAACTGTCTATCGGACAGATACACATACACACACACACACACACACACACACATATTGCTCTACATCTGAACTTCAGCTGCCAATGTCTCCCAGCTTCCCCCCATGGTAAAGCTGGGAGGACGTTACATCTATAATTTAACATCCTGCAGGCAGGCTTCCAGTGAGAGAGCTCTGGAGGCTCCAATTTAGTAAAAGGCGTGTTCTGATTCTGCTCTCTAATGCAGTCTGGTTTTAGACAGATATTGCCATCAACCCCAGCTTAAACAATAAGCACTACAGGTCCCCATGCTGGTCCGTGAGCTGGACCGGGCTGCTTACTAGCACACTGCTAGTACCCCCTGATGGCGCCACTGCGTGCACTACTACTACCAACTTATTTTCAGTTTTAATTATGCAATGACTTAGGTGTTCAGTTTAAAAAAAAAAAAGAAATCTAAACTATAAATTTTGCAGCAACTGGCAGTTTTCAGTGATAAAAGGCATTTCAGTTAAATTATTTACGTTGCTAAATGAAACTAAATGTAATTTAATTAAACAAGGATTAGATACCAAAATGTTCTAAGCAGGAGGTAATCACATTCGCTGGTTTTAGGAGAATTCTGCAGCGATTTTGGCATTTTAGTTGTGATTTTCTGACTATTGAATATCCTGTGTATTAGTACAAACACAATGCATTCTTCTAGATAGAATATAGCTTAGATAAGCAGATGGTACTCCACATGAGCTGTCATTTTAATCTTTAAATCACTGAAGGACTGACTTGTAACACAGTAGCCTCAAAGTATTGCTAAACATTTAAAGTAACTTTTGGTTCTTTAACAAAAGCAAAAGTATTTTGTTTAAAATTGCAGAAAAAAAATGAATTGGTATTTTTCTACGTTCATAACCCGTTTCACTCAATCCTGCCAGCAGCTAAACAGCTGGGGCAAAGCCTGCTGGTGTGTGCATTTGTCTTGACGTTCTTGTGGAGATTTGTGATCAATGTTCATTTTGAGATGAAAGAGTTAGAGGGGAGCCTGGTCAGGATTCTTATAGCTAGCTTATAAAACAAATGACATTCCTTATTGTTGGAACCTTAATTATTGGTATGCACCTCTGTTAGCCTGCATTCTTTGTATTGGCAAAGTGAAAAATGACATTGAAAAAGTACCTACCTCTCCAGCCCTAAACCATGCCATGGGAAACAGGGCAGTGACCATCTGTGATCTTTTCAAAATTTGCAATGACTCCAGAATGAGACAGAGACACTTTAAGGTGTCTTGGCACCCCCAAATTAAAGTAGTTAAACAGTTTTTTTTAATAGTTTGACTTCTTACCTGGGATCTGCCGAGTGCTGCTCTCTGCCTCCTTACAGCTGAAAGTGGGAGCAGGAAGCACCTGCTAGGATCTTCTGTTAGCTCTCCTAAGATAAGCCCTGCAGTGCTAGCTCATTGGCTGAGAGCATCAGCTATGGCTCTTGAACAACAGGCTTAGTTAAGTGAGGATAGTTTCTGGCTGTGAGGAGGCATGGACCAGTATTCCTAAACACCAATCTATGCATGATTTTTGCTCTACGGTTATGAGTTAGCAATGCATTCACTGTTACTCTCATCTTTTTTTCTAAAGACAATGTACGCACCAGTGCACGGAGAATGACAATGGTTAAGAAGTTCTTTCCTGCCAATGTAATGATCACCAAAAAAGTAGGTTGGAGAATTCCTCTCGAAGCTGGTTCTCATGAATTACATTCTGCAAGAAATGTGAGACGATTAGTATGGAAAATATTTGTTTGCAGAAACTCTTTTAATATCACAATCTCACCACAATATTTGTGTTTAATTCATAAAATATGCGCATTGAGCAGTCAATTTCATGCATTCGAGGTTCCCAGCAAAATGCAGAAACTTTCCACTAATTGGAACCGGCATTTGTTTAGTTGTGTAAGTATAAATAGCCCAAGGCTTAGTGGAAAAATGTTGCAGTTGAATAGTTATTAGTTTGCCTTTTTGTCTTTTCTTCTGATGACCGAATGCTTCTAGATTAGAGCATGCTTATTCTAGTTCTTGAATTACCAGTAATTCTTGAAGGAGCCAGTGATATCATTAGGTCGAGAGCAACAACGGAGTCCAGTCAATATCTGTAATAAATTAAATAGAGGATTCATTGGCGTTTCATGTGAATAGGGATTTGATAACGAAATCAATTCTTTAATAGCAAACAAAATGATCCCCAAGTGAGCAGGCCATGTAAATAATATTGTTCTAGGTTAGTTTGTATTTTATGAAAAAAAACAGTTCATGGTACTATTATAAAATAAATGTTTTTAAAATGTAAAGTGTGGTTAAAATATTGGATGGGTAGGGGGTCAGAGAGCGATAAAAAAAAAAGTGTAACAGCATCAAAATGCAAATTTAGGAGAATGCAATTATTTTAATGAGACACTTAGTAGAAAACATTAGACACTATTGATCATATACATAGAGAAATGAACATCAAAAAAATCACAAAACTTAACAAGTGCAGAGCTACAAATGGCTTCATTCAAGTAATGATGGGTTTCAGTGAACTAAAAACCACATTGCAAAATGTAGACAAAAATAACCTGATTGAGAAAAACTAAGAAACTGCTACTCTGGCCTGAATTTAGCACATTACAACTCCCACTATAGTGAATAAGCCACAAAGTGTCCTCTCTCTGAACCCCAAGCAGCTAAATGAATCATTAAAGTCCAACTAATGCTTGCCCTCTGAATGTAGAGCAAACATTTTTATAGCCTTAGCACTTCATGACAAAATCATACTTTCTATCACATGTATCAATCATTTTATAGTGCCAGCCCTCCAACATTCTTATGTGGCCTTTCAGAATAAAATTTGGAATAAATTGGTATATTGGTAAATAGTGTAATCCAGTGCAGACCAGCAGTCTACCATGTGTGTCAAGGTCCATGACGGGAGTCCAGTGGCCGTCATTGCCTGCTAAGTACTGGCTATACTCTGTAACTATAGTGCATTCTCTATTTTCTTTTCAGTTGAAGAGGTTTGGAAATAATAATTGATGGCTTAGTTTAATATTGATTCATGAGTAATCATCAAGTATTACAGTACAGGAAGGATAAGTGTTAATATTCTAGAGGGATGGAAATTGATCTGGCTTTTTATATTACCGGGTAAACAATTTTTAATGCCAAAGAAAGGGGCAAACATTCCAATTACCTTGGCATCTTATGCCAAATTCTGGCATGTCTACCAGTACAGCTTGAGCCCCCTGTGTCAGGGCTTACCTGGGTTGGGAGTCTGTAGCGCAAATATGTTGCTCACCCTTGCAAATAGCCACAGGCAAAGGTGGTCAGGTAAGAATTCACCTGGCCTGTGGGTCTGTGCACGGGGGCTGTGCAGAATGAAGTTCCAAGTCGCAGTGCAGGCAAGGACTCAAACAGCAGGATAGTCAAGGGATAGCCGAGGTCAAAGGATGCCAGAGGACAGGAACAACGAGGAGTAGTCAAAGTCAAGGATGCCAGAGGTCAGAGTAAACAATGTCAATATGAAGCAGAGTAACAATAGACAGGAACACTGGTACGGAACACACACAACAGGATCAAAGACTTGACCCAGTTAACAGGGCGAGGCTGAGTTCATATACCCTGCTGATAACTGATCAGGGTCAGGTGAAGCACAGCTTTTGTCAAGGACCAGCCCCCACTGCTGTAGACAAGCCATGAAGAACAGAACTGGAATAGCATGAAAATAAACAAAGCTGCTGTGGCTCAGAGGTAGGAAGCAGGATCAAGACTGCGAAGTTCAAATCCCCTTTTGGGCACTTCTGGGACCACCATGTCTGGCTGTCTGTATGTTGCGGTGAGAACCGTGACACCCTGGTTCTCCTATGATGATGACATCCACTCATTTTATGAACGTACATCTCCAGCACTATTTGGTGCAGCATAATTAGTTGAGAGTAAATGAGTCTGAAACCCTGCTCCAGCCTTGTCTTCCAGAAACAATCTAGACTCCAGCAAGGAAAGCACCACTGTCACTCTTAATTTGTGTAGGGTTCATATATTCTGTAAATGCAAATTTGTAGATCAGTTCCTGCCTTTTTTTTACAGTCATGAATTCAGACTTCTCTTGAGTGTTTTTTGTGGAATAACTGATTTTTACATTTAGTTGGTCATTTTCCTTGTGAGACTCAACTCTGTGACAGTCAAGTAAATATTCTACCCATTTGTTCTGATTATTCACTTTCTTCTTTTTTTTTGTTTTCAAAATAATTTTTACAGAATATATAAATCTAAAATATAAAAAACTCAAAATAAAAAAAAGGAAGGAAAAAGAAAGGGAAACGGGGGAGAAGGCAAGGGGTGGAAAAGAAACAAAAGAAAAAAGATGCCCATCTAGTTTAATATAGTAATATTTGAATTGTCTAGTAAACATTAATACAAAACAATAATGCATTTGCTACAGGAAATATCAAATGAAATAAATCAAGGTGTAGTTGTATAATATCTCCGAAATGGCTATAAAATTGTTAATTAAGTATCATAGGGAAGTAATTACTGATTACGTTTACTTTCTGACTACTTTTTTGTCTTATTCCTTGGTATTTTATGATTCTTACAGCAGCTTTCTAGTCTAGGTGATCAAACTCTGTGGAAGAGAAAAATTTAATCTAATTATTTTTTCTGTGGGTGTCAAGGTGCGCTTTTGAACTTTTTTAAATGTCAGATTTTTAAACTAACTTTTAAATGATAATTGTTTCCTTTTTTATCCACTGCGTTTAGTTAATACCACCCAAACATTGAGATCTATGGGAGAGTAACAGGTAATCTAAATATTAGCCTGTAGGTCCAAGTAGTGTGGTTTTGACTTTTCTAAATTTACTATTTTCAAATAATTTTAAAAGTAACTTTTGTTACCAAATCTCTCTCCGTGAATATCAGACTTTTCAGCCAACGTTTAACCCCTTAAGGACACATGACATGTGTGACATGTCATGATTCCCTTTTATTCCAGAAGTTTGGTCCTTAAGGGGTTAAAGGAAAGTAATAACATTTTCTCTTGTATTGTGGGGGGACAGAGAATACATTATTATACATGTTAGAATGTATCCTTCATCCTTTATGGTAGTCTTTTCAAAATCCAGACACCTGGATGCTCTTGAACGATAGTTTCCATAATTCCCATCTCATGTACTGCATTCAAATATTTTTTGGAGTTATAATTCAAAAACACCTGCGGGGGATGGAGTTTGATAGCAATGTTTTATGGTTTATTGTTCATCTTAAAGCAATAATAAATATATTCTTAAATACATAGATAGGTAAGAACAATTTATTGAAAAGGATAAACCTGGAATTGAGACTAAGGAAAACTTAGAGCAAAATAAACATAAAATCAATATACCTTAAAATTTTCTATTGCTGCATGACTCTTTCCTTAATTCACCATATTGTAACACCGTATTAATTTTTGGAAACATACTGTTAAAATGATTATCTTTGCTTATTCAGAAGGCAGCTTTAGAAATCTGCTTCTCAATATGCACAAATTTTAAGGAGGTATCAGAGGATTAGCACAGCACTTGTTGGAGAAAAGCCATGAAAAGATTATATCTATCTTTCAACGAAGCACATAAAATCCCTTTAATTCTTCCACTGCCTTAAAATCCTGTTATCTTTTTTATATTTCATCAAGAAAAGATGGAGGAACATTTTCTGTGATAGACTATTTTATAACAAATATGCCCTTGGCATGTTTGTTTCAAACCTCAAACAGAGTTGTAGGCAACATAATGCACGGTAATGCATGCTCAAGACATAATATAAATCACAAGGTGTTATTTACTGCAGTGTTTATCGCAACTTGGTTAATCTCATCCCGGGGGAAGAGTATACATACTTGAACTTAAATATTTCCTGCTATACTTTATTTTCCAATTTTGTGTTTATGTTTCTATGCAGTGGAAGCTGGGCAGTAATGAGAATTCTACAGTAATACATGATTATTGAAGTAATGTATTAAGTGAACATTTAACTAACCATATCCTCTGGGGAACCAAGATACTTGAAGTCCCCATTAAAGGAGAGTGGTCAGTTCTCTGAAAAACGTACCGTTAACTAAAACATTGAATATCCACTTTAACTTGTGTTGACCTTTTTTTCAAGTTATGCTCTGATTTCTGGTTAGCTTGTATTGAGGATTAAGCAAATTATATCAAAACCCAGTTCAGACAAGGCAAAGCCAGTGCCAACTTAGCAGTTGAGCAAAATAAATAGAAGCATTGTTTAATTTCTCCTGCTTCTTGTATGCTTTGCATATGCCAGGTGTAAAGATTATAGCAATGATTGATTGGAAGGTAGGATGAAGGCACACAGTTGCAGAATAAGGAGGCTTGGATTTCTATGTTTCAATTTATTTTTAACACGTTTCAAATATGTGTTTGTTAACTGTAGGGATAAGTTAGCATAGCATTAAAATACTGGGGACTGACAGTTCTCCTTTGAGTAATTTTTGCAAAGATTTTGTGACATTTTCAAATTGTGGCCATATATAATAACCCTACTCTCGACAGCAATGGTGCAACATACAATTTACAATTTACAATTACTAGACTTGCACATTCAGTTTTAGATTAAACATGCTTCGTATGAATTTTGGGCGATCAGTGATTTGTACAAAATTCTCTAATGCAAAACGCATGCTATTGTACAGAACACTGGTGAGACCTCACTTGGAGTATTGTACGCAGTACTGCAGACCGTACCTTCAGAAGGATATTGATACTTTGGAAAGACTTTAGAGAAGGGCTACTAAACTGGTTCATGGATTGCAGGATAAAACTTACCAGGAAAGGTTAAAGGATCTTAACATGTATAGCTTGGAGGAAAGACGAGAAAGGGGGGATATGATAGAAACATTTAAATACATAAAGGGAATCAACACAGTAAAGGAGGAGACTATATGTAAAGAAGGAGAACTACCACAACAAGAGGACATAGTCTTAAATTAGAGGGACAAAGGTTTAAAAATTATTTCGGGAAGTATTACTTTACAGAGTGCTCAGTGCTCAGCTGCACATTGCCAATCCTCTGTTCCATATGCGTTCCTGCTCTCAAATATGTGAGGTGAAAAGGCAGAAAAGAATGGCAGACCAGCGCAGCAATCCTTGCACTGTCAGTCTTGGTTTGCAATGTTCACCTTGGCTTTGCTTAGTCTAAACTTGATTATGACATCATTTGATAAATCTTTCATATACATTTAAAAAAACATTTGCAAGAACCTGTCAAACATGCATACTTATAACCTGATTAAGATCTGGCCCAAGTTTAGAGCAGATCTGGAAAGGTGGTGTGGCCTCAAATCTTCTTGGCCAAGTAGGATATATTCAGTTAAAACTTCTCTCCTTCCCAAAAATGTATATTTCATTTGAGTGATCCCCCTTACTATGCCTTTATCTTTTTTTTTTAGAAAGGTCCATTCTGCCCTGTTGATGATTATTTGGAATAAAAAGCCATGTCGAATCAAACTACTCATTCTAGAAAAGCTCAGAGGGTGTGGGGGAATGGATTTGCCAAACATTGTCTATTACTATCATGCAACAAATGCGGCGATGGCACTTAAGTTAAACCTGGATCATAATCACCCCTGTGGCTCGAGATGGAGGCAGCTGAGATTACTCCTCACTCTATTAAAGCTATTTTATGGCTGCCCCCTCCTCGACGATTGCAGGTGGTGGATATCTACCCATCCACCAAAGTGGCTGTTAAATCATGGGATATCCTATATAAGAATATTCATCCTCCTGCTATCTGGTCCAGGGCTACTCCCTTATCAGTGTTGCAACCCTCACTACCTGAGCTGAATGTGGATTATTGGTGTTCACCTTCAATCACACACATCAATGACCTATTTTTATCTACTCATTTTATGACCTTTGACCAACTGAAAGACAAATGTAAGTTAACCATTTGTGATGCCCATATGCATGAGGAGATGGTGTCATTGATTAGCGAGCATTTTGGGATTTCTGACCAAAATTTAAGAAAATTGAAAATATCAAATTTGAAAAAACTTTATCTTTCAGATCCTGGCAGAAAATGCACCATCTCCTTCTGTTATGCTTTTTTGGCTGGTGAGGGTATATACAATCAAGGAATCGCATGATTTTCTAATATCATGCAAAGAGATTACACTATGTATTAATCCCATTTAAAGTTAAATTACAGATGGTATTTAACTCCATCTAGACTCTTTAAACTAAAATTGTCAAATACTAATGCATGTTGGAGGGAATGTGGTTGTCATGATGCCTGTCCCGCGCGGCACTATGTATTTTCTGAGTTCTGATGCACACAAATTCATCCCTAACTTCCTGGTGCCTTATTATGACATCATATAAAATGTGGACCCCTCCCATTCGTCTCCTTTTATAGTGTCAGACCATGTGTTGCTTTTTGATGATGTGTACAGGATTGTGACATCATGGTCCTCTGTGACCAATCACTACCCAGTATAAGGTATATATACTTCCTGGTTGTCCTTGTTTCCTTGCCCTGTCGGGGTTCTTGTTACCTGAGAGTGTTTATAATTGTCAGGATCGGGACAGGGATCCAACACGCAAAGTACAAACAGGTACAGGGTACGTATACCGGTCCTTAGAATGGCCGGGCTAACGTACAGAGAGTATAGAGAATGGTCAGAGACAAGCCGAGGTCGAGGGAACGAGAAGACAGGTAAGCGAGGAACAAGCCGGGTCAAGGATAACGGAGGTAAACAGAGTAAGGAAACAAGCCGGGTCGAAACCAAAAGGATAACTGAGAAACACCAGAGCACTGTGTGACTAGACAGGCTAGAACCACGACAGGGCAATGAGCAACAGGGCGAAGTATGTTTAAATACCCTGGCTAGAGAGGATAGACACGCCTCCGACGAAACCTGATTAGTCTGTCTCGGACTGAGTGACAGGTCGTTCCGGATTGGCGTGATGACGTCGGCCTCCGGGCACCATGCTACAAAAGGAAGAGACTCCCTCGCGGCCGGCGTTTGTGTGACCGGGTCGACCGCGAGGAACAGAGGAAACATGGCGTCCGGACGGATGAACGTCTAAGTCTCTACCTCTCTCGGAGGTAGAGACTTCAGGTACCCTGACAGTACCCCCCCCCTCAGATACGCCCACCGGGCGGAAAGAACCGGGACGAGATGGAAAGCGAGAGTGATACGCCCTGCGGAGACGAGGAGCATGAACATCCTCCTGAGGTACCCAACTCCTCTCCTCAGGACCGTATCCCTTCCAATCGACCAGATATTGTACCTTCCCCCGGGAGATACGAGAATCAATAATAGAGTTAACCTCATACTCCTCCTGACCCTCCACCTGAACAGGACAAGGAGGGGCTGTTGTGGAGGAGAACCTGTTACAAATAAGAGGTTTCAGCAACGACACATGAAACGAGTTAGGGATGCGTAAGGTATCAGGAAGAGCTAGACGATACGCAACTGGATTGATACGAGACAACACCCTGTAAGGTCCAATATAACGGGGAGCGAACTTCATGGAGGGCACCTTTAAACGGATGTTCCTCGTGCTCAACCATACCCTATCACCCGGAACAAAGAGCGGAGCCGCCCTTCTACGTTTATCAGCATGTTTCTTAACCAGCATAGAATTGTGCGTAAGGATTTGCCGAGTTTGATCCCACAACTTCCTCAAATTAGCAACATGAACATCAACCGACGGCACCCCCTGGGAAGGAGAAGCCGAAGGAAGAATAGACGGGTGAAAGCCATAATTCATGAAGAAGGGGCTTGAATGAGTAGAATCGCAAACGAGATTGTTGTGTGCAAACTCTGCCCAAGGAATCAAACCGACCCAATCATCCTGGTGTTCGGAAACAAAACATCGCAAATATTGTTCAATTTTCTGGTTGGTACGTTCAGCAGCTCCATTAGACTGAGGGTGATAGGCAGAAGAAAAGTTCAATTTGATACCAAGTTGCGAACAGAAGGACCTCCAAAAACGGGAAATAAATTGGGAACCTCTGTCAGACACAATTTGAGAGGGTATCCCATGTAGGCGAAAAATCTCCCTAGCGAATATCTCGGCCAATTCGGGAGAAGATGGAAGTTTAGGCAGAGGAATGAAGTGTGCCATCTTAGTGAATCTGTCAACCACGGTGAGGATAACAGTCTGTTTTTTAGAGATAGGTAGATCGACAATAAAGTCCATGGCCAAGCAGGACCACGGCTTCTCTGGAACTTCTAAGGGGTGCAGGAATCCACAAGGAAGCGTATGAGGTTGTTTGGTCTTAGTACAAACCTCACATGCAGCGATGAAATCTTTAGTATCCCTACGTAAAGCAGGCCACCAGAAATCCTTAGAGATCAACGCAAAAGTCTTGCGAATACCAGGATGTCCCGCCATCTTGCTGTTATGGAAACACTGCAACAGTTCCAGTTGAAGAGCAGGAGGAACGAAATGTCGACCCACAGGAGTCTGTCTAGGTGCTAAATGTTGTAGCTTAACGATCTCGGCCAGTAACGGAGAATGAATCCTGAGATTCGTATTAGCAACAATATTGCATTTCGGAACTATAGAGGAAAGGACCGGCTCAGGTACAGTAGAAGGTTCATACTGGCGAGATAAGGCATCGGCTTTAGAATTTTTTGAACCAGGTCTATAAGTCAGCACATAGTTGAAGTGAGTCAGGAATAAGGACCAACGAGCCTGCCTAGAGGACAGGCGCTTAGCCTCCCCAATGTAGGACAAGTTCTTGTGGTCCGTCAGGATAGTAATAGGGTGTAAGGTTCCCTCTAATAAATGTCTCCATTCCTTTAAGGCTGTAATGACTGCTAAGAGTTCTCTGTCGCCGATGTCATATCTGCTCTCAGGGCCCGAAAGTTTCTTAGAAAAAAAACCACATGGGTGCAATGGTTTATCTACCCCCAATCTTTGTGACAGAACCGCCCCTACTCCTGTCTCAGAGGCATCGACCTCGAGCAGGAACGGTAAGGTCGTATCCGGAAGGACTAATATTGGAGCAGAAGCAAAAAGTTCTTTGAGACTCTTGAAAGCAGCTAGAGCATCAGTAGACCATGTCTTAGTATCCGCCCCTTGTTTGGTCATATTGGTGATGGGCGCAATAATAGACGAGTAGCCCTTAATGAAGCGTCTATAATAATTAGAGAAGCCAATAAATCTCTGAATAGCTTTGAGTCCCTGAGGCAATGGCCAATCTAAAATAGACTGGAGTTTGTCAGGATCCATCTTAAAGCCCTCCCCAGAAATCACGTATCCAAGAAAGTCTATCTGGGCCTGGTCAAAACTGCATTTCTCAAGTTTACAGTACAAACCATGTTGTAAAAGTTTGTGTAATACCTGTCTGACTTGTCGATGGTGGGTCTCAATCTCTTTAGAGTGTATGAGTATGTCATCCAGGTAGACAATAACACAATCATGTTGAAATTCCCTAAGAACTTCGTTAATCAAATCTTGGAAAACTGCAGGTGCGTTACAGAGACCAAAAGGCATGACCGTATACTCATAATGACCATAGCGGGTATTAAACGCTGTCTTCCACTCATGACCTTGCTGAATTCTCACCAAGTTGTACGCCCCTCTGAGGTCCAACTTGGTGAAAATCTTAGAGCCCTTTAACCGATCAAAGAGTTCTGTAATCAAGGGGATAGGATAGGCATTCCTGATGGTTATTTTATTCAACCCTCGATAATCGATACAAGGTCTGAGTGACCCATCCTTCTTCTTAACAAAAAAGAACCCAGCCCCGGCAGGAGATGAGGATCTCCTGATAAATCCCTTGTCTAAATTCTCCTGAATATACTCCTCTAAAACAGCATTCTCTTTAGTGGATAGAGGGTATACATTGCCCCTAGGAGGCATGGTACCAGGTAATAGGTTAATTTTACAATCAAAGGACCTGTGTGGAGGTAGAGTATCAGCGTTCTTTTTATCGAATACTGCCTTTAAGTCCATGTACAAAGGAGGTATCTGTCTCTCTTTAGGCTGGGTAGTAGTGTCAGGTGTGTAAATTACAGCCAAAGGGGATACCTTCTGTAAACACCTCTCCTGACAACCCTGACCCCACGAGAGTATCTCCCCTAACTCCCAATCGATAGTAGGGTTATGTCTCTTTAACCATGGATACCCCAAGACTATGGGAACGGAAGGGGACGAAATAAGCATAAGAGATATACTCTCCTCGTGTAAGATACCAACAGACAGGCTCATGGATATAGTCTCACGAGTAATAACAGGTTCGAGTAGTGGTCTACCATCAATGGCCTCAACGGCCAAGGGGGTCTCTCTTAACTGGGAAGGAATAGTGTGCTTAGTGGCAAAGGCTTGATCGATAAAATTCTCAGCAGCGCCGGAATCTATCAATGCCACGGTCTTAAGTACTTCCTTCTTCCATGTTAAAGAAACTGGTAGTAAAAGCCTGTGATTTTTGTAATTATGCGTAGAGGACAAAATAGAAACACCCAAGGCCTGTCCTCTAGAGAAACTTAGGTGCGGGCGTTTCCCGAGCGAACAGGACAATTCAGGCGTAAATGACCTCTGACTCCACAATACATACACAATCCCTCCCTTCTCCTGTACAGTCTCTCCTCTTCTGAGAGATGAGTATTGCCTATCTGCATAGGTTCAGGAATTAGTGAGGTATTGGACTCAGGACTTAGAAATGCAGGTGCTAATTTAAAGGCAGGTCTTAGGTTCCTCTCTCGAGTGTTCTGTCTTTCTCTTATACGTTCATCAATACGAGAAATGAACGAAATTAAGTCCTCTAAATTCTCTGGTAGCTCCCTAGTAGCAATTTCGTCAAGGATAACATCTGATAACCCGTTCAAGAATACATCCATATAAGCCTGTTCATTCCACTTAACTTCTGACGCCAGAGACCTGAACTCTAGTGCATAATCCACTAATGTTCGGTTCTCCTGTCTCAGGCGCAACAGTAATCTGGCTGCATTGACCTTTCTACCAGGGGGGTCAAAAGTTCTTCTAAAAGCAGCTACAAAGGCAGTATAATTGTATACCAACGGGTTATCGTTCTCCCATAATGGGTTAGCCCCTCTCAGAGCTTTCTCAATGAGTAAGGTGATAATAAACCCAACCTTTGCCCTATCGGTAGGATAGGAGCGAGGTTGCAATTCAAAGTGAATGCTGATCTGGTTTAAAAAACCACGACACTTCTCAGGTGACCCACCATAACGTACAGGTGGAGTAACACGGGAAGAGGCACCTACAGTAGCTACCTCTAGGCCTGAACCTACAGAGGAAATAGGAGTAGGACGCGTCTCCTCTGGAGGATTATTAGCACGAGACAACAATGCCTGTAGTGCTAAGGCCATTTGGTCCATTCTGTGTTCCATGGCGTCAAACCTGGAATCAGAGGAACCAACCTGACTGTTTGTACCTGCAGGATCCATTGGCCCTGTCGTAATGTCAGGATCGGGACAGGGATCCAACACGCAAAGTACAAACAGGTACAGGGTACGTATACCGGTCCTTAGAATGGCCGGGCTAACGTACAGAGAGTATAGAGAATGGTCAGAGACAAGCCGAGGTCGAGGGAACGAGAAGACAGGTAAGCGAGGAACAAGCCGGGTCAAGGATAACGGAGGTAAACAGAGTAAGGAAACAAGCCGGGTCGAAACCAAAAGGATAACTGAGAAACACCAGAGCACTGTGTGACTAGACAGGCTAGAACCACGACAGGGCAATGAGCAACAGGGCGAAGTATGTTTAAATACCCTGGCTAGAGAGGATAGACACGCCTCCGACGAAACCTGATTAGTCTGTCTCGGACTGAGTGACAGGTCGTTCCGGATTGGCGTGATGACGTCGGCCTCCGGGCACCATGCTACAAAAGGAAGAGACTCCCTCGCGGCCGGCGTTTGTGTGACCGGGTCGACCGCGAGGAACAGAGGAAACATGGCGTCCGGACGGATGAACGTCTAAGTCTCTACCTCTCTCGGAGGTAGAGACTTCAGGTACCCTGACAATAATGTGTATTGGATTTCCTGTTATCTGACCTTTGCTTGTTTGACTATTCTTGCTCTCTGTTATCCTGATCTTGGCCTGGCTATCGATTCTGTGTATTTCTGTAATCCTGACCTCTGCTTGTTTCTTGTTTATTCTCTGTCTTCTTGCGGACATTTCATATATCTGTCTCAGGCACTAACCCAGCCACTCTAAGGACCGGTATGTGTACTTTGACTGTTACCTTTAGGTTTGCGTGCTAGGGCAACTCTATTCTGACAGTGGTCAAGTAGTTACACTCGATCATATTGTTTGGTCCTGTCTCAAACTAGACAAATTTTGGAAGGATGTTCATAAATTGGTTATTTCTTTAATCAACCATAATGTACCCCTATCACCTGAACTATGTGTATTCAAGAAATCCCCTGATTACTTGTCAAAAAATAATAGACTATTATGTTATGTCACCTACTCATATCTATCACTTCTGTAATCCCCCAACACTGGAAGTTAACTACCATACCAACTATTAGCAAAGTTCTTAAATCAGTCTTTGAAAGTAAGCGTTGTGAACTAGCACTCTGCATACCCTCTGATAATTTATCTCTTCTAAAACATGAATGGGCTGTGTGGGAAGAGAACATTAGACATCAATACAATGTTTCTCATTGACTTCCACCTGACCAGACCTATGTTTTAATTTGTCTTAACTTTTATATTTATTTTTTAATACCTTAACATAAATACCTCAAAGACCATAATCTCTTTCTATAATATATGTATTATTATTGGCAAGTTCATTTATACTTGCAATATTATATGATATATCAATGGATGTAAACATACATTTATATTCACCTTTTTGATTGTAGTGCTATTTGTTTCTGTTATTATTACTATTATTATTATTGCAAAATGTATCAATAAAAATATTTGAAAATAAAAAAAAATTAACATCTCATTAAAAATGGTCAACACCCCTTGTGGCAGAGAGAAATGGCAAAAGGCACAGACTCAGCTCAGCGGCCAATGCCAACAGCTTAATGCAATCTCTGGGACTGGGTGCTAACACTACTTCCAGGCCGAACAGACCTACACACGAGTCAGACATTGACAGTGTAGCTGTCTTTACACCTGCAAGCTCAATGGCCCCAGGATGAGGCGACTAGCTGAATGGCCTCCCTATGTTAACCTATAGCTTACTGTTAAATTTGTTTTATGTCATACAGTACCTCTGCACTTGGTTTTACGTTTTTTGTTCTCCCCTTGATTTGTCCTCCGGGACCCTCAGACCTTTATGGGTCATTAACATCCTAACATAATGTGACAATACTCGAAGTCGCTCCCCGACCGCAACCCCCCACTTAAGTTCCGGGATTAAGGAGCTTACTTAATTCTCCCTTGGGCTCATCTGTGCTCCAGCTGAAAATGAATACAACACAGCCCAATATTGCTGGTTGGTAATCGCCACATACTATACTCTCCTGCAATAGGGATACTGGAAGTCAAAGTCCATTATTACCATTATTAAACAGACTTCTAGAGGCGCTCAGAGTGCTTGTGACTTAGTGCACACAACATCTTAGTTTGTATTACTGTTATTGAGCTCCTTATCTTCAATTGATGATATATATAATCTCTTATGCAGGATGCCTCGTGTTTACACCACAAGTTACAATATAAATATTTGGTGTTTATGCTCGACAAAAATGCTTCCTCTCTAATGCGTATATATATATATATATATTTTTTTTTTTGTCTATGTTTACTATGCTGTTCTACCACACCTGCAAAAATAAAGAATTATAAAAAAAAAAAGTTCAACACAAGTAATTGTTTTTTTTATTCAATGGTATAAATTTCAAGAGAAGTGATGAGTTCTCTTTAGGGAGGAAAACACTTACCACACATGTCAAACACTAAGAAAAACATTAAGGTGTGAACTGTAACATTCCTATGTTCGCATTCGGAGCTACAGTCTTTTTGTAGTTGACTCCCTGTTTTTTGATAAACAAATTTTCAAGTAGTAGTCCTCAGGCCAATACGCCATAAATATGAAAAGGTTTTGTAGCTAGATTCATTTCATATGAGTCCGTGCACCAATGACATTAATTTTCCATATGCACTATGAACACAGCATGGTAAAACATAAGATCTTCCCGTTGAGCTGCATGAAAGCATATATTCTCTTTCAAGTGTCCAAAAGGCATCTATGGTTAGGCTGTGTCCTACAGTGGTCACTTCAACTTGTGCTTGTAAACTGAGTCAACTGATTGAAACAGTCCATTTGATCGAGATGTTCTTTTCCCCTATGTGTAAATACATGGTTTGCTGTGATTAATTCATGATACAAGAGTGACATTGTCATCATGCTTTATGGATAAATTGTTTCTCAGGCTAAACTCTTGTATTCCCTCAAGAAGAACTTATTCTGTTTCTCAGATTTAATTAAAAACATACATAATAACAAGCATGGTTTTGTTTTCTGTTTTTTCTTTTTGTAACAACACAAATGTTTTTGAAATTAACATCAACTGTCAATGCTTGTTCTCTAAATTGGATGTATTGTATATTCAGACCTGCATTGCCCAGTATCTGAACCTGGAGCTCCGGCTCTGTCAATGAGGGGGATAAGCCTTGACTGGCCATCGGGCCTATCAATGCCTGTGATTCACATTGCACTTCATACGATCACTCGCCTGTCAGAGCTTTGTTGTGAGTTTACACAGCAACGCTACACCACATAGTGCCAGGGCTCGAGAGAGACATACATTCAGTCTGCATCTGGCAGAGGTCTAGGCGAAAGTATAGCACCTCTGGGCCACCAGGCTTTTGAATGGCCCTCCATTTCCTGACACAATGTAAGAAGCAAGGAGGGAGGGAATAATTAATTAAAAAAAAAACTGTATAATGGAAAATAATGTTGAAAAAAAAAAATGATGCCCTCTAAAAAAAAACACAGATACATATGCACACACTCCAGCCCCTATTATAAAAAAAACAATCCACACACTCTCGCTACATCACCGATCCAGATACTACATCCGCTATACACACACACACACCACCACAGACACAAAACTCAGCCCTACTCAGACTCTCATTCACTCATAAAAATCAGCCGCCACTGCTCTTGCTACATCACCTATAGAGATGCTATGGCCAAAGAAAATACTAAATCCCAGATCACTGCACCTGCACAAAGAGGTGCACCAGAGTAGATGCAAAATGCTTCAGAAACCATTCTAGGTTGTATACTTAGCCTTTGTTACTTTCATACCCACCACCTTCTCACAGTTGCTGCATATATGATCAGGGGTGTTGCTGAGAGTTCTCTAAAAAGGGCTGGAGACCTGAGTCTGAGGGTCCTGAAGAGCACAGGGACTAATTTTGGTGCCATTTTATTGATAAACTCATATCCCGTGTAATACTGCAAGGCAAATGATACCTTCACTTATACAAGTTATGACACTGCCTCTTTAGTGCACCGTGTTTGGAGTTAAAGAAACAATATAACCACCAAAGCATCTAAAGCTTAATATAGTTGTTCTGGTGTCTGTAGCCTGTTCCTGCAAGTGTTTTAATGTAAACGTTAAGACTAAAGGCAGTGTTTGCAATGCTGCTTAGTAGCTACTCTAGTACAGGCACTCGGACGGCCACTAGAGGTGCTTCTTGGGTCAGTGCTGCACAACGTCTGCATGGAAGTGCTAAACTTCCCCATAAAGATGCATTGTCTATGCGCAAGAACCTCCTAATGCTTTCCTATAAGATAGCATTGGATTGGCTAGTTTGATGATCTCAGCCATGGGGGTGGAGTGTGGGTGGGCATGTTTTATTATCAGTAGTATCAGTAGTAGTAATAAATCAAAGGAACAGCATGACAACTGGTATTCCTGCAGTGTTTGTAATATAATACTATAAAAGCACAACGTGAGAAGGTGAAAATGGAAATGTCTCATTGTATTATGCTACAATGATTGTGGAGATCACAATTTATTTCCCAAAGAAAAAAAATGAGAATAAAAAATAAAACGTATATACACATATATTCCAATAATAACTTTCAAAGACAAAATAGGTACCTTATTTCTTTTTATTTTCATCAAGGACAAGTTATATAATAACAATGTACCAAGTGACAGGAGAATATTTCTTTGCTATGTTTGTGTCTGTTGCCCAATGAGCTTCTCAAAGCTGATCGATGTTTATTGATTCTCTCTTGATACAGTTCTATAGCTTTACTTACATAACAAAGGTAATAGCTGAAGAGCAGATGATGGTGACAAAAGAGAAGGTGCTGGTCAATTTTTATACAAACATAATTATTGTGTCTAAAGAAGATACTTTAATAATAAATCCAAAGTATTTATTTCGTTCAGGCGAATCCCTCAAATTATATATATGACTGCCATTGTAAAAAACTGAAACTCAGATAAGAGCAATCAAAATGCCTGGAATTAAGCTGAAATAGGCAATAAATAAAAAAATATATTTTAACCCTCACGTGATTTTAGTCATACATACCTATACAGACATTGTTAGAAATACACTAATTTGCTTCTTTATTAGATACTCCTTTCTAATATGGGGTTTTACCGTCTTTTTAATCTAGAGCTCCATTAATTCCTTGTGTCATGAATGTAACAAGGTGATGGAGACCTTCTCCTGATCCATGTTTTTACAATGCTATCACAGATTTGCTGCACATTCATGCGTGAATTTAACATTCTTCCTCATGACAAAGGAGCTCTGTTGGATAGGGATCTGGCAATTGTGCAGACAGTTGACGTGCACTAGACTTGTGCAAATTAAAAAAAAAACTAATTTTAGCTGAAGCACTTCATTAGAAAATGAAAAAAAATTGTGGACTGCAGATTTTCGGCCATACCGCAAAATATCTAGTGGCTGCCCCCAAGCTGTCCATCCTGCTTATTTCCATTCAATCAATTCTTTAATTTTTTTTGTTCCATGGGCCGAATTCTGAATCATAAATCAAGCAAACATGCTCTGCCGTTGCATGTTTTGTATGTTTTATGATTCAGCTACATTTCAGCTTGGAATTCAGGAGTTCGTACAATTACCCGATTGGCCGAAATGTGGATGATTTGGGATCCATAGCAAATTAATTTCCAAATTTAGCGTGCACTGAATTCATTGTCAGGTTTGTGGAACCATCTTGAGATGACTTGTGTTGTATAACCTGATAAATCATGCACCTTGAAATAGACATAATTAAATGGGTAGATTTCTGATAAAAAAAATTACATACATGGTTAGCAACAATGCAGACATATGCTGTCGCATTTAAATAATGTTCACTTTATATTAATCCTAACATGTGGCAGGAACATTTGTCCCACACCATTATATCACTATCAACAGTCTAAGTCATAGACATGAGACAAGATGAGTCCATGGATTTGTTGTTGCCACATTCTAACACTACTGTTGGCATGTTGCAGCTGAAATAAATATAAATTAGACTAGGCAACATTTTTTACAAACTTTTATTGTCATCTATGACCCCAGTTTTCTGTTCTGAGCTGACACAAGAAAAACACATAGTTCACATAGTTCTTGCCCTCTACTACAAAGTTCAACGTGTTGTGTGGATATTAGTTATTGTTGTGTTTCAACTTGCTTGAACCCATCCTCCACCTGACAGACATTTCTGATGTTCCGTTTGAACAATAACTGAATCTCTTGGCCTTGCCAGTCTGCTTTTATGCATTGAGTTGGTGCCACGCCATTGGCTAATTAGATATTTGCTCTAAATTATATATCATCATTGGTACACTGATGCATGCTCTTTTGAAAGAGCATATAAATCCAGCTATACATTGTGCAAGCTGAAATGCTAGTTAATGTATCGAATTCAAGCAACTCATCTATTTGTATGACTCATGAATGGCCGAATAGCAATCCTAATGAGGTTAACGAAGAACAGATTATTTGGATGAATTCTTACATGCAATTTAATTATTTGTTAAATTGTCACAAAAGCACTCTACTTCAAGTGTGTGTGTGACTTGGTTCTGGTGGTGAAAGGATTACATTTGACTATTTGTCTACCCTAGACCATAAATAATGATAAAAATCCCCCTTAACACCACCACCCTTTAGTTATTAATTATAATGTAAATAATATTATAAAACACTGTCACCACTAAAGCAATTTATAAATGGTTTGCCTTGGTCCCCGAAGCAAATTAGATTAAAAAAATACAAAATAAGATTTTGCATAATATCTATGTGATTTCAAATTCCTAATAAATTGGTCTAATCAGGCAATGTGAGTTTTCACCGGACCAAGGTAAAACATAATAGAAGGAGTATTTATTATGAACAAAAAAAGTCACAGTGCAAACAATGACAGAAGACAAATTACTTCAACCAAAACAGATACAAATAAAAAGGAGACATTTACAGAAAACCTAACTACTCAATTAATAAGGAAGATTAGAGCGGACTTGCAAAGAACAAGACCAGCACTAATCTTATCACCCTGATGGAAGCTACTAATCCAGTACTAGACTTAGTGCCTTGAAGTATAAAACAAAAAACTATGGATTTTATTAGATCCCTAACTGTATAAATAGGAGACAAAAAGACAAAAGGAACAGTGTAAACATAAAGTGCAAAGAAGTACAAAAAAGTGGTTATAATAGGGCCAACTATTGGAGCCTTATTTTAGTATTCGTAATTAATCCTCACTTTGATATGGAAGCCACAAAAAAAGGTGAGATGCCAAGATTTTGTCTGTTTAGAGTGCTCTAAGAAGTATATCCTGCTATAATTAATATAGCTAGTAGTTTGACAAGAGCAATGGTAAACAGATGAGAGTAGGGTTTAGTCCAACTGATGCTATGATACTGCAAAAAAGATTGCTAGACTGGCTAGAAATAACACACAGATGTACTGCCTAATCAAGGGGCAGAACCACTAGGAGTCTGTTAATCCTGTGGAGAGATGCGTTTACCATAAAGCCTGATAATCTGTTAGTTACTGCTAGTAGCCATTGCTGGTCTAGTGGAGACTCTTTCAAAGGGCTAACTCTTGTTTAGCTACCTAATATCTGCTTCGAGTCAGCCCCTGATCTGGGTATACATATGACAGCTAACTCTTGATCAGCTACCTAATAGCTGCCTCGAGGCAGCCCCTGGTCTGGCTACAACAAAAACAGCTATCTAGTAGTAAATGGACTCCCATGGTCCTACAATATTAAGTCAAAGCTAAGGAGGCATCCAATAGTGTTCCTAGATTAAGAGCAGAAACCCACAAGTGTGGAGTCTAACCCAATGCGCGTTTCGGCACTGACATGCGCCTTTTTCAAGAGTTGGATTAAAAATTATCGTGCCACCTTTGGTAGCTGCCAAGGCACGCCCCTTTCCAAGATGTCAAGCGACATCCGCGAATAGCATCGACAAGGGGCAGGCGGCTTTCTATGAGTGGCATGTATGTGATAGAGCACGGAGGAGGATGCTTAGATATTAACTTCTCCAGTTCCAGGAAATCAATTAAGTTACAAGCATCTTATAAATCCCTACTGAAGTATAGTAGATTGAGTTTAAAAGATAGTTTTAAGCAGCCAAAAATTTGATCTTTTTAGTTGGCAGGACAGTAAGTACATGTTAATTAGGATATTAAAGGGGTTTGCAGTTTATGTTTGCTGCATAGTCTTAAGCTCCAAATCCACTCCATATATGTTAACTGTCATAACCCTTCCTGTGCAATGATGGATAGAAATATATCCAGCCAGTGAAAATTGAGAGGTTTTTAGATGAAAGGTGCAAAAGAGAAGCCCTCTGGGTTTGAGGGTCTTCAATCGTTATATCCAGAAACTTTCACGTTGTCTTAAATCTATCACAGTCGCCCCTTCCTTTATTACATTTTACCAGCTCTAGGCCACAAAATCTGAGACCTTTTGAGTCCCCCGAGTGGGGGACTCAATGGTTAGTTTTGGAGACCTTACGTGTTCCTTAATCCTTTCTTTGAAAAGACGAAAGGTTTTGCCTACATATTTGATGTTGCATTCACAAGTATTTTGGGTTGGAGGGTCTTCAATTGCTATATCCAGAAACTCTCATGTTGTCTTAAATCTATCATATCTATCATATATTTTATCACGTTTTACCAGCTCCAGGCCACAAAATCTGAGACCTTTGAGTCCCCTGTGGTGAAAGGACGAAAGGTTTTGTTTACATATTTGGAGTTACATTCACAGGTTAGAAGGTAGACCAACCCTGCGGTATTACAATTGAAGAACGAAGTGATGTTAAATGACTGTTTTCCTTCACTGTCAGTTACGTTCTTTAAATCACGCTTGCTGAATTTACAGGCAACACATCGCCCGCATTTGAAAGAGCCCACCAGGGGGGTTGTTAGCCAAGTATGTGTGCTAGCCCGCTGGGGTTGAAAGTGACTAGGCACCAAAAAATCGCACCTCTGCGTGCTGTGATATTAACCTTGGGTCCGAGAATTCGCTTTAGATGTATATCATCAGTTAGAAAGGGTAAAAAAAATTCAAAACCTAATTTGACTTGATCCCACCCAGCATCATATGTTGCAATCATGCCTGGGGGGATTGTAGATGTTACACGTGAATTGTTGCCAAGTAACGTGTTTCTATCGGCTTCCAAAGCTCTCCGGTATGCTATTTTCAAGCATTTGTTAGAATATCCCTTATCATTGAACTGCTGCCTTAGAGTTTTTACTTTATTCTAAAAACCCTCAATAGTGCTGCAGTTTCTGCGGACCCTGAGGTGTTGGCCGATGGGTATGCCCTGCCTCAGGGGCCTTGGGTGGAAGCTATCCCAATAGAGGAGGCTATTGGAAGACGTAGTTTTTTTTGAAAAGTGTGGTCTGAATGGTTCCTTGGTTTGTAATTGAAATGATTAAATCAAGGAAATTGAGGGTTCCACCTCCAAATTCCGAGGTGAATCTCAGGTTTAACTCATTGTCATTCAAGAGAGTTACGAATAGATCGAAATCCTTGAGAGTACCCTTCCACACTATTAAAATATTGTCTACATACCTAGCCCATTTAATTTGCACAAGTCTAGTGCACTTCAAACATCTGCACAATTACCAGATATCTATCCAACAGAGCTCCTTTGTCATGAGGAGGAATGTTAAATTCACGCATGAATGTGCAACAAATCTGTGATAGCATTGTAAAAACATGGATCAGGAGAAGGTCTCCATCACCTTGTTACATTCATGACACAAGGAATTAATGAAGCTCTAGATTAAAAAGACGGTAAAACCCTGTATTAGAAAGGAGTATCTAATAAAGAAGCAAATTAGTGTATTTCTAACAATGTCTGTATAGGTATGTATGACTAAAATCACGTGAGGGTTAAATTATATTTTTTTATTTATTGCGTATTTCAGCTTAATTCCAGGCATTTTAATTGCTCTTATCTGAGTTTCAGTTTTTTACAATGGCAGTCATAAACATAGTTTGAGAGATTCGCATGAACGAAATAAATACTTTGGATTTATCATTAAAGTATCTTCTTTAGACACAAGAATTATGTTTGTATAACAATTGACTAGCACCTTCTGTTTTGTCACCATCATCTGCTCTTCAGCTATTACCTTTGTTATGTAAGTAAAGCTATAGAACTGTATCAAGAGAGAATCAATAAACATCGATCAGCTTTGAGAAGCTCGTTGGGCAACAGACACAAACATAGCAAAGAAATATTCTCCTGTCACTTGGTACATTGTTATTATATAACTTGTCCTTGATGAACATAAAAAGAAATAAGGTACCTATTTTGTCTTTGAAAGTTATTATTGGAATATATGTGTATATATGTTTTATGTTTTATTCTTATTTTTTTTCTTTGTGAATTAAATTGTGATCTCCACCATCATTGTAGCATAATACAATGAGACATTTCCAGTTTGCACCTTCTTACGTTGTGCTTTTACAGTATTATATTACAAACACTGCAGGAATAACAGTTGTCATGCTGTTCCTTTAAAGGGACACTATAGTCACCTGAACAACTTTAGCTTAATAAAGCAGTTTTGGTGTATAGAACATGCCCCTGCAGCCTCACTGCTCAATCCTCTGCCATTTAGGAGTTAAATCCCTTTGTTTATGAACCCTAGTCACACCTCCCTGCATGTGACTTGCACAGCCTTCCATAAACACTTCCTGTGAAGAGAGCCCTATTTAGGCTTTCTTTATTGCAAGTTCTGCTTAATTAAGATTTTCTTATCCCCTGCTATGTTAATAGCTTGCTAGATCCTGCAAGACCCTCCTGTATGTGATTAAAGTTCAATGTAGAGATTGAGATACAATTATTTAAGGTAAATTACATCTGTTTGAAAGTTAAACCAGTTTTTTTTTTCATGCAGGCTCTGTCAATCATAGCCAGGGGAGGTGTGGCTAGGGCTGCATAAACAGAAACAAAGTGATTTAACTCCTAAATGACAGTGAATTGAGCAGTGAAATTGCAGGGGAATGATCTATACACTAAAACTGCTTTATTTAGCTAAAGTAATTTAGGTGACTATAGTGTTCCTTTAATTTATTACTACTACTGATAATAAAACATGCCCACCCACACTCCACCCCCATGACTGAGATCATCAAACTTGTTTATCTCAGACAATCCAATGCTATCCTACTGGAAAGCATTAGGAGGTTCTTGCACATAGACAATGCATCTTTATGGGGAAGTTTAGCACCTCCATGCAGAGAATGGAGATGGTGAACGTCAGTGCTGCATGTTGTGCAGCACTGACCCAAGAAGCTCCTTTAGTGGCCGTCTGAGTGCCTGTACAAAAGTTGCTACGATGCACCATTGTAAATACTTCCTTTACTCTTAACGTTTACATTAAAACACCTGCAGAACAGGCTACAGACACCAGAACAACCACATTAAGCTTTAGTTGTTCTGGTGACTATATTGTCCCTTTAACTCCAAACACAGTGCACTGAAGAGGCAGTGTCATAACTTGTATAAGTGGAGGTATCATTCACCTTGCAGTATTACACAGGATATGAGTTTAACAATGAAATGGCACCAAAATTAGTCTTGCTCTTCAGGACCCTCAGACTCAGGTCTCCAGCCCTTTTCAGAAACCTCTCAGCAACACCCCTGATCATATTTCCAGCACCTGTTTTTGTATTCTCTCTAACTACTCAATTAGATGGTAAAGTAACAATATTTCCTGTCCGGGGGAACTCCGGCAAGGAAACATGGCGACATGCTCAAAATTAGATATTGGCTGCTAATTAGCACACCAGACACTTGCCGATCATTAGATTTATACCTCCTGTATTCCACACAGGTTTCCGAGTTTCCTCCCTTATACCTCACTTGCCATGCTCAGCCATTGTACGTCATATTGACACTTAGATGAGTTCATTTACTTTTTTATTTTTATTGGAATTGCGGGGATAAACAGGTCTTTTCTAATGACTAACGCGTTTGTCCCCACTGCTTCCATTTTAACCCCTCATTCGCCGGTAATAAATGGCAAGTTAAAAATGTAAAATCAGTTAGTCCAAGTTTAGTTTGGAATAAAAATATGCACATTTTGAACGATATGAAATACAGCGTGCCAGAAATTCAGTGCGTCCTAATCAAATTTTAATTTTCACATGAAACGATTTGCGTGTACTGAATTTTTCCATCTGTGCTTAAGTTCCTCTCTCCTCATCTGTCAATCAGTTCTGGGCATATATTTGCAAGAAAGGGATTAGTACTTCTTGGATGTGTCCCCACATTTGCAACATCCATGCTCACACTTTTTGCTCAACTAACTAACCTTAGAACATATGACATTTGTACTTGCTTATGGATTTTAAAAGGGAATTATAAATGCGTTGTCTCAGTGTAGTAATTCACACCTATTTAGAGGGGAAGACTAAGTATCACTTGCAACACCTATTTTTGTGTGTTTTATTATTTTTTTTTCATTTTATTGTGATATTGTATATTGTGCAAGAATAAAGAATAATTGTTTTGCTATTTTTAAAGATTAATGGTAAGTACCAGCAATATCCAATAGTTTGTTTTTCTTAATCTCTTTTAATAGAATTCCGTATTTTTGGTGATGACATTGAGTCATTACTCATCTTTTTCAACACAAATTTTCATGGGTTTTCATAAGACTTTTCTCAAGGAGCTCAGATGCCTTGTTCACAGAAGCACAACTGTATTGTTTATTTTGGAGCATTTTAAGCAGAAACATGATGGATTAATGTAATCTGAATAAAAAGAAATAGGATTAATCAGTACACGGTTCTATACGATGTTATTAAAAATTTTGTACAAAAATATGCAAAGCTCATAGGAGGTTAAAAAGCTTCTTTTTCATTGAAATGATGGCATTGCTCATGGTTTATTTGCAACTTGTCTGGAAATGTAATATTGAGGCTACACTGAAAAAGAGATAGAAATGAAGAATGTGTGTTTCATAGCAATGAGCTACCCTACGGTATCTGATATATTGAATCTTCAGATGGGTAGTGTTACTGAAGGCTAAACAGAGACGCCAGAAAGCAACTATTGTACAATGTTCTGTGACAAATCACCACTTTTGTAGAAGTTAAATATAAATTAATATATATAAAATAAATGCCTTTGAGAAGGCATTAAAAGGGCCAGGTATTCCAGGATTTTGGAACAAACAGTTTTTTGCACCTGCAGACTAGGAAATGCAGGATAAAGAAAAAGTATGTGTCCAGCACAAAGCTTTGTCTTGCGAACCTTTTTTTTTACAGATTTTTTTTAGTAAATCACATTTTTATTGAGTTTGTTTTATTTCCAGTAGAACAGAGATATTACAAGAGTAGAGAAGAGTAGGCTCGCAGGCCGCTACACATAGAATGATAATGAAGATAAGGGTGGCAGTATTGGCTGATGATGAGCCCTCTACCTTCTAGTCAATATGAGCTGGATTCACTGCAGGTGTTGTGCTAGCTCTCAACCTGTCTGCCATGTACATGAACCAGGGTCACCAGCGCTCAGCATGCTTGTCACTTATACACAGTAGTGCAGCTTGTATTGCTTCTGCAGCTTGTCTATCCTCTACTCGGTCCAACTACTGTTCCCTATTTGGGTTCCTGTCTTGTTTCCAGAGGGCAGGTTTCATTAACTTTGCCACGTTAAGAAGGTGTCTAGTGATAGATTTTCTGTAGCTTGATATTGGAGTCACAGTAAGGTGCAGCAGTGCTTGTTCCACATTAAGTTGAACCTTTTTTTTTTAAAGGATTTTAAAGTTTTGACTCCCCAGGACGAAGGATTTTCCAAGTAAGTGGGTTAATCTCATTAGCGCAGGCATTAGGTTGCTAGTATAGGAACTGCCAAAAAGTGGGTTAATCTCATTAGCGCAGGCATTAGGTTGCTAGTATAGGAACTGCCAAAAATTAGGTACAATAACCCTGTGGCAGGATTATGCCATATATGATCATATATTGTAACTAAATACCCATTATTTTTTTGTTAGGCATTAAAAAAACCTTAAACCCCCACCCTCCCACCCCCCAAAAACCCCCCTACATTTTGTGAGTTTTGAAGTTGGTGCTCGGCGCTTAGTTAGTGTATGTGCTGGGTCTTGTATGCTGTATTAATTGGCCCCAGCACTACCCTTATAGTTTATGCATGTTTAGATAGTGTAGGATCCAAGTTATGTAATTTTGGGAGTAACTTGTCTCTGTTAGTGCCGTGTTTCCTTATGTTAAGCCTTTACAGGTATGCCTAGCTATTAAGATTGAAGAAAAAATAAAAACCTTAATATTTTTTTTTGTTACCTATCTGTTACAAACTCAACACTGTATCCTTCTCTATTGTGAGTGATGTGTTGGGGGAACGTACAGCATCCACGTTGGAGTTATGTTTAAATATGCTGGCAAATGTGTTTCATTGTTACAGTGTCAGTAATTGTGAGTCAATATGTTTGCTGTTAGTAACTCACAATTACTGACACTAGTTAATGAATATTTAGGTTCTACAAACTATTTGATCACCACCACTGTAACCTCTGTGCACAAAAAGTGGTGGTGTTGTTGTTACTGTTTATGGCATAGATACTTTTATAGATATAAGAGTGACTATAACTTTTTAACAGTTTCAGTTATTTGTGTGGGAAATTGAACTGTGCTCTCCCTCTCTTTGGTCAAAATACAATAGGAGGCAGTGGTGAGGGAAATTTGTCTAGCACTAGCATTCAATAGAATACATTTTATTAATTCAAAGTAAAACCAAGCCATCCAAAAATGAGCTTATTTGCTGGTGATTTTGCCAACATACTTTCGACATTACTTTCATAGCAACTAGAGTTTTGGTTGACAGGTTTACTTTAAATCTGTTCCTCAGTAGCAGCTTAGCCATGCCAGGCACTATGACGTCCGTATGTAATTATAAACCTTGCCTGTTAATTAATTCTAGCAATCTTTGGTTCTTCTAATCCAAATAAATGAAATGACAGCATTATATTGTTCTTTTCAGACACATACTAATCCTCTTTAAACAGGGCATGGTTTTTCTTAGAAGACCGAGCAGGCAATTCAAGAGAGCTACCTGCTGTAAACAACGACATCTGCATCCATTGATGGATTTAAGCGTTTTACAGCTTATTTCTAACCAAATTTCTCATTTTTTACAATTTACATTGTCACAGCGCTACTTAGACTCCCCTTAAACATACACTAATAATCATTCCTGAACATCAGAGAAAGTACCGTGCAACGTCTTAAAATGTAACAAAATGTTGTGTAGGGTGAGCCTGATTAGTGAGCCTGTATTTAAGTGAATATAAAAAGAGGCTGACTGGGGGGCGTGGAGGGGCAATGTTCCACATGATATCAATAATATGAAACTGGTGTCTCCTACACTTGCAGGTAATTTGCGTGAATAAAGACAAACTTTTTATTTAAATAGAACTTTTATTGGTCCCAGACTCCTATTTTCATCTTTCATCAATATATACATATATAGGTAGTCTTGTGTAAACTGGGTCCCCTGCTTTATGTGTTAGTTGTTTGTCCTCGTGTTGACTCATTTCCCCCTGTTACCTCCATGACCTTGTGTTTGTCACTTGCCCCTCTATACCTTCAGGTGGTCTAACTTTACTTCATGTGCTTTTTAAATAGTTCTGTCGTTGCTCCTTCTTCGTCTATCATTCTCCCGAATGCATGTTTCGTGCTCGTTAACTGGTATCCCTTTCTCTGTAAATAAAATATTTTCTCCTTTGTGAGTCAGTTATGTACCCTATTGAGGTCCTCAATGTTATATATTTATAGGGTTATTTACTAAGGTATGAATTCAAAGGGAATTTGAGATTTAAGGCTACAGTAGCCGACCAAAAAGCATAGCTGGCTTAGATCATTTTGTAAGCAATGCTATTTTGACCTTAAATTTGAAATTCACTTTGAATTTGCTGTGAATTCTCACTTTAGCAAATAAACCCTCTAGAATTTTACTGGCTTTACCATCGTTGAACCTAGACAAGTTATGTTGCTGAGTTACAGTTGTTTTGTGCAAGATCAATTTAACGAATACTGTTTGTACAAGTGAAAATGTTATATTCCATTATTTTGAATGACTGATGGTGAATACTTTTTCCATAAAAGAAATGCAGAATATTACAGTGCTTCATGACACTGACTTTATTAGGAATTGGAGAAATATATTTCTGGGAAATGTATATTTCCTCTCTAACTTGTCTTTCCTCCTAAAAAAATAATAATGAACTTTTAGGGGTATATTTGCAGTCCAGTATACTTTTTTTTTTCTTTAAATTAAAAAAAACACTGCAGATTTTAAATTCAATTCAAATTAAACATATATTGTTATCTTTCAAATGGTTACACTATAAGAATAAATTGTGTCCTGAGTTATCCTTAGACTTTTTCCATCTTGAGTTCTTTAGGAAGCATTGTTGATCATTGTCTATGCAATCCGTAATTGGAAAGTAATGAGCAAATATTGATGTTGTCTTGTACTAAAGGAATCCTGCCCCGTGACATTTCTTGGATTTCACTGGCAATCTGTTTTAGGGAAGTGAGTATTTTAGCAATATAATTCGCATGGTAATTTGTTTCTGAAGCTGGCAATTCCAGCATATGAAGATCCGAGACGTATTTGTTAGACCATTATGATCCGAGAATGGTATATTCTCTCCATATGTTTAATCACATACTTATACCCATAATACATTCTGTTCAAGATATTGGTTTTCTATAATGAGTTTAAAATCTGTGGAGCAGAATATGAACATACTTTCTTAACTATAATAACAAAGTTGCTGCAAATCTTGCCCTTGAAATAAAAAATGTAATTTTTATGAATAATTGTTTGGAGAATCATACTAGTTTGTTTCTTCAAGCAGTTGTACTTCTAAATGTTTAAGGCTCATTCGCTAAATTGTGAGTTGTAATTTGCTGAAAAATCAGTTAACATTTAGGAAAGCAGCATTCCTGGTGGATGAGTAGTATCCATCAGTGCCAGATTTAGAGCCCATTGGGCTTGGTGCAGGCAATAATGATGTGCCTAATTATAAAATCTTGTTGAGAGAAAACACTAAAAAAGTCATAACTCCCAAACGTCTTGTATCTGATGGAGGATATAGCTGTAAGAAAACACATACCGTATGTTAATCTCTCGCTTTCATCTAGCCAGCAAATCTATATCCCCTAGCAGCAGCATCTGGTGAAACATGATGGGATAAAAGAGGATGGGCCACTGGTGCAAGTCATGGGACCAGAAAAGGGGCAGTCATGCCCAAAAAGGTGGTGGGTCCGCCCTAAGAATCCGAACGTCAGCCAGGCATGAATGCATATCAGGATGCTTGTCAATAATGCAGGATACCCATCCAAGGGCATACTGTGCAGACAGCACCCTGAGCTTGGCATAAATGTTTCTAATGATGCGCTAGCTCTAGGCTTTCTGGGAACTTTCCCCAGGCACTCACTTGTCCACTACTTTTCTTACCTTTTAACTAGCAGGCAGAAGCTCCTGGCATGCAGTCTGGGACAGAGAAAATGTGGATGTAGTGATTGTAGAAGAAAAAGGATATGCCAAAGTGTTAGAGAGAATGAAGCAGCAAGAGTATTTGCATAGTATGCAAAGATAGCTTTACCTTAACTAATTTCATTGTCAGCCAGTCCACACACATTTTGTTCCCCTAAATCCCTCTTAAGTTTTCTTACTTAATTCCCTCTGCACAAAGCAATGGCTTGTGAAGAGTAGTTTAAATATATACATATATAAAAAGTTTTTTTTTTTATCAAGGGGACTATTCCATGGGCATGGACCTAGAGCTTTAGCCCCATGAGCCCCTATTAATCTGGCCCTGGTATCAATCCATCCAGGGCATGATTAATCCGTCCCTCGTATCGATCCATCCATTCATCCATCACATTAAAAGATTCTATGCTTCTATGTGCTCATAAACTGTAATGGACAACAATCTATAATAAACAGAAAACAAAACAACAATAAAACCGTTGGTGTGGTAACGCAAGTATCATAGCTATCTTTTTATTTTATTATTTCTTTTTTTCTTACCTGAATAATGATTAATTTAGCATAAGTTTGTGTGTATTGGAGGGAATGACCACACATTTGTATATTTTATTGCAGGGTTAAATAAATACTTTGTTGTAATAGCTATTAACTAATTATGTATTGCATAAAAAAACCTCAAAATCATAATTTGTTTTGCATTGTTTGAACTCCCTTTTAAGCATGTGTAAACCAGTTACTGCTAATTTGTTTACTTTGTAGGCTTTTTTGATATATAAAAACAATTAAAATAATGCTTATGTACAGCAATTTGGATAAAGTCAGCATGAAGTCATTTTGTTATTGTAAAATATTTCAAAGTACATTGTGCTAATATTTTATACTTAAAGAACTCAAAATTGCAAGCTTGCCATATTTTTCCAAGAAACAGAACTGCAGAGGAAAGCTCATATTAAAATATGCTGTTTTGAGATAGAAACTTGAAATCCTTGATGCATCTTTAATTATCACAGTACTACAGAACTGTCACTTCAGTGCGCACAACAGTATTTTTCAAGGGTCTTTTGACATTAGGGATAGTATGACCCTCGACATCTGCATGGTTCTTAAACCTCTTCAAATGCATTTTGCAATTACTATGTAAGAATGCTTTTTATTACTGTCTCATTTTGAAGTGATGATAATGTATTGCACACATTAAAGATAGTGCTTTACATCTAAGAAATACTTCTACAAGTCATTATCTATCCCAAAACAATAATCCTTAGTCAAGTGTCTTTACTGTAAACCCTTAACCATAAAACTGGCTAGCGTGTTGTATTTGTATATTTAAGGGAACATTCTGGGCACCATAACAACTTAATTTTGAAGAAATGTGTATTCCTAATATTGTAGTGCCCTGATCACTGTTTAGGTGACAAGGACACTACAGCCAGGGTTAAAGCGGCACTGTCATGCCGAACTAACCTTTCCTCAATCTCTTCCTCTTCTCCCCCTCTCTCAGGATCTGTTATTCTTTTCTTCCTGTCTTCTTTAGTTTTCTTTAAAATTATAAGACAAAGTAGGGACTCTTTGCCTTATGGAGGATTCCTCCGTTTGACCAGCTCTGACCAGCGGAGGAGAAAAGTGTGCTTCATTTCCGCTGGTCAGAGCAATTTTCCCATGATCCCTAGCTTTCCTCCCAGTTCCCACAATACTTCCTGTCAGTATTGCCGAAAGTCCTGTCACTTAGACAGAACGCCGGCAAAACTGCCGAATTGCATCCTAACAGAATGAGAAGAGTTTCTCAATTGGTGTTAGGATGCAATTCGGTACTTTGTTCGTATCGGAATTTCATTCTAATGAATGAAACTCTGATCCTATTCATTGCTGTGGCTGCATCTTGCAGCCGCTTAGTAGATAACTCCCTAATTCCCACGGTATCAGGGAGCTATCTACTAAAAGGCTGAAAGACCTGAATTGGTCTTGAATCCAAATGTACTAATACTAAGTAAAGATTACTTAGTATTAGTAAATAATATGCCCCTACTCGCTATACCGCGAGTAGGTGCATGTCTAGTAAGCAGTGAGCAGCCTGTGGCTGCTCACTGTAAAAAAAACAAAAAAACACCTAATAACCCCCCCCCCCCCTGCGCGGGGGTTAAAGATGGGGGGGACCTACTGTCCTCCCCCCTGGCCCCCACCCCTGCGCGGTGGGTGGGGGCCCTAATAAAATAATAAGGGGGGGGACCTACTGTCCTCCCCCCCTGGCCCCCACCCCTGCGCTGTGGGTGGGGGCCCTAATAAAATAATAAGGGGGGGACCTACTGTCCTCCCCCCCTGGCCCCCACCCCTGCGCTGTGGGTGGGGGCCCTAATAAAATAATAAGGGGGGGGACCTACTGTCCTCCCCCCCTGGCCCCCACCCCTGCGCTGTAGGTGGGGGCCCTAATAAAATAATAAGGGGGGGACCTACTGTCCTCCCCCCCTGGCCCCCACCCCTGCGCGGTGGGTGGGGGCCCTAATAAAATAATAAGGGGGGGGACCTACTGTCCTCCCCCCCTGGCCCCCACCCCTGCGCGGTGGGTGGGGGCACTAGTAAAATAATAAGGGGGGGGACCTACTGTCCTCCCCCCCTGGCCCCCACCCCTGCGCTGTGGGTGGGGGCCCTAATAAAATAATAAGGGGGGGGACCTACTGTCCTCCCCCCCTGGCCCCCACCCCTGCGCGGTGGGTGGGGGCCCTAATAAAATAATAAGGGGGGGGGACCTACTGTCCTCCCCCCCTGGCCCCCACCCCTGCGCTGTGGGTGGGGGCCCTAATAAAATAATAAGGGGGGGGACCTACTGTCCTCCCCACCCCTGAGCGGTGGGTGGGGGCCCTAAATGAACCCCCCCATCAAGGTGACTAGGGGTCCCAAGCCCCTAGTCACCCCCCCCCCCACCCAAAACATTCTATCCCCTACCTACCCCCCTCACCCTAAAAATAGTGAGGGGGGAATAAAATAACTAACCTGTAAAAAAAAAAATTAAACTTACCATTTGACGTCTTCTTTTTTCTAAATTCTTCTTTCTTCAGCCCCCAAAAAAGCCAAATAAAAATCCATCATACCCGTCGCACTTTAAAAAAAAACAAAAAAAAACCGAGCGCAAAAAAAAATTAATCCATGTTCACCCATGGAGGGCACGCCGCGTACTGAGCTCCGCAGGGCGGGTCAAGGCTTATATAGCCTTGCCCCGCCCTGCAATTAGGCTTAGAACACACTGATTGGTTGGTTTAAGCCAATCAGAGTGCTCTGTGTCATTTTACACAGCGTGGGAAAATTCAAAAGAACTTTCCCACGCTGTGTAAAATGACAGATCACTGTGATTGGATGGTTTTCAAGCCATCCAATCACAGTGCTCTGTGTCATTTTACAAGCGTGGGAAAATTCCAAAGAACTTTCCCACGCTTGTAAAATGACACAGAGCACTGTGATAGGATGGATTTCAAGCCATCCAATCACAGTGCTCTGTGTCATTTTACAAGCGTGGGAAAATTCCAAAGAACTTTCCCAAGCTTGTAAAATTACACAGAGCACTGTGATTGGATGGCTTGAAAACCATCCTATCACAGTGCTCTGTGTCATTTTACAAGCGTGGGAAAGTTCTTTGGAATTTTCCCACGCTTGTAAAATGACACAGAGCACTCTGATTGGCTTAAACCAACCAATCAGTGTGTTCTAAGCCTAATTGCAGGGCGGGGCAAGGCTATATAAGCCTTGACCCGCCCTGCGGAGCTCAGTACGCGGCGTGCCCTCCATGGGTGAACATGGATTAATTTTTTTTTTTTTTTTTAAAGTGCGACGGGTATGATGGATTTTTATTTGGCCTTTTTGGGGGCTGAAGAAAGAAGAATTTAGAAAAAAGAAGACGTCAAATGGTAAGTTTAATTATTTTTTTTACAGGTTAGTTATTTTATTCCCCCCTCACTATTTTTAGGGTGAAGGGGTAGGTAGGGGTTAGAATGTTTTGGGGTGGGGGGGGTGACTAGGGGCTTGGGACCCCTAGTCACCTTGATGGGGGGGTTCATTTAGGGCCCCCACCCACCGCTCAGGGGTGGGGGCCAGGGGGGAGGACAGTAGGTCCCCCCCTTATTGTTTTATTAGGGCCCCCACCCACCGCGCAGGGGTGGGGGCCAGGGGGGAGGACAGTAGGTCCCCCCCCTATCTTTATTTAGGGCCCCCACCCACTGCTCAGGGGTGGGGGCCAGGGGGGAGGACAGTAGGTCCCCCCTTATTATTTTATTAGGGCCCCCACCCACCGCGCAGGGGTGGGGGCCAGGGGGGAGGACAGTAGGTCCCCCCCCTATCTTTATTTAGGGCTCCCACCCACCGCGCAGGGGTGGGGGCCAGGGGGGAGGACAGTAGGTCCCCCCCCCCTATCTTTATTTAGGGACCCCACCCAGCGCTCAGGGGTGGGGGCCAGGGGGGAGGACAGTAGGTCCCCCCCCCTTATTATTTTATTAGGGCCCCCACCCACCGCGCAGGGGTGGGGGCCAGGGGGGGAGGACAGTAGGTCCCCCCCTTATTGTTTTATTAGGGCCCCAACCCACCGCGCAGGGGTGGGGGCCAGGGGGGAGGACAGTAGGTCCCCCCCTATCTTTATTTAGTGCCCCCACCCACTGCTCAGGGGTGGGGGCCAGGGGGGAGGACAGTAGGTCCCCCCCCTTATTATTTTATTAGGGCCCCCACCCACCGCGCAGGGGTGGGGGCCAGGGGGGAGGACAGTAGGTCCCCCCCCTATCTTTATTTAGGGCCCCCACCCACCGCGCAGGGGTGGGGGCCAGGGGGGAGGACAGTAGGTCCCCCCTATCTTTATTTAGGGCCCCCACCCAGCGCTCAGGGGTGGGGGCCAGGGGGGAGGACAGTAGGTCCCCCCCCCTTATTATTTTATTAGGGCCCCCACCCACCGCGCAGGGGTGGGGGCCAGGGGGGGGAGGACAGTAGGTCCCCCCCTTATTATTTTATTAGGGCCCCCACCCACCGCGCAGGGGTGGGGGCCAGGGGGGAAGGACAGTAGGTCCCCCCCCCTTATTATTTTACTAGGGCCCCCACCCACCGCGCAGGGGTGGGGGCCAGGGGGGGAGGACAGTAGGTCCCCCCCTTATTATTTTATTAGGGCCCCCACCCACCGCGCAGGGGTGGGGGCCAGGGGGGAGGACAGTAGGTCCCCCCCCTTATTATTTTATTAGGGCCCCCACCCACAGTGCAGGGGTGGGGGCCGGGGGGTAGGACAGTAGGTCCCCCCCTTATTATTTTATTAGGGCCCCCACCCACCGTGCAGGGGTGGGGGCCGGGGGGGGAGGACAGTAGGTCCCCCCCCTTATTGTTTTATTAGGGCCCCCACCCACCGCGCAGGGGTGGGGGCCGGGGGGGAGGACAGTAGGTCCCCCCCCCTTATTGTTTTATTAGGGCCCCCACCCACCACGCAGGAGTGGGGGCCGGGGGGAGGACAGTAGGTCCCCCCCCTTATTGTTTTATTAGGGCCCCCACCCACCACGCAGGGGTGGGGGCCGGGGGGGAGGACAGTAGGTCCCCCCCTTATTACCATTTATGTTTTTACAGTGAGCAGCCACAGGCTGCTCACTGTTTAGTGGACATGCCCCTACTCGCGGTATAGCGAGTAGGGGCATTGGGGAGATTTTAATCTCCCTTGTGCTATTATGGGGGTCATATTGACCCCCATAGAGTGAGGGGGGGACCTGGGGGGCTTATGAAGTGGTGGGGAGCACAGCTCCCCACCGCTTCTGTCTTTACATATTACAAGGAGTGAGCTGCACGTCGGTAGCTCCCTCCTTGTAATAAACTGATCGAACAAACGAACACTGATACTCAGTGTTAGTTTGTTCGTCTGATTTTTTCTATTCATTCATTCGTCTGTCTGATGAATTAATGAATAGATGAAATTCTCGTTCGCATGTCCAGGTGTTTCACTGGGCATGTGCGGGAATCTCACAGTCTGTGTAGTGTGGGTAGATGACGTGTCCCACAGGGACTTCACCTACCCACACAAAGATGGCGGCGCCCTGAATAAAGATCGGGGCAGAAGATACAGATTTAAAAATAGGTAATCTGGGGGGCTTAGGGGCATTTGGGGGTGACTAGGGGGTCAATTGGATGTAGTGGAGGCGGGAGGGGGGTTAAAAAAAAAAACGGGATTCGGCATGACAGTGCCGCTTTAAAAAGGTGAGTTTTACATTTCTCCCTCCGGTGTTTCCATTCGCCTCTTTGGCTGAGATTTTTTAGATCAATGATCCAGTGCTTTTTCATAGGCACAGCATGCACAGCAAAACGTTGCGCTCTGCCATTCAGATGGTTTCTCTGAGACCATCATATTAAAATGGGGAAGTTTTAAAAAAAAAGTTGTAAAATGCAATACTTTTACCATGAGAAGAGTTTGTACATTCCATATTGTATATCTGTATAAATATATCATTTTGGTGGTGTATAACAATTCTTTCTACTTACTATTAACTAATGAATGATGACAATATATGACAACAGGCTGCCAAGCACTTCCAACATCAGACATCACCATATTCAGTCAGTGCATAGAGCTATGGGTTTCTCTGAAGACCAGTGGTGTAACTAGAAAGGTTGCAGGAGTCACAGATGCAACTGGGACCATTACTCCAGGGCGCCTGGCCACCCTGTCGACCTCTGTAACTATGAGCCAACATAACTTCAATCTTCATGGCCTTGAACCTGCAATAGTGCATGGTCACACCAACCCGGGGTGCGTGGTTGCTGGGTGACCAGCAGGAGGAGAGTGTTGTGCTGTACTAATTCCCTCCTGTCAGTCTCTGTATGTAGCATGGTTGAGCAAAGTGCGCTCTGACAGGAAGTGCTCACTGAGTGCACTTCCTGTCAGAATGGGTTTAACGATGAGCAGGTACAGAAGAGGAGAGGGGATAGACACATGGAGGGGTGGGGGGGTTGGGAATGAGACACATTGAGGGGCTGGTGGAAGGGAATGAGATACATGATGGGGCTGAGGGGAAGGAATGATACACATGGAGGGGCTGGGGGAATAAAACACATGGTGGAGTGGGGGGAGAATGAGATATGTGGAGTGGTGGGGGAATATAAGACCCATGGAGGGGTTGGGGGGAAGTATGGAACCCATAGAAAGAATGGGGGGGAGGGAATGAGACACATGGAGTGGCCGGGGGAGGGAATGAGACACATGGAGTGGCCGGGGGAGGAAATTAGATACATGGAGGGGTTTGGGGGAGGATGAGACAGATTGTGGGGCTGGGGAAATGAGACACATAGAAGGTGCCTAGGGCAATATTCAGACCTGGGCCCAGTGGTTTCTAGTTATGTCTCTGCAGAAGACCTAGTGCATTTCCTACACAATCTACTTCCTTCCACAATCCAGTACTACATGAAGTGTACGTATATCTTGCCTGGTATTCTTATGGATTATTTGTGAGGCAGCAGACACATTGAACTTTATCTGCACCAAATAGAAACCCTTCCAGCTGTCTTGTATATTTATACAGCACACATGTTTTTGAATGTGCCTAAGTATGCATAAACATGTCCATGGTGAAATTCAGTAATCAGATATTAATCACAAGTGAGAATCACATTTTAATTTAAAGAAACACTATAGTCACCTAACAACTTCAGCTTAATGAAGCAGTTTTAGTGCATAGATTATGCCTCTCAGGTTTTACTGCTCAATTCACTGCCATTTAGGAGTTAAATCACTTTGTTTCTGTTCATGCAGCCCTTGGCACACCTCCCCTGGCTATGATTGACAGAGCCTGCATGAAAAAAAACTGGTTTCACTTTCAAACAGATGTAATTTACCTTAAATAATTGTATCTCAATCTCTAAACTGAACTTTAATCACATACAGGAGGCTCTTGCAGGCTATTAGCATGGGGATAAGAAAATCCAAATTAAACAGAACTTGCAATAAAGAAAGGATAAACTTTAGACGACTCTTTACAGGAAGTGTTTAGGAAGGCTTTGCAAGTCACATGCAGGGAGGTTTGACTAGGGTTCATAAACAAAGTGATTTAACTCCTAAATGGCAGAGAATTGAGCAGTGAGACTGCAGGGACATGATAATAAAATACATACAATGTCGTAGGTGAATCACACTTCTGATAATTTCTGTAAAGAATATATGAAGAACAATATAGTGTAATATTGTCTATACAGCTGTATTAATAGGAGTAGGAGTCAGGTACTCACAAGCCTAGAGCCAAATCACAACATATGGCTCTCATGGATGTTGCCTTGGGACTCTTTGTACAGGGTATCCCTCTCCTGTTTCCAGACGACCTTCTGGTTCTTTCAGTTAGGAAATAATCCAGGTTCCACACTTTCAATGGTGTCTTGCAGGAAAACAATTTATTTCTCCACAATATGGAGTAAAATCAAGTAGAATGCAAAAAAATAAAATAAAATGATCAGCAATATAATATAGACTTTAAATCAGTTCTGCCTGCTGGCAATTCAAGTCCAAACAATCCAAAACGCGTTTCGCCCCGTACCAGGGGCTTTTTCAATCGGTCTTTTTCAATCGAGTCTTTTTCAATCTGTCTTTTT
This sequence comes from Pelobates fuscus, assembly GCF_036172605.1. NCBI lineage: Eukaryota > Metazoa > Chordata > Amphibia > Anura > Pelobatidae > Pelobates > Pelobates fuscus. The sequence goes on from NC_086326.1 coordinate 47,107,127, forward strand.
CAATCGAGTCTTCTCTAACTCGGCGTCTTCTTAACTTCCTCGTTTATTCTACTTCCGGGTTCCGGCTACCTTGCGTTTGGAACGAAACGTGCGTTCCAAAACAGACGGCATGCTTTCCACTTCCGGGTGGTGGCAGTCGCCGTCGGCTGACGTCACTAGAATGCATGCCGGGTAGCTCATGCGTTCCATCGTGGCATTTAGTTAACTCTTTTTGAAAAACACGTCAATTGTTCCTTAATCGTAAATTCCCTATTAATATAATATTTCATATTTGTTAAGTGTCTTTTTCTACTCTTAGTGGTTCTGCACGCTAGGCAGGTCCCACAACCGAAAAATCCTTTATTTTGGTTTAAAAAATGTTCTATTTTTGTAGGGCCTTCACTACTTCTAACTAAAGTTTTTTTTAAATTAGTTGCGCCTCTATAAATAATGCGTGGTTGGGTTGGCAGTATATATTTTAAAACGGGGTCTTCCTGTAAAATATACCAGTATTTCTTAATGGCCCTATTTACTTTCTTATGATTGCCATTAAAATTGCAGATTAAAGGAATTTCTTGGGTATGTTTTGATTGTATATTTTTGGGTTTGTAAGTTAGTAATTCTTTCCTTGATGCTTTTCTCACTTCTTCCATCGCCGTATCTAGTTCAGATTCTTCATATTCTTTTTCTTTGAACTGTTCTTTTATCCTTCCTGCCTGCAGCATGTAGTCTTCATCATTGGTAAAATTCCGCCTTATCCTCAAGAATTGTCCCTTTGGTGCATTATTAAGCCATGGTCTATGGTGACAACTGGATTTTTCAATATATCCGTTTGCGTCCACTGCCTTAAAAAAAATGTTATTTTAATTTGTTCGTTTTGTATAAAAACATGGAGGTCTAAGAATTGGATTTCCTTCTGACTTTGAGAGGTCGTCAGGATGATCCCCCAATCGTTATCATTTAAAAAGTGTTTGAACATTTCCAAAAGGTCTGGGGCACCATCCCAAATTAAAAAAATGTCATCTATGTATTGGCGATAGGACACCAAATTCGACACCCAGGGGTGGACTGAATAGATGTAATGTTCCTCCCAATATGCCATAAAAAGATTCGCGTAACTGGGTACGAATTTGGTGCCCATCGCCGTGCCTCTGATCTGCAGATAAAACGTAAAAGTTATTCGTTAAAATTAAGTAGATTCCTTCTAAAATGAACTCAATTTGTTCATCTTTAAAATCGGCTTGAGATAAAAAATGTTTCACTGCTTTTATCCCTATCTCATGCGGGATAATACTATACAGAGATGTAACGTCGCTTGTTACCAAGTGGTAATCTTTTTTCCATTGAATAGAATCTAAAACTTGTAAGATGTGTATCGTATCTTTCAGGTGTGAAAGTGTTTTAGTGACTATGGGTTGTAACAGTATATCGATATACTCTGAAATTCTAGAGGAAATGGAGTCGATTCCCGATATAATTGGGCGTCCTGGTGGATTGAGTGTATTTTTGCGTATTTTAGGTAAATAGTAAAAAACTGGTATCTTGGGGTGTGTCATCTGTAAGTATTTACCTTATTTTTCTGTAAGGATTCCCATTTCCAATCCTTTTTTGATAAATTCACCAAAGAGTTATTTTACTGTATTAGTGGGGTTAGAGTTAAGTTTTTGGTAAGTGCTCGTGTCTGAGAGAATTCTTTCCGATTCTTCCATATATTTTAATTTGGGTAGTACGACTATCCCTCCCCCTTTATCAGCCGGCTTTATGATTAGATCTTTATTTTTCTGCAGGTTTGTTAAAATTTGTTTTTCTTTTATGGACATGTTTTGTTGGAATTTATTTAGTTTTTTTATTTTATTTATTTCCCCCATGACCATGGTCTCAAAAGTTTTCATTCCATCGGAGATCATGTGTCTGGGGAAAAAAAGGGATTTATCTTTCAATTGTGTTTGTACATATGTTGGTTTGTTCCCTATCTGTTGATTCAATCATAGGGCATTTTTTATCATTAAAAATTTTTTTTAAACACAAATTTCTCATGAACTTGTTCATGTCGATAAAAAAATCAAATGTATTTATTTCAGCTGTAGGGGCAAACTTAAGGCCTGTTTGTAATACTTTTGTTTCTTCATTGGATAATGGATGGTCAATACTCTCTTTGTTCCCTCTTTCTTCCTCTTCTGTTTCTTGTTCTCTGGATCTTTGGCCCTTGCCTGGGGATTCCCAAGATGTCGGTTTCTCTTGCCATTTTAATCTTCCTATTGTGGGTTCCTTCCGAAAAACCGACATGATCTATACAACAAAACTGCTTTATTAAGCTAAAGTTGTTTTGGTGACTATAGTGTCCCTTTAAAAAAACACGGCTTGTGTTCTTGGGCATTTCATTGGATGCATTTATTTTAATTGAGTGTTTAAAAGTAACACCACAATGGAATTGTTTTAGTTATAAAAACAGTCTTAAAAAAGCTGCAGACCTGATATTTGCACCCTTTTCCCCAGCCCATTCTTTCTGTGGCTCTCCAATCTCTGACTTCCCAATGCAGCTCAATGAGAAGTCTCTGCAAGGCAGGTGCTTTGGACAATTGCTGCCTCTTAAGTTTAGCTCCACTGGGCTAACCAAACTAGGAAGTAACAGGATTGGTTATCTGATTGACAGCCAGAAGGATGTAACCAGGTTAATCCATAAAAGTGCCAATTTCTATTAAAATCTGCACTTTTTTGTAAAATGAAAAGAGAACATACTCCGCAAGCTAAAGTGTCTTAGATGTTTGGAGTGTTCCTTTTTAGCAAAACAATTGAGCACGGTCCACATATTATTCAAATGATCAATTTTCTGACTTACAAAATTTTGCATCGGGATACAAGTCAACATGTTGCTAATTGTATTATGTTCATGTAACATTACAACATGACTGTACCACACATTTATAGGTTCAGTGATGGCTAATTTTGAAAACGATCTATTACACTAGTTTAAAGTTGTATGCCCCAGGGTCCAGTAATCATCCCAAACAGCCACTTACCTGTTTTCTTCCCCAACATTTACAATTTACAGGCAGGACCCACTCATGTAAAGGGACAGTCATTTATTCTGTCGACAAATACATATGATGATATAGAAACAAGCAGCCTAGAGACCAGTAGAGATGAAATGGTCTGTGTGATTAGCAGTCAGGACTCAAAAAAGAAAAATCTTCGTAAAATTGAAATACAAACCCCCCAGCAACAGAGGAATGATTGCATGCAACTCAAGTCAGCATTTGTAACACCTTGAAGTCCACAAAGCAAATTGTTGAGCAGGGATAAACAGAATTACATTTAACGGTGGAATTGCTCTGCTAAGCTGATATTCTAAAGATGCACATTATTTCAAGTTATTGCGGCCCTTGTACATTTTATTTAAAGTTGGAAATGCCGAGCTTTGCATTCCATATGACTTTAAATCAATTCTTTGCAGTTTCCAAATTTCCTTAATGTTAAGGGATCTAAAGAAATTTTTTTTTAATTTTTTTTATTACAGTTAATGTTTTTGACAAACATTTAAAACAATTATTATTTGTTATATACTAACAGAATACAAAAAGAAACATTTACCAGTATATACACCTCCCCAATGTGATCACAGCAAAAAATTTTTTTTTTTTTTTATATAATATTACCAATATAGGACCAATATGGGACTGGACTGTAATGCAAACAGCGTGGAGCTGGACTTGGGTATAAACTACAATAGAAAAACAATAAAAAACAACAACATAGTGTAAACTGTATAATAAAAAATGTGTAGTAGGTAAGTATGTGACTCTCACTCACATTCTCCAGAGCCGTACCAGGCTCTGTAAAACAGGCTCAGGGGTGCCAGTACTGGCTAACGATCCAGGTGATCCAGATAGATGCGACTCCAGAATTTGGATGCAAAATATATTTATTGTATAAAATTTTAAAAAGGTATAGGCACTAATGGGCACTATGGGGGTGGAACCCAAAACAGACAATAGTATATATAACAAAATTGGAGTTCCACTTACCCCTATCTTTTAGCAGCCCAGAGTGTCAAAAATACACATAAAATAACAAATGTAAATATGCAGTAGATTGAAGCAGACGCGTTTCGGCTAACAGCCTTCCTCCAGTGCTTGTCTTCATGTTCTGTTGGGTCTTCTTTTATAAGTCCTATCTGTCCCATTCACCTGGATTCAATTTCGTACCGGCGTCGCGTCACTTCCGGTTTCGCGGGTGACGTCACTTCCGGTTTTTCGGCCGGCTGGAACGCACGCTGAAACGCGGCGTTCAAGATATTGGTTGCTCTTAATTGTTATACTTGAGTCCCCATAGCAACCTTGACCTCCATATTTGCAGGATATCATAACAAAATGAGAAAAATAAAAATTAAAACGATGATCTATAAATGGCTTACACATTGCAGATATTATATTAGCTGACATCAATCTCTTTGTGTTTAAAAGTAGAGCAATGTATTCTTAGAAGAGCTATTTAATTACATACATTAAACAATGCTATGTGTGACCTCAGAGACTTTACATTTAGATAGCAATTAAACAGAATAGCCTATACAAGAAACCAAATGCATTACCTGGTAGAATATATATTATTGACGGATACAATGTTGTTCTTTATTGCTACATAGCAACACAGTAACTTTAAAAAGAGTATCGATGTTTTTGTCCTCTTGCGGACGTTAAGAAAATCTGCAAGAGGAGTGAAACATCAATACTCTGTTTAAAGTTACTGTGTTGCTATGTATCAATAAAGAGCAACATTGTATTGTTCACAATAAAGGCCCTGCATAGAGTCAACCTCTACCATACTAGCTCCAAGAATGAACCCAATAAATATGGAACCGTAAAAAGACTGAATAGAGTCTTGGTGGAGAAATGTGTTTGTTTAAGACCAACATTTTATAAGCTGACTGTTAAATTATTTCAAATATAGTGTTTGGTTATGATCAAGTATAAGTAGAATAAATTAAAGAATAACATACAAAATGATTTAGAGAGATGCATAACAGGATTATCTATAAAGCAAACGTAGGGCTCAAGGGTTAAGGCCCACAGAACCATGAATTTGCTTGGCCCCATTCACCCTTCCTGGGTAAAGAATGAAGAGGTGAGGGTCTAAACTGGTAACCAGGCTTTGTTTGATTCTATCTCTTTTCTGCATGAATGCAGGGTGTCTGGTGCTTGAACAGTCATAGATAGCTGAGCATCATACAAACAGAAGTTAGACGGAGCTATCTACGAGTTATAAGGGATCGATTGACTCTTCCATTATGTTGGCATATACAGCCTTCCCTTCCTTTTTCATGTAACATGTAATTCTAGTTCATTTATATTGTATAGCGCTACGGAATCGGTTGGCGCTATATAAATGGCAATAATAATTATAATCAAGGCCGGCCTTAGGGGTGTGCGAGCTGTGCGGCCGCACAGGGCGCCATGAAGCAGGGGGCGCCGTGCGGCCGCACAGCCGTTTTAAAAAAAAAAAAAAAATTTTTTTTTTTAATTTGCAGCGGGGGCGGAGCTTAACGTGCGGCGGGGCGGAGCTAAAAGCGCCGGAAAACTGCTGCAGGGGAAGCAGGAAGGAGTCCCTGCTTCCCCACCAAACAGTCACCAGGAGCTGCACTGCCTCCACAATTAACTCCACAGGTAACTGTGTGATTGCCAGGTGAGTGTGACTCTCTGCCTATGTGTATGACTGTCTGCCTCTGTGTGTGTGTGTGTGTATATGACTGTCTGCCTCTGTGTGTGTGTGTTACTGTCTGTGTGTGTGTGTGTGTATGACTGTCTGCCTCTGTGTGTCTGTGTGTATGACTGTCTGCCTGTGTGTGTGTGTGTGTGTGTGTGTATGACTGTCTGCGTGTGTGTGTATGACTGTCTGCCTCTGTGTGTATGACTGTGTGTGTGTCTGTGTGTATTACTGTCTGCCTCTGTGTGTGTCTGTGTGTATTACTGTCTGTGTGTGTCTGTGTGTATGACTGACTGTCTGCCTGTGTGTGTCTGTGTGTGTCTGTGTGTATGACTGTCTGCCTTTGTGTGTCTGTGTGTGTGTGTATGACTGTCTGCCTGTGTGTGTGTGTGTGTATGACTGTCTGCCTGTGTGTATTACTGTCTGCCTCTGTGTGTTTGTCTGTGTGTATTACTGTCTGCCTCTGTGTGTGTGACTGTGTATGACTGCCTCTGTGTGTATGACTGTCTGCCTCTGTGTGTATGACTGTCTGCCTCTGTGTGTATGACTGTCTGCCTCTGTGTGTCTGTGTGTATGACTGTCTGCCTGTGTGTGTGTGTGTGTGTGTATGACTGTCTGCGTGTGTGTGTGTATGACTGTCTGCCTCTGTGTGTATGACTGTGTGTCTGTGTGTATTACTGTCTGCCTCTGTGTGTGTCTGTGTGTATTACTGTCTGTGTGTGTCTGTGTGTATGACTGACTGTCTGCCTGTGTGTGTCTGTGTGTGTCTGTGTATATGACTGTCTGCCTTTGTGTGTCTGTGTGTGTGTATGACTGTCTGCCTGTGTGTGTGTGTATGACTGTCTGCCTGTGTGTGTGTGTATGACTGTCTGCTTGTGTGTGTGTGGATGTCTTCCTGTGTGTGTATGGCCGTCTGACTCTGTGTGTGTGTGTGTGTGTGTGTCACATACAACCAATACACGCATATCACACACTGTTAATATACCCATTACAAATATCACACATAGCATACATATCACACACAGTCATCACACGTACTATTACATACACAGACAACACAAACATAACAGCATACATGGATGACGGGGGGGGCGCTGTGAAGATTTTTCGCACAGGGTGTCTAAATGCCTAAGGCCGGCCCTGATTATAATAATAATAATTTAACCAACAACACGGCATTGCTAAACCCCATAATATTTCCCTAATCACTTCAGCTCAGGTTTAAAGTCACACACTTTTTAATGTTAATATAACAATTTCAGTGGTGATGTCACACAGTGACATGATTGACCGCCTCTTCAGGTGTATCTGTAAAAAAAAAAAAAAAAAAACATGAAAGAATGTATTTTTATTCTTCTTATTTTTTTATTTTGTAGGACCAGAAGATTTTAAATTATTATTTTTTTTTTTAAATCAACCAAATAATTTCTCCTCATTTTAACACACTGTTAGTTTTACATATTTCCAAACAGTTTCAACACCTAGCACTCTTGATTTACCTATTGGTATATCATTGTCACCTTTTGCTTACTTTAGTCACTACAACAACTTTAGCTTAATAAAGCAGTTTTTAAGTATAGTTTATGCCTCTGAAGTCTCGCTGCTAATGTTTCTGTTAAATCACTTTTGCTTCTGTTTACACAGCCCTAGCTACACTACTCCTGCATAAAAAAATAGAGATGTCGTGAACTGTCCGCCGGACGTGTTCGCGGCGGATGAACATACGCGATTTCCGGTCTGCCCCCTATTCGTCATCATTGAGTGAACTTTGGCCCGGAACCTCACAGTCAGCAGACACATTCCAGCCAATCAGCAGCAGACCCTCCCTCCCAGGATGTGTCTGCTGACTGTGAGGTTCCGGGCCAAAGTTCACTCAATGATGATATGTTCGTCCACTGCGAACACGCTATTGTTCGCCGGCGAACAGTTCACGAACGGTTCGGCAGACAGTTCGCGACATCACTATTAAAAAAGTGGTTTAATTTTCATCATATGTTACATACTAAAGTTATCTCCTGCTCTGTGAATTGAACTTTCATTACATACAGGAGGCTCCTGCAAGGTCTAGCAAGCTGTTAACAGTGCAGGAGATACAAAATTCCAAATTAAACAGATTTTGTAATAAAGGAAGTGAAAAACATTAGATGACTCTTTATAGGAAGTGTTTAAGGAGGTGTGGTTAGGGTTGTATAAACAAAGTAATTTAAGTCCTAAATGGCATAGGATTGAGCAGTGAGTCTGCAGGGGCACGATATATACAACAAAACTGCTTCATTAAGCTAAAGTTGTTTTGGTGACTATAGTGTCCCTTTAATGTAAATAGTAATTGAAACCAAGTGATGGATCTTTGTTCAGAGAACCTTCCAAAATAAATTAACAATATGCCAAGGAAAATAAGAAAATAATTAATTAAAAGAGCACTTCAAGTACCATAAACAATACAGTGCACTGTAGAGGTTATGGTGCCTCCCAGAGGCTATAGTTTTGACAACTTACCTTGTGTAGGCTGGGCCAAAGCTCCTGCACAGAGCATCCATTTGCTCTTCTGAGCTGTGGAGGGCCAGCTCATTGGCTGAGAGCATCAAATGAGCTATAACCTACACTGCCAGGCTTTTCAGAACAGAAAGCTTCTATATCTCAATAGAAGAGGTGACTGATGCCCGGCAGACCTCAGGTAAGTTGTTAAACCATTTGCAAACAGTTTGACTACTTAGATTAGGAGTGGAACAATAACCACTACATCATTCTGTGCTTACAGTGTTCCTTTAATGCGATGCAACTCACAAAAAGCATTTGTATAAGCTACTCAGACACCATAAAGCAAAGCACATCACAGAGCTAATGCATGTAATTATAATAAGCATTGTTTGGATAATCAAACTGATAGGAATCACTACTAATGCTCCCTATGTGCAGTGTTAGTCCTAATAATATGTTCATCACTTGCACTACAAAGGCGAAATTACTCAAGCATCTATTGTATTTGACAAATGTGATATTTATATAGACATTAGGTAAGGAGAAGACATAATTTTCACTTTGCTAATGCAAGATGCATTACGTAGATTACATGGGAAAAAATGGCTCTGATAATTGGCATGCATTTGTTCAGACCAAATGTATATATTTGATCAGAATCAAGGAAAAAAAGAACACAAAAGAGACAAAGATGTGAAAAAGTAGATACATTATCCTCTATTTACACATAATTAGGTAGCAAATGTAAGAAAGAAAGAAAGAAAGAAAAAGAATATTGATTACTGTTTCATGCTGCTAGTTCTTACGTTTGTAAGAAATATTACTTTAGATTTTTTTTTTGTAGTATGGGAAGGCCTGCAGTTAACTATTCCGCTCATGCAGCTGAATCTTTAAATGCAGTGGTTCCTGTGTTACACTGAGATTAAAGAGAGAATTCTGCAGACAAATGATGGGAAAGAACATCTTGAGGGCTCATTTCTATGCCCTGTGGAGCCTGCTTACAGACACCTGGAAATCACACACTGTGCAGCGGTGAATGCATTTAGTATGATAGTTTAGGGCATGTAAATGAGCACATGAAGTGATAACTTTTATCTTCCCTTAGGTTACCCTTAGGCAGTAGATTGCTGCATGGCAGAGCTTGTAAAATGTTAACTAATGTGTGGAAGTAATAAATGTTGACCAGACTCCAGTGCTTTTATTTTTTTGGGGGGGAGGAGAGGGATATACTGATTTTTGTTTTGTTTTGTGTGCACATAACGCCGGGATCTTGTGTTTTGTACTGAAGGGGAGTTTATCCCTGCTTCATTGCCCTTTAGGAATAAGGAATCCCATTTTACAAACAGCATTGTTGTTGACACTACCATCATACAAAAGCAATCCTGGCTGGTGGCATATGTATCGTGCTCTCCACTATTTCGCAAAGGGGCATTGAAATATCCTCAGATATCCTGATACACTGATTCATTTGACACTCAATGAGAGATAGCACAAGATCGTCACATTTAGAAATATGTAACCTGAAGTGCAGTACTTAATAAAGTAGACAAAAATAATAAAATAAAGTTCAAGTCAAACAAATCTTGCAGTAGGAAGGCAAAGGCAAGGTCAGGCAGTCGAATAATTAAAATCCAGGCCGCAAAGGTGATGGGGCAGGCCAGAGGTCAGGTAAATACAGGAGAGCAGGTATAACACAGCTAATAGCAAGGAAATAGCACAGAACAACTAAGCAATGACATTTTAGCTGTTCACAAATTAAATAGCGTGCCAAACGTAAGACACCCCTCCATAACACCCTATTGCTGCATGGGGCTGTCAGTCATCAGGAGTTGCCATAGGAGTAAAAACTCCAAATTTAAACCTATTTAGTTTAGAAAAACGTCGCCTGAGAGGGGATATGATAACATTATACAAATATATTCGGGGCCAATACAAACCATTGTGTGGAAATCTATTCACAAACCGGACTTTACATAGGACACGAGGCCATGCGTTTAGACTGGAAGAAAGAAGATTTTGTCTAAGGCAAAGGAAAGGTTTTTTTACTGTAAGAACAATCAGGATGTGGAATTATCTGCCTGAAGAAGTGGTTTTATCAGAGTCCATACAGATGTTCAAACAGCTACTAGATGCATACTTGCAAAGACAGAATATTCAAGGATATAATCTTTCAATTTAGGGTAATAACTGCTTGATTCAAGGATAAATCTGACTGCCATTCTGGGGTCAAGAAGGAATTTTTTTGTCCTAGCTTGTTGCAAAATTGTGCTTCAAACTGGGGGTTTTTTTTGTTTGTTTTTTTGCCTTTTGGATCAACAGCAAAAAACAAATATGAGGAAGGCTAAACTTGATGGACGCAAGTCTCTTTTCAGCTATCTAACTATGTAACTATGTAATATTGTGATAGGTTCCAGCCACGGTCACAGGGCTTCCATGTGGCATGGAATGTTTGTGCACGTATTGGTGCCTGGGAGAAATGACTGGAACCCCAGCGTTCGGGCGTCTGCAACTCGGAGGCATTGCCAGAGCAGCGAGGGAATGGAGGTGAGTGTTGACACAGATGGGTAAATGGTACAGGGTACCATGCAACTGTAGTGTCCCTGGACCAGCAGAGACTTGAACCCCGAACCTCTACAATCCTCTCCCTTTATTATCAGTATACCATTAAGAAGGGAGTATGGAATATGAATATTCATGGATACAGACAAATCAATTTCTATGTATGGGCACCTTACTTTATTTTTATGCCCCTGAGTTTGAATCTTCTAATCTTGTTTGTATGTAATTACTGAGTCTCTAAGGTTAAATAAACAAATAAAATAATTTAAAAAGTAGAAAATAATAAAATGTTGCACTGATGGGAGAAAATATTTGGTATTCCTGTATCTACAGTAAGGGAAAAAAAGTATTTGATCCCCTGCTGACTTTGAACGTTTGCCCACTGACAAACAAATGATCAGTGTATGATTTTAATGGTAGGTGTATTTTAACAGTGAGAGACAGAATAACAAAAAAAATAAAAAATCCAGAGAAATGCATGTCCAAAATCAGGGATCAAATACCTTTTTCCCTCACTGTATGTGCTGTAAACTTTAACACCCATCTTTCTTCATATTAATTTGAACTTCAATTAAGACATAAAAGTCAAGTTCCTTGAGACTTTTTAGAAAAAGAACATTGAATTGTTGTTTTATTACTATATTATTATTATTATTATTAGTAGTAGTAGTAGTATTACAGATAGAGACAATTCATATAACATTTACTATTCACACAGCTCCCAGCATTTGGTACTTGAGCCCCTGAAGCTCGCCCCTAGCCAGGGCTCACAAATTCCACTCGCCATTGGAGTATCCAACGACAAGCAGAAATTCACCCATGTTGAGTGTGCCATGGACCTTCCAGGGTTGCAGTGGGGACTAGCGAGTAACTGGCTAGTAGCATAGGACTTCAGACTGGACTTTAACTCTTTTAATATGCAATGTCTTGTCTCACCACTCTTTGACAAGCTACACAGAACCATGATAAAATTGTATATTCTATTTTAATATTTTTCTTTGCAGTTGAGGAGGAAACAAACATGTACCAGGTATGACAGATCCTCTATATATATATATATAAATATATATATATCGCTGCTGGCGGCAGAAACTAACATACTACTTTCAATGAGAATCACAAATGAAGGGACATATAAGCATTGGTGAAAGGCAGGAGAACTTTTCATCATCATGAAGTTACATAGTTACATAGTTACATAGTTAGATAGCTGAAAAAAGACTTGCGTCCATCAAGTTCAGCCTTCCTCACACCTGTTTTTTGCTGTTGATCCAAAAGGAAAAAAAAAAAAAAAAACACCAGTTTGAAGCACAATTTTGCAACAAGCTAGGACAAAAAATTCCTTCTTGACCCCAGAATGGCAGTCAGATTTATCCTTGAATCAAGCAGTTATTACCCTACATTGAAAGATTATATCCTTGAATATTCTGTCTTTGCAAGTATGCATCTAGTAGCTGTTTGAACATCTGTATGGACTCTGATAAAACCACTTCTTCAGGCAGAGAATTCCACATCCTGATTGTTCTTACAGTAAAAAAACCTTTCCTTTGCCTTAGACGAAATCTTCTTTCTTCCAGTCTAAACGCATGGCCTCGTGTCCTATGTAAAGTCCGGTTTGTGAATAGATTTCCACACAATGGTTGCTCAAAACAATCAAAAAAGAACCCTCAAGATATCATAATGCAAACTTACAGAAACTGTTGTGTCCTAATTAAACATTAACAATAACCTTGTCCGTAAAGGTCACATCTAAAAATGCAAGTCATTCATTTAAAACACTGTAGAATTAAACCATTATCCATTTATTTATTGTGCTTCATACATTAATTTTTCAAAACCTTATGATGTTTATATTAAAATCAGAATATAAAAATATGATAATGCAATACAGTACCAATAAATTTCAATTACAACCTGCCTACCTTTCTTATTACATTCATACAGAAAACAGACTATTTGCAAAATAGACATTTGCATTTTTATAGTTTTTAATTTCATGAAAGGAAAATTATACATTTTTATAATTTTAGGAATGATTCATGTGCAAATAAATTATGGGAAAAGAAATACCCTGCTTTTCTTTAGTAAAGCAATATGATCACAGTAAACAACCATTCCTCATCTTATGAAACTACTGATTTCATAATAAGTAATAATACATTTATTTTGATTAGATTACACTAGAACTCATTTAAATTCTACTAAATTATCTATTTGCCAACTTGCTGCTTCAATAGTTTAGCACCGTGTATAACAGAATTCACGTTTCATCCTGCACATTCTAAGTAGGAAACATGCCTTCGATTCTCATTTTCCAATCCTCTTTCCTCTATGCTTGAAAACCTTTGTTTTGTAATCAGCAGAAATCTCAATGAGCCATTAAAAGCAATATCCAAATAATGCTTCTTCATTTGGCCCATTCCATACTAAAGGGGCCCACCACTTATTGTCACTTACTGCAGCTGAAGCAAGAACTAGCAATTGTACGTCACGAACCAGTTAGCCATATGAGTAAATGCTGAATACAGATCATGGATAAAGTGTACAGCCAGGTCACGACACTTCGTGTTGTCTTATATGAATAAAAATGCTAAAAAAAAAGTTATAACAAAGTTAGTGAATACGACTAAACTTAAATATTATATCTCCTCTGTTTATCTTAGAAAACATCTCCATAAGGTTTAAAATATGTTTATAGTTTAGTATTTTACTCAAGGGTTTTGTTGCTTATTTGATTTCCTTTGAGCTTGATATTTTTATTCAAAGAAAATGCACAAAGCTCTGCTCATATACCACAATTATCTGTTTATGTACAGCGCTGCAACACTATTGTTGTTGTTCATAAAACAAAGAGGTTAAAGGATCTCAATGGTCTGGTCTGGGTGTAGTGGTTCTGCAAGTTTAACCCTGCAGTGTAAAACATTGCAGATTTAAATACAGCTCTTGTAGCTATCATACTAATAGCCACTAGAGGCACATCCTGCTGAAGTAAAACTCAATCATGTCACGCATTACCCATAGGTGTCAGGAATAGGGATACCCTAACATGCACATCTAAAGTAAGCACTAAAGGTACACGCACCGGCCCTTAGAGTGGCCAGGTTAGTGCCTGAGACAGATAAATGAAATGTCTGGAAGCAGACAGAGAATAAATGAGAGACAGGCCGAAGTCAGGACAACCAAAATACACAGAATCGATAGCCAGGCTAAGATCAGGATAACAAAGAGCAAGAATAGTCAAACAAGCCGAGGTCAGAAAACAGGAAATCCAATACACAGTATAAACACACTCTCAGGTAGCAAGGACCATGACAGGGCAAAGAAACAAGCACAAGCAGGAAGTATATATACTCTATACTGGGTTGTGATTGGCTACAGTGGACCATGATGTCACATGCGTGTATATATTATCAAACGCCACACATAGACTGACACTATAAAAGGAGACCAATGGGAGTGTTCCAAGTCATATGTGATGTCATAATGAGGCACGAGGAAGCTAGGGATGAGTGGGTGTGCATCAGAAATCAGAAAAAACATATGTATCCCAAGCATACCTCAAACTCCACCAAGGCTTGGTTGCATGAGTAGTCCTGCAAAATTCTACAGTGACCATCACAGTCAGCTGACTTGAACCCCATAGAAAATCTGGTGGGATTTGAAGAAGGCAGTTGCAGCACACAAACTCAAGAATATTACTAAACTGGAGATTTCTGAAGATTCCTCAGAAGATGGTGTATGTTTATGCATCTCATTTGCAGCAGGTCCCAACAGCAAAAAAGTGCTCTACTAAGTACTAAAGATGCTTGTCATGAAGGGGTTGAATGCATTTGAAGGGGCTGAATAATTTAGCTATTTCAATTGCTTTTGTTTGATTTGTTTATTTAAACAGCTGAAAGTCTATACATTTTGACCAAAAAAATAATTGTAATGGTGGTTGAATCATTTTGATTACAGGTACCATAACCCTGTACCCCTATTAAATTATGTGCAAAGTATAATTCTAAAGGTAAAGCAGACTCTGCAAGATTACATTGTGTCACAGTAAATGAGTCAGGGACAAAGGTTGATGATTTAACCCCTGCAGTGCAGGAACATCCTCTATACAAAATATTGAGTGGCAGAGTGGGGTCTGTTGTTTGGATTAATTGTTTCCCCTCTGTCTGGAATTACCTCTACCTAATGTCTTTTGTTAGTGTTTGATATTTTTTATTTGTGAATTACTACTGATATTTTTTACAACACAACCAGGTGTCTAGTGTACCTGTAATTGAATTACCTGTTTTAAATTAGGCTCTCTATTGTTTGAGACTCACCATGTTCTAATTGATTTTATTTCCCCCTCAAGTCTCTGAATGGTCACTGTTGTTTATGTGTTATTTGGAGAACTGCTATATATTCTTTCTATTAACCAGAATGAATCGTGTTCATGATTTACCAAGAAGGAGCTTGTGTGTCTCTTGAAGCATCCAGGTATAATGCTGTTTGTCATCGACCATAGAGAAGTTACTCATAGAGAATTGCCAGTGGACTAGATAGATAGAATATCCGATACAAACTGAAGCTATCAGTGCAGTATATTCTGCATCACCGATGGATACTCAATTTAAAGTACCAAGTCTTAGTGTTTAGAATAGAGGTTAGTTGCGCTGGGTAGCGTAAGCAAATTATGTACGATAACGGGCCTGAACTGCAACGCCAGGGACAGATTGTCGCATGTTTATTGTGTTCAGAGTGTTACATTTAATGGTGAACTGTGGAGATGCAATTATTTCTGATAGCTATTATGAGAGATATGTCTTAATATTATTTTAATAGACTTTTCAGTTTATTAGTCTGTTGAATTTATTTCCAATTGTATTTTTGGTAGGCTGTATCCCTTCTTTTAATTGCCTACTTATAGGATAAAATCATATAACTAATTCGCCATTTTGTGATTAATTTTTCTATTTTGATTCTTATTGCTCTTAATTACTCATAAATATTATTTCTGTAAAAGGGATATACAAAGTCAGGGTTTAACTATATGCCGGTCACCGTTTATTTTTTTATTTTTTTGTATTGAGTAAATTGTAGTTGAGTTATTATTTTTGTTAGTAGGTTGTTATCTCTTTATTGGGTGAGGGTCATTGCTAGTGATAATAGTATCTGGGTGTTTGGAACAGTGGAAGGTATTTTTTGCACATCTAGAGTGTCTGGAGGTAACCATTAAATGTAGGGGTCTGGTAAGGAAGGAGTTAGATAAGCTGGGTCAACACTCAACAGGAGAGCTACTTTAATGTGAGGATTTTTTTAGATCCTCACTTATGGAGGGTGTCGGCAACGTGTTGCCAGAGATTGAAATGTCCAGAGGGGTGTATGTACCAAGATTGGAGGGCAATGCTGTATTTACATAATGCATGAGAGAGGCTCTATTCAATATGATGAGAAAGCTTTACAAGTAGTGCAGGCTAGGTTACGTGAGAAATAGGATTGATTCATTTTTTTAGGGCAGAATCTATTTGGGGACACTGATTAAACTCTTTGTATAGGTCATCTCAATCTACTTTCCTAAATCTATAGTGTTCCTTTAATGTACAATAATTCACAGACATATTATTAGATCATATTAGCATTTGGTCATGAACTCAACCGTTAGTGATAAAAAAAAACAGCCCGTGGTTTTCTATAAAACAAGTATTGTTGAAGGAAATGTCTATTTATTGTTCAGTGATTAGTACTGGTGTGTAACAAAAATACGAATTGGTAAAAAGTACTGTAGTGGACCTCGGGTAACCCGACCGGTTACCTCAGTTAATAACTTCCTTCAGCTACTCAGTAACCACTTATAATATAAAGAGATCTATTTCCTCCCCCCCCTCCAGTAACTGGATGACTCCCTAGATCTATTTCCTCCCCCCCCCTCCAGTAACTGGACAACTCTCCTGGAGGTACAACACAATTTTATTGGCCACGCTTGGCTCTTATGCATAACTCCATATAAGGGGTCTACCACACAACCCTACAGGTTCACATCCCAGGATACTCCCCCTCCCTGCAGTCCTAGCGCGGGAAGGGACTCTGTTCCTTTTGTCCCCAAAGCCTGCCGCTAAATCCAGAGGGTTCCCAACCGCCAGGGGTCTTCTTCCCACAGGCCTCTGTGCCTGGGAGTCCAGGCACGGGAAAGGGTCCATTCCCTTGTCCTTTCTTTGCTCCTCTCGCCCCACCACTTGCCCGCTCGATCCTGTCCCATCTCACCTTATCAGATCTCTCTCCACTTGTCTCGTGCCTTCTCTAACACACATCTTCAACTGCTCGCTCTCTTCTGGCATCGTCCCTGCTGACCTTAAACATGCCACTGTAGTACCTATACTAAAAAAAACATCCCTCGACTCATCCACCCTCTCTAACTACCGTCCCATATCCCTGCTCCCTTTTTCCTCAAAGCTTCTGGAAAGGCTTGTCTTTACCCGTGTGTCTCATTTCCTCAATTCCAACTCTCTCCTTGACCCCCTTCAATCTGGCTTCCGCCCTCTCCACTCTACAGAGACTGCCCTTATCAAAGTCACTAATGACCTAATCGCAGCTAAATCCAAAGGCCACTACTCCATACTAATTCTTCTTGACCTCTCAGCGGCCTTTGACACCGTTGATCATGCTCTCCTTCTTCAAACTCTTCAATCGCTTGGTCTCTGTGACTCTGTCCTCTCGTGGTTTTCCTCTTATCTCTCCCAACGCTCATTCAGTGTCTCCTTTTCTAATGATACCTCCTCCCCTCGCCCTGTCTCGGTTGGAGTCCCCCAAGGCTCCGTCCTTGGTCCCCTTCTATTTTCTCTTTATACTGCCTCTCTTGGCAAACCTATTACCTCTTTTGGATTCCACTACCACCTGTACGCTGATGACACCCAGCTATATCTCTCCTCCCCGGACCTCTCCCCTGCCGTCCTGCAACGTGTCACTGCTTGCCTTTCTTCCATCTCTGACTGGATGTCCTCCCGCTTTCTGAAACTCAATCTCTCAAAAACTGAGCTCCTTGTCTTTCCTCCTCCTAATACTGATCCTCCTCTTTCACTCTCCCTTCAAGTTTGTGGTACCAACATCAGTCCATCTTTGCAAGCACGCTGTCTTGGCGTCATACTTGACTCTGGTCTCACCTTTGAGCCTCACATCCAGCATGTTGCCAAATCCTGTAGATTCCATCTTAAAAACATAGCCCGCATCTGCCCCTTTCTTGCACCAGGTACTACCAAGGAGCTTGTCCATGCTCTGGTAATTTCCCGCATGGATTACTGTAACCCTCTCCTGATTGGTCTTCCAAAAAGCCGTACTGCACCCCTACAGTCCGTAATGAACGCTGCTGCTAGACTGATTTTCCTCTCTAGTCGTTTCTCTCACACCTCACCCCTCTGCCAGTCCTTACATTGGCTTCCTGTATGCTATAGGAGTCAATAGAGGTACTAACTCAAACCTATAAAGCACTGAACAACTCTAGCCCCTCTTATATCTCCTCACAGATCCATAGGTATGTCCCTTCTCGGTCTCTCCGCTCTGCCCGTGACCACCTCCTGTCCGTTGTCCGCACTCGTACGGCCAACTCGCGCTTGCAGGACTTCTCGCGGGCGGCTCCCTTCCTATGGAATAGCCTGCCTACCACCATCAGACTCTCCCCTAGTCTTGCATCTTTTAAGAAGTGCCTTAAAACCCATCTCTTTAGGAAAGCATATGGCCTCCAAGACTAACCCTTACCTCACATACCTGTCTCTTGCCCTCTCCTAAAGGGCAGTCCACCTTATTTGATTGCAAATTCCTGTCCTAATGTGTTTTACACCCACCTCCTATAGAATGTAAGCTCGATCGAGCAGGGTCCTCTTCAACCTATTGTTCCTGTAAGTTTATTTGTAATTGTCCTATTTATAGTTAAATCCCTTCTCATAATATTGTAAAGCGCTACGGAATCTGTTGGCGCTATATAAATTGCAATAATAATAATAATAATATTTGTCTCCCAGGCACAGAAAAGACAGCCCACTGGAAAAGAGCGGGTCTCTTTGTTTCACAGGCACCGAAAAGCCCGCCAACCTAGCCTGTGCCCCAGAAGTGTCCACACCAACCGCAGGGACCCTCACAGCAGTACCTTCCTCGGCCAGTCTCCGCTCGCGAGGTACCTCTGTGAAACCCTGCAAGGGAAGCGTCTCCTTTCGGGATACGAAGGCTCCCCCTGGACGCCATTCGTCTTAATAGTAAATAGTGAAAGTAGTGAAAACTCACGAACAGGCAGCAGTTCTGCCACAAGTACAGTTTTCTATGGCCAAAGAGCATGAAATGTCAAAATCAAGATTTTTCTACCCTATTACTAAATGTTATTAAAACTATCTGGATATAACTTCTTCGCTTTTGTTTCATGCACGATTTACTTTAATTATTGAAACAGAATTTTTTCTAACTTTAACTTCTGCAATTCCTTACCTAAACTAATAACGTAAGAATAAAAGGCTGGAATAATAGTCTGATTTTACACAGAATTTTATATAAAAAACTATAGATTATTTTACTATAGAACATTAGATTTGTTCTCACTATCTAAAGGTTTTATATTTATTAAATATTATATAGTTACATTGGCAGGTTTACAATTTTCTCGTGTATTTATAAATATTCGTTTTAGAATTAATTTCTCTTGTGAAGATATTTGTACAAACCATAAAAGATAATTGTACATATCCACCATATTGTACAGGGAGTATTATACAAAAACAAGTCCAGTAAGTGGCACAGTATCCCAAAATACTCTCCTAATTAAGAAAAAGTATTCATATGAAATCATCAAGCATAGAAAAACTTGTAATTTAAAGGGATTTCAATCTGTATTATATTATTATAATTATAATAATATAATAATATTATTAAACATAAAGAAAATCAACACAGTAAAGGAGGAGACTATATTTAATAGAAGAAAAAACACCACAACAAGAGGACATAGTCTTAAATTAGAGGGGCAAAGGTTTAAAAATAATATCAGGAAGTATTACGTTACTAAGAGGGTAGTGGATGCATGGAATAGCCTTCCAGCTGAAGTGGTAGAGGTTAACACAGTAAAGGAGTTAAAGCATGCGTGGGATAGGCATAAGGCTCTCCTAACTATAAGATAAGGCCAATCAGATGCTTCTAATAGAATAGTTATTTTCGATACTTCTCTATGACAAACATTACTTTCTGCTTTGAAATATAATATGGATTTTTCTTTTTCTTTTTTTAACTGTAAGTTTTAAGATGTTTAATAATAATAAACCCCAAAATAACTGAATTTACCAATTCATATACTTCCAACTCCCATTGTTTCATAGCTGGTGCAAGATAAGACAGATACAATCTAACATTAGTGGGACCTACCCGTCATCCACATTCTTCTTAAATACAGAAGTTAAATACAGGTCCGAATAAAAGAAAACAAAAAATAAAAATGTGACACGTTATTAATATACCACAAAATACTTACAGATTATCAAAGTGTGATCGAAGTGTGAAAGCTAACCTTATTGCCCTGAAATTTGTGTTAAGATAATTTTTGGTTAGTCTAAATATATAATTAAATTTAAAAAAAAGCATAGATTTTTTTTACTGCTGCTCGTTTTCCAATTTTTGGTTACTACGCTTGACATAGGAACTCTGAATCAAATGAAAGAGCTCATTCATTCTCTGTTTCCTTCTTCATGATTCGGTCATATAGCAATTTGGAGATAAGAAGTTTGGATGAATTGTAATTTATATGAAACCAAATCTAGAATTTGCAATTTTGAATAGCACATGGAAAATCATCTATAAGTTGTATTAATGTTTTTTTTTTGTGGAAGTGTCAAGCTAAAGATAAAGCGGTATGAATTTCTTTATTTAATTTTATTTTTCGCACCTCTCATTTGTTAAATATATGGATAAGTAAATACACTGGTAAAAACACTATTAATTTTATTGGTTTATATAGATAAAAGATGATAGTTTAGTTGGTAATCTGTCACACTAGATTAATATACATTTTAAGTTATTCTAATATACACATATAATTTTTGGTACCATTTTAGAAATAATAGAAAGTTCATTGCTTAACATTTATTGGGCATTTTGAGTACCACAAGAATAGCCCTTCCTTTTCACCAGATTGTGCTACATGGTTTGTTTTATCTGCAAGGATCATGGCCGTATTAGAACCATATTAATCTGTTAGGACTATTGTTTTATATTGGTGAACACATAGAAAATTATTTTTTATATTAGTTTAGCATTTTAACTTAATTTGGATTCAAGGCTAGAGTAATAAAGTAAAAAAAAACTTGAGAAGATTGTCGTTCACATATTTGCGGCAATATTTTTGTATAGCTTCTGAGTGCTAACATTACAATGGGTGCAATAAATATATGGTGTTATTCTAATTGAAATTATCTGACATGCATAATATAAGAACAATGTGTTTGTTTTAATGTGATACATCAAGCAATCCCAAGCTGTTGGCGCAAAAGAGATTTAAGGAATCTTAAAACAACTTTTGTGATACAAAGTCGAGGTGAGAACTCGGTAAGGAGATTATTAATTAAACAGATGGTTGTAACACCATGTAGCTTTCTGTTATGTGGAATTGGCTCTTTAATAAGTTTGTCAAGTTTAATACACGCTAAAACATTTTCTGTAAATTTCTGTTCCAGATGAGGTTATGCCCTGCTCAGTCTTTATTAACGACATAAAACTGAAGTCTAATTACAATACTTTTTTTTTTTCATTAGGGTGGTCCTCAAGTTGCCAAAATAGACAGTGGGCTCTGTTTTACTTTTTTTGTAAATAACCTTTTCTGGAGAGTTTCATATGGTTGTACAAAAAAGACAACATGTTAATGCAGTTCAATAAAAAGAGAGTCATGCCAAGTATGATGTCTCATCTGTAACTTGGATCTGGTTAAGACAATGAACCATAATATAGGGACAATAATAAAACAAATGAAAAGCAGGAAAAAAAACAAAGCTAGATAGTCGCGTCGGGCATTATGTTCTGAGTGGGTATTGGGCACCTATCACCTATAAACTTTGGATGTCTATTTATTATAGTCATGTACAGTGGTGTATCCTGGTTTTGTGCTGCCTTAGGCAGCACAATACCCAGGCGCCGCCCCCCCCGCGCCATCCCTACCCAACCCTTCCCCCCGCCCTGCCTTCTAAATACACACACACACGCATTCACTGACAGATACGCATACACTAGCTAACAGAAACACACACTCACTAACAGACACACACACACACACTAACAGACACACACTCACTCACTAGCAGACACACACACACTCACTCACTAACAGACACACACACTCACACTAACAGGCAAACACACACACAGTCAGAGACACACACACACACACACACACACAGTCACACACACACACACACACACTAAAAGACACACACTACGAGACACACACACATTAACAGACACACACTAACAGACACTGTAAAATCTGGTTGGAATCGTCACTGTTAAATCTTCTTAATTTCTTCTTATCTTCAGTTGATTGATATATATACGTCTTTTGTATATATAGTCTTGGGCCAAATGCTCGCCACAATAATATATGTCTATATTATTGAAAAGTACTAATACGCAAACCGACTTAACGTTTCTTCAGGTTTATTCTTAGTTACGGATACATAATAAAACAACAAATGATGTTAAAGGACAAGACCCCCAAATCCACATTCCAGAGATCTCATGCAAAGAAAGCCATGTGACTTAGACCATCTGTTTCTTATGTCAATCCACACATCTATATATAATTAATAGAAACATAGAGTATGCAATATTCTACATTCCCTCTGTTTATGGTTTGTCTTAAAACCATAACACAATGTCACTAACCTGTCCATTCATACATCACTCGTATCACAGTCATGGAACATAGAACAAGATGTAGTCACAACTTTCTATTATATGAGAGTTCTTAGAAGGTCGAGTTTCTATCCCACTGACATGGCCGTTACCAGTAATTCCTGTCTCTTCCGGGTTGACGGACTGTTGCCACTCCCCCTCTCTGACGCGGTCTCGCTGCGCTACATAATGCGACCGCGCCAGACAACAGACGCTGGATTAATGAACAGCGTACCGCGGAATTATACCGGCTGCAACTCTTCTCTACAATTTACCTGTATACCGAACCGGACTCGTAATCGACTAACCTCCTTCTCCTTCCCTCGACCACGGCTAGTACTTTGACTCCTCTCGACCTCTCTCCAACGGAACCTCCCCGGAGGGCACTCTGGGACCAACTTCAATCCTCTGGAAGCTAAGTTACCTCTCTGTGTTACGAACTTTTCCCCTGACTACTGAGCTCTCAAGCTTCAGCCTGCTCGCACTTTCTCCTATCGTTATTGGAGTAATTCCTATTCATTAACCCTTCTGCCTCCATATGAGATGTTTTCTATCAATTAAGCTAAATCAAATCTCTGCAAGTTAGTCTGCATTACCTTCCTTCATTTTATTGCTGCAATTCAATTGTATAAGATAGTCTAAGAATCCACTCAGCAATCCTGAAGTATTTAAAGATACAGTACCTATGTTTCTTCAATCAAATATATTAAAGACACAGTATCAGTGAACTCCCTGGTGAACTGTCATCTCTTTATTTCCTCAATTTATCACATTCACATCTAATTAATCAGAAATCTGCAGTTGAGCTCCATCAAACTCTATGTGAACGTGACACCCTCATACTGCTTTCTTTACTTCAAACTCCTTCTGTTTCAGCTATGTATTGATATCCATATTACATCATAACTACTTGAACATAATATATACATATATATATATATAATAAATTAATAAAATAAAATATTTACAAATGTTGATCCAATAAACAATGTAAAGCAATCGGAAAGATCTACCTGCTCAGGTACAGTCATGTCTTTGAAGACAACAAAATCAAGATGATAACTTTCTATCATATTCCTACAGACAAATATAGAATAGTATTTTCATTCTCAATACCTGATATTACTTAAGCACTAATACATGTATTACTATAATATCCTGTACAATTATATTTCCATGAATCACATGGTTTCTAGCAACCTAAAACTCTTTAGGTCATTTGTTTTCATGAATTACATTCCTATACCATTAATACCACCTAGTGATGATTGTATCAGTACTTTACAATCATAGTATTTAATTTGTATATTCAGTAGGTTCTAACTACCTAAAATATATCAACACTACTCGTAAAACTCATAATAGTTTGAAAACCTTCAAAGGTTGTGTTGTTATCAACCATGAAGTTTCATAATAATTCTTCAAATAATATTCATGTTGTTGACAATACTTATTGTTCTAGAAATTCTCCACCCAGAAATCTTTCTATCATAGATTTGTTTTTGTTTACATAATTTTCACTAAAATTCCACCTTGTAGTAACAAACTTTTCATTCAATCGGAGAAAGGTTTACTTTAACCCCTTAAGGACCAAACTTCTTGAATAAAAGGGAATCATGACATGTCATGTGTCCTTAAGGGGTTAAAGGAGCTTGCAAAGAATAATTTAAATTCATTAGCATCACTCTCTTCATTAGCATTGTGATGACTTATTAATGTAATACATCTTAAAACAGGATTGTCCTAATGTTCTGACCAATCCGTATTCCTTAGTACACTTCAACTGACTAAAATAAAATACAATAAACAAAACTTGGGGTCATACTGCCCAGAAACTCTAATTCCTAGTCTGTGTCTAACAAACTCAGGGAAATCATAAAACAACTTATAACAACTTATTCAATTCATTGGATACCGTCATATCCAGAAACCCATTCTCCCTAGTCCATACCTTTATAGACTTAGGTCAAATATAATTTTGTACTATACTCTTAACTAAACTCAATTCAATTCCTCTTGGATCTCTGAACTCTTATATCCAAGGCATTCTTAATGTATATAATTACTTAATATTAATCAATATTAATTATTCTTCCTTAGTTTTCTTCCTTATGGTACCATTGTTTGTTTTACTTCACCTCGATATAAACAAATTACTTATTCTAGTGAATCTATGAAATACTATTGAACTCAATCTTTGTAGAATTAAGTATACATGATCCTTATTTAATCAACTTCAGATTTTATCTACTTTTGATACTTCTCATCATATGTATAGGTCATAATATAATAGTTCTTTTCATAATACTATCCTATCATAATTTTACTCCATGTGCTATATAGTTATAAGTACTCTCTCTTGGTATTAATACACTCATACCTGTTAAATAACTTTTCATTGTCTGTTTTATTTTCCGTTAATATTTAGGAATTGATATGTATGCTAGTGTCAATCTTTTAAATCTTTGTAAGTCCGTTAATCTTCTGTATCGAATGAACTCTGTAGAATCTTCCATCACAGTTTGCAGATCAGATGAAAAGTCTCTTTCCAACAGTCGATGTCCAGTTGTCAGAAGAAATTCTTTCCTAATTTACTGCCACGAGGATCTGTCACGCTTTACCTACATTAAAAAAAAAAATATGTGCAGCATCAATACAATGGCTTACAATGTTTATATCTCATTATTATTATACAGTTTAACATTGAATTACATTGACTACACAAAACATACTCATTTCTTCTCATGAGATCTACCATCTACTGGTCATTGCATTTATGCCATGTGATGTATAATCTTAAAATGTCCATTATATTAAAATCTTGCTGAACGTTTTAATTTTCCAAACTTTTTTATTAAACATACACCCCTTTTAAACTGTTTAATGATCTGGAGGTATAACCAAATCACATATCAGATGTTACAACAAAATATTGTTTTCCACTATACTTAAGCAACAGTAGCCATTTTGTCTTAACACTGGCACCATTTTGTCACATGAAACAAACTACAAAAAAACATATATTGTTTCCTACATCAAATCTATCTGCAAATCTAGGTTTTATCCTATCAAAACTTTTGTCTTCTATATAATCAAAACATATGTATGTCCAGGCTTTGCAAAGTATAGTAATCCATTATCAGTCATGATATTAAAATCTCATTCTCATGAATTAAATCAAAGATTTTAAATCAACCTCAGAAGCAACAAGGAATACATTGATTGTTTTTTCCTTCTGTAAAATGATTGGAGTTACTGTATAATCACATACACCCAATATAACATACATTGCATGTTCCTAACTGCTACATTAGTGTATTTCATTCTGCCATACTTGCAAACTTGATGTAAATTTTAATTTTAATTAATACTTTCTTATAACACACATAAAAACAATGAAAAAACAGTTCAGACTAACAATTCATTAAAACAACAAACTAACATAGATCTCTATTCTTGTGTGCTGTTCTAATTCTGGAATCAACCTGTGTACATCTGTTGGCACACATATCCATGCTCATTCCCTAAACTGATCATATCTCGTGAAGTTATTTGATTCTTATAACTTTCTGTGTTACACTGCATTGCTTGTCTGTCTCCTAATTTTGATTTAGCTAAAATTGCTCTTATTTGTCTGATTATAAGTTTACAAGGAAAGGTCTTCATCGATTTATCTCCACATCTATTTTCTCTGTCAAAATTTTCAATCAACAAATTTAATTCCTCATTTGCTTTTGATTTGATATCTCGGATAAAATATCTGCAAGACCTTAAATAATGTTGTTTATTGCACCAAAAACAAATAACTTTAGGAGTTATATTCTGCCTTTGGTTGTTAACTCTACAGTTTCTAGTTGAGCAAATTGGGAGGGGCTCAGCTGTCTGTATCACTCCTTCACACTCTGTCCTAGAAAAAGGAGGAGGGGGACGAGGGGTGTCAGGTCTGAGTTTCTTTCTCTGTCTCATTCCACAAGTCATTTTAACCACTTCATTATTGGTTACCCTCCTTGCAATGTCTGCAAAATAATTCCCTGTTGTTAATTGTATTAATTGTGTTAATCTGTCTCGCTTATTTCCATATATTATTTCATCATTGTCCTCACATTTTACAGGCGTGGTCAGCCTACATGCTATTTGAATCGGCAGCCATATTTTAAATAGTCTGCTCCTTTGTTCGTCATTATGGCTATATTTGTCCAAATTTGACTCAAAAATCTCAGCATTAGTAAATGCATCCACTGACTTGTCATAAACTGGAATACATTTCACAATTTTCAGTAATTGTTCATGGATTTTCAAATTAAGTTTTGCAGCACTGTCTTGAAATTAACATTTCTGCAAATCACTCTGTGAGGATACATTTTCAGTATTAGTTGGATCTGTGATTAAATTCGGTGCCTGTATTTTTCTTGTATTCACACGCACGTGCTTCACTTCATTTCATATTATTTCATCATTGTCCTCACATTTTACAGGCGTGGTCAGCCTACATGCTATTTGAATCGGCAGCCATATTTTAAATAGTCTGCTCCTTTGTTCGTCATTATGGCTATATTTGTCCAAATTTGACTCAAAAATCTCAGCATTAGTAAATGCATCCACTGACTTGTCATAAACTGGAATACATTTCACAATTTTCAGTAATTGTTCATGGATTTTCAAATTAAGTTTTGCAGCACTGTCTTGAAATTAACATTTCTGCAAATCACTCTGTGAGGATACATTTTCAGTATTAGTTGGATCTGTGATTAAATTCGGTGCCTGTATTTTTCTTGTATTCACACGCACGTGCTTCACTTCATTTCTAAGCTGGCAAATAAGATCATTTCTTAGTTCAACTCTATCCTCTAGTTCACAGACTGTTTCTGACAATCTCTGACAATTACAGCATGTGCTCTGTGTTACCTTGTTACACTGTTCATTTAAATCTGATTTGTCATCTTTTAACCCATTCAAATCTACTTCTTTATCTGCTGATAGAGATGTCGCGAACATAAAATTTTCCGTTCGTGAACGGCGAACGCGAATTTCCGCAAGTGTTCGCGAACGGGCGAACCGGGCGAACCGCAATAGACTATGGAAAATGACATAGTTGATATAGTTGATGCAGAGTCTGGTTTTAATCCTTAAAGGGCATAAATCACCTAACATTCCTAAATTGTTTGGAATAACGTGCTTTAAAACATCAGGTATGATGTTGTATTGATCAGGTAGTGTAAGGGTTACGCCCGCTTCACAGTGACAGACCAAACTCCCTGTTTAACGCACCACAAACAGTCCATTTGCACAACCGCAAACTCCCAATTTGCACAAGGGTGGATACCAAGCTAGCCATGTCCCGTTCCTTGTCCTCACTGATATCATTGAAGGTCTCTTCCTCCACCCAGCCACGTACAACACCAAGGGTCCCCGAAAGGTGACAACAAGCCCCCTGGGATGCCTGCTGTGTTTGGTCTTCCACCTCCTCAAAGCCACCTTCCTCCTCTGACTCCTCTTCTTCAGACTCCTCTCTCTGCCTTGCCTCTCTCTGCGTTATTATAAGGTGTGTTAAGTAGTACTATTCCTATCAGTTTAATCCCTGTTATGTCCCCTATCAGGGGACGTGTATATGGCATCGATTTTAGGAACCGGAGATGGAAAAAGATGTTTGGTCGGTCCTCCTACTTCAAATTTGGGGCACTGCGTATGCAATCTAATGTGCCACCAGATAGGAGTGGTGTGTTAAGTAGTACTATTCTTATTAGTTTAATCCCTGTTACATCCCCTATCAGGGGACGTGTATATGGCATCGATTTTAGGAACCGGGAGATGGAAAAAGATGCTTGGTTGGTCCTCCTTTTTCAAATTTGGGGCACTGTGCGTGTAATCTAATGTGCCACCAGATAGGAGTGGTGTGTTAAGTAGTACTATTCATATCAGTTTAATCCCTGTTACGTCCCCTATCAGGGGAAGTGTATATGGCATCAATTTTAAGACCTGGGACATGGAAAAAGATGCTTGGTCGGTCCTCCTACTTCAAATTTGGGGCACTGCGCGTGTAAACTAATGTGCCACCAGATAGGAGTGGTGTGCTAAGTAGTACTATTCTTATCAGTTTAATCCCTGTTATGTCCCCCTCATCAGGCCTTTTTTAGTTGAATGTATCGCCCACTGTCAGTCCCTTTGGGATCCATCCCTCATTCATCTTAATAAAGGTGAGGTAATCTAGACTTTTTTGACCTAGGCGACTTCTCTTCTCAGTGACAATACCTCCTGCTGCACTGAAGGTCCTTTCTGACTGGACACTTGAAGCGAGGCAGGCCAGAAGTTCCATCGCAAATTGGGATAGCTCAGGCCACAGGTCAAGCCTGCACACCCAGTAGTCAAGGGGTTCATCGCTCCTCAGAGTGTCGATATCTGCAGTTAGGGCGAGGTAGTCTGCTACCTGTCGGTCGAGTCGTTCTCTGAGGGTGGACCCCGAAGGGCTGTGGCGATGCGTAGGACTTAAAAAGCTCTGCATGTCCTCCATCAACAACAAGCCTGTAAAGCGTCCTGTCCTTGCCGGTGTGGTCATGGGAGGAGGAGGATTACTTTCACCTCTTCCCCTGATAGATTCCCGTTGTGCTGTGACATCACCCTTATACGCTGTGTAAAGCATACTTTTTAATTTATTTTGGAACTGCTGCTTCCTTTCCGACTTGAGGTAATTCGGTAACATTTCAGGCACTTTCTGCTTATACCGGGGGTCTAGTAGCGTGGACACCCAGTACAGGTCGTTCTCCTTCAGCCTTTTTATACGAGGGTCCCTCAACAGGCACGACAGCATGAAAGACCCCATTTGCACAAGGTTGGATGCCGAGCTACTCATGTCCCGTTCCTTGTCCTCAGTGATCTCACTGAAGGTATGTTCTTCCCCCCAGCCACGTACAACACCATGGGTACCAGATAGGTGACAACGAGCACCCTGGGATGCCTGTTGTGGTTGGTCTTCCTCCTCCTCCTCAAAGCCACATTCCTCCTCTGACTCCTCTTCCTCATAATCCTCTTCCAGCGTTGCCGCAGGTCCAGCAAGCGATGCTGATAAGGCTGTTTCTGGTGGTGATGGTGACCACAACTCTTCCTCTTCCTCTTCATGCTCATCTACGGCCTGATCCAGCACTCTTCGCAGGGCACGCTCCAGGAAGAAAACAAATGGTATGATGTCGCTGATGGTGCCTTCGGTGCGACTGACTAGGTTTGTCACCTCCTCAAAAGGACGCATGAGCCTACAGGCATTGCGCATGAGCGTCCAGTAACGTGGCAAAAAAATTCCCAGCTCCGCAGAGGCTGTCCTAGCACCCCAGTCATACATATAGTCGTTAACGGCTTTTTCTTGTTGGAGCAGGCGGTCGAATATTAGGAGTGTTGAATTCCAACGCGTCGGGCTGTCGCAAATCAAGCGCCTCACTGGCATGTTGTTTCGCCGCTGGATATCTGAAAAGTGCGCCATGGCCATGTAGGAATGCCTGAAATGGCCACACACCTTCCTGGCCTGCTTCAGGATGTTCTGTAAGCCTGCGTACTTATGCACAAAGCGTTGTACGATCAGATTAAACACATGTGCCATGCACGGCACATGTGTCAACTTGCCCAAATTCAATGCCGCCAACAAATTTCTTCCGTTGTCACAAACCACTTTGCCGATCTCCAGTTGGTGCAGAGTCAGCCACTGATCCACCTGTGCGTTCAGGGCAGACAGGAGTGCTGGTCCGGTGTGACTCTCTGCTTTCAGGCAAGTCAACCCCAAGATGTCGTGACACTGCCGTATCCGGGATGTGGAATAGTACCTGGGGAGCTGGGGGGGGTGCCGTTGATGTGGAGCAAGACGCAGAAGAGGACTCAGCAGAGGAGGTTATGGAAGAGGATGGAGTAGGAGAGTAGAGGAGGTGGCAGCAGGCCTGCCTGCAGGTCGTGGCGGTGTCACCAACTCCTCTGCAGAGCCACGCATTCCATGCTTGGCAGCCGTCAGCAGGTTTACCCAATGCGCAGTGTAGGTGATATACCTGCCCTGACCATGCTTTGCAGACCAGGTATCAGTGGTCAGATGGACCCTTGCCCCAACACTGTGTGCCAGACATGCCATTACTTCCTTTTGCATAATCGAGTACAGGTTGGGGATTGCCTTTTGTGCAAAGAAATTTCGGCCGGGTACCTTCCACTGCAGTGTCCCAATAGCTACAAATTTTTGGAACGCCTCAGACTCCACCAGCTTGTATGGTAAAAGCTAGCGGGCTAAGAGTTCAGACAAGCCAGCTGTCAGATGCCGGGCAAGGGGGTGACTTTCTGACATTGGCTTCTTATGCTCAAACATGTCCTTGACAGACAGCTGACTGTGGGCAGATGAGCAGAAACTGCTCAAGGCGAGAGACGGAGTGGCGGATGGTTGAGAGGGGACAAGGAGGACAGCAGTGGTTAACGTGGCTGAAGATGCTGGACCAGGAGGAGGATGGCGGCTTTGAGTTTGTGTGCTGCTTGTACTCATGTGTTGATCCCATAGGTGTTTGTGATGTGCGATCATGTGCCTTCGCAAAGCAGTTGTACCTTTGTGGGTGTTGGACTTCCCACGACTCAGTTTCTTTTGGCACAGGTTGCAAATGGCATCGCTGTTGTCAGAGGCAGACACACAAAAAAAATGCCACACTGCTGAGCTCTGCAATGACGGCATTCTGGTGGTGGCAACAGCATGCGTTGATTGGCGTGCTGTCTGGCTGACCCCAGGTGCCGATGCATGCTGTCTGACTGTGCCACTAGCTCCTTGCGACGACCTCCCCCTGCTTCCAACTCGTCTCCTCCTCCTCTCTGTCTCCCCATCTGAACTTTCCCCCTGTTCTTCTTCTCTTCTAGCGGGCACCCACGTGACATCCACGGACGCATCGTCATCATCAACCGCTTCACTTGTATCTGACAACTCAGCAAAGGAAGCAGCAGCGGGTACAACAACATCATCATCACACCGTACGTCCATGTGTGTAATGCTGCCTGACTGAGACATATCCCTGTTATCTACATCCTCTGGCAATAATGGTTGCGCATCACTCATTTCTTCCAACTCATATGTAAATAACTCCTCTGACAGATCAAGTGAAGCGGCTGTGGTGCTAGTGTTGGTGGTGGCAGCAGGCGGGCGAGTGATAACTTGAGAGGTGCCCGAAGCTAAGCTGGAGGAGGATGGTGCGTCAAGGTTCCGAGCGGAAGCTGTAGAAGATTGGGTGTCCTGTGTTTGCCAGTCAACTATGTCCTCAGAACTTTTCGAGTTCAGGGTACGTGGCCTCTGAACACTGGGCATTATTCTAGGGCTAAAGGGAATCACAGCACCACGACGGCCCCTGCTGGGTGGCCTGCCTCTGCCTGTCATTTTTTTTTCGATTAGTGGTACTATGCATGCAAGCTACTGTGACAACAGATATGAGTGGCACTGTGCAGTGCCAGAAGTTGGCAGAGTAGACGCTGTAGGCCTGACACACACGCTTGTAGACAACTAACTGCTATTCAATCTATTACAGTCAAAATTGTATATATATATTTTTTAAATGTACACTACTGTTACACCAGATATGAGTTGCACTGGTGTGACACTGTGCCCTGGCAGGCCCTGAAACGCACACGCGTGAAGGAAACTGACTGCTATTATTTCACAGTCAAAAAAGTGTTTTTTTTTTTTAAATGTACACTACTGTTACACCAGATATGAGTTGCACTGGTGTGACACTGTGCCCTGGCAGGCCCTGAAACGCACACGTGTGAAGGAAACTGACTGCTATTATTTCACAGTCAAATTTCTAGTTTTTTTTTTTTATGTACACTACTGTTACACCAGATATGAGTTGCAGTGGTGTGACACTGTGCCCTGGCAGGCCCTGAAATGCACACGCATGAAGGAAACTGATTGCTATTGTTTCACAGTCAAAAAAGTGTTTTTGTTTTTTTTAAATGTACACTACTGTTACGCCAGATATGAGTTGCACTGGTGTGACACTGTGCCCTGGCAGGCCCTGAAACGCACACGTGTGAAGGAAACTGACTTCTATTATTTCAAAGTCAAATTTCTAGTTATTTTTTTATGTACACTACTGTTACACCAGATATGAGTTGCACTGGTGTGACACTGTGCCCTGGCAGGCCCTGAAACGCACACGTGTGAAGGAAACTTACTGCTATTATATTACAGTCAAACAAGTTGACTGGCGGGCGGATATGAGTGGTGGCACTGGGCAAGTGGGCACAGTATACGCTGTGAGCCTGACACACACGCTGGCAGGCAGGCAACTGCAATTAGATTACATAGGAAAAAAAAAAAGCAGACTGATGTTATAGCCCTAAAAATGGCTTTTTAGGGTGCTGTCATTACAGCAGAGATCAGATGAGTCCTTCAGGACTGTAGTGGACACTGAATACACTAGCCTAGCTATCGATTTCCCTATTAAATCAGCAGCAGCTACACTGTCCCTCCTCTCACTAAGAATGCAGCTTCTGAATAAATCTAAAATGGATGCTGTCCAGGAGGTGGGAGGGTCTGGGAGGGAGGGTCTGCTGCTGATTGGCCGGAATGTGTCTGCTGACTGTGAGGTACAGGGTCAAAGTTTACTCAATGATGACGAATAGGGGGCGGACCGAACATCGCATATGTTCGCCCGCCGTGGCGAACGCGAACAAGCTATGTTCACCAGGAACTATTTGCCAGCGAACTATTCGGGACATCTCTATCTGCTGATTCTAAATTGTCTTGACCTGCATCTCATTTACAAATCAATGCATTGTAAGTACAGACTAGTTTCATAACATTTCTGATCTTATGTTTTTTCTTATTAACAAACAATTTCTTGTTAATTTCACTATTGGCAATTTCACATTGTGTGTAAAAAGATTGCTACAAAACAGCATCTGAATAGCTGCTATTAAATGCAAACTGCAATTTACTTTTCTCTGCAATATCATTTATGAATTCCATGTTACTCACCAGACCACTTATCTCTGTCTATTTCGTTGCTTCATCCACACAGCTGCGCAGTTCTGGGCTTGATTCTGGATGCTTGCCAATCTCTGCCACGTGCTTGCTTCTAGAATTCACGTTGTATCTTGTGATTTTTGTCTCAGTTGTAGAAAATACAGTCTTTGTGATTTGAAAACTTTCTTTTTTTTACAAACACAGTTCTTCTGTGACAGTCTAGATTCTTTTTTCCTCTTCAAGTTTGTTTTCCCAGTTCCAAAACAGCTTTGTAACTCGATTCTTCTTTCTCCCCCTTTGAAGTGGGGACAAAACTTGAATAGAAGACTGGCTGGCTGGCTAATGTAAAATCTGGTTGGAATCGTCACTGTTAAATCTTCTTAATTTCTTCTTGTCTTCAGTTGATTGATATATATACGTCTTTTGTATATATAGTCTTGGGCCAAATGCTCGCCACAATAATATATGTCTATATTATGGAAAAGTACTAATACGCAATCTGACTTACGGTTTCTTCAGGTTTATTCTTGGTTACGGATACATAATAAAACAACAAATGATGTTACAGGATAATGGACATTTAACAGCAGATGGTAATTGCTGGACTCCTTACATCTTTACATTGAGAGAGAGCCAGAGAGAGCCAAGAGCCAAGAGAGAGAGACCATAGAGACCCCGTGTCCCTCTGTTACTATAAATATGTGCCCATACTGATGTCAGACTATAACTCTAGCCATATAAGGACAAAACCCCCAAATCCACATTCCAGAGCTCTCATGCAAAGAAAGCCATGTGACTTAGACCATCTGTTTCTTATGTCAATCCACACATCTATATATAATTAACAGAAACATAGAATATGCAATATTCTACAGACACACACACACACACACACAAACAGACACACACACACTAACAGACACACACTCACTAGCAGACACACACACTCACTAACAGACACACACACAGTCAGAGACACACACACACAGTCAGACACACACACACATTAACACACACACACTGACAGACACACACACACTAACAGACACACACACACACACACACTCACTCACATTAACACATTGTTAATTTCTTTTTATTTAACCTCCCCCCCAGCCTCCTTACCTTTGGGAATGCTGGCCGGGGGGGTTTCTCTTTCTCCCTGGTGGTCCAGTGGCTGCTGGGTGGGCAGGCGGCGCTGGCGGGCGGCTGGCGAGGGAGCACTTCCCCTGAGCACTCAGCTCCCTCGCGCGCCACAGAGTGAGGCTGGGAGCCGGAATATGACATCATATTCTGGCTCCCAGCCTCACTCTGCGGTGCGCGAGGGAGCTGAGCAGACAGCTCAGAGGAAGTGCTCCCTCGCCAGCGCCGCCCGCCAGCGCCGCCCGCCAGCGCCGCCCGCCAGCGCCGCCCGCCAGCGCCGCCCGCCAGCGCCGCCCGCCAGCGCCGCCCACCAGCGCCGCCCGCCAGCGCTGCCTGCCAGCTCCGCTCGCCAGCGCCGCCCGCCAGCGCCGCCCGCCAGCGCCGCCCGCCAGCCCAGCATGTCAGTTAGCCGCGAGGCTAACAAGGCATTTGCCCTGGGCATTTGGGGGCGGCTTTTTTTTTTTATTATTGTGCAGGTGGGTACATGGTGTCAACGGACGCCACAACAGCGCATAACAAGATCAATACATGTTTGACAGTGGCACATTTATGCACATTTTTCTATATTTTTTATCCAGCTTAACTAAACAGTTATAGTATCTAATTGAAAGTAGAGGAGACAAACAATATAAGCAATCGACAATTAGAGCTTAACAAAGCTAAATTAGCCATATTAATGCAGCTAGCACTTTATGTCAGGTTACACACCGGCTATGTCGTTACAATGGTCGCTCATATAGCTGCTATATGCTTACATGTTGTCTTGTTTCGCCGTATATCGTGGCATAGTTTGTCGGTAGGGTTGTGTGAGGCATAAGACTATTAACTACTAACTAGCTGGGCTAAAAAATGCAATAAGAGTACAGTTGTTCGCGTTTTAATATGAGCACCTATTGCAGGGTGTGTGGTCAAAGGTTATCGCTAGTGGTGACTGTGGCCTGCAAGGTGCTTAGAGAAGTGGCCAGTCCTTGTTGTTGGTTAGAATATTTTGCTTACTTGGGTTTATAGTGCCGGCTTGCGTGGTCTAAGACCCTGTTATGCCCTACTCATTTTCCTGGATTTAAGCTCTTAGGCCTATAGGTCACTGTGGTCCTGAGCCGCAGCGAGACATCAACAATAAAACAATAATAGTAAAACAATGCATAAAACAATATGTTAAGTCAGTGATAACCCAGTATTAGTGCAGTATCACATTGAATAGATGGGTCAATGGCATAAACGGTACTGCTTAGTAAGCCCTTAAATGATAAGATAAAGTTGGCACCACGTTTGTTAACATTTGTGTGGTTATAGCAAAAACTTGGCTTGGCTAGCTTGGCTAACGGTGAGGTTAGTAAAGAAAAATAGGTCGGGCAACGCTTAACAGTACTAGATTAGTTGTGTTACATAGTGTGTCCTGGATGTGTCAGCCGTTAGAATAGTATGTTTTATGCTAATAGTGTAGTTTACAGTGCAGCAGTACCTGGCTTATGGGTGATGCGTGAGCGGGTTGTGCTGCTCCTGTTTAAGCTATTACATAGTTAAGAACAGTAATAAAAAAATAAAAAAAAAATAATTAATAGTAAGGTTACGCTTGTGGCTCTCTAGCCAACAACATGCTTAATGTGAAAACGACACGTTAATTGTTTTAACTTGCTAAGACCGTTAAACATTTTTATAGTTATGTGCGAATGGTCGACGGTGGGGGGATGGTGTGCCTTGATGTGAGTCCAATATTACCGAGCCCAAGTTCATGTAGAAGCTGCTGCATATGGGTCTGCGGGGAGTTGTCGGGGGACAAACTCCGGTGCAGCGGCTGCATGCCTTACTAGTGGGCGCGTGGGTCCAGCTGGGTCTGTCGCTGTGGCGAGTGCAGTTGTGGGGAGGTTTAATAGTCCTAGTGCCTCCGTAGCCTCCTGCATGTTATGGACTATGTGAGTGCTGCCTCCTCGTTCTATGTGGAGGGTGCGCCCTGGTCCCCAGCGGTACCGGAGTTGGTGTAGTCGCAGGAGGGTTGCAGATGGAATGGAAATATCACACGTGAACCGACCCTATAGCACACACAGGCACTACAACCCCACACTATGAAACATAGCAAGGCCTACCCCAACGTAGCACGGCCCCAGCGTAAAATGATACACTACAACCACCCGGCTCCAGACCCCCATTCCTGGTCACCTAAGCCCATACAGATAACTAGTACCCCCACATCAGCTATGTCAGCTTAATTCTCACTACGCTATGGTCATATTTCAAGAGCATGTTTTTATCATAATATTTTCCTAGCATATGCCACACGATCTCTAACTTTGTTGAAATTACTGCCATCTCTAGCTTATCTCAACACAAAAACAAAAAATGTGCACCTTTTTATGCAATGTCACTGTGATAATCTTGTTACCCAATTTTTGCGTGCTGTTGTGGCACTTTCTTTATGCCTGTAACCGCCTTTGCACAACAAAAATAAAGAATTAAAAAAATATATATAAAAATATCAAATATTCTATCATATGTTAAATATATATATATATATATATATATATATATATAAAACTATCAAAATATTACAATATTTTTCATAACATCAAATCATTTTAAAAGTTTATCCCAAAAAATATAAAATCGAGGCCAATGTTATAAGTGCAGCTGAAAAGTATAGGAATGCTTGTTTTCACTTTAGCAGAGCAACCGCTACCGAACCGATAAATATCCATCAGTGAATATCAACAGATACTGTTTATATCCTTAGAATAGTGGGTAAATATATTCATTGGTGAGTACAAAATGACAGGATAATCTGAATTTTATATTTCGTTTTATATAATTTCAAGTATAGGCACATATATTTGTTTACCAAGATTTGCAAAGATTAGTAGTTAGAACCACTGTCCATGGTACTGAAACAAGTTTTTAAAATGAAATAAAGTAGTAATGTTAAACACGGTACCACTTTAATTAGAATATTCTTAAATATTTAAATACTCTTAGCTGGATAAAGGGGACACCTAGCACTGGCAAGAAAACATATACAGTTATTATTATTATTATTATTATTATGTTGTTATTTATATAGCGCCAACAAATTCCGCAGCTCTTTGTTATCTCATATGATTAGTTATATCATTTCATTATCTGATCTGAACTATGTACTAAAAATAAGTATGCATAGATAAATAATGGTTTTTCATGTATTTATTGAACACACTAATCTAACATGAATATCTATGTTTAAAATATATATGTGAGATTATGGAAAAATCATCGCTTTTATATTTGTTATGCTAATATGTTTTCAATCAAAAAGAACTGTGTACTAGAATTTCTACAATAAGCTATAGTGGTAATGTTGATTGTTATATCCTAGCAATGTAGATTTAGAAAGATCAAAACTTTCATCTCTTTCAGTCTGTGATATCAGATGACATGCTGCAGCACTCTAAACAGAAAGAATCAAAATTGTTTAAAAATTCCTAATCAAATTGTTTATTAGAAAGGCCTTAAGTACTATAATTCTCATCAGGCATCAAAGACATGGTCCATCTTACCAAGTCCATTTAGTCTGGGACTTAATCACAAATTTGATTGCAACACTTTTTTCAATGTAAATAACCTCAGATGGCTTTGCTCAAAAATGGTAGAACATTTTATTAGCAGAAAGGCTTTTTTTCTGTCTTGGTACATACTACCTATCCGAAGTGTGTCACTGATCACCTGAGTGATCCAGATGGCCACAGTACAACAGACATATTGTATGGAATCTCAGAGTATGCATACCTGAACTTAAGCTTAGTAGAATGTGGCTCATATAGAGCTATGACAATTATTATTAGAGCATTTAACCAGGAATGGTATATTTAACCTGCCGTTAGTTTACAAGGACATCCTGGTGTCTAGATATTGCAGGGCTGGTGCAAGTATTTTTGACTACAAAGGCCACTGCCCCTTCCGTCCCCCAGAAAAATGCATCTTCACAGGTGTGTCTTTTAACTCCCTTGTGAATGTCTTATCCCCTATTGTATTTCTTATTCCCTCTTTTGAATGTCTCCCTCCTTTTTCTGTCTCTTACCCCCAATTCTTTTTGTTTCTCTTTTTTGTTTCTCTTTGTTTCTCTTTCTCCCAGTACCTTTGTGTATCCCTCCTTTTTCTGTCTCTTACCCCCAATTCTTTTTGTTTCTCTTTTTGTTTCTCTTTGTTTCTCTTTCTCCCAGTACCTTTGTGTATTTTCCTCCTCCCAGACCCCTTGTATGTCTCTTCCTCCCTTCTATCCTTTTTTGTGTGTCTCTGAACCCCCCCCCCCGACCCCACCCCTTAGTGTTTATTTCTCCCCTTATTCAGGCCCAGGCCCAGGGATCTCCTCCATGCCAGCGTCCCTCCTGAGAGATCAGAGAAGAAGGACAGTGTCATCCCCTCAAAGGTAAATGTTGACTGGCCTCTGACGGCTTCCAGGATTGCCTGCTTGTCTCTGGTGGACTGGAACCGGATTATTAGGTCCCCTGTGGCGGCTGGTGGAGCCCTTGCTGATCTCGGTATGCAAAATAAACCATAGAGGGTGATTGCTTTGGCTGCTTTCGGGGTCACCAGTGTGGTGAGAAGTCTTCTAACCAGATGTGGTAGTTCCGCCTCTGGGACGGAGTCCATGACTCCCCTGAGTTTTACGTTTTTACGGCGATGTTTATCCTCTTGGGAGGCAAGTTGCTGCTCGTGGAGCAGGGTTTGCAGCTTTAGGCTGTGGATTGCCGTTTGCAGTTCTGCAATCTGGGTTGTGTGGTTATTGGCAGTGCCCTCCACTGCTCCCAGCCTGGCTGTGATGAGTTTGAGATCCTCTCTTAGCAGGGCCACATCTGCAGCTATCTTTCTATGGTGGTCTACCGTGAGTTCCCCTATAGCCTCCATAGTCACTGGGGTGGGGGTTTTCACGGGTGGTTGTGCCTGTACCAGCGCTTGTACCTGCATGGTCTGTGGGGGGTCCCCATCCTCCCCCTCAGAGGTCCCATCTGAAAAGTCGGAGCAGCCCCCATGTAGGGCCGCCATATGCGCTCCAGTTGCAACATGTGCTTGCCACCATAGTGCCCCGATGTCCATGCTCTGCCGGGGTTTGTCAGCCTTCGCTTTTTTAGTTTTCCGACCCATTGAGGTTGTGTGGGTCTCGGGGTGTACCTGGAGCGGGTTTGTGTTGAGTCTGCTCGCTCGTGTAAGGGGTTTGTTAGCTCATGTGCCGGGAGCCCCGCGACCGTGCGACCGTCTGCTTTGACCGCTAAGCCCCGCCTCCGGGGGCGGCTTTTTTTGCCACCCCCTGGAAAATGCCGCCCAAGGCAAATGCCTTGTTTGCCTCGCGGCTAAAACGTCCCTGGTCATGTAGCATTTTCACTGATTTAATTATTCTCTCACTCTTTTTATTCTGTCTCTACTAACTATCTAGCTAGCTTACCAGGGAGAGAGGCATTTTATCTTACTGTCATACAAACTTTCTAATTTACCTTTGTTAGGACTGTATATTACTCCTTAGATATTGAGTCTATTGGTCTCAGACACCCCCATCAATAAGGTATTTACTCTCACCCTAATATGCTTACGTTAATCTAGATTGGGGACAGGGCAAATCCTGGGCTAAAATAAGTAGTCTAATAAAGCTACCATTAGTTTTAGAAATTTACTGGGTGACCCTATACTCCCATTATGAGTTGGTGGAGAAGCCTTATAAGGCTAGTTATTTTCTTACTTTGTTTCTAGTTTTGAGACACGTGTGTGTATATATGTACATTTTAAACTTAACAGTTATTTAAACAAGATACTTGCCTACTATCCAGCTTCCACTCACCCACTTTCTTGTGGTTTGAGTGACTTAATTTTTTTGTTTCCTTTTATTCATATATTATAGGGTTAAGCCCTGCAGACACAGCTGGAATGTCTTTACTGGTGCATAGATCCTAAGTGGTGTTCCCTTATGTATCTGATTATTTGTTTGGTTTGTAAATAAATTATACTGGAGCTAAAATAAATTTTATAATATAGTTCATAATTTAGACTTTATAGTTTGTGTAAAGCGAAATTTAAGTTAACCCAGGTACCCACATTACTGTAAGTGAATGTAATAAAATCATGTGTCGTTAGTCTGTCTAAACTAGTGTTGATGTTTTTTTCAGAGAAATTAAGACCTAACAAGAAATTATGCACAAAGTCATATAAAAAGTTACTCTCTCCTTTATAATTCTCATACTTTTTATACCTTTTTTTTTCCAATGGGACACTATAGTCACCAGAACAACTAAAGCTTAATATCAGTTCCTACAGGCTTTTGTTGATGTAAACACTGTCTTTTCAGAGACAGTGTTTACATTACAGCCAAGGGACACCTCCAGTGGCCACTCCTCAGATGGCTGCTAGAAGTGCACCCTGGAGCACTTAATGTCTCAACATTCAAAGTCTCCACCCTCTGCATGGAGACACTAAACTTTACTCATAGAGATGCATTGATTAAATGCATTTTGCTCCTCCCCTGACCATGCTCCTTGGCTGAGATCAGAATTAAGATTCTCAGCCAATCCAATGCAGGGACAGAGCCAGTAGTAGCAGACTGGAATTAAGGTAAGATTTTACTATATTTAGAGGGGCAAAGGGGGTGGGGAATGTTGTGTCATATATTTTACTGTTTGTGAAAAGATTGAAATTAAATATGTATACTGTAAAGTCACTACTTAGCAGATGTGACTTCATTTTGTAACAAAATGCAAAGCTCAGGTACATTTTGTTTATCTCTACTCATTGTACCACCAAACTCTGGAATGCAGTCTAAAGTAAACACTGACCCAAGTTAAGGTTTTCTTCCTACAAGATCCTTAAGTGTTGGAACATGGTGGCTTGAAAGAGCCCAGCCCAGACAATTAAAATAATATTAGCTGAATGTGTGTAAAAGACATGTATAAATCCCATGCTGTCACATATTACTAATAGACAGTTTCAC
This sequence comes from Pelobates fuscus, assembly GCF_036172605.1. Lineage (NCBI taxonomy): Eukaryota > Metazoa > Chordata > Amphibia > Anura > Pelobatidae > Pelobates > Pelobates fuscus. The sequence goes on from NC_086326.1 coordinate 47,148,778, forward strand.
ACAATGATACAGTATATTTAAGAAAACCAGACACAGGATTACCAGAAAGAGATATTACCTAAGTAATTAATTTTACTTTTTAAATTTAATGGATTTGTTGAAAAATTGAGTCACATCTGCTAAGTAGTGACTTTACAGTATACATTTTTTATTTCAATCTTTTCACAAAATGTCTGACAGTAAAATACCTGACATAAACAGTAAAATATCTGACAGTTGACACCTTATTATTTTGCTTTGAGTTTCCACATTATTTCATTATTTGCTTGTGTAATTTGTTACGATTGATAAATAGAAATACTAATGTCCAACAGACCCTGAGTACATCAACAGGCAATACTTTCTGATATTCATAATGTTCTGCCAATACTTTTATTTCTTTGAAGTAATATTTTCAGTTTTTGCATGCTTCCTCACCTCCCCGAACCTGATCTGATACTACATTTTGTGGATTTTAAGGTAGTCCTATAAAAAACTGTTAATTTGATGATTATTCTGCAGTTTTAGAGAGTGCATGTATTTAGTTGCACTGTAGTAGGCTCAATGATAACAACTTATATAAAAACATATGCATGTCATATTATAGTAAACTATCTAAATTATTATCTTTATATACATATATACAAAATAAATCGTTATATTTTAAGGATGACAGTTACATCCTACACTATTAAAGGAACACTCCAATGACCAAACACTAAATAAATCCACATTGTAATAGATATACCCCAATGAAAATATACTTGCATTTAAATATGTATTTTTTTATTGGGGGGTATATCTAAAAACAACGTGCAAAAATGGCATGTCTCTTGCCTGAAGCCTTGCGAGCCCTCCTCTTCTTCCTCAGTCAAGACTTTCTCTGGATGTCCAATCACAGAGTTCCCAATGCAGCTCAAGGAAAAAACTTGGAAAGGCAGGTGCTCTGGGCAAGTGCTGCCCTCTTGAGTTTATTACCACTGAGCTAAAAAAACAGGAAGTTACAGGACTGATTGACAACTGGGAAGGAGGTGGAGGGGTGTGGCAATTCTACCGAAATCTTCACATTTCTAAAATGAAAAAAAAAAAAGTTACCCTTCACACATAAAGCATTTCAGCAAGTTGAAGTGCTTTAGGGTTCTGAAGTGTCCTTTAATTCATTTCAATCAATTTATTCATGCCTTTAGATGGTCTGTTCTACTTCGTTTTTGAATTGAAATTCAATGTGTACACTACAAACTATCAATCTTTTAGATTTTATGATACCATAAAACTGAACAGGTTATAAATCATAAATCTCAAATACAGTGTGCGTTAACAGTCAACCATCGCCTTTTAAATCTTGATAGAAATATTATCAGCCTATGAAATACATTATGCACATTCATGTAAAAAAAATGAAAAAATAAAACATAAAATCAAAGATGTGCTTGAACTCTGCAGAGATAACATGAAAATGACATGTGATAATATTTGAAAATGGCAAGACTGTGTATCAGAAAACATCAGCGAATTCCAGGATTGTAAAATTGCATTGCTGTTACACCAGCTGTGTTTTCATAACTATTAACTCTTAAATATGAACTATTGCTTTTTTTTTTCTTTTTGCTAAAGAAGCTGTTTAGAGAAAAAAAAAACATTTTTTCTAATCTTCTGTAAAGCAACCAATATAAATAATAAATAAATGCTAAGATGTTAGACTTAAATTAATGTGCATAAAGCAGAAATATTTTAAGGCAGCAGTCCATGTAATTGCATGCAAAATAAAACACAGAATGGCAAAGCTTTCCATCAAATACATTAGCAAGTCATAATTTTATTTTTTGACGGATCTAGGACTTCCCTGAATGTTGCTTCAACACAATATAGCTCTATATGATTATATTATGTATTAAGATATACATTGTTAGAATAATTTATTCATGTATGTTCGCACACAAGATTTCTTGTCCTGTGGCATTTGTAAAACATAAATCATGGTTTTTAACTATGAAAAGAAATCACATCCCAAAGACATGTAGCTATTTTGCAATAGTTATTGTCAGCACAGTTGAAACTGTACTCTCTTTTAACATTTCAGCTGCCAATTAATCTTGCATTTCAATAAAAAAATTGCCAAGGAGACACTGATTGGTCTCTTCTAGATGCTCGTACATGGAAGCGTGCCACCAGCTTGGCTTTGTCTACTACGTATGATAGCTTGTGTGTTACTCTTGCTTTCTGTCAGACAATACACAGAGACTCAACACACAGTGTGTAAACAAATAAAGTAGGAAACGTATATAGGACCTTAGAGTGTGTGACGGAACCAATCTCGCCACATTGTTTTGGAGGAGCCTGATTGCCTGCCTGCTGCCTTTGGACTATGGCCCTGGGAGATTGGGCCCTTTAAAAACAGTATTCGGCCATACCAGAGTGTATGTCACTCATTCTGGCCCTTTACATACAGTGGGGTCATTTGGTACTTGCCCTGTGTGAGCTGTGGTAACCCAGATAGCTATGCCATGGAGCCTATTCGTGTGATTAAAGACTTTGGCTCTATGGCGATTAAACTGTATTCGGTTGGTCTGAGTGCCGTTCACCTAATAATGTGCACTCAGACCTGAGCTATCTGGGGATATGTGAAATGTCTGTGTGTTATGTGTAAAATGTGACTTTATGTATTTTAAAGTGTTTTATGTCGTTTTGCAACCATGTGGTTAATGGAGTCTGCCTCTAGTCCTGGATAATTGGATTACTTCTCCAATTATCTCCAGGGCAGAAGGGAGGAAACCAGGATGCATTGTGGGGATGTTTTTTCTTCTGTTTGAGCCAGATTTTGCCATGCTGCAAGCCAGGGCCCAAAAGATACTTTTACTAACTTTTGAACCCCTGGTCTGATTCATGCAATTTTTGAGTATGTTGTTCCCCCGAATGGATTGATTGTGAATATGTATTTTTATGTGAATGTGATGTATGGTTTTAAAGTTATGAAAGTTGTGTAAAAGTATATTTTGAACTGTATGCATAATGGGATTATGTGTCACACTAAGGGGAGGGGATGTGTGGGATGTAACATCTATGTCATTGGTTATTTTATGCCTCCCCCTGGGTGTGGCCTGTATGTGTACTCATGTAATAAAAACCAGGCTGGGTGCCCCAGCACCTCAGACCACTGCTTGACCTTCAACACGGAGCCTTGTCTCGTTCTTGGGGGGATTCACTGTATGCTGTTGGAGATTGACTGCTAGGAGTGTAAGCTGATGTCTGCTTTTCCTATTCATCTGCTAGCAGCTATTCGTGAGGTTCCAGCTTGGAGTGCTATCTTATTCCCTGGTATGCAGTTCGGGAGTTTGATGCATTCGCCTGTATCTAGTTCGTGAGTTTTGATGTTCTGCAGTAGCTGTGCCTTTCTGAGAAAAGGGGATTATCGCCTAAACGGATTTTAACCCCTCATATGCTGAAACGGTCCGTTACAGAGTGGCTGGGCTAGCTATCATTGCAAGGACAGCAGTGGCGTCGCTAGGGGGGGCCAGAGGGGTCCATGGCCCCCCCTACATCATGCTGTGCCCCCCCTTGTGCCCCCCAAAATGCCAGCAACCTACTGGCTATGTGTTTGAATTATATTCCCTCGGGCTGTAACAGCCTGTTACACCCCGAGGGAATGCAGGGCAGAGCAGCTGGAGCGCTGGGTCAGGTGCTGTCTGGGGCTGGAGGGAGCACTGACAGGCTCCCCGGCACAGGCCCGGCCCCCAAACGAAGCCCCAGCCCCCCGCACACAAGCTGCTCCCCTGCCGTTGAGCAGCAGCCCATGCTGCTGCTGCTGCAAAGGCCAGAAGATGGCTGACCCCCAGCAACAGCCTCCAGTGACAGGTAGGCTTAATGTGCTTGTGTGTGTGTGTGTGTGTCTGTCTGCTGGCTATTGAGGAAGTTTGTGTATCTGTATGTATGGACTCAGCCTCCCTACCACCCTCCCCACCACCCTCAGCCAGCCTCACCACCCTCCGCACCCTCCCTACCACCCTCAGCCTCCTCACCCTCCCTACCACCCTCAGCCCCACCACCCTCAGCCTCCCTACCAACTTCAGCCTCACCACCCTCCCCACCACCTTCAGCCTCCCCACCCGCCAAAGCCTCCCCACCACCCCCACCACCCTCAGCACCCCACAACCCTCAGCCTCAGCACCCCCCACCACCCTCAGCCTCCCCACCCTCCCCACCCTCCCCAATAACCTCAGCCTCCCCACCCTCCCCAATACCCTCAGCCTCACCCCCTCACCACCCCACCACCATCAGCATCACCCTCCCCCACCACCCTCAGCATCACCACCTCACCATCCTCAGCATAACCCCCTCACCATCCTCAGCATCACCCCTCACCATCCTCAGCATCACCCCCACCCCCCTCAGCCTCACTCCTCACCACCCTCAGCCTCACTCCTCACCACCCTCAGCCTCACCCCCCACCCCCCTCAGCTTCACCCCTCACCCCCCTCAGCCTCACCCCCTCACCACCCTCACCATCAACCCCCCTCCTTCTCACATCACCCCCCTCCTTCTCACATCACCCCCCTCACTCTCACATCACCCCCCTCACTCTCACATCAACCCCCCCTCACTCACACATCAACCCTCCCTCACTCTCACATCAACCCCCCTCACTCTCACATCAACCCCCCCTCACTCACACATCAACCCCCCCTCACTCTCACATCAACCCCCCCTCACTCTCACATCAACCCCCCCTCACTCTCACATCAACCCCCCCTCCACTCTCACATCACCCCCTCCACTCTCACATCACCCCCCCTCCACTCTCACATCACCCCCCTCCACTCTCACATCACCCCCCTCCACTCTCACATCACCCCCCCTCCACTCTCACATCACCCCCTCCACCCTCACATCACCCCCCTCCTTCTCACATCACCCCCCTCCTTCTCACATCACCCCCCCTCCTTCTCACATCACCCCCCCTTCTCACATCACCCCCTCCTTCTCACATCACCCCCGCTCACTCTCACCATCACCCCGCTCTCCCTCTCACCATCACCCCCCTTTCCCTCTCACCATCACCCCCCTCACACCATCACCCGCCATACAAACAACACACTTCAGTCTCGGACAAAAACGCAGAGACATACATTCTCACACACAAGGATACTCTCTGTCAGACACACTCTCAGGCACATACACAGGTAAACTGTGCATCAATGTGTATATGTGACACTTTTTTGTTAGTGGGGCCTCATGTTTGAGTTACGCCTAAGGCCTCATAAAGTCTAGAGCCGCCTCTGCTCAGCAGTCTGTGTGTGTATGGACTCAGCAGTCTGTGTCTGTGTCTGTGCGTGTGTGTGTGTGTGTATGGACTCAGCAGTCGGTGTGTATGGACTCAGCAGTCTGTGTGTCTGTGTGTGTATGGACTCAGCAGTCTGTGTCTGTGTGTATGGACTCAGCAGTCTGTGTCTGTGTGTGTGTATGGACTCAGCAGTCTGTGTGTGTATGGACTCAGCAGTCTGTGTGTGTATGGACTCAGCAGTCTGTGTGTATATGGACTCAGCAGTCTGTGTGTCTGTGTGTATGGACTCAGCATTCTGTGTCTGTGTGTGTGTGTGTATGGACTCAGCATTCTGTGTGTGTATGGACTCAGCAGTCTTTGTGTCTGTGTGTGTATGGACTCAGCAGTCTGTGTGTCTGTCTGTGTGTATATGGACTCAGCAGTCTGTGTGTATGTCTGTGTGTGTGTGTGTGTGTGTGTATGGACTCAGCTGTGTGTGTGTTGGATTCAGCAGTCTGTGTATAAGTGTAAAAATCAGCCTGTGTGCATTCAGCAACGTCTGTGTGCATTCAACAACGTCTGTGTGTGTGTATTTAGAAGTTTCTCGGTGTTCGTATTTGTGTACTGTGTGTATGTACTCAGCAGTCTATCAAAAATTAAAAATTTTATTCCTGTGAGTTGTTGTGTAGGAAGGGCCCCAGTGCACTGCTTTGCCCGGGGGCCCTTAACACTGTTAAGTTGGTACTGCTTGTGTGTGTCAGTGAGCTTCTATTTATTGAGCATGTGTGTGTCCCTGAACTTCTTTGTAGTGAGCCTTGTGTTTATACAAGTGAGTTTGTCTGTAGTAAGCCTGTGTGCGAGTCAGAGAGTTTTTTTGTCTGTCAGTGAGCCTATTTGCGCATGTCAGTGAGCTTGTGTGCTCACTGTACTATATATATATATATATATATATATATATATATATATATATATATATATATATATATATATTGACCTGTAGGAATGGCATACATTTTTTTTCCAGGGTTGGCTCTGCCTTTCCAGTTTGGCTCTGCCAGCGAGTGCGCTTTACCGCTGAATCATCTGTGTGAGCTGCCGCACACTTTAGCCCTGTTACACGCATCTGGGAGCTGCTGTTGACAGGTACTTGTAGTCTAGAGATTGGGACATGGGGTATATGCTCAGCTATCTGTATAATACTATAGTGCTGTTCTCTGTATAATACAGGTCTGTGTCTGTATAATATCCTGGGACAATCATTGTTCCTGTATAGTGCTGCTCTCTGTCTTGGGATATTATACACAAACAGATCTGTATTTACAGAGAGCAGCACTATACAGGGAGCACTGACTGTCCCAGGATATTACACACACAGCCATGTATTATACAGAGAGCAACACTATACAGGGAGCACTGACTGTCCCAGGATATTATACACACAGCCATGTATTATACAGAGAGCAGCACTGTACAGGGAGTGCTGAATGTCCCACCAGGGATTATAAAAAAAAACAAAACAAAAAACACATGGTGTCGGGGGCGGGGCTTAACATGCGGCAGGGGCGGGGTCAAACTGCGGCGAGGGCGGGGTTAAATGTGCCCCCCTACTTTTGTCCCTGGCCCACCATGTGCCCCCCCTAAAAATGAATCCTAGAGACGCCACTGAAGGACAGCAAATAGTCAGGGACAAGCCGAGGTCCAGGAAGCCAGAAATCAGAATAAGCAAGTATACACAAACTGAGCCACAGGGAAGGAGAAAGGAGAATAGTCAAAATACAGCCAAAGTCAAAACCAGATATAATCAACAATAATATCTTAACTAACTTTGAACCACAACAGGGAAAGGATCTAAGCCCTATGAGCCCTTTTTATATTGTGGCTCTTTAATTTTGCAGCCCGCCACAAAAACGTTAGAAATCATTAGTTTCGGCACGCCGTGGAGTCATTCTTCAAGTCAACTCTAGTTTCCGTATGTCTACTTTTGCTTTAAATCTGAAAGTCCCTATGAATTAATTTTAATTCCTGATAACTCCTTCAAATTAATAGAATTTTATCACATGACAGGAGGCTTCATATGTTGCATAACATTCTTTACTTTATGCCTCCAGCAACACAAGTCAATCAGAAAAAACTTTAAACCAATCAGGCATCACTTCCATATATAAAGCCCTGACAGACACATGACTTCCTCTTTCTTTGCTGGTTACCAGCCAAGGCACAGGTCAGAGTATTTTGCTCCAAACAGTTTTTCATTTATATTACATTTATCATTATATTTGAATGTTTATGGTGTTGTATTTGTCCCCTGCTACCCTCTCCCTTCTCTACCCTGATAATTTGCTAAGTTGCCTTTACATTTGGCATTAGCTTTGTCTTTCTACCCTGATATTTGCTAAGTTGATTTTACATTGTGGGGATTAGGTTGGTCTTTCTACCCTTATATTTGCTGTTGCTTTTACGTTTTTAAATTAGACTTGTCTCTGCTGGCACTTTGTTTTATTACATTCTCTGCATTACGTTTTACCGCGATCGCGTTTTGTTTGCTCTGGTGCCAGGACTTCAGGGCAGGTCTCTGGGGGTTGGGGGTACCAGGGGGACTCAGTTCTACACTGGTGGGACAGGTCGGACTTCCCTCAATATCCCCGACCGATTTTCAGGTGAGGATTAAGGCCGCCAGGGCCGCTTCGGGGGAAGAAGTCCTCTCCAATATGCTGGCTAACAACCCATCCGACAGAGCGGGTGCAACCAATGGAAGCGAGAGATACCAACAACGTTAGGTCGGACACCTTATCATCTAAACACCATTGGAAGGGCTCCAACGCGGCTTCTCCAAAGGGGAAAGGGAACACCCTGACTTAGCGGAGCCGTCTCTCAGAACGTCCTGTCCATTAATCATCTCAGGCTCCATCATCAGGGGACGAGGACTTCATCCCTCCCCCTTCTCTGGAGATCATGAGAGAATGGAGACCAGAAGAGTCTCCATCTGAAGAGGTAAAGTGACAAGACCTGCCTAGCAAGAAAGGTTTTTCATTGGCACACTGGACACTCTTGTTTTGACTCATGCGCCATCCGACACCCAGGGTCTTCCGAATGGGGTTTACCGGAGCACCGGGCCCACTTTGCCCACTTCTGGCTTCTGGGAAAAGAAGTCCAAGACAAGCTCAGGGTGGAATGCCCACGCCCTCTATGAACGAACAAGATAGTCCTCACCATGGAGCTCGATATCACTGTGGTGATATTTATGTCCCGAATCAGGCCGGTGTCCATGTAAAGGTGTAGGAGAAGGACTCAAAACTAGTTAGGATGAAATACTGGACATGATCAGCCCCGAGAAAAAATTCTATACTTTGCGGAACTGACCCCACCCAAGACTCACCTCTAGAAGCTCACGATGTGAGGGAATGGGTGCAAAGGGCAATATGTGGGTTGGGGAATGCAAGGCAGACGGGTGCACAAAACGGCGCAAAGCAGCCCGATTAAAGATGGATTTTAAACCATTGAACTTAGGGACGAAAGAGCGAGGACCTCAGGCAGACGGACTATTGCTTGGAGAAACATTTATCTCAGCAACGGTTTGGTAGTAAGGAAGAAGACGGGAGACTATCGCCCATTCATCAACCTACGCCAACCCAATGGTTTTGGGGGCGTACCGACAACTCAAGAAGGAAGGTATCCATCTCTTAGGGGGATCTACTCCTCGAAAGGGGTTGGCAAGGTTGGATTTGAAGGGCACTTACCTACTGGTTCACATGGTGCCTCATGAAGTTTCTGAAGCCAGTCACGGCGCACTGAAGAGCAAAGGGTATCCGCTGTCGCATACCTAGACGACTTACTGACCTTTTGCAAGTCCAATTCCTGACTACGTTTACAAACGAGATTTATGTTACAGTTTCGGGAATTGTTGGGATTCATAGTGAACAGAAAGGAGTCGGTTCGATCCCAGTTCCGAGTGATTCTGTTCCTCTACTTCGGAATAGATTCCACCTTGGGCGGATTACATCTTCCCACATCATTGATAGCGACAATTTGTAAGGAAATTCGATGGGTACGGCGGAAAGGCACCATAACCCTTTGACTATTTCCCAGGACCACTTCACTACCGGGCCAGACATCGGCTGAAAGCTCACTGCCTGAGTTCCGGGCACACCTATGAAATTGGGATCAGAATAGCAAAGACTTCGATATTACTCATTTCCGAGGTAAAGGAGTCAAGCGTAGCACCCAGAATGGTTGTCCTTAATTGGGATCATCCTCTGCTCCTTCAGTTTTAACTTGCCTACGGGCAGATCCAAAAGGAGAACATCATCCATTGATAATGCAGGAGCGTCTGGAGTTGGTGGATTGGTGTCTTTCAGGGGAGACTGGTATGTCAAGGGACTATCGCAACCAACTAGAGACCTATTATGGGACTCATGGACACCAGGTATTCCCCGGAATAACTTATCCGCATGGAACACCTGGAGTTCACTGGTATATGGGAAGGGACTGTGATCCGTTTATTACCCCTATCTCCTCGATGCTGAATCTTTATCATACCTTTTCACTACTGACCGATCGGAACGATCGGACCGTTCCATTAACGGGATACGTTCCGCGATTTCGACCATGCATAGTACGATTCACGACACTCCGGTCGATCAGGAGCCTTTGATATGCCGCTTTCTGCGGGGTATCAAACTGTCCAGAACCATGTGTCAAAGTATCACTGTTGTTGGACTTTGATTTGGTTCTTTTGGAACTAGTCAGATAACACGGACCTATCCCTCCGTCAGCCATCAGCCATAGTCACGTTACTTTTAGGTCTTTTCGTCGGGTATCAGATGTACTGGAGTTCGACATAGACGGTCTTTTCGGTATCACCAGAAGGAATGATTTCTACGGTGTCTCGTAGAACTAAATCTTATCCAAGTCCGTATCTTACCCTGTTCCCAGCGGTTTCCCAGTCTTTGTGCAGTTAAAGCGGTACTTTGTTACATGGAGATCACGACAACACTTAGATTGTCACATTCAGGACATCTGCTGGTCTTATACCAACCATACAAGCCAGTTACCATGAACACTCTGTCAAGATGGGTTCACTGGTTGTTATCGCTAGCGGGGGTGGAGACGTGTTGTGGGTACTCATTCGGTACGAGGGGGGGGGCTCTATATTTTACAGGCGGCGAATTGGACACGGCAAGACAACTTCTGTATATTTATTTTCGTCAAACCACAAACGCATCCTTCTCGCTCATACCACAGCTTTAAAAATGCAAAATATGAAGCCTCCTGTCATGTGATCAAATTGTAGATTATGCTAACGTAGTGTACCTATAATCTTAATTTTAATAATGACAGGAGGCGAGTATTTTCCCTCCCTATACTCTGGGAAATTCTAATTTTCTGGTTTTCATTTTCACAGGGTAATTATAAGGTTTTGGTATTTCAGTATATTTATGAGATGCTTATCTGGTTGACATGTGTTAGATCCGGGTTGATTATTAAGTATACTATGGTTGTTTAATGTTTCAGTATATTAACTTAATATAAATATAGATACGTATAGTACTGGATTTAATGTGGACAACAGTTGGTTTCCATCACCTTTCACGTATTTCTGTTCTTTTCAGCGTAATCATCATAGATGGCGTCGACAAGATAAAGCTGGAAGGTTTCAAGTCTCGTTCCAAGTTATGTTCTACACATTACTCAGGACTGTTATTTGAATTCCCTGACGTTATAATAGACTGTTTTTCACATCAAAGAAAGAGGAAGTCATGTGACTGTCAGGGCTTTATATATGGATGTGATGCCTGTTACTGATTGGTTTAAAGTTTTTTCTGATTGACTTGTGCTGCTGGAGGCATAAAGTAAAGAAAGTTATGCAAAATACTCGCCTCCTGTCATTATTAAAATTAAGATTATAGGTACACTATGTTATCATAATCTACAATTTATGTGGAATAGACAGCAGACTTGGTAACAGGCACTGCTTAATATCCATTGTATATTTTTAATTTTGTTAAGTTAAAACGCTTCTAGTTTTGCAACAAGCTAGGATTAAATTCTTTCTTGAGACCAGAATGGCAGTCAGATCTCTCCTTGGATCAAGAAACTATTATCCCTCTAATTAAAACGTATATCCCTGAATATTATGTTATCCCTGTATAAACTCTGATAAACCACCTCCTCAGGCAGAGAATTCCACATCCTTAGTACTGTAAAAACCCATTTCCTTTGTCTTAGTCTATTCTCTTTTCTTCCATTCTAAAAGCCTGACCTCAAGTCTTATGTTTAGTCCTGTTTATTAATAGATTTCCAGACAATGGTGTGTATTGGCCCTGAATATATTTGTATAATGCTACCACATCTCCTCTGAGCTGCCATATTTCCTAACTAAAGAGATTTAAATTTGTTAACATTTCTTTATAACTAAAATGTTTTATTCCTCTTATTAATTTTGAAGCCCAGTTCTACATTTTTTCTAGTGCCATAATATCCACAGACGTTATGCTCACAGGTCTATAATTTCCAGGCAAAGATTTTGAAACCTTTTTGAATATAGAAAGCACATCTGCTTTCCTCCAATCCTCTGGTTCAATTCCTGAAAGAAAAGAATCTTCAAAGATTTAAAACAGAGGTTCACTTATGTCCACACTTAGCTCCTTTAGTACTCATGGGTAATAACCGTAATGCCTCTGAGCTTTGTTTACATTAACTTACTTTAGTTTGCTGCAGCACCTTGTCTTGAGTCATCCAATCACAATTTTTCTGCAAGTATTTATATGCCTGTGGCTTACTGAGCTACCATTTTTGATCACTGGGTATCCTGTTAAATTTCAAGTTGTTTTGAGATGATCATACATTTTTTTTTTATAATTAAAGGAACATCCCACCACCATAACAACTTCAGCTCATTGAAGCTGTTATGGGCGTTGGCATGTCCTGACACTATCTTACTTACAGAGGTTGAATAATTTTCCAGTGATATTTGGATACTTCAAGATAAATGTAAGGAACCCTGGAATCATGGATTAACACAAATGTGTCAGTTTATTCACTAAAAATATGTTAAAATAAAAAACTTTCAAAGCATGAACCATATTATAATGTAATAATAATTTAACCTAATATAATTATGTGATCCTACCACACCACCTGCCTAATGGAGTGGTGTGCAACAATGTTCTCTTAACCAGTACTCCCACAATCACTTTGGGGAACTCCACCCATTCCCCTTAAAAAGCCGGGTGGGCCACTTACTTCTGACAACCCTTCTCCCAATAATATACTCCAGCATCCTCCACCAATTGTAGAAATCCAGCTCTAAAGAGACCCACATCTAAGGCCTCAGACCCCAGAAGTAGAGAAGACTAACCTATTGTGAGGAACCGTATCAAATGCTTTGGCAAAATCCAAGTAGTTCACATCTACTGCAACAACCTGATCTATACTTCTACTTACTTCTTCATAGAATGCAATTAGGTTAGTTTGACATGACCTATGTTTCATAAAACCATGCTGATTATTGCTAATAACAAAGTTCTTCCCATTGAATTCATGAATATTAACCATTAATAGCACTTCAAATATTTTCCCAATCACAGAAGTTAAGCTCACAGATCTATAATTTCCAGGCAATCATTTTGAACCCTTTTTAACCCCTTAAGGACACATGACATGTGTGACATGTCATGATTCCCTTTTATTCCAGAAGTTTGGTCCTTAAGGGGTTAAATATAGGAACAATATCTGCCTTCCTCCAATCCTCCAGTACAATACCTGAAACAAAAGAATCTTGACTTACCCACTTAGCTCCTTAAGTACTCGTGGGTGAATACCGTCAGGCCCCAGAGCTTTATTTACATTAATTTTCTTTAACTGCTGTAGCACCTTGTCTCGAGTCATCCACTCAAAAGTTGTCTGCAAGTTTTTTGCAGCAATCATTTGCATATATCTTGCCATAGGATCCTCATTAATATATACTGAAGAAAAATAGTTATTTAAAATTTCTGCCTTTTCCCATATTTGTATTTGTATACAGAAACATTCATGCGTACACCAAAAGAATTAAACAAAATATGTAACAAAATAACCAATCTGAGAAAAATAACTAATTTTCACTAGCCTCATTATTTCACTTGGCTTTCCCTGGTGTGACCCTGCAATCTTTCCAGGACCAACATTCACACTCTGCATTAAAACGAAAAATGCTCCCTATGGGGAAGTATTGGACTGGCTGAGATCACCTGCAATGATGATCTCAGCCAAAGAATAAGTGGTAGACCCAGGGAGACTGGTGTGTTGGGGGCACTAATGGCAAGTAAAATGCTTTACTTTACTAATGCTAATGGAGGAACTCATTCTAATATTAGAAATACATATTCGTATTCCTAGCATTAGTGTTCCTTTGAATCCTAACATTTACAATTATCCCATGCAAACAAATCAGAAATAATTACCATATATATGCTGGAATTATAGTTTTAATTTGTATATTATAATATAGCTATTTTACTAATTGACATAGTTTTTTCTTTTGTTTTAATTTCTAGCAGATTGCATAATTGCACATAAATAGTATGCTTATAATAAAACATTCTACCGTGACCTCGAGGGGAATCTAATAAGGAATACCGTTGAAATGTATTAACCATACCCATAATTTTAAAAATGCAATTCTAAACCTTCTGTATTTCAGCTATCAATAAGCGTCAGAAATGATCTTGGCTATTTTTAATCTTCCTAATAATCAGCTTTTTTTTTCTTTCAAAGAAAATTACAAATAACCCAAGAGCTACTTTACATTTCACAGGCCGTTTGATTTTTAAATGCTTGTGCATTGCTGTGTAATTGTATTTGTTGTTTAACAAAATTAATTTCAATGGTAAGGCATATATCAGTGCTATATTTTGAATTCTTTCGATTACATGTCTCTAGCAATTTGCACCTGAGAGATCAATAGAAAAGTGTTTCTGATGTGGGCACTTAAATTAAAAAGTCATGTTTATTGAATGACAAGGATGTTCCAAGGGCTTTTGCCAATATAGGCTTTGATTTAACATTTTTGGCCAAACTTTTATAATGATTTAATATTTTTAGATAAAATAAAAAATAAAAAATAATATCATGAAACATATTTTAATTTTACATCATTTAGCTATATTTTTTATTATATCTAATATATTTTTTATATTTTTCATAAAAAAAAAAAAAAACATTCTAAAAGTTTTTCCAACAATATGAAATCATTTGAAAAGTTTATCTATCAATATTAAATCAAGGCCGTAACATATATAATTCCCCCATCAGTTGTGCATATCTCTGCTAAGGTTTTGGCATCAAGCAGTATACTTGATCTTCAAGTAGTTAAAATATTTTAAATCTCACTTGTCTTCAGACATGAAACATGTTTGTAAAATCTAGTATAGTACAGCAAAGAATTGTTGATTTTTATTGGAAATAATAAAAAAAGAGGCTTTATTTTTTTTAACAGGACATACATGAAAGTTGGGTGAATCACACTGTATTCTTCTTGGGAAAGATAATTTATAAATAAGTAAATAAATAAACCTTTGGGATTAGTCACCAGAAGTTCCATTTCAACGTGTAGAGTTATTTCTGAGTCTTCTTAGTTCTCCACGAAATGAACAACATTTTGCTTGTGAAGTCGAAATGGATGCTCAAAGGGAGTCTGCTGGGTCAAAATTACAAAAGAAAATGATTTTTCTTTACCCTTTCTCAGAGACTGAACGACAATTGAAAATCTAGATTATTACTGAGTAGATAGCAGCAGTAGATGCAAAGACTTTTTCGGATAACTAATGGGATGTTTGTAATAGTAATGTATAATCAAAATTTGAGGGAGACCATCCCTAGCCCTTTCCTTAACTCATCTTAAAATAAGCCAAGTTTAAACTAATCATTTTTGAAAACATATCATTTGTGCTACTTTCAATGTATCATTCCTCTGCAGTCAATGAAATGAGTATCAAATGTGTTCAGGAATAGTAATATTATATTACTCACTTTCAAAAAAATAATAATATGCCTACGCTTAAATAGCACATTTTGCATTTGTGGGGACATGAAAGGTTTTCAGTGTTCCATTTTCTGATTATTGACATCTCAATTGTCATGTGTTTAAAATGAAGATTGCAGCCATACCCTTTTCTAACACGACTTCCCTAAACCATGATTTTATTCCAAACTCAATGCATTTAGTAAATGCACAGTTTCTGGGACACAAATCTTTCATGTGTTTTGTAGGTACATTTCAGTATATTTAAAGTAAGTCATTTTAGTAAATCTAGATTTGTCTACCTTGATGTGGTATATATGACAGAATATTATAAATGTTGATTGTCGTGTAAACCCAACAGATGTAGCCTGCTCTGAATTTGCATGAATAAAGCTCTCCATATTTAGCAAACGTTTCTCTGTACTAATTTAGTCCCTTTGTAGTTAATAGTCTCTATTTGTTATTCTCTGTATAATCTGTTTGTTTCTTTCTTTGTATCAGTCATGTTTACATCAGTCACGATTGCTTCATCTCCCCCCAATTTGGCTGCCAAGGTGGATGCATCAACTGTGCAAACAAATAATGTGCAGAAAAAAGCACACTATAGTCAACAAAATAACTTTAGCTTAGTGAAGCAGATTTGGTGTATAAATTGTGCTCCTGCATTCTCAATGCTCAATTCTCTGCCATTTAGAAGTGAAATCACTTTGTTTATGCAGCCCTAGTCACCCACCCCCAGACTTCCTAAAAACCTTCTGTAAAGTGAGATCTAATGCTTACCCTTCCTTTGTTGCACAGCCTGTTTAATTTAGAATTCCCTATCTCCTGCTTGCTAGACCTTGCAAGAGTCTCCGGTGTATGAGTAAAGTTTGCTTTACAGAGCAGGAGATAAACATTTCTAAAGTAAGTTAACAGCTGATTGAAAATAAAACTTTTATTTTCATGCAGGCTGTGTCAGTCACAGCTGGGGGAGGTGTTGCTAGGGCTTCATGGAGAGAAACAAAAGTGATTTACCTTCTAAATGGCAGAGACTTGAACAATGAGACTTTAGATTCATGATCTATAGACAAAAACTGCTTAATTAAGCAAAAGGTGTTTTGGTGGCTATAGTGTCCCTTTAATCGAGCAAACTGTGGAATGTTGCATGCATATAGTGGCCCCATGTTTATAACCTTTAACTACTATACCCATAGTGGCAAAGAGTAATGAGGAGGGGAAAGGTAAGAATAATATGAAAACTATGCATTTGCTAGCTTTGTGTCTAGCATGACGTGCATATGAAATGCTATTGCTTATAAATTGGCATCAGACTTTTCTTTTCCTTGACTGGTGTACACTGAGAGCTCTGCAATTCACATTGCTCACCCTGTCAATTATATTAAAGCAATTTAAATAAAGTGTGTCCGTGGAGAATTTGGATTGTATATTTTTATGGTTTTCATATACCTGTATAGTTATCTGTCCAGCTTACATAGTGTGACGTTCTTATCGAGCAAGTTCCAGCAAACCAGGATGATTAAAGTCTTACAGATAGGACATTGTTCCAGGCTACAAATTACAGGAAGTCAAAAGCCTTAATAATTGCTGAAAACTTTTTTTTTTTTTTAAGCAAAGCTACAATATACAAAATGTAAAACAAAGAAAGAAAGAAAATAAACACATCATGCTTATGTTTAGTTAAATCATTGCTTAGGCAATTCAGTGCAGTGACACATGCCAAAAGGTGCGTAGAACAGTAATCCATATAGTAAACAAACAGAATAATTCACCTATAGAAACTGAAACTTTAAAATGGGGTATCTTACCCTTTAATAACAGTGATAGATATGCAGGAAAGCAGCATGAACAAATACAATATAGACAAAATATAGTGAAGATGGTACAATGTCCACATTTGAGGTATAACTCAAATAACTAGGAACACTCAGCACCAGCAAAACACTTTTCTTCTTATGAAACAACACACTCAAAAGGGAGAAGAATACATTTTGACTGAAGAAGCCTAGAATATTGGTGGAATGTGTTTTGGCACTTTGTTAATTCTTGCTGTTACTGCACTTTTATTGTTTTTATATGAGAGTTTTAATTAATATTGTTATATATTTTATTGCACCTCCATAGTATTTTTTAGAAACATCCAGCGCTTTTATCCACTGGTATACAGCTTTCGGCAGTTTCACCACATAAGTGACACCAAGCTTATATACATAGAGCCAGAAACTATTTGGCTCTTACTCAGATGAGCACATCCAGCTTCTTTGTTTATATTGGAGTGGTTTACACATTTGAACTATTACTGTTTTTTTTTTCTTCTCCCTTTTAAGTGTTTCATAAGAAGAAAGGTGTGTTGCTATCTGCAAAGGCAAACCTGTGCGAATATTGAGCCTTATTGTTACCAGGCTCTGCTTCATGTGAGTGTTCCTAGTTATTTGGCTATACCTCACTTTTGGACATTGTACAAGCTGCACTATGTTTTGTCCATTTTGTTTTTGCATATGCTTCTCTCCTGACTATGTATGACTATTATTAAAGGGTAAGGTACCCCGTTTTAGCACTCCACTTTCTATAAATGTTTTCCCTTATTTGTGCATTATTTTTTATTTTGGTGAGGGGGCTAAGGATAACTCCACACACGTGTTTTTAAGCCTCTTATTTGTGTTTAAGTATTTAAGCGCCTTTTTGCACACTGCATCTTTATTGTGTACATCATACAGGGTAATTCAGTGAACTCTGAATGTCCAGTGTTATGGATAAAACAAATAATGATCCAAAAAATCCAGCAGCACTTGGATGCTAAAATTCTGACATTTTTCATAATATTAATGCCAAAGATCTAACAAGGCAGCTGCTGAGTGAACGTGAATGTTCAGCGTATTTCAACCCATCTGGATGCTACCTAATGCCTAAAATACTCAATATTTAGCCACTGGAAGCACACATAGCCAGCAAGCAGATAGAAAAAACAAAACAAAACATTAATCTGGGTCATCCAAAACCGCTGTTAACTAAATAGTACCCCACAGTATGACCCCTTCTCCAGCCTTGCACGACAATTGTCGGTGGAAGGGTTAAATCTTTAACTACTCCCTGAGATCACTAATCTCTCAGTTACAGAGCCCTTTTGAGGCTGTGGATTATAATTTTTAGATTTTTTTTTTAATCTACATAAATGAATGACAAATAAGTGTTGAACTTATAAACTTTATAATATTTATCCATAAAATGTTATTGCTCCCGAATCAAGTTGTTCATAAAATTACAGTAGATAATAATTATGCCAATGAGACATCTACATTGAAAGTGTTTCTGACATTCAATTTTAAAACTGTATTACTTCTTTTGGTGATCCTGTCAAATGAAATTTTGGCTTTCAAAATGTTTTACAGGTGAAGATTAATCATCTCACTCTGATGAAAAATGAAACAGATACATCACATCATTGATACTTGTATTATGATTTGATTTATGTCCTCGGTTAGTCACTGTCTCTCTAATGTTCAATGTTCTGTGCAAAAATCATTCTAATATTTTTTTATATTAAAGTGTCTCTTTTGTGTAAAACCTACAATGTTTTGTGTTATTACATATTTTTTTTAAAGAGCTAAGAATTTTGAAATGCATGCATATATGGTATTGACATATTGACAATGATCCATCCATCCATCCATCCATCCATCCATCCATCCATCCATCTATCTATCTATCTATCTATCTATCTATCTATCTATCTATCTATCTACTCACTCTCTTGAGCTTCTAGCCAGTCCCAACATTTATTTGCCACCACACAACACACAAACATTTTTTGGAGTGTGTATAATTGCAAGGTTGTCCTGTATTTGTTGTACTGTATTTGTGGATTGTAAATGCTGGGATATATGTCTGTGAAAATACACAATTTTGCTTTACACCTTTCTTGCAATGGTAACTTTGTTGTCATGTCTCTTCTCATACATATTTGTCATATTTCCTCATGCCTTTCTTTTTTTTATCCATGACATCTCTTCCTATTCCCATTTATGTCACTGGTCCCCTTTCCCTTCCTTCACCATTTCTCCCTGTGTACCAAATTGTCATCTAAATTTTACTAGCTCTCCCTTTGCTTCTATGTTTCCTTTGCCTCCAGATGCAATTTCATCTTATTTCCCCATCTCTCTGTGTTCCTATGTCTTCCCATGTCCACATCTTTCTATGTTTTCTGAACTCTCCCTATTCAGATTACCTTCTTTCCTTATCCAATTGAACATGAACCCTCCGTTGCTTCCCAAGGGGACCTCGTTCCTGGTGTTATACAGAGTGTTGCAATAGCACTGAGGTTCTAAGCATTGCTTCCTCTCACTATTGTGACATCATGACTCATTACAGTGTAAGCTTCCAGGAGCTCTGTTTAGAACATGTTCCTTGCGGGTGTGCTGGAAAGGATGGTGGCTACCCTTGCCTATCGAGCAGCTTACACAGCAAGTGCTAGATAGTGGCTGCAGTCACAAAGCAGCTTACTCTGTCTCAGTGTCCTCTCGCATAAGGTGAGTTGAAATTTTGAGAACTGTATAAAGCATAGTTACGCTTGGAAGTGCAGGCTTTCAGCTTTTATTCAAGGGGTTGAAAAATAAATTTTCATACACAGTTCCCTTATTTCAGGGGCTCAAATGTAATTGGACAAATTAACAAAATAATAAATAATATGTACATTTTTAATACTTTGTCAAGAATCTTTTGCAGGCAATGACTGCTTGAAGTCTGGAACACATGGACATCACCAAATGCTGGGTTTCCTCCTTTGTGGTGCTTTGCTAGGTCTTTACTGCTGTTGTCTTCAGTTGCTGTTTGTTCGTGGGTCTTTCTTTCTTTCGTTTTGTCTCCAGCAAGTGAAATCCATGCTTGATCAAGTTGCGAACAGGTGATTGATTCGGCCATTGCAGAATATTACACTTCTTTGACAAAAAATAAACTCCTGAGTTGTTTTCGCAGTAAGTTTTGGGTTATTGCCCATCTGTAAAGTGAAGTGCCGTCCAATCAACCATATATATCTCTATGCACTTCAGAATTAATCCAGCTGCTTAAGTCTTCTGTCACATCATCAATAAACACTAGTGACCCAGTGTCATTTGAAGCCATGCACACTCTTGCTATCACACTGCCTTCACCATGTTTTGGTGTGGTGTGCGTTCGATGTTGAGGCAATGCTTTCCTCTGGACAGGGCCTGATATGTTCGCAATGCTCGCCCTGCATGAGCATTAGGTGATGACGGAGGAGTCAGAGTTAGCAGAGCACCAACCCAGTGCCATGGACATCGGTGCTGGAATAAATAAAGGTTTATTTTAACCTTTTCTGTGTTTGGTGGGCACAGGGCATGGGGGACCAGATTTGTATTCCTAACACTATAGAATCCCTCATAGTTAAAGTTGTTTTGGTGCTTATAGTATCCTTTTAGCTAATATAATAAGCTACTCCACACCGCAAGCCTAGCATAAATACAATATAATGTTATAGCTTGCAGTGGGAAGTAACTGAAGACCTGGCAAATAGCATAGTACTTCAAATGTAAATCCCTACAGTGCGCACTCTGGGGATGTAATATATGTTTAAATATTGCTGCTTCATTGAGCAAATGTGTATATTACAGTTGAACGTTTCAGTCCTATTACAGGACTTTTTTCCAAGTAGCATGTGAGTGTTACAGACAGTGACATATTTTTGTCACTTGTTAACAATTAAAAAAGAAGAAGACGTTCCATTGGCATCCACGGATATTGATGTAGTATGAATACTTTAAAAGAATATGGAAGGAGTGGAGAAGTCACTCTGTAAAATAGGAATGCTGTCAAGGTATTTGTATTTTTACTTACTTCTAGTACATAATTCAGCACAATAAATGATTCAGTAATTTTCACCTGAATGAATGAAAGAGGGCTTATCACTAACAGGAAAGGAAACACACGCAATTGAAATAAGAACTGATAAATACTGCGTCATCTAAGATTTACAGGTTTTAATTAAGATTTGTGGTTTCATTCCTTTAATATTAGTGAGCACACCTAAATCGTCAGCTCAAGTATCTAAACAAAACACGTTTCCATAAATCTTGTTGCACAGTTAACTAAAATCAAGTTTCAAAGAAGCATTTTGAAGTTAAAACAGGAAACAAATATTATAAGCTTATGTGTAGTCCCAATATTTCCAGGTATACCTTAAATGAAAAACACAAATATACATAACATAGTGTAACCTGTATACAATATTTAAATAGAAATTAAATGCGTAGATTACTAACTCACACTTTTCTGAGCTAACACACTAGCTCAGGTATATGTGCCTTTGGGTCCGTAGAGGCGACCCTCACCCTCCTTTAGGTCCGAATTTCTCCAGGTGCAATATCCTAGGTAATAGGTATAGGAGGGAAAATATAGCGTAGTACAGTCTGTATATTGGGTGTATATTATGAGATAATACTTATATACTCACAAACCCTGAGCCAATATATCGGCTCGCTTCAAATTTTTTCCAGCTGAGGAAGCCAATTTGGTGAAACGCGTCCTGGTTGAATAGCTTTTATTCCTACCTGCTTTTATAAAGAAGGAATGTGGTCCTTAACCACATACATCTTATGAAGCGACCCGATATATTGGCTTGCAGATACATTGTTTGCAGAAAATGTTCTCTGCTTTTAACCTGCAGCACTGTATGTTTAAAAATCCAGAACAGATCATCAATAAACAATTATAATATTCAGAAACATCAGCAAGCTGTAGGTATACAAATTACTAGAAATCAAGTGGATAATGTGCCACTCTCACAGGCAGGGCTCCAAATGAATTAAAGGGACACAATAGTCACCACTGCAACTACATGTATTCCTAGCCCTATAGTGTTAACACCACCATCTAGCCCCCATGGGCCCTCATGCCTCCATAAATATAGTAAAAATCTTACTGTATTCAAACCTGACAATGCAAATCTGCATGCTGTTAGACTCAGGAAAAACAAGCAGTCTTCTGACATCGTCAGAAGTGATCGCCTGATCCAATCACAGTGCTTCCCCATAGGATTGGCTGAGACTGACAAGGAGGCAGATCAGGGGCAGAGCCAGCATGATTCAAACACAGCCCTGGCCAATCAGCATCATCTCATAGAGATTAATTGAATCATTGAATCTATATGAGGAAAGTTCAGTGTCTGCATGCAGTGGGAGGAGATACTGAATAGCAGGATGCTCGTGCACAGCAGATCTGAGTGGATGGAGGCATATTATGTGATGGAAAAGTTGTTTCAAGGGGACTAACACCTGGACTGTGGCATGCCGGAGGGGGATCCATGGCAAAACTCCCATGGAAAATTACATAGTTGATGCAGAGTCTGGTTTTAATCCATAAAGGGCATAAATCACCTAACATTCCTAAATTGTTTGGAATAACGTGCTTTAAAACATCAGGTATGATGTTGTATCGATCAGGTAGTGTAAGGGTTACGCCCGCTTCACAGTGACAGACCAAACTCCCCGTTTACCGCACCGCAAACAACCGCAAACAGTCCATTTGCCCAACCGCAAACTCCCCATTTGCACAAGGTTGGATACCAAGCTAGCCATGTCCCATTCCTTGTCCTCACTGAGACTCTTCCTCCACCCAGCCACGTACAACACCAAGGGTCCCTGAAAGGTGACAACAAGCCTGTATTTTTTTTTTAAATGTACACTACTGCTACACCAGATATGAGTTGCACTGGTGTGACACTGTGCCCTGGCAGGTCCTGAAACGCACATATGTGAAGGAAACTGACTGCTATTATTTCACAGTCAAATTTCTAGTTTTTTTTTTAATGTACACTACTGTTACACCAGATATGAGTTGCACTGGTGTGACATTGTGCCCTGGCAGGCCCTGAAATGCACACGTGTGAAGGAAACTGACTGCTATTATATAACAGTCAAAAAAGTTTTTTATCTTTTAAATGCAAGCTATTGTGACACCAGATATGAGTGATGGCACTGGGCAAGTGGGCACAGTATACGCTGTGAGCCTGACACACATGCTGGCAGGCAGGCAACTGCAATTAGATTACACAGAAAAAAAAAAAGCAGACTCATGTTCTAGCCCTAAAAAGGGCTTTTTGGGGTGCTGTCCTTACAGCAGATATCAGATGAGTCCTTCAGGACTGTAGTGGACACTGAATACACTAGCCTAGCTATCGATTTCCCAATTAAATCAGCAGCAGCTACACTGTCACTCCTCTCACTAAGAATGCAGCTTCCGGGTGGCGGGGCCTAGCTGTCATGGAGGAAAGACGCACTTCGTGTGAGCTCCCTCAATATCTCACTTTAAGCAGCTATCAACAAGCGAATTTCACCCCATAAGGGGATGACCCAGCAATGTTGCTCCTACCTGACCGACCCGACATGCTTAATAGCGGTCAGCAACTCGACAGAGTCTTACTTACCTCCGCGTGGCAAGTGTGGCCTGGTGCTCACCGGGCGGGAGAGGCTGCCGATCTCCTGATCCTGGGATGCCCAGGAGCAGCAACATCCCTGCAGGAGCTCCATTACCCCCCCTCGGACTGGTGGGGGTTATCCCGGTCCACCCATGAGAGGCTGTCTGGAGCTAATGGACGCACAGAGCACAGCCGCCCAGGCTGACATACTCATCTGCGACTCTCCCAATATGGCGGCAGCCGCGTGTCCTCCTGGTACCAGCAAAGCATGGAAGGATATTGAGTCTAAGCTGGACAGACTCTTTAATCAATTATGGAAGCAAATAACAAGCAGGAAGCCCCAACAAGCTCCACCACAGCCCCAACAAGCTCCACCACAGCTAAGCGAAGCAGTCCCCATTAAAACCCACCAACGCAAAAGGCGTCGAAGACGGGACCGGAGGCACAAACAGAAATGCAGAGCCTGCCCCACATCAAGCACTCGCCTCCACCTTAAGCCACCACAATCCCGCACCGGTCATGAAGCACTACCGGGACAGATCCGACCACCCGACAAAACAAGCTTCCACCACCTCAAGCCATGAACCCGGCACTCAGCCAGAGACTTGCCTTTGTTGTTCCAGGTATCAGGGACTCCCAGGGTCTGCACCTGGCGCCCAGAAGGGATCGGATGAGCACAAGCAGTAAACAGCAGCCTGCCAAGCATGTCCCACTATAGCCGATCCTCCACACCATGCCTTTGATCACATGAACTGCTCTCTGCACATTAACTAATCATAAAGTAGCAAGCGTTTAAACATGTCATTATTTCACCTCCTAAAGAGTTTATTGTCGTAGTTCCTCACATGCCTTTACCTTAACCGTTCATGTATTATGTTATTCACTAGTCTCATCTCATGGGGTGACTCACGCTTGATTTATAACTAGTGGTGGAGCTGCTGATATAAATACACAGTTGATAACGTGCAAGCTACACCCTAAACATGACAGCCATCTTTCACAACAATGTACTGCTATATAATCATACCCTCAGTGCAACTAGCCATGATATACGCACATTCAGCTTAGCATGCTCAAATATAACACACTTCTGTCTTTAAAAAAAAAAAAAGGAATGCAGCTTCCGAATGACTCTAAAATGGATGCTGTCCAAGAAGTGGGAGGGTCTGGGAGGGAGGGTCTGCTGCTGATTGGCTGGAATGTGTCTGCTGACTGTGAGGTACAGAGTCAAAGTTTACTCAATGATGACGAATAGGGGGCGGACCGAACATCGCATATGTTCGTCGTCCGTGGCGAACGCGAACAAGCTATGTTCACCAGGAACTATTCGCCAGCTAACTACTCGGGACATCTCTAGTCAGGATAGATGCCTCTGGAATGGGAGGTATGGGTTGAGATGGTACACATACCAGTGTCTCAGGGGCAAAATAAGCATTTCTGGACAAAAGTGTCTGATGGGCCTGGGCAATCTGGTCCATATGGTGATTCTGTTCTTAAAATCTTGCCTCATAGGAGGCCATTTGCTGTCCTAAACCTGCAGGGCCCATGGTCCTATCATAATGTCATGATGTAATACCCCAACACGCAGAGTTTAGGATAGCAAGGGACAAGACTAGGATATAACTTATTACCTGGACTTAGAATGGCCAGACTAAACGTCAGACAGAGATAAAGCGTAATCAGAAACGAGACGAGGTCATGGTAACAGAGAGACTACGAAAACTAGAACAAGCAAGAGTCAGGTAGATGGAAATCAGTCACACGGGCAAACAAGACAGGAAAGGGTTAAAGATAAGTTCAGAGTCAAGAACAAAGCCATGGTCAATACCAAAATAAACAAAATAGATCAAGGAACGCACTAAAGGGTACTGGAACAGAAACCACGATAGGACAAAGTGGATAGGGCTAGGGAAGTTTAAATATTCTTTAACATTTGATTGGCCCACGTCATGCCTACGCCCCCAAAACATTCGTGTGTGGGGGTGCTGGAATGACGTGGGCCAATGGGAGCCTGAATCAACTTTTGGCTCCCACTGCCCCTTTAAGAGCGAGCTCGTGACTCGAGCCGTGCTCCTAGTGCCAGGCGGGCCACATGACCGATCACTGCTCTCAGTGCACGCGGCTAAGTCAGACGAGGAGATCAAGCCGCATGTGGAGGCAGGAGTGATCCAGCCACGCGCGGCTCAAGCTTAGGAACCAGGTCGGTCCCAGGATAAGGTAAATACAGCCACAACCACTTATCCCAATCACACACCTTTCCTAACGTCCTATCCCATTAAAAGCATATTACCGCGTATTTAATAAAACAGATAGACCCCCTACTTCATCCAGGTTATCGATCGATGGTTCGATATTCTGAGCCCTCTGATTTACTGTACACGATTATTCGATATTCCCACACATTTTATATAACATTTTATGTTTGTTGGAGACCACCTTAAAAATATTGGATATCGCTAAAAATCATGATCACTATATACTTTCTCTACAAACCTCTAAAACGAACCAAACTACTCATCCATCCGCTATACCACTTTATCCCACCTAGAACTAGTGCCCAGTTAAAATACTTGACTCTTACTTACCCACACTCAATCATGCCACACACATTTTACCACTACTCTCACTGAATCCCTCTGACTACGGCTAAATTCATCTTCTACATCAGAACACTACTCCTAAGATTGGGTTGTATCCATGTCTCGGGTCTTTCATTTAGAATAGAGGCAGCTTCGGTCTCCTTCAACACTGACACTCCAGTGCATATTATTAAAAGATTGGGCAGATGGAAATCCTCAGTCTGCAACTGATATATTCCTCATCCCGAGAAAGAAATGAGGAAAGCTTTTAAAAGTTTGGCTTTGTAAATTTGATGCAATAAGTGTGTTTTTCTTTAATACCTTTTCACCCTCTTTGCATGAAACCGATTTACATATATTACTAATATGTTTCTGAACATATATATTATATTATTCATTTACTCACTTACTCACTCACTCTCTGGGCCGGCCTAAGACATCATGCTGCCTAGGTCCAACGATAAATGACTATGGGGGATAATGTATAATAAACACAGGTTACTGGCCATGGGAGGGATAATGTATAATAAACACAGGTTACTGGCTATGGGAGGATAATGTATAATACGCACAGGTTACTGGCTATGGGAGGATAATGTATAATAAGCACAGGTTACTGGCTATGGGAGGGATAATGTATAATAAACACAGGTTACTGGCTATGGGGGGCTAATGTATAATAAACACAGGTTACTGGCTATGGGGGATAATGTATAATAGACACAGGTTACTGGCTATGGAGGGATAATATATAATAAACACAGGTTACTGGCTATGGGGGAGATAATGTATAATAAGCAAAGGTTACTGGCTATGGGGGGATAATGTATAATAAACACAGGTTACTGGCTATGGGAGGATAATGTATAATAAACACAGGTTACCGGCTATGGGAGGATAATGTATAATAAACACAGGTTACTGGCTATGGGAGGATACTGTATAATAAACACAGGTTACTGGCTATGGGGATGATAATGTATAATAAACACAGGTTACTGGCTATGGGAGGATAATGTATAATAAACATAGGCTACTGGCTATGGGGGGTAATGTATAATAAACACAGGTTACTGGCTATGGGGGATAATGTATAATAAACACAGGTTACTGGCTATGGGGGATAATGTATAATAAACACAGGTTACTGGCTATGGGGGATAATGTATAATAAACACAGGTTACTGGCTATGGAGAATAATTTATAATAAACACACAAAAAAAAAAGAATGCAACTTCAGAATTAATCTAAATTGTATGCTGTCTAGAAGGTGGGAGGGTCTGGGAGGGAGGGTATGCTGCTGATTGGCTGGAATGTGTCTGCTGACTGTGAGGTACAGGGTCAAAGTTTACTCAATGATGACGAATAGGGGGCGGACCGAACATCGCATATGTTCGCCATCAGGGGCGAACGCGAACAAGCAATGTTCACCAGGAACTATTCGCAAGCGAACCGTTCGGGACATCACTATTTATAAGAAAACATCCAAAGCATTTTCAGATAATGTGGCACAACTAGTTAATCCATTAGCACAGACATGTCAGAAATTATGAAAATCTGAAATAGCAATACATTTTCAATATCTGTGGTATTACCTGTGACTAGTCCATCTCTGCTCAGTCACAGAAAACCTTGAAATCTGAAAACCTGAACTCACATAAAATCAATCTGCATATTTATACATAAATGACATATTTCAGTAATCTATAAAAATATATCCATGCTCATATCATTTGGCAATATCGTATACATATTTCATGTGAATATATCAACCGGTACATTGCTCTTTGTATATATAGTCTGCATAAAACATTTATACAAATCATTTAGGTGATGATATCTTCCCTGGACCAGGAGTCCAGACAGTCAAACTAGCTCTGATGTTTAAGAGACAGTACGTTGACTTGTTGCATTGAATGTAGCCAGTGCAGCCACACATCCCCAATAATGAATTAATTGAGACACATTTAAACTGACCTTCATTTTCTATATGTCAGCTTATGCTGGAAATTGCAGTGGAGAAATGTTTCTCTAATTTAAAGGATTAAAGGAAGAACTCTTTGGATATTCTTTAGAGCAGATGCAGATCTCAAATGTTGTAGAAGAACGATCCCCATGATGCTATGACAGCCTTTGGAATGTGAAATCTAAAGTATCTGTGGTTTTACCTTTTGGGGAACCCCACTCTAGAGTCAGTTATGTTCAGCAGTGTTTGGCTTTTCCTACTCTTCTGCTGCTATGATTTCTCACTTGATCCTTGTTCCAGGTTTGGGAAGGAAGTTCTCCCCTCTGCGTTAGCTTTACCTGTATTTGGTCAGATACTGACCTTCTGTGAATATCCCCTTGGTCACTAAAGCCCAGGTTATGAGTATTAGTTCTAGTCTAATATTGAACTTATGGGCTTGATAGTCATTAGTTCACAGCCCATAAGGGAAATTGCGATATCTAATGTCATCAGTGGCTGGTGGTATCAAGGTGCAGTCCTTAACAACAGACATGTAGATACGAACAAACTTGATGAAAAATGTTGGGATTATTCTATAAATTATCCTAATCATATTTTGTTTAAGAACTGTACAAAAAAGTAATATAAATGTATGTATAAAAATCCCCACATTTCAAAAATTCAACCTTATTCAATTTTGTTGTGTAGACCCCAAAAATTGTCAAGGAAGATAGTTTTGTGCACAAGCCAATGATACTGTTGTAAAGTTATATAAAAGAAAACAATCTAATATCATACAGATTCCTTTTTACATGCACAATTGTTGGAATCAAGAGTGGAACTAATGTACACAAGGCCCTCAATATT
Source organism: Pelobates fuscus (assembly GCF_036172605.1). Taxonomy (NCBI): domain Eukaryota; kingdom Metazoa; phylum Chordata; class Amphibia; order Anura; family Pelobatidae; genus Pelobates; species Pelobates fuscus. The sequence goes on from NC_086326.1 coordinate 47,177,831, forward strand.
TTGAGACTCCATCTAGCACAATGATGGTTAAAAGGTTGATCCCCAACTTTTGTACAACTCCCACAATGCTTTGCCAGTTACAAATAAACCATTTGCCCATCCTTGTGTGTGTCGTGTTGGTGTTTAACCCCTTAAGGACACATGACGCGTGACATGTCATGATTACCTTTTATTCCAGAAGTTTGGTCCTTAAGGGGGTTAAATGCAGGGGTGTGTTGGTGTGCTTTATTGCATTTGTAGGGGCTTATCTTAGTGGAGTGCTGTCATTTAGAATACAGCTGTGTGCTTGTGTGTTGTTGGTGCTTCATTGCTCAACACACACATTGCTCAACATGCACATATACACACACACAGATACGCACACATACTGCCACACAAACATAAATACACACGCTTTGCCACACATACACTACCACACAAATACAGATGAGTACACATACAGTGACACCTAAAAATACACAATTACACAAACATCTATACACATAGAGACACTGATACACAGATACATGGCCACATATAAAAACAAAACAAAAAACTTTTGTTTGTGTCAGAAGTTCATTCTCTGGCTTATGTATAATGTTTTGTTTTGTATTTCCCTTGTTACTATATTCATCTGGTATCTATTTATGCACTGTTCAATATACCTTCTTTTATATCTGGGTATCTCCTCTGCTTCACATTATGACTTGGCAGGCTTTTACTTTATTACTCTGTTTTATGTTCCAAAGTATTATGGTGAACTCTGCTTGAGACTCGCAATCTTGTACATAAGCATATTTCTTTTCTCACTTGCTGACAGCCTGCATTAGTGAGTTTCCTGAAGATTTGTTTACTGGTATCCAAATAAGGGATATACAATTGGATATACAATTGGACAATTGGATATACAAATTGGATACACTATCACCTAAAGGCTTAAATGAAGGTTTCACCTTCACCCCGTTCTTTGACTCCTGATTCTCTAGCACCTCATGTATATATCACTGCACTTACCTGTAGCGTTTTTACGTTATAAGTGTGGATACATCTGTGTCCCCCTACCCACCTTGGGTCTTCTCCATATATAGGAGAGGTTGTTTCGTCCAGCTGTTACACCGGCAAGCTGTTGACAAAAAGCTTAAACAGCAAGCGGGTTACTGGGGAGACAGGTTTACTGCACCCAATGGTAGCGTTTTCACGTTCCAAGTGTGGACATACTTATGTCTCCCTACCCTTATTGGGTCCTCTCCACACATAGGAGAGTTTGTTTCGTCCAGCTGTTGTACCGGCAAGCTTTATAGCAAGACTTTGTTTGTGGGGGGGCTCCTTAGCAATTGGTGCTTTTTAGAGGCCTCGCTACACAGTGAGTTTTAGTTCTCTCTCCCTCCTCAAAGTCTGCTACCGCTAGCCGCTCTCCCTATATGGTAGTTTGCACCATCATCAGCGGTAAAAGTGTGGCTTTTTTAGTCATTCCAGTACGGAGTATAGACTCTTTCCAAGGCAACATCCAGGTCCTCGATAGACAGAATTGAGTGGGCTCTATTATTGACTTACAGCGATCCACCACTTGGACTAAGCTTTACAGCACATACTTAGTCCGGTTGGGTCAACCTGTTTTTGTCATTCTAGAGTTTTTTTGTTCACTCACTTATCCCTGTCTTAGAGGGCAGCTGCCACCAAGAGCATTTCTCTGCGCTGTGCAGTACCTTTAACTCAGCCTCTGCTTATACATTCTCAGCCTTTCCCCATTCAAAGGCAGTATATAGCAGGGCTAGCCTCTACAGGTTCTAATAGCTCTAATTATAGGTTCTCTAGACCTATTCGTAGGTACAACCTATTTTATTTTGCTTTCCCCGTTTGGTTCATAGTGGTTGTGGTATATTAAGTTTCCTTTCTCTATTTGTATATATTTGTCTGGGACCATACAGTGGTTATGGTGCCCATAATAAAGTTGAATTTTTAAGTTTGCCATATCGGTTAGAATCATCCCTGTAGTACCCCTCTCCAGTGCTCCTGAAGCTGCCCCACGGCTTGGGTTCACGTTTTCTTTATTTGTACATATACAAGGGTTATGCCCTCCGGGGTCTACAGACACACTCTAGTTCCCACCAACTGGGAACACTTGCACTAACGTGCCACTTTTTTGGTATCCAAATAACCATTATTTCTGAATGACTGAGGCTGTCGCACACAATCACGTGACTCTGCCTGATGGCCGGGGAGCCACAATCATGGTGGATGCATTCTGTAGAGATGCCCATTGGACTCTACATATGGTGGTGGCATCTTGGTTATTGGATTTTGTGCTTTTACTGTTTATTAGAGAATGAGTCATCATTATATGTTTAAGAACATTATACATTGATGGGAACCTCAAAGTCTGTATTTATATTGCATCTTTCTGTAAACACATGTATCACTTGTGCACTTTTGCATCTGATAGCTCTGCCCTCATTTTTGTGTTTCCCTGTGACACACAGATACATTTGCACACTGACATACCCAGCTGGACGTTGTCAGGGGTGGCGGTCCAATGAACGGGACCCAGTATGCCTGATCTTGATATTAGGAGTCACTGTCTGGAAATGGATTATCAGGGCCTGGTGCTGGGCAACCACACGCTCCCTGGTGTTGAGCACCAGCAGTTGTGCCACCACATACCAGGGCCCTGATGCAGCTACTGCGGATCCCAGGTGCCAGATGATAATATGCAGACCTCCCAGGATAGGGAGGCTCTGCAGCAGATATGTATCCAGTACAGAAACAAGGTAAGACTAGAATCGACACCAAACAAGAAAACAAGACAAAACTAGGAGAACCCAGAACCGGAGCAGGACAGAAAGCAGAAACCAGAACATGTACACAAGACATGAGGAAAACAAGAACAGGGCAGGACAGGACTGTACATGAACTGGGAATACAAGACAACATAAAACAAGACAAGAGATACAAGGCAAAACAAGAGGAGACATAACTAAGTACTATATATGTAATAAACATTGGACATTTAGACATACATAAATGGCCAAGATGTATGCAGCCCACCACTGCGCCAAAGTACTCCAATTTAGGTGGGTCCTAGGCTGCCTAGATATGCATGACTAAACAATAATAAAACACACACAGCACTTACCTGCAAGAAAAGGGCCGAGAACTTGGAACAACTGCCTGCAGGAACCAACTGAAACAAAAGGATTAATGGAAAAGGAGAGAGTGTGGCAACATAAAACAAACATATAAAGGAATCCAGGAGACTAGGAATTCCAGGAACGGAATAAAGGAATGAACCCAGAAAACCCAGCATAAAGAAAACCAGACAGGGAATAGAAAACCCGAAAAAAACAAGAAAAACTAAACAAGAAATGTAATGATCTGTAGCCAGGAACAAGATGTGACAGATGTATAGAAGTAATAATTTACAATTTTTAGCCACCTCCCATTTCCATACCTTTGGTGGGCAGGAGTTTGGCTTCCCTGGGGATCAGTGGAGTTTAGCTGAGGCAGATGGGAGTTTGGGGCTGGTCTCATATCCCCGTTCCTCTCGAAGTCTCCTCCAAGCATGTGCAGTATTATATAAGCTGGGAGGAAGTGATACTATACTCACTTTCTCCCAAGTTCAGCTGGTTTGACAATATCCTGTTTGCGAACTTAAAGCTCCAAAGAACCCAGCTGAGCTCCTGATCAGTTGCATCGCTGATTACAATAATTTTATGCACAATAATTTTATGTCTAAGTATCTTATATCTGATTTAAATAGTGTGTACATAGTCTAAACTATTTCTAAATTACTGATACAAAGCTAAAAGGGATGTGTATACCAGTGTGTATTTATCCTGGCTATACTGTCAAAACAAAATATGTAATAAAACAGCTGGAGATGACTTGCTTTACAAATACAAACATGTATAGTGGAAAATAAATGACTGAATAACTTTGATTCATTGGTTGAGACATTGTATAATAATTGAAGTTTAGTTCACTCTTTTGGAACCACATTTTTTAAAAAATTTTACTTGTTTACTTGACAACAGTATCCCAAGTGAGGGGGGGAGGGGAAATATCTGCATATGTTTTTTGATGTAACGACAAACAGTTTTAAAATGTGCAGACCTGCAGTTTATTTTGTTCTAGTTTCACAGAATTGAACATATTACTATCACTCGTCTTCAAACAAATATTAAAATAGGTATTTGCAAGTCAGTGAAAAATTTGTAGTTCAATCAAAACTGATAGAATCAGTGAAGCTGAATCGAGCAGAATAAACTAACTGAAATAGGATACACTTGGAGCCCATGGTAGAAATTTGGTTATTTTTCTTAAAAGAGAAATTATTACTTTTTAGGGAAGAAAACATATCTAAAATATCTGATAACTGAAGGGATGAAAATCGTGCTGTGCACAGAATATTGAGTAGAAATATGCTATAAACATATTTATGGTTGTTTGTACTAGCATGACTGCTGACCCAACCAAACTACCCCATTGCTCCCATAATGACAGAATGCATATTGGATAAGGACAACGGGCACCACTTTATTCATATCAAATTTTCAAACAATTCGCCAGCATTCCTTCCACCTGTCTGCTGTTGGGGTGAGTACCCAACTGACAGATAACCCGTGCTTTTCCAGAGTCCTACACAGCCTGCCTTCCGCCATCAGCCCTAACAGTCTGTGACACCCCAAGCTGACTCAGCATTTCACTAAATTACGATAGCCAGAGTCTTCGCCTTTGCAGTGACAAAAAGAGAACAGAAAAACAACACCACAAAAGAAAGTACCAACAACAACAAAACAAATTACGGGAGGCTGAGTGGGAAAAGTCCTGATCCTTAGGATCCTATTTCAAATGGCAAGTTCCCTCCCTTCTTCTTCACTTTGTATCCTGTCCTATATTTGCAACAAATGTACCCCTCTATCCCACAGCTTACTAGGAGGAGGCCCAGCTTGTCCTGGTAGTGTTATGAGTGACAAGTGGGTAATCGAAGCAAAACTCAAAAACTGAGCCACAACCCACTCCAGAAACTGTGCAAACATTTCAAAATATGAACAGGAAATGGAACAACCCAGGGGAAGGCATGTATCTTAAGAAAACATCCTATAAAATTAACATCCCAGAAAATTAAAACATTCCAGATACACTGGCAACAATCGAAATACCAATTTTATACCTGACTTCGCCAACAACGTTTCCACGCCTGCTTCTTGAACCAGTGCCATAATCTGATCGAAAGATGCATAGTGCACCCTGCTGAACTCCTTATCAATATCATCAATCACAGAACTCCCAGCCTGGTAGGACATGTGATGAATCAAATTAAAGGAACCAGAATCCTTCTTCGACACTAACCCCAACAGCGGAACCAGCAGAGTAAGAAAGTGGCGGAAAGAAAAACGTCCAGCCTTGCATCATAGGGCAGTCTCTTTTGACAACTTTTCTCCCAGAATCTTTTCCTTACTCCGAACTGACTGCAAGTTGTCAGCAAATTGTGCTTCTGGCAATTATACAAAGTGGATCCAAAACCCTACTGAAAACCCCTCTTTCAATTTCCTAACATGCTGGCACCTAGGATAGAGCCACAACAACATCCTTACCAGCAGTGTCCTCTACTTTAGAAACATTGTCCCGGGAACTCAGCTTGGGAATTGCCTACTTAGCCTTCTTGAAGCAGTGCATTGCGGGATTGGCTCACCTGCAGTGGGAGCATTTCTGCTTAAACCTGCAGGTTGCCCCTGGAAAGAGAGAAGGATGACCATCGCAGCAGCCACAGATTTCGAGTCCTAAAATCCAAAGCAGGACACGTTGCCATCTTTTGGTGAAATTGTTGATCGTAATGAAATTAATACTGGCTTCCATATACCGTATAGGCAACCCCATATTAAATGTTAGCAAAATAGTAAAATCCTGTAACCAATTCCCAAATGAGTGCGGCAGTTGCTTACTCCTATCAGAGTCCTGTGAATCATGTATCGCCACGGCCTATCCATGGCATCCTTCTCAGGAATCACTAAGGAAAGCAAATCTATGTATTTGCCTTTAAGAATCTTATTGCACATCTCCCCCTGGACATGCATCTCCAAAGGAGACCGTCCGCAACCCAGAATGGGGAGTGAAAAATGCTCCCCAACAAGGCAACTCCTCCAGAGAGCCTCCTTGCACACAAGGATGACCAGCTCCTTTGCTGTCAGATCTGCCCATTCACCTAGCACTGCTTTAGTGTTTGTTCATGGGCTTAAAATGCCCACTTAGTTTTATTCCAAGAGCACTGTGAGTATGGTTAAAATGTGCGTGAGATGCACTTTGCTTCAATCTTCCTGACAGTGAGATGCTGATGGATGATCAGGAGAACGGAGGGAAAATCCAGTGTCACACATCAGTGCCTTGTGACTTGACAGGTCACCAAAACAACTTTGGCTTTTGCTTCTGTCCATGGAGCCCTAGTCACAACTCCCCTGGCTGTGACTGACACAGCCTGCATGAAAAAGAAAATAGCATCATTTCCAGTCGCATGTTACCTTGCTTTAGAATTTTTTATGTCTCGCTCTGTAAAATATAATTATTATTATTGGTATTTATATAGCACCAAGTTATCTTATGAAAGGAGGTACTTAATTTTAATCACACACACACAAAAGGCTCCTGCAGGGTCTAGCAAGTAATTAACAGTGCAGGAGATAAATTCTGATTTAAACAAGCTGTGCAATACTGTGCAAAGTTTAAAGAAAAGATCTCACTGTACAGGAAGTGTTTAGAAAGGCTGTGCAAGTCACATGCAGGAAGGTGTGACTAGGAGTGCCCTAAATAAAGTGATTTAAGTACTAAATGACAGAAAATTATGCAGTGAGATTGCAAGGGCATAATCTATACACCAAAACTGCTTAATTAAGCTAAAGTGTTTTGGTGAAGAAAGTGTCATTTAAACCCATTAAAGAGGAACTGTAATGCAAATGTGTGACTAGCTTTATGGGAAAAAGGAGGCCAGGAGTAATTACACATAGCCCATCTTGGTACTATGTCAATGCCAATAACTGGAAGAACTGTGAAATTAAATGTAATTTATACTTCCCAACCCTTCACACATTTCCACTGTAAACACCTCATTGTCATCACTGCCGATATAGCAGTTGATTCTTTGATTACCATGTAGACCTTACTACTGTTTGTTTAAGTGTATTACATGTAGCTCCAAAATGTGTATAGTTTTATTTGTATTAAACCTGTTGTTGCTGTGACTTGCTGTACAGTATTTAATATGCTGTTTGAGCACTGTGCTCTTATTATTATTTCTTCACTATAGGCACGCACAGCGCATATACTTTCTTCATTACAGTTAAGCAGTTTAAATAGTCTATCATACACTGTGGAATTTTTATATTTGCCTCTATCAATCGGCTCTAAGCATACAGAGCATATAACTTTCATCACACTCGTCAAGCTGCTCCTGCTGCATAACATACACTGCACTACTGACAGCGAGGTTAGCCTACCCCCCACTACTGAATCTACCTGTAACTTCTTAAACGTATACTCGCACCTAGGTAGAACAGCGACTTGCACAACCTCAGTATTATGCTAACCCACTCTTGGTGGTAGAATGAAACAGCTTATAATTGTTGTTTATTATTTACTAACATGTTTAGCACTAGCGCCACTACGTATAATCTTTTCCTGATGACCATACGTATGTTACCTGTTTAAAAAGAAAAATGTGCAACACAACACTGTCATGACAATGTAAACTTTGATATGCCTGACGACGCTGTTATGGCACCGCAGGCGTGTGTGTATTAACCCTATTGCACGAAAAAAATAAAGAATTATAAAAAAAAAAAAAACAATTAATCTTCAAATCTATAGAGATTTTGAAACTCACTATTAACTTGCTATTAAGTGAATAAACCCACATGAGACATAGGTAATTAAATTGACAATAGATATAAAGCCAGTTGATCAAAGTTTCCCATACTTTTTGATCCAGAAGACAGCAAGGTTAAAGTACTGCATTTAAAAAAAAAAGAATTAATCATATTCCTGTGCTTGCTGTATGAAGACTTGGAGCAAAGGTCTCCGATAGATAACACATTGAAACTACCAGTCAGGCTTTCTCATCCTTCCTCATAATAAAGAAGATAAAGCAGTACAATTCAGTGATCCTAAAAATTTTGTGTTTTTAGTACCACAAACACAGTCCGTTATGCCTATAGAAAAATAACGGCAATACATTTACAGAAAATCTGCTGAAAATTAGTTTAGAAGAATCATGTCTATTTATGAAAAAAAAAAATGCATCTTTCTTTACTATCAGTGGACTTGCTGAGTACCTTCCAGCTTTCGACTGTGTAGAAGCAAAAGACTCTTTGAACTCTCTCATAGTGTGTGTCCTCTCTGCCAAAGGTTAGAAAGAATCTCTCTTTTTTTTTTTTTTGCATTTTTGTAAAAAAAATAAAATAAATCAAACTACTAACTAGATTATCAACAAAACATACATGGCATTTTAACCCCTTCAGGACGGGTGACGGACGAGGTCCGTCATCCAGGGGATACCCTTAACGACGGATGACGGATCGCGGGGTTAATGGTGCTCCGGTCTGCCTCTGTATTAGAGGCAGACCGGGAGCACCGGATCGGGCTGCCCCAGCACATGTACCCGCTCTGACAGCATGTCAGAGCGGGTACATGTGCTCTGTATACTCACCTCCACCTCCCTGCACTTCCGGGTTCAGTGTGAAGTGCAGGGAGACGGATCTTCAGTGATCCTGCCCCCTGGTGTGTAAAAAAAAAAAAGTTAAATTAAAATCCCCCTTTACCCATATTAATAAAAAATTAACCCCTTCCCTACCAATTGATCACTGACTACAGTGATCAATTGGCAGGGATTACATTTTAATATGATCTGATTTTTTTTTTTAACCCCTGAGGGTTAATTCTTTTTTTTTTTTAACCCTCAGGGGTTAAATTTATTTTATTAATGAATTTAAATATTTTAAAATTATAAATTTAGCTAGTTGGGGAGGGTGGAAGTTAGTGGGGAATTGGGGGGTTTAGTGTTAGGCTAACTAGGGGTTAACGTTAAAAAAGTTTTAAAATAAGCTTTAAAAAGTTAAAAAATTAAGTAAAAAAAAAGTTTTAATAGCGTTTAAGTAAAAAATTAAAAAAATAAACCCTTTACCCAGTCCAAATAAAAATTAACCCCTTCCCTGCCAGTCTATCACTGCCTACAGTGATCAAAATACAGATCACAGTATTATACTGTGATCTAATTTTTTTTAACCCCTGACGATTAACTTTTATTTATTTTTTAACCCTCAGGGGTTAAATTTATTTAATTAACTAATTTAAATATTGTATAATTAAATATTTTGCTAGCTGGGGTGGGTGGGAGTTATGGGAAAATGGGGAATTTACTGTTAGTGCTGCTTACTGCTAGTTAGGGGTTAACGGTAAAAGAAAGCTTAGAAAAATGTTAAATCTGTAAAAAAAAGTTTAACGAAAGTTTAGGAAACTTTAAAAAAATTAATAAGCAAAACAAAAGTTTAAAAAATAGTTTTAAAAAGTAAAAAAAGTTTTAAAAAGTTAAAAAATACATTTAATAACGCTCATTACCACTACACCTGGTACAAGCTAGCGGAAGGTTCAAAATATGCCTTTTGAAATACCCTGGGATGTCTTCTTTAAGAAATGGTATGGCTTTATGGGGTATTTGGATTATATAGCCTGGTAAAATACTCTAAAATGGGACATGGGCACAGCGTAAAAATGTAAAGTTTGAAAAAAAATGGAATGGCTGTGTCCCAAATGTGCCCCTCCGATGTCCACATATACCTGGCAAAGGTACATACAGGGGTATTTTTGTACTCAGCCGACATAGCTGAGCAACATATAAAGTATTATAGAGTGGTGGTACACATAAGGTTTGCAAAATATACTGTGCAAACTCACTTTGTGTGTCAAAAAGGCAGAAAAAACACTTATTACCACTACACCTGGTACAAGCTAGCGGAAAAATGATCCCACGCTAAGGTTCAAAATATGCCTTTTGAAATACCCTGGGATGTCTTCTTTAAGAAATGGTATGCCTTTGTGGGGTAGTTTGAATTATATAGCCTGGTAAAATACTCTAAAATGGGACATGGGCACAGCGTAAAAATGAAAGTTTGAAAAAAACTGGAATGACTATGTCCCAAATGTGCCCCTCTGATGTCCACATATACCTGGCAAAGGTACATACGGGGGTATTTTTGTACTCAGCTGACATAGCTGAGAAACATATGAAGTATTATACAGTCGTAGCACACATAAGGTTTGCAAAATATACTGTGCAAACTCACTTTGTGTGTCAAAAAGGCAGAAAAAACGCTTATGACCACTACACCTGGTACAAGCTAGCGGAAAAATTATCCCACGCTAAGGTTCAAAATATGCCTTTTAATATACCCTGGGGTGTCTACTTTAAGAAATGGTAGACCTTTGTGGGGTAGTTTAAATTTAAAACCTGCGAAGATGCTTGGAAAATGCACATAGGCCCAGCGTCAAAATTCAAAGTTCTGTAAAAACTGATATGGCTTGGTCTCCAATATGCCACTGTAGCTTCACAAAATAGTGCCAAAGACATTCATTGGGGATGTCATTTTACTCAGAAGACTTAGCTGAGCATAATTTGGGGGGGTTGAACTTAGTGGCACATGTGAAATATACAAAATGCCTAGCAAAAATGCAATCCATATGTAAAAAACGCACACAATTATTTTTTACCACATAATTTGGCATATATTGGTGAAATAATGGGGGCATGTTAAGGCACAATATGCACCTTATGAGATACCCTGGAGTGTCTACTTTTACAAATGGTAGGCCTTTGTGGGGTTGTTTTGAACAGTCAAACTGTTATAATACCCCAAATGGACACATAGGCTCATTAAATCCGTATCTCAAAATTCTACTGTGAATACTGAAATGGATAGGTCTCCTATATAGCACTGTAACTTCACGAAATAGTGCCAAAGACATACAATGGGGGTGTCATTTTACTCAGCAGATGTAACTGAACACAAGATAAAACTTTGTACAGGAATAGCACACACCAACTTTACAAAATAAACATGAGAAGTTCATTGTTATAAGTTTGTGTGCCAAAAACAAAAGAAAACACAATTTTACTCCAATATTTAGCAGAGATTGGCGGTGAAATGGCTATGTAGAAAGTGTCAAAACCACCTTAGGTAAATAGCCTGTGATGTCTACTTTATATAAATATATACTTTTGTGTGCCAATTTTGTTTTCTTTTATGGCTATTAGGCTTACAAGACAAACATACCAAATTCTAAAATCGCTCCATATTAAAATGTTATTTTACTCCTTGTGCTTTGTGACCTGTAACTACTAAAAAAAACTTAAAATCCCAGACACATTATATATTCTGTAAATCAGAACAAATAAATGAATTTATTTTTAATTACTATCCTTAACCTGCACTAATTATGCACACATTATTATTGCAAAAACTGTAAAAAAAAAAAAATATTTTTCATTTTTTTTGCATTTTTCTGTATTTTTTTATAATAAGTAAGCATTTATATATATATATATATATATATATATATATATATATATATATATATGTTATATCAAATTAAAGCCCTTTCTGTCCTTTAAAAAACAGTATATAATATGTGTCGGTGCAATAAATGAGAGAGATGCAAATTGCAGTTGAACGCAAACAGCAAGAAAATGCAAAAATTGCTTGTGTCATTAAGCGTAAGTCAAGCTTCTGAAGCTCTGTCCTTAAGGGGTTAAAGATGCCATATATCACACTTCTGAAGACACTGCTACATAGAAGTGCATATGATACATTTAAATGTCTCAATAAGTGAAGCTGCGTTTTTTAATTTAATAAACAATATAGATTCTGTGTTCTGGAAAGTTATTCAAAATGTATAAAGCTCTGTCTGGAAATATTTGCCTGACCCACACCCTTATAATATCAGATGTATTCTCGTGGTAAAGCAGGACTTCTAGATAGTGGAGATAGCTGCAGAGAGCACACTGCTTAGGTAGCAAGGACGTGTTTCAACAATGTAGTTGATATTTGGGTAAAAAAAAGTGCACATGGGCATTAGCTAGATTAAATCTCCTAATAGCCTACCGAATGTTCTGTTTTCTGAGAGGGATTTGAGGAGATCTTGACAACACTATATCCCTTTGCACCAAGATCTACATTATTATGTGTACCATTTCAAAATGTACTCAATAACTTTTATATTCTTGGTTGAAGCACTCACTGATACATGCCCACTTTGAAATAATCAACACAACAAAGGAATATATTCCGAGTATGTAGGCAAGTACACTCAAGGGAAGAAAACATCAATATTTTGATCCTGTAACCAGTATCTTTATTTGATTTGACAAACTTCCAGACAACAGAACTGAAATATTTTTTTCCTCTCTAAATAAATATATCAGTTTGCACTTTTGTAACTAAATTCCCCTTCCGTTCTTGCATAATGTCTTGGTATATGTCTGCATTTTCTGGGTTTTTGCTATGAGATAGTAAACACATTTTTTTTTTTTTCTGTCTATCTATCCTATTCGGTTTGCATTCTATGCCTAGTCCCTAAAGGGTCACACAATACTCATAAAGCACTTTAGTTTGCTGAAGTGCTTCATCAGTGAGCAGTATCCTATTTTACCCCCCAGTTTTTAAATGTGCGAATTTCTATCAAAAATCATCACTTTCCTAAATAAATTATGGAACACTCCACTGGCTGTCAATAAGACAGCAAGGGATGTTTGCCTCCTCCTTCCATTAGTTTTCCTGACCTAACAGAACTGAGGTTTGCTCTACCTGAGCACACCTGCCTCCACTCCTATAGACCTTAGAGCTTCTTCAGACAATCCAGTGCCTCCACAGACCTCAGATCAGGTGTGTGTGCACGATAGGACACATTTAGAGGCTTCTCAATGAGGTGTATTCCCAGTGAAAATAATGTTAGTCTCTGAGATAAAAGAGAAGGACTTGCAATGGCTGCAGTTTGCAAGCTCTTTTAAGATATACTCCCAATGGATGCATGCGTGAAAAATGCATGCATTTATTCATTGGGGATATAACCACTAAGCAAGTGATTTTGGTTTAAAAAAAATAATCAGTCTGGAGTGGTCCTTTAACCTTTTCACTACCCTGCACTCTTTGTTTTACAAATATTATTCTAAACATTTACTTGAAACACAGGATGCATAGGGAGTAGTGTTGTCGCGAACCCGAAATTTTCGGTTCGCGAACGGCGAACGCGAACTTCCGCAAATGTTCGCGAACGGGCGAACCGTGCGAACCGCCATAGACTTCAATGGACAGGCGAATTTTAAAACACACAGGGACTCTTTCTGGCCACAATAGTGATGGAAAAGGTCCTTCAAGGGGACTAACACCTGGACTGTGGCATGCCGGAGGGGGATCCATGGCAAAACTCCCATGGAAAATTACACAGTTGATGCAGAGTCTGGTTTTAATCCATAAAGGGCATAAATCACCTAACATTCCTAAATTGTTTGGAATAACGTGCTTTAAAACATCAGGTATGATGTTGTATCGATCAGGTAGTGTAAGGGTTACGCCCGCTTCACAGTGACAGACCAAACTCCCCGTTTAACGCACCGCAAACAGTCCTCTATATACAGAGTAAACATGGCTCCCTCTATATACAGAGTAACATGGCTCCCTCTGTATACTGTGTAAACATGGCTCCCCTCTATATACAGTGTAAACATGGCTCCCTCTATATACAGAGTAACATGGCTCCCTCTATATACAGTGTAACATGGCTCCCCTCTATATACAGAGTAACATGGCTCCCCTCTATATACAGTGTAAACATGGCTCCTCTCTATATACAGAGTAACATGGCTCCCCTCTATATACAGAGTAACATGGCTCCCCTCTATATACAGTGTAAACATGGCTCCTCTCTATATACAGAGTAACATGGCTCCCCTCTATATACAGAGTAACATGGCTCCCCTCTATATACAGAGTAACATGGCTCCCCTCTATATACAGAGTAACATGGCTCCCCTCTATATACAGTGTAAACATGGCTCCTCTCTATATACAGAGTAACATGGCTCCCCTCTATACAGGGGCGTACCTGGAGCATTTGGCACTAGGGGCGGATCCTTTATTTGGCACCCCCCTCCCCAACTTTGAAATGTAAAAAAACAGCTGCAATTTTTTTTTAAATGTATGTTTATGCAGTGTGTGTATAGTGTGTAAAGTGTGTGTATATTGTGTGTATAGTGAGTGTGTATAGTGTGTACAGTGTGTGTATATTGTGTGTATAGTGTGTGTGTATAGTGTGTATAGTGTGTGCAGTGTGTGTATAGAGTGTGTATAGTGTGTGTATAGTGTGTGCATAGTGTATGCAGTGTGTGCAGTGTGTGCATAGTGTGTACAGTGTGTGTGTATATTGTGTGTATAGTGTGTGTAGTGTGTGTATAATGTGTGCAGTGTGTGCAGTGTGTATGTAGTGTGTGTGTATAGTGTGTGCATAGTGTATGCAGTGTGTGCATAGTGTGTACAGTGTGTGTGTGTAGTGTGTGTAGTGTGTGTATAGTGTGTATAGTGTGTGCAGTGTGTGTATAGTGTGTGCAGTGTGTATAGTGTGTGCAGTGTGTATGCAGTGTGTGTAGTGTGTGTATGCAGTGTGTGTAGTGTGTGTGTGCATAGTGTGTACAGTGTGTGTATAGTGTGTACAGTGTGTGTATATTGTGTGTATAGTGTGTGTATATTGTGTGTAGTGTGTGTATAGTGTGTGCAGTGTGTGTATAGTGTGTATGCAGTGTGTGTCCCCAAGCCCCTAGTCACACAAACAAATAAAAAAGCCCCTACCTACCCCCCTCACCCTAAAAAATAGTGAACGGGGAATAAAATTACTACCCTGTAAAGTAAAATTCAACTTACTTCTAAAATCTTCATTTTTTTAGCCCCAAAAAAGGCCAAATAAAAAGCCATCATACCCGTCGAACTTAAAAATAAAATAAAAAACCCGAGCACAAAAAAAAATTAATCCATCTTCACCCATGGAGGGCTCCATGTCAGTGTTTATCAGGGATCCTTAGGATAGGTGTCAATCCATATCTGCCAAGTGACCCTATGTAGGGGGAACAGTCCCTATTCTGCTCTGTGTCAGTGTCTGGAGGGAGTATCTGCAGTAACACAGAGTGTCTGGGGGGAGTATCTGCAGTAACACAGGGTGTCTGGAGGGAGTATCTGCAGTAACACAGAGTGTCTGGGGGTAGTATCTACTTGTAACATTTATATGCACTAAAAAAAAAAATAATAAATTGAAAAAAAAATAAAAAATGGTTGCAGCTTCCGAATTAATCTAAAATGGATGCTGTCCAGTAGGTGGGAGGGTCTGCTAGGGAGGGTGTGCTGCTGATTGGCTGTAATGTGTCTGTTGACTGTGAGGTACAGGGTCAAAGTTTACTCAATGATGACGAATAGGGGGCGGACCGAACACCGCATGTGTTCGCCCGCGGTGGCGGACGCGAACATGCTATGTTCGCCGGGAACTATTCGCCGGCGAACAGTTCGGTACATCACTAATAGGGAGTATTTATATCATGTGTCAGTAATAATGTTCAAAGATACATGCACAGTTCTGGCATTAAAGGGGTTAAAATAATTATTATTTACTGTTTGAATTAATTTCACCTTTCTTATTTTTCAAATTTACTCTGGATGTACATGCAGAATATCGCCCAAACTAAGTATTAGTCACATGTTTTCAGTTGTTTTCTGTTTTTAGAGACACCAAAAGTGGGATGCAGATGCAAAAGGCAGTGATCCAAAAACAGGACTACTACTAGGAAAAATGACATATGGCTGGTATGTAGAAGAAAAAGGCTAAATAAACAATAAGCAATATAAAATAGAACGCCATTCTCCTTTGATATTTCCAGGTTGTCAAGTTCCTTGGAGATATCTGTTTGAACGTGCACAGGCAGAGACCTTATATTTGAGTTCTTATTAATTAGTGAATTAAAGTGACAGATTTTTGGAAAGCTATGGTGACTCTTGGACTCATAGAAGTGCCAAAAGTCCCTACTTAACAAAAGCCGTCTTCCAGTTTTTTTTGTATTGCTTTTTTGAAACACCTTTTTAATTGCACAAATAAATCAAAGAATGTATGCTGAAGTTATGCAAGTTAGCACTTTAATACACTTGGGAAGTTCAAATAGAGCAACAATTATATGTTGATGTGTTTAAAAACATATTGAGATTTTATATCTACGTAAGAATAAAATTATTTTCTTTCACTGTTTGAAAAATCACCACTAACCTGTACTTACCTGGTACAGATACATAAATCCAAAATGAATGGCAAAAAAACAATAATTCTCCTTATAACTGTTTATATATTATATTAATTTAATATATTAAAACATTTTATAAAATAATATATTTCCTATTTTTAGAATAGTGGCCACCACTAGATTTTTTTTCTTTTTTAATTCTTTATGTAAGAGAGTTTGTCAAATAGAAATACAATGTAAAACTGTAATATTTTGTTTATATTTTTTAACTATAAAAAGCCATTTAACTTATCTTTATTCCAGTGATTGGTAAGTCTCCTCGCTGCAATCTGATTGTCCTCCAGTGAAGTCATCAATCTTGATGACGTTTGTCTAGTAGATTCAATTACTCAATGTAATTGTGCCCAAAGCCCATAGTGATGCTCTCTTTTGCCTAGTGAGCATGGAAACTACAAAATATAAATAGCATAATTTCTTAGAAATATGGCGCCAAAATAATTTCATTATGATGGACTAGCAAAATACTGGCTTTCAGGGGGGGCGTGGCCGACTACGAAGATGAACGGTCGCAAATCTGTGGAGCTCTGCTTCGGCCTCACAGATAAAGAGCCTAAACAGAGAAATCAGCTCCAGAAACACACAACTTACCTGACACTCGACAGCCGACAACATGGGGCGCAGACACAGAAAACAACTCCACATGGAGCGACCTGCAGCACCCAACATTCGGTTTGCATTCTAGAGGCCTACACAGACGCGGCCTGCCAAGATGGCGCCGGAACCGCAGAGTGAGTTGGAGACCTCTGATGAATCCCAACACAAAACGGCGGTCTCACTTGAGTCCAGACACCACTGCCGCAACATACGCATGAAGGGCATCCATGAATCAGTGGGAGAAGAAGACCTACTGCCCTTCGTCCGGAGGCTTACCTCCTCAATGGGCCTCAGGTGCAACTCAGACACCCTACTAATTTTTACCAACTTCTGGGTGCGCAAATTGCCAGCAGCACCTGCAGGTGCCCCCAGAGACACGATAGCCACAACCAGAGACATAGCAGCGAGAGCCGCCATAATGACTAGCTCTAGACCTCTGGGGTCAGTGAAATTTGAGGGATGTGAGGTAGCCATGTACAGCGACCTCCCCTTTTTTGTCCTTGCTGCAAGGAGACAACTGGCACCAGTCGCTAAAAAGACTGAGAGAGCACTCTATCCACTATCGATGGGATACAGCTGGCTCACTTGTGGTGCACCAGGGCACCGATGCACTCACTCTGACCCCGATGATGATCCAGAGAAACTCCTCAAAAGCCTGGACATGACAGCCACCAAACACAGCAAGAGAACTGAGAAATGCAACACCTAGGCGGACACCTTGACGGCGACCCCTAGAGGCTGGATGACGCTGACCTTTCGAGCCATCACCACTGACCCACTGTTATTTTAAATGAATATATTGTTCTTAGGAGTTTCGCCATAATCTTAACTCACTAATCCATATCAAGTGCCCTAAACACCTAACTGACCTCACATACATAGCGCAGGGCAACAAAAGATATCAAAGTTAAGTAGCCTCACTAAGCAGTGCTCTACACATAAATGTAGAAATATGCAACCCAATACCACTCAATGCCAATGTACATATACTAATATAGATACTAATATTGTGACAACTGATTATTACTGTGTTAGCGAACCCAACGCATTGATACTTGTTCATGTTAAAACCCATATAATGAAAAATGTATACTGTGCGTACAAAACCCAATAAAATGCAAAAAAAAAAAAAATACTGGCTTTCAAGCACATGTTTGCCTTACCCTAAGGTGTTAAACCATATTCCAGTAGTAACTGTACTACTACATAAAGCATATGTACATACAGACATACTTTTTACATTCTATATGTATTTTTATGAAGTTGCATTGCAACCAATCCCATCAGGTACCTTTAGAATACACATAAACACCCAATAAAGGGATTAATGCATTATTTATCTGCATAAATTAGTTTCCTAACATAATTTGTATTCATGCTGAATATTTTACAGTTGTGTGTCAATATGGGAACACTTCATAGTGAGTAAACCCCAATATCTACATAATCATACACATTTTACCAAATTATTTGTAAAGACATTTAGAGACATATGAAAACATATAATTTTCTCTTTGTCTTTGCGTACTTCAGTTCACATTGATTGCTAAAAGTATAAATTATGACTAACTACCAAGTAGCTACTTAAAGAATATTTGATTAAATCAAAGAAACAATAAAAATGTTAAACTCAAAGATTTTAAAAAGGGAAACTACAGTGCCAGGAATACAAAGTTGTACATAGTACCTTATAGTGACCCCCTCCTTTGCACTCCTCGCAGCATTGAAAAGGTTAAAAACTCTCTTGTCACTTACCCGATTCCAACGGCACTGTCCCTCGGTGCTGGGTCAGGCTCCTTCTCTGCTCCTCTGCCGACATTAGCTGGCAGGGGGGCATAATGCACATGTGCAGTGAGCACCATGATCGTATTAACACTACCCCATAGGAAAGCATTTAATAAATGCTTTACTCTGGGCTTTAAGCTGACGCTGGATGCCCTCATGCAGAGAGTGAGGACTTGCAGCATCAGTTAGGCGACCAAAAGTGATTAAACACCAGGAAGCGTTTCTAGTGGCTGTCTGGTAGACACCCACTAGATGTGCCGTTAACCCTGCAATGTAATTATCACAGTTTATGAACAACTGCAAAAATTACAATTGCAGGGTTAAATGGACAGGGACACTGCACTCAGACCACTTCAATGAGCTGAAGGGATTTGGGTGCCTAAAGTGTCCGTTTAAAGTTGTTGCTATACATCAACTGTGAGATCGCAACTTCTAATTCTCTATTGTCATATTCTGTCCAGTAGAATGATGGAATTCGCAGTCCAACATAGGGAAAGAAATTACTTTAATCTCTGTATTAAAGCGACACTATAGTCACTTGAACAACTTTAGCTTAATGAAGTTTTGGTGTATAGAACATGCCCCTGCAGCCTCACTGCTCAATCCTCTGCCATTTAGGAGTTAAATCTCTTTGTTTATGAACCCTAGTCACACCTCCCTGCATGTGACTTGCACAGCCTTCCATAAACACTTCCTGTAAAGAGAGCCCTATTTAGGCTTTCCTTATTGCAAGTTCTGTTTAATTAAGATTTTCTTATCCCCTGCTATGTTAATAGCTTGCTAGACCCTGCAAGAGCCTCCTGTATGTGATTAAAGTTCAATTCAGAGATTGAGATACAATTATTTCAGGTAAATTACATCTGTTTGAAAGTGAAACCAGTTTTTTTTTTCATGCAGGCTCTGTCAATCATAGCCAGGGGAGGTGTGACTAGGGCTGCATAAACAGAAACAAAGTGATTTAACTCCTAAATGACAGTGAATTGAGCAGTGAAATTGCAGGGGAATGATCTATACACGAAAACTGCTTTATTTAGCTAAAAGTAATTTAGGTGACTATAGTGTTCTTTTAATACTATATAATATGAAAACAAGAAGTGGAATACTTCTGAAAAGACATAATAGGCCAAATGCAAGCAGTAATGTGTTAGACCCTTTTAAGACAAGGAAAAATATATTTCTACTAGTTTTTGAAATCTAAAGTTTCTACTGACATGCTGACAGCTCACACTGTTCAGTCTTTTTTATATTTTAATATAAATGGATCCCTCTTGAATTTTAAAAACATGAGCCAACTTCAAATAAGTATCAGTTATTAGACTCCAGGGGAAAATTTGCTTAGAAAAGGTCTAGTAATCTCTGAGCAGTCTTAAGATGGCTGGACTATTTTGTCAATGACATATACAAAGGAAGGCTAATAAAAATTACACCAATAGCAATATATGTTATACTGAGCAGACTTCTTATACAAGTAGAAAATATCTATCAGACTTATTTTCTATATACACCTTAGAATATAGTGATTAATTTAAAGGACCACTAATGTCGCCCAGGCCAGTCCATCTCAATAACGTGACCTGGGTGCAGTAGTCCCTTAGTTTTAACCCTGAAATATAAAACATTGCAGCTTTATTAGGGTTATATCCACCTCACGTGGCTGTCTGATTGACAGGCATTAGAGGAGTTTCCACAGAAGATCCCACGGGAAAGCAATAATTCAATGCTTTCCAACAGGGACGCGGCGATATGCGTGCAGCGCTCACAGTGCATGCACCCTTGGTCCCCAATGCTCCTTTTAGAGTAAAATTAGATTGGATCATTCCAGAGGAGGCCATACCTCCTCCATGACATAATGGGAGTTGTAGAGGTCAGCAAATCGGGGGTGGGGGTTTGACCTGGATTTTACTATAGGGACTATAAACATCATTAAGGTAAATTTGCATAAACTTGTTAATGAACTAGCATAAGTAATGACAGATTAAATTGTCGCCATGGGGAAAATTTGTGAATATTCATAAAAAAAATAAAATAAATATATATGTATGTGTTTTTAAAATATGTTAAACACAGATCTGCACACATGAGTCAAGCCATAAGACTTACTTTTCCCACAGAACTATCACATTTGCAGTGATGTTACTATTTCAAGGAATTCTTGGTTGGCATGACTGTTGTGCACATGATCTGGGTTTAACAATGTATTTGCTAGCCACTATCTTCAGGTGGAATTTTGATTAACTTTTTTTCCCCACCATACCTCTGTTGGTCTGTTATCTATCTATCTATCTATCTATCTGTCTGTCTGTCTGTCTGTCTGTCTGTCTATCTATCTATCTATCTGTCTGTCTG
This sequence comes from Pelobates fuscus, assembly GCF_036172605.1. Lineage (NCBI taxonomy): Eukaryota > Metazoa > Chordata > Amphibia > Anura > Pelobatidae > Pelobates > Pelobates fuscus. Next base: position 47,198,907 of record NC_086326.1, read on the forward strand.
TCTGTCTATCTATCTATCTATCTATATATCTATCTATCTATCTATCTATATATCTGTCTGTCTGTCTATCTATCTATCTATCTATATATCTGTCTGTCTGTCTATCTATCTATCTATCTACCTGTCTGTCTGTCTGTCTGTCTGTCTGTCTGTCTATCTATCTATCTATCTATCTATCTATCTATCTATCTATCTATCTGTCTGTCTGTCTGTCTATCTATCTATCTATCTATCTATCTATCTATCTATCTATCTATCTATCTATCTATCTACCTGTCTGTCTGTCTATCTATCTATCTATCTATCTATCTATCTATCTTCTGTTTATGGGCCCAGTCAGGTATGCTGGCTAACGTTATACATTTTCATTGTAATGGTGCAAATTAACCAAATCTCATTTGAGGCTTCCTGACTCAGTACTATTGATATGCTTTGCTTTTGTGGTAATGAAATATGCATGCATGCTCCTATATATATATATATAAAACCTATCCAATTTCCTGAAAGCTGGGCAGGAGCCTTAGCATTGTAACTTACCCATCTATGGTCAGCTTGTTTAAGATGTTTGGGATTAGCATGCTATGTGAAGATGCACTAATTGCACAATACTAATGTTGCCAGCCAATATAAAGAGAACATTTCATCTATCTGATTAATAGCCAATGGAGGCAGCCCTACACACAGGAGAAAAAAATGTATTTATCTATTTTAACCCATTAGAAACCTTTTCATCCATCTTAACTCTTTCCATGCTATATCGTTCACCAGAGGAAAATGAAGGTATGTATCCTCTCTGGTTTTTATAATGCATTCTTCATGCACTATTCCCTTTTTATGACTTACCGTGTCACTTTCTTTAGATTTGTTTTTGTATTGCTTAACAGTTTATAAATAAAATATAACTATGTGCAATTAGAATGTGTTATTGCATGTTAGGGAGTTGGAACCTGTGCGTGCGTGAGTGAGTCAAGAAACATGTAAGGTTTTTTCCTTTAGTTATACTTGGTGTTAGCTAAAGAGTTAAAGTCTATCCATTTAATCAAATATGCCACCCTTGTATTTTGCCTTTCAGATGATGTTAAAGTAATTTGTTGCTGTTGCCTTTGGGGCATAAACAATCTGTATTCATGAGTGGTGGGAACTAAGGCGCAAGAGAAGCAAGTAAAAACATTTTTGAGAAAGTGTTGACAATTACAGACCTTCGAACACAACTGAATGCTCCGAGGACTTCAGTAATTTTGATTCTTCGCTGTATAAGGTGAGAGAAGCTCAAGCAATTCTGACACAATGGGGTCTGCAATTTTACCAAGTAGTTATCTGAATGTAATTTACATTTTTCATCATAATTGAATTACTGGATTGTAGCCAAATAGCCATTAGCGTCTATTTTTCATAATTATATCAGAACACCTGTTTCTATTTACAAAAAAAATAAAAAGTAATATGATTATTTTAACATAATTTCTAGCAAATTCTGTTTTTTTGTAATTTGTTGGTGGTCAATGTAAAACAATTTGGCATTAAAAGGCAATGGCGAAATGTTAAAAAAAATAAAGGCTTCAAATTATTATGTGATTAATTACATAATGTTTTTGTGTCAATGGAAACAAGTTAAACAAACCTAACATCAACCAAGAAACTGTCTAAACATTTTAACAACTTACTTTTATTTTGTTTAGAGTGGCTCTGTCACCATCTTGAATCTATGCTAAGGAAAATGGTATGTACTGCGCCATGAGGACAGTTTCTAGGAGCCGGACAACAGCTATACCTGTCAAGTATACACCATCAAAATACCTATTACAGGACCCATCAACAAACACAATGTCACCTTCCTGTAAGGGTGTGTCTGTTAAGTCAGCACGTGGGGAGGCCTCTGCCTCTATGATTTGCAAACAGTTGTGGTCTTTGTCACTTTGAATTCACTTTGATGTCTCACTTTAGTGAATAACCCTGTAAATAGTGGTTAATGGATCCCGCTATACTCTATGGGTGCCTTCAATAGTAGTGGAAGCTGGTAATTACTCATGGTAAATGATAGGATTTTCTTTTTTTTTTTATCTTTTTTTCTTTTTATTGAAGAATATCTGGTATTGAACAATAATATTCCCATACTTCTCAAAAACATAAAAACCAAGTTCCAAAATTATATTATCATTGGGCAATCTCACCAAATATAGAGATATGTTCCTCTCTTTACATTATACCTCCAACAGATATACACACTTTGAGGGTATATTGTTTTTAATTTTGTAGGTACCCAGTACCAATGATTCATTACTTTGAATACGTTTTCTTGTAAATACAAATACAAAAAGAGAAGTCCTGCGCTTAGTCCCATTACTACTGGGCCAGCAGCAACGACTACAATACACATCAGCCCCAATATATAGTAAAAACCAAAGAAAAGAAAATGTTACCTGCGCTTTCTCCTTAATCCCTATGTATATTTAGACAAATGGAGGTCATTTAGTTGCTCCAATGGCCATTGGAGGGAATGCCCGCCTGCCAACGTCAAGGCAGACCCCCTTAAGCGGGTCCTAACACTGACCCTTCAGCCTGCTTCCTTGAGCTTCTGGCAAAGATATCTCTAATGAGACAGAAAGGGGTATTTTTTATATACACCTCTATACTTATTAACCCTTAATAGGGAACACATGGGATGGGCAGCAGCATTGTAACCAGGCTGTGTGATACAAAGTAAATACAAATACAAAAAGAGAAGTCCTGCGCTTAGTCCCATTACTACTGGGCCAGCAGCAACGACTACAATACACATCAGCCCCAATATATAGTAAAAACCAAAGAAAAGAAAATGTTACCTGTGCTTTCTCCTTAATCCCTATGTATATTTAGACAAATGGAGGTCATTTAGTTGCTCCAATGGCCATTGGAGGGAATGCCTGCCTGCCAGTCTCACCAAATATAGAGATATGTTCCTCTGTTTACATTATACCTCCAACAGATATACACACTTTGAGGGTATATTGTTTTTAATTTTGTAGGTACCCAGTACCAATGATTCATTACTTTGAATACGTTTTCTTGTAAGTTTATGCTATGAATGACTTTATTGGCTGTATTTAAGGCCTTGAGTCACATATCCATAGATATACTGGTATTTAAATCATCATTCCATGCCATGATTGACCCAGAAACAAAGATTCTCAGGATTCATTATACTGCTGTCACAAAAAATATTAAAGAAAGAGTGAAAACGCCGCAAGTACTATCCATAGAAGGAAGTTCTGCTTTAAATTTTAAGTGTGCAGAAACCCTACAAGATGTGTCATCAGATCTAGATACTTTGATGCTTACATCTGAAATTCTAAGATCATATCTGAATGACCAACTGGAACTAATAAAGGCTGAGATACATCTGAATACTCAAAACCAAGAGCAGAGTTTACTAAATTTGGAAGAAGAATACAACTTATTGAAGAAAAAATAGAATCTACTAATTTTACAAATAATGAGTTAAAAGTGAAACAAACACAGTCAGAAAAGAAGAATACAGAGCTTGAAAGAAAGATTACATATTTGGAGAATAGAACGAGAAGAAACAACCTCAGAATAAGGACTATCCCAGAATCGGTAACTTCAGAACAAATGGAATAACACCTCATGGAATTATTTGTGTCATTAGGTGTAACAAGATCAGAAAACTACGAAATTATGGAAAGATTTCATAGAGTTCCAAAGTCAAACCTGGTGCCTATAACATTCCCACGAGATGTTATGGTATGTTTTCTCTAATACAGGAATAAAACACGAGTTTCTAGAGCATTCATGGATAAGAAACAGATTCCAGACATCCATCACAAATTGACAGGTGTTTCAAGATCTTTCATATAGCACAAGATTGGCAAGACAAAAGTTCAGAGATTGCTCAACTAAATTAAGATAAAAAGACATAAGATATAAGTGGGGATTCCCTACCAAAATACTGCTGACCCACGAGGGAAAGCGACTTACCTTTAAACAGCCAGCGCAACTAGACAAATGGATTGGTAAATACCATGACTAAGGATATGGCAACTAAAAGAGATTGGCTCCCCCAATGTTATCAATGCTAACTAATTTGATTAATTAATAATTTCTTAATTTTTTTCCCCTTTTCTTTTCTTTTTTTCAGTTTGCTCTCTCTTCTCAAGGTTGATTGTGGATAGTATTTATTTACTATCTAAGAAGTTTGGTAGTGATAGGATTTTCTTATTTGAAAGTGTTCGCTATTTACTAACAGTATTGGTGGGCAATTTAGAGACTGCAATAAGGCTGGAAACAAGCCCTGCGTCTGTGAGACAGATCTGTAATTACATACCTGTGGCCATTATGTGCCCATTATTAAGAGCTCTAGCACACCAGCATTTAATAAGTAAAAAGCCTTTTCAAAGCAACTGCTTTTACTTGAAAAAAAAAAAAGAGAATGGTAAGTCAAGCACCTTCATTTAATTAATACAAGTTTCATCTTTAAAAAGAAACTCAGTAACTCTAGGTATATATCCGTTAATAAGGAGATGCAATGATCAAAAAAACATAACTGAAGGTATAAATTATCTTAGGTAAAAAAAAAAAATCTATCCATCACATTTTCCCTGCATGACATTTGTTTCTGCTCATTTAATTTTGCTGAGTTCATAGTGACACTTAACACAGTTCCATAGATTTGTTCAAGTAATTTCATATATCCACTTCTATAGATTAGAGTAAAAGAAAATAATATTTCTTTAATCTGTCTGATAAAACACAGGAATCTAATGTCTTAAATTAACTTCCTATATAATGTTTTCAATTTTATATTTTTTTCACCACTAAAACCACTTGGTAATGTCACCTAAATAACATATGGGCCAAGAACAAATCTTGTTTTAACTATATAGTTCATGCTAATTCAAAATCCAATCTAATTCTAATATGACCGTAATTCTAAATTTAACCTTCATTGTAAATCAAAATTTGACTCTAACCCTTATGCTAGCCATACCCACCTGTATCTGTATGGGAATCTATCTCTGTAATTGCATAACGTACCTGCCTGTTAAGGCATGCGGTCTCTGTGATGGGCTCCCATGGTGATGGATGACAATCATTGTATGTCACTGGACCAAATGGCCCATATATGAAAATGTACTGGGATCTAACATGCACAATGGATGCCTCTGACTGCATTCTAGGCCAAGGTGTTTGATCTTTTTATCTGTGTAATTGATTGGATATTTTGGGATACTGCTAGTGTACCTATAATAAAGGGCAAAACATAGTGCAAATATTGCTAGACACTTTAAAACACCTGGTGATTAGTATGCACTCACATATTCCAAAAAGGTAAAGCGTTGGTTTTTCAAACCAACTGATGGGAACAGCTACGTTCATAAACGTAGTTGTCACCATCAGCCGTGGTTGAAGGGGATTACTAAGGGACAGCTTACTCGAGTAAGGAGGAATTGTTCACATACTAAGGATTTTCAGACACAGGGCCTGACAAACATGTAGCTGACAAATTAGTCCAAAAAGGTTATAACCAGAAACAGATAAAGAGAGAAATCCATGTGATGTCCAAAAGAAACAGAAATTAGCTTTTAATGGACGGCCCTAGCAGTAAGAAAAAGGGGAGAGATTTCAAACAGGCCTTCTTTACACAATATAATGTGGACCATCCAAAAATTAAAAGGAGTTTATATAAATATTGGCCAATATTGTTGGAGGACCCCATTTTGGGGGAACATTTGTCGAAAAGGCCAATGATTATCTATAGGAAAACACAAAATCTAAAAAATCTATTAGCACCAATTTATGCTCTAAAATATGGATTTAGAAATACAAAAAAAGGGATAAAAGGTTTCAGGGGTTGTAAAAGTTGTAAAGCCTGTTTGCAAGTGAATATCGACAAAGCTACATCGTACAGCAGTTCTGTCACAGGGAAACAGTTCTCCATTAAATCAGAGATTGGCTGCCGCTCGGACTGTGTTATATATCTGCTTCAGTGCCCATGCGGCAGCCAATATTTTGGCGGTACCAAGAGATGTTTAAAAGTGAGACTTTTGGAACATATAAATAATATAAAGAAAAAATTAGACACCCATTCAGTCCCCCTCCATTATAACAGTTGCCCATTTTTTCCCCTGAAGGGATTGCGTTGTATAGGGACAGAACAAATCCAATCCCACTGGAGAGGGGGTAATAAAGAAAAAAGATTGGCACAAAGAGAATCTTTTTGGATTCACAGATTACGCACTCTCACCCCAAGGGGGTTGAATGTGGATATGGATATTGTTTGTTTTTTAAACTAATATATTATTTTTTTATAAAAAGCATGAATTTAGAACGGAATGTATATTATTCATGTCACTTTATTTGGACTGAGTATAGGACCACCTATCCCATTTTACACAATATGGATATGTAATTGAGCATATACATATTTATGCCACATTACACAATATGGTTTTGCAATTGAGTATATAATTATTCATGTCACTTTAATGTTTTTTTCACCATGTCAGGGTATTTATACCATTGTCAATATATGAATATATGAATTAACTAAAGTCACGTTAATGGTTTTTTCACCATGTCAGGTTATTAAATATCACTGTTAAAATATGAATATATGAATTTACCAATAACTAATCATTGTCTTTGCAATATTATGACAAATATTATGAATGGGCAACTTAATTAAGGAGTTGTTTCACATTCATTTATAAAATGTTTAGTCAGTTATTTTCTAGAGGACATATCACTGTTATTATGAATTTTAATATGATTCCTAACAGTCCTTTGTTCCAGTTATGTTTTATATAACTATTAGGTATAAGAAAAGTGATTTTCTAGGCTGCTATTATGCTGTGGAACGCACGGCCATGTTTTTCCTTCCGAGCGTTGAACGCACGATGATCATGTGATGGGACACGTGATGCACGCGCAACGTATGACGTATACGGAAGTGGCAGAATATTGAACGAACCTTGGATTTTATTCCGGTAAAGCGATCATATCTGTGAAGAAGGAACTCTGGACGAATAGAAACGGAAAGATGAGAAAACACCCACTATTCCACCAATGACTTAAAGGGATTAGCCCTATATAAGATTATTTGATTGTTAGCGTTTTTAGGATGTTGTTTATCTCTGCACTTGTTAATTGTTTGTTTGCTGAAAGAGGTCCCTGAGGAAGTCCTTTTGTATAAGGACGAAACACATAGGACCAGCAACTCTTTCTTATATTGTTTTTATGAACTTTTATTTGCATACCTCCTGATTTTATAAGTGAATAAATCGCCTTTGAAGTATTCCTTTGGCTGCAGTTTGTGGATCTTCTTGCTGACCTGGATACCCTATTGGCTATCACTTGAGGAGGGATAATTACAACCCCCCATTTACATCGAGGGGAGGCACCCATAATACGCTTTACCTTTTTGGAATATGTGAGTGCATACTAATCACCAGGTGTTTTAAAGTGTCTAGCAATATTTGCACTATGTTTTTTTTTTTTTTTTTATTCTTTATTTTTGAGTGCATGAGAATTACAACATAGCTTACTCTGCCACGACAGCGGTCATAAGCTTGAACATGTCACATTGTGATATAGTAGTGGCCTATAAACTTTGCACATTTTTATATTAAATTAACGGACAATAATAATAAAAGACTGTCGATTTTTGACATTTGTTATTCGAGACTATTGTCGTCGAGCTAACGTTGGGGTAAGGTGACAGCTTGGTGCCATACGTGGGAGTAATTGTGGAGGCCCAAGAGAGTCACGGTCGGGGAGTCGGCTAGCGAAGCTCAGTCGAGCCAGACACTACACACTTTTGGTCAACCTGTCTGGTTGTCGTGGGAGGTGGTATTACTTAACACGCTGACATTTACAATATGTCTGAGGTTGGTTCGTGCTTATGTGGTGAGCGTCAGGCCGGTCAGTGCTCAGTTGGTGTATGCATGAGTAGTCATGGTGTGCGTCGTTGTTCCTCGTGTGTCGCCCCGAGGGCCACTAGACCAACGGGGAGGGGAGGGGAGTCTGTGTGTGTCCTGTCGTGTTGGCTGTGAGTGGTGGGAGCAGAGAGGCGACTATGTTAATAGCCTCCTGTGGTCGTTTTCCGCAGATTATCTGCGGTCCCAGAATCAAGTGATGGGCTATATGCGGGTCAGGTCATGGTGCCAAAGGGCTATAGTTAAACCAGAAAACATGCAAAGTCCTGATAAAGACAACATGTAGCTTGAGAGTCCTTCAGGGTCCACGAGCACCAGCCCCCTCAGGGGGTTCCAGCCTCGATTGTCGCGGCACGAAAATTTAGCCTTCTCTGGGTTACAATCGTGTGAGGGTCTCGCATTCTTCTGGGGTATCGCCTGTTGCATGATGTCCGGAGGTAAGCCCAACACTGGCAGCATGTTTCGGGTGTCCTGAAGGTCGTGGACCACATGCTTGTTTTCGCCCCGTACGATGAGAAGGGAACGGTCTGGGCGCCATCTATATGGTATATTCTTCTGTCTAAGGAGCGTGGTAAAGGGCTTTAATGAGCCTCTCCAGGCCAATGTGTCGCCCGTTAGATCCGGGAAGAAAGCTAATGTATGTCCTTCAAATGTAAGTCGCGCCCGCTCTCTAGCTGCTGCCATGGTTGCTGCCTTGTCTTTTCTGAACTGAAAGCGGATTATGAGGTCGCGGGAAGACGTCGCTGGGGCTGTGGCCGGCTTTGGGATCCGGAATATACTTTCCAGTGGAATGGCTTTGGCTGCTTTTGGTGTGTGAAGGCCGGTGAGTAGCCTGCGCACGTAATGGGGCAGCTCTTCTGTGGGCAAATCGTCCGGTATCCCCCGTACCTTAATGTTGGCGGCTCTGCGCCCGTCTTCCGCTGCGGTGAACCGCCGCTCGAGGGCCATGGTCTTTTGTTTAAGGTGAGTAATCTCCGATTGCAGGGAGGTGATAGTTAGTTCGTGTGCTGTCGAGGTGACTTCCAGGGTGTCCAGCCTCGTGGTGATGCCTTGAAGCTCCGTGCGGAGCGCGGCTATGTCCCCTTGGAGTGTGGTTTGCAGGCCTGCAAGCAGGTTTTTTAACACCGCTGTTGTGATCGGTGCTCCATCTGGGTCCTGGGGTTTGGGCACAGCCACCGGTTGTCTCGGTGTAGCTATCGGGTCTTCCTCCAGGGAGTATTCTTCCGATAGGTCGGAGTAGTTGTCGGCGAAGGTCGCCATATTGGGCCATGAGGTTTCGAGGGCCTGTCTCCACATTGCCCCGATGTCATGGTTCTGGCTTGGCCGATCCGGCTTTGGTTTTTTAGATTTGGGACCCATAATCGCTCTGCACTCTTGTGCTGATGGTCGTGATAATTTTAAGCGGTTTTGTCGGGCTGTAGCACTGTTTTTTGCGGTATTTGCTCAGGAGCTCCGACGCCATGCGACCTCTCTGCTTCGCAGTTAGGCTCCGCCCCTAATATTTGCACTATGTTTTATCCTCTATTATAGGTACACTAGCAGTATCCCAAAATATCCTATCAATTACACAGTCTTGTTATAAGGTTATCAGCTGGGAAATAACCTTGGGAAGCAGTGTACCAATCAGTTAAGTTTTTGTGTTTTATCACTTTTTCTCACGGGTGTCCGTGTGTTTTTGTTGATCTTTTTATCTGCCTGGTTTCAAATTAATTCCTTCTTGAAGTAAAAGCAATAGATACGAAGTGAAAATGACAAAATTTGCAATTTATTCTTGAAATATGCAGGAAATTATGTTCACTTTTAATATTCTGTACTTTATAGTATATCATAAATAATTCAATGAAAAATTAATAACATGGAGGAATATATCGGTGTGCTATTTAAGGATTTGCATGTGGTATAAAAGCAAGGAGTTTAAAAGAGCAATTAAATACAGTCTATTTAACTGTACCTATTTAACATGATAAGTCTCGAACGTTATATTGATTTGATTGTTTAAGGAATAATTGTAACAAGATTGGCTATATTTCAGGCCTCTGGGTCATGCAAATTGTTTTACTTAATTATTTAGCTTCTTCATGCCCTGACCTGCATAAAACTGTGGTCCGTGTTGGGAACAAAATTAGTCAAAGTTGACAGTGCAGGACTTGCTACTGCATAATGATGAAATTAGTTTCTCGAGAAGCTTGCTGTAAAAGTAGTAGTTTAACTGTATATTTTTTTCCTTTGATTTTTTTTTGTATTTCCTTTATTTAAATATGATTATGCATTTTCTGGTATTTTGGGTAAAGCTACCATTTTGATGATACATTTTGCTGACTAAATTCTAACAATTGTGCAGAACATTCAATGGCAGAGATAATACATTTCTATGGACAGGTATTCAGTCATGCAAGGTGCACCTTGTGATAAGTTCTAACAGATGAAAAGGTTGAATGAAAAAGAAGTCTTATGGACAAATTTAATCAGTAGTCTGCTATTACGTATTTTCTGGCATAATTAACAAGTGACGAATTTTAAGACTAGCTGTGAAGGTCTGTAAGAAGCTGGACCTTTAATTCTTTAGAATCAATCATTGCCTTACATAATATTTCCACTATTCAATTTTAGATAAAAGAAGACTGAAAAGATGTAACACAAAATGACCCACGTATACACAGTCATAATTTATTATAATAAATGGAATTTCTGTATTAATTTTAAACAAGAAGACTCTAAATTTTAAATATTTCACATATCGCCAAGAACAATGCGATAAGTGACCAAATACAATGTCATTAAAGAAGGTAGATGGGCTCTAAAGACTGTAAGTCACTTTAACAAATTACTTTTGAAACCTATATTATTATAAATGCTTTTGTAGTACGAATTCTAAGGATCAAAGATCCGTTCTGCTACCAGTGACATATGTGGACTGAAAGAAAACGTTATCAAAGGCACGGAACATGAATTAACTCAAATGGGACTTTCAGTCTCTAAATAAGCATTCAGCAATTGCTTGTGTTAATATATTAAAGAAATAACCTGTCATTCTTTGTGCTGGTGTATATGGTCATGTTACTTTAAATATTGCAAACAAATGTCTAATATCTCTAGTGTAGATGCCTTAAGCAATGACTGTAATCCCTGAACCAAGAGTGCATAACACAAATTATAGACTTGTGCCTTTCCATTTACTGATATTGCATATTTACTTAGATAATGACTTCGTAACACAGCTCTTAATTATAGCATTGGATTTACTGGGACCATTCACAGTTGTTTATCCACTTCTCATTAAAGCTTAAAGTCATTTTCTTCCGCCTGCATGTTATGGTTTTGGGGAGCTTTAAATACAATATGGGATTTAAATTTGTGTTTGGATTCTGCTTGGATTTGCAAATCAATGTGGTTATTTGAAATGTTGCAGATCTCCTTGGTTAATGAAAATAAAATACTTACCTTCCTGGAGGCCTACCTGAGTTATTCTCAGTTAAGATTATCATTATTAAAATTAGTATTTATATAGTACTGACATAACCCACCGTGCTTTGCTATTCCAGGAAAGGTATATTTGACAATAAGTAATTGACATACAGAAGCAAGAGGTGAAGAATTTACTGATGAGGTGGTCTGACTGGGTGGTCAAACCCAGGTTTTCCCATTCAAAGGTAGGAAAGGTATTCAAGTGTAGTATTCAAAAGTAGTCAAGTATTTACATCATTTTATGTAGCTTGCCTAGTTCAAGAAAACAAGTCTCCTGAATGTGCACCAGTTTACATTGTTTGTACCAATGTTTCCTGAGAAAGAAATTAAGGTTATAAGGCATTGAGGTGACCAATCTGATGACCTAATCTATGATCATATCCAAACCTATTTCTCCCTCTGTCTCTTTTTTCTTGTCTACCCATCAAACTTCTCTTCTTCTAGCGTTATATTTGCCCATTGTGTCTCTTGCACTATATGTTCTTTGTTAGTGGTTGGTAGTGGGTCAGATGCAAGACGATATCAACAACATTTCAGCTCTCCTGTCCAATGTTGCTCTTACAGTATCTGGTGTCTTGTGTGAGAAGGTTGACATAATTTAAATAAAGACAAGAGAAGATTAGAACTAAATTGGAATTACTTCTAAAGAACCATGTCTATCTAGGATTAGACCTATTTGGGATGCTCTGAATATATCACTGTTCAGAAACGGTGGCTTCTTAAATGGGAAATAAACAAGCCAAAAGAAAGTGAAAGGAAAATGTTCCCACTTTACAATTTTGTGATGTTACAATTTTGATCTATCCTCTGTTGTTGATACACTCTATATCGTTGCACCATATCGCTACATCCTGGTTCTAGTTGTTTTGACGGCATTAGGACATTGGATGTTGCTATTTATATCTGGTTATATACATTTTTTATCTTGTTTTTTTTTTTTTTTTGCTTTTTCATTTTTACTTCGGATTGGTTACACCCTTTATTATTACATTCTGGTCCTAGTTGCTTTCACGGCATTAGGACCTTGGATGTTTAGATCTGTATCTGTGATTCCAGTGTTTTTATTTATTTTGAGCAGCAGTGTTTTTAGATACTGTATTATATTACACTTTGTATCATTATACTTCACATTTTTTACTGTACCAATAAATATTTTCCTGAACTATCACCTTATGTATTATCTTGAGTGCATTATTTATTGGATAGTACAGCATTAACATAGGTAACTAGTGCATTTAAATGTTTTTTTGTTCTGCGAATATTGACTTGGTAAGAAATCAAAAATACATTTCAGTATTGCAAAGAATCTTGCAGATTAAGACCTGTTAAAGAGAACAGGATGATATTAAAAAAAAAAAAAGCAACAAAAAAAAACTCTTAAAGTCGGATCAGTAAAAATATTCCTATGTCTTTATAGCTATTCCAGATTACAAAGCATTTGTAGTCACCTTTGGTTAATACTGGAGGCTAGAATGAAAACCTGAGTCATATTCCTAATGCTTTTATGTCAAATCATTCTAATATATGGGTTACTTCACAGGATAGACAATGCACAAATAATTTGTTTCAATACAAAAATTACAAGTAATTCAACTAACCATACAGCAGGCCAAATTATTATGATTAACATTATAATGTCAAGTGCATATTCTCTGCATCTCTATTCAACATTGTGCATGTTTGCATTATTATTAGCTAAGGGGTGTAATGCAAGAAAAAAAAAGGAAAATTTACATTATGACTGTATTTTAATGTACTGTTAAAATGTACTTAGAAAATTTCCTGGATTCTTTAGGACAAAGTCAAATCATATTTTCCTCTTGATAAGAGAGAGCAACCATACATGGTCAAGTGGTTGCCTAGTGAGGGCACGGAGAAATGTTTAGAAGAGATAGGATACATGACATATGCACCGTCGTTATTCGGCAGGTGCCATTTTAGTTTACCTTAAATAAAACACTGACACCGAATTTATCTGTTGGATTATAACGTCCACAGCTTTATTAATTATTAAATATGTAAATAAATAAATTAACAATTTAGGGTCATTGTCCATCTAACATTATATTACTATCCCCCCGTACAATACCCCTGACAATGACCCTATGTTTTGAACAATAATTAACATTCACTTAATATATAACCAGAAACACACGGCCTACCAGAGAGGCCCCAAAACCATCTGTTAACTGTAGGGGTGTACCCAGACACCCCTACCCCCTAGGTTCGTAGCCACCGAAGAGCTTGAACCTACCAACATCTAATCCATCTGGCCTACTCCAGCCTAGGCCTTGGCCTGTCCATTCCCAATTCCATCTAACTCCTGGCTTTAACACGCCCTGTTCCCGCCGCTGTGACCAAACGGGATCAAAACTCAACTATAGGGAGGGAGGGTGGGACAAGTGACAGGTCAGTGCAATTCAGATTAACTGGCTCCTCACTTAAGATGGCCGCCTATTTACACTACCTGACTCCTCCCCTACTTAGCCCCGCCCTGAACATCCCAAAACCTTTCCACCTGCCTACTTCCTGGCCTTGTCAAGGCCCACTCCCCTGTTTCACTGTTCCATGGGCTTCATGACATATGCACCGTCGTTATTCGGCAGGTGCCATTTTAGTTTACCTTAAATAAAACACTGACACCGAATTTATCTGTTGGATTATAACGTCCACAGCTTTATTAATTATTAAATATGTAAATAAATAAATTAACAATTTAGGGTCATTGTCCATCTAACATTATATTACTATCCCCCCGTACAATACCCCTGACAATGACCCTATCTTTTGAACAATAATTAACATTCACTTAATATATAACCAGAAACACACGGCCTACCAGAGAGGCCCCAAAACCATCTGTTAACTGTAGGGGTGTACCCAGACACCCCTACCCCCTAGGTTCGTAGCCACCGAAGAGCTTGAACCTACCAACATCTAATCCATCTGGCCTACTCCAGCCTAGGCCTTGGCCTGTCCATTCCCAATTCCATCTAACTCCTGGCTTTAACACGCCCTGTTCCGCCATAGCACATGACTTGATCCCTTAAGGACATGTGCGCCCCCCACCACCCTGAAACAGGGCCAAGCTAATCCCTTCCTGAAAGCCTAGATTGAGCAAGTCACAACCCACGTCTGACAAGTGTACCCCGTCTCTCCTAAAATAGCCCGGCAGCATGTCCTCCAGTTCCCTATGCCGAACTACGATACCCCCCAATCGCCGCACAAAACTCGCCATTGCCCTGTTAACCTTGCCCCTGCATCGAGCCACTGCAGCTGGATCCCTGGCGTGCCGCCACGTGAAACGGGGGACCATTTCCGACCACACCACCACCACGCCAGGGACCAGGTCCAACAGCCGATCCACGTCTCTCTTCATCCGTCTAACCAACTCCCTTTGCGGAATCAGACCCAAATCATTCCCACCCCCGTGTAATAAAACTATGTCTGGAGCAGACCCCCCGGCCAACCTGCTAAACAACAAACTACTAAGGCTTTGCCAGCTAAACCCCCTAAAGCCAAACCAAGAAATCGACACTTCTCCTTGAGTAAAACCCAGCTGTGCTCCACTTCTCCGAACAGCAGCCCTCTTCTGAGCCCAATAGACATACGAGTGGCCCCAGATCCACACTTTCCATCCTGCAAAGAAAAACACGTTAATACCAAACAGATGGATTCCACTTCCATCACAGCATCCCATCGCCCTGCTCACACCAGCCTATCTGGTCTAACGTATGATCTAAAACGCAAGGATTCCCACCTCCCTATGCGTTTAATCCTCTCGTCCCCCAGTCCCAGCCGTGCGGCCTCAGTTGCCGCCCCAATTCTAAAGGAGTGAGTCCCAAATTGCCCTGGCTCCAGGCCCAGCTTACTTACCCCCATCCTAAACACCCTCGCGAACTGGAAGCGCGACAGGGCCGAGCCATCCTGGTGCACCAAGAAGCAACCATCACCCCCCGGGCGCAATGCCCGGTACTCCGACCCCTTTTCAACTGGGCACACCCCTGACCCAGGCAACCCGAACAGCACAACTGCGCACCCTTTGCCAAAAATGTCCGTCTTCGAACGGCGTAACTGAATTCGCACCCTGTCCTCGCGAACCTCCACATCTGTGAGCTGAAGACCCCCAAGGCCCTTCTTGTTTGCGCTCACCAACTCCCCGATCCGGAAGGCCCCGAAAAAAGCCCACACAAATGCCACCGTGAACAACGACACCTCAAATGTGGAGCTGCAAATACCCGGAAGAACGCCCACCAGCTCCCGCAACAATTCAAAGGACACTGGTCTACGCGAGTCTACCGTTTTCTTCCCCCTCTTGAATCCCTTCACTGCCTGACGGACCAGGAAGTGTTTGGTATCATCAACCCAGCCATTGAACTTAAACAGGAAAGCCAAGGCAGAGAGATGCCTATCCACCATGGCAGGCGACGCCTGAGCCGCGAACAGTCGACAGAGTAACCACAAAAGTGCATCCAAGCGTTGCCCCTCCGTAGGGGCGCTACTCACCTGAGCCACCGTCTCGTCCCACAGTTTCCAAACCTTTACGTAGGACGCCCACGTGCTCGGCGCCAGTGACCTCCTCACACAGTCTCCAAGCAGGCCGTCCCGAGTTGCCACATCACACCCGGGCACTCCTGACCCTGGGCCAGCGCGTCCGGCGCAGCCTCCCGGAAGCGTTCCCACTGAAAACGAGACAGTGAGTCAGCCACCACGTTCTGGAGCCCCGGGATGTGCCTAGCCCTGAACACTATGTTGAATGACATACAACTAAGTACTAATTGTCGAAGCAGGCGTACTACCGGGGGCGACGAGGCGGTCAAGCTATTGATCGCTTGCACTACCGCCATGTTATCGGAATAGAATACCACCTTTTTGTCAGCCAACTCCGTACCCCAGAGTACCACCGCTACAACGATGGGAAACAACTCCAAGAACGCCAAGTTCTTAATCAGAGGACTCACCTTCCACGGTTCCGGCCACGCCTCCGCGCACCACTTACCTGCCAAGTAGGCCCCAAAACCAACACTGCCGGAAGCGTCTGTAAACAACTTCATTGCTGCCGACGACACCGTCGGTTCCCGAAAGAACACTGTCCCGTTAAAGTTGCCCAAAAACTGTTCCCAAACCCCCAAATCGTCTTTCATCTCGGCCGACACCCGAATGTAGTGCGACGGCCGCCGCACCCCACTCGTTGCCTGCGCCAACCTCCGGCAAAATATCCTCCCCATGGGGATCACCCTGCACGCAAAATTAAGGCTCCCCACGAGGGACTGGAGCCCCCGCAAGGTCACCTTCCTTGCCCCCTTGACCACGTCCACTAGCTGTCGCAGATGCCGCAGCTTATCCCTAGGCAGCCTGCATTCCCCGAGCTCCGAATCAATTTCGAGACCCAAGAAGCTAAGGCACGTGCTGGGGCCCACCGTCTTGTCCCCCGCCAACGGCACCCCAAAGGTATGCGCCACCCGCTGAAAAACCCTCAGTACCTGAGCACACCGCTCAGAGTCCCGTGGGCCGACACACAGAAAATCATCCAGGTAGTGCACTACAGCACCCCCGGCCGATTCCGTGCGCACCACCCATTCCAAGAAGGTACTAAACCTCTCGAAGTAAGCACAAGAGATGGAACAACCCATAGGCAGACACAAGTCCACGAAGATTGCACCCTCAAAGTGACACCCCAACAGGTGGTGACAGTCCGGGTGTATGGGCAGCAGCCGAAAAGCCGCCTCCACGTCCACCTTGGCCATCAGCGCCCCACGCCCCGCTCTCCTAACCAGCTCGACGGCTTTGTCGAATGACGTGTATGAGACCGAGCATAGGTCGGCGTCGATGTCATCACCCTTTCGGGTGCGATAAATGATGAATCAGACGAAACTTTCCCTCTTCCTTCTTGGGAACCACCCCCAATGGTGACAACCTCAAATTCGCCAAGGGCGGAGCCGGAAATGGCCCTGCCATCCTCCCAGCTTGCACCTCCTTGGCCAACTTCTCCCGCACAACCCCCGGGTGTTCCCTGACCGACCTGAGGTTCTCACAAGGTGCCCCCGGCCCCGTGGCTTTGAAGGGAATTTTGAAACCCTCGGCAAATCCCGCCCGAAGGAATTCTGCCACAGCCTGATCAGCGTATTGCCTTAGCCAAGGCAACATCGCGCCTACCTTCACTGGTGACACCCCCAGCGGGAGCTGTGGGAGCGGCCGCTCCCGCTGCTCCTCCCCCTGTGGCCGACTTACCTTTCTTGAAGCACCTGTTGACCCCGTGGTTCCCGCCGCACCCTGAGCATTCGTGCCGGAATCTACAAGCGGATCCCCACTTACACTGTCCTTCGTTGAAGGCCCAGCAGGCACCTTTCTTTTGACCTGCCGCCACCGCCCCCCCGGGAGCGGTGCCGGCAGTCCCTGGAAAGGGCGCACTCTTTTGCGCCATCATTAACCGCATCCAAAGCGGCAGGTCCATTTGGTCCCAGCGCATGGAAGGGTTGGCCGCCAGTCGCTGGCGGAACTGCTCGTCATACCTCCACCATGCCAACCCTCCATAGGTGCGGTATGCGTCCCCGATTCCGTCCAAGTAACAAAACAACTGGGAGCAGCACTCCGGCCGCTTCTCCCCAATAACACTGGCCAAAATGCAAAAGGCTCGCAGCCAGTTGCCGAAGGTTTTCGGTATCTTGCGATACCTTCGCCTTTTCTCCTCCTCCTCCTTCTTGGCGTCTTTTTTGTCCTCCTCTTTTAAATCTAAGAATTCCTCCAGGGGAAGAAGGGAAAATATTTCCACGAATTCCCCTTTCGCAATCTTCTCCTTCACCTCCCCTTTCAAATGGCAACCCAACGGCCCCGCGAAGGACACATGTACATTCTGACGTGCTGCCTCCGTAATGTCCCCCCCGTCACGTCGAGTACCCCGTCCCCCACCGATGATCCGTCAGGCTTATCAGTGGGACGCGTTTCCTCCCTAGTACCACCTGTCACTCCTGAGGATACCCCCACCAACCCCGACCCACTGCCTTCACCTGCTGACCAAACCCTATCGAACCTAAGTGGCTCCCTATCCTCTGACCACGAATCTATAAATGATTTCAAACAATGTATGAATGTCCCCGGGTGTGGTGTAGAGGTAGACTCACCGCTGATGCCCCTGGCCGCCGCAGGCCGCGGGGTTGCTGTCCCTCCATCCGCCATTTCTGACACTGGAGCTCCCAGTAGACGCCGACTCCTGCCCGCCTGGTCCCTCCTCGGAACCGCTGGTGAGTTACTCCGCGACCTGTAAGGAGAAGACATCCTGGGTAGTCTGCCCGAGTAGCTCCCTACCCGCCCTTCCTCCCTACGCTCTTCTCCGACTGCCCTGGATCCTCTCCACTGCTCTTTCCGACCTCCCTTGCTGAGCTCTCCCCGTCGCTGCTCCCTGAAGCTCCTCTCTGAAGATCTCGATCCACTGTGCCTTCTGCTCCGCCTCCCCTCCTCTGACCTGGACCTCCTTCTCCTCTCCCTGACGCTGAACCTGGACTCACTGCGGCCTAGCCGTGAATGGCTCCTGTCCCTGCTGTCCCGTCCTCCCGACCAGCTCCTGTCACTGCTGCACCTGGCGCTGCTGCTGCGCCGCTGGCCGCCCCGGCCCTTTGCTGCCGCTTCCTTTTCACTAGGCCGTACCTGAGGGCAGCCGGATGGGCCCCCCCGCTCTATACTGCCATCTCTAGTTCCCCGGTATCGTGCTGACACCACAGGCTCTCCCACAGCCGCTGCGCCTGGCCCCCCACCGGCCGCCCCGTCTGACTCTGCCCTAGCCCCTAAGGATAGGCCGCCTGTCGCTTTCCTAGCTCCAGAGACCCTCTGAGCCGCCCGACCCGCTCCGCTGTCCTCTACTCCTAGTTTACTGATCTCAGTCCTGGCCCTCCCTCCGGCCGCCCCTTCGGATCCCTTGCTGGCCTGGTCTCCCCGCACTGCCTGGCGGACCGCTGGTGCTGTAGTAACCCGACTAGTATTCCCACCTTGCCCCTCAGTGATACCGCTGGAGGTTGACTCACCGGGACGCTCAGTCCGTTGCCCACTGGCCGCGTGGGTGAACCCATCCGCAGCCGCATGGTCCACTGGAGGTGCCGCAGTCCCTCTTTCCGCTGTCCCGCCGGCCGCCATTACGCGGGGCGCCTTCTGACTTCGTGGCCTCCGTTTTGCGCCCACAGTCGCCTGCCCGGCGGGTCCGCCCGAAGGCGCCTGCCGCATTCCCTCCGCCGCCGCCGTGCTCGGTCCGGCCTCCGAACCGCCGACCGCTGAAGGGCTCCTCCGCCGCCGGGCCGCTGGGACCTCTCCCGGGCTCAACCTCTGTGGCGGCCTGGTCCTCCGCGCCGACCTCCTCTCCGGTCCCTCCGCGTGGGTGGTAGCAGCCCCGATCTGTTCATGCAGCCACGCCAGCCCTCGATCACGAACCGCCGCCCGAACTCCGTCCAGAATCTCCTCTAGGGACGCCATTACCTGCAGAGGGAGAAAAAGAAAAAAGAACTCCGCCGACCAGCCACAAGTGACAGGTCAGTGCAATTCAGATTAACTGGCTCCTCACTTAAGATGGCCGCCTATTTACACTACCTGACTCCTCCCCTACTTAGCCCCGCCCTGAACATCCCAAAACCTTTCCACCTGCCTACTTCCTGGCCTTGTCAAGGCCCACTCCCCTGTTTCACTGTTCCATGGGCTTCAGACCGGTCTCAGCTATTTTCTTTTTTTAAACTTTTCATGTATAGTGCTGTGATCTGGCATGTTTTACACAGACTAAGGAAATTAGGGAGAATGGAATAAATAATCCATTAAGTTTTGTAAACATTTGACACTAAAGATTTATAAAGCCCCAAGATTTGCCATAAGTCATAGGGAAATATTTTATTCCACAAGATAAAACTGATACATAAATGTTGGTGCTAGAACAGTACATACCAATATTTTGTGTTCCATGTGTACTTCTCTCACCCCAAAACTAAATTGTCTCATAAAGAATATGTGGACACCAGATGAAGATAAGAATAAGACCCCCACATACAACAACTTGTACCCCTTCTCTGCCAGCAGTAGACCTCCTTTCACTCTGGACGCTCATTAGAGAACCTGTAAAATTGCCAGCCTGTCACTTCTTATTGAAGTAATCTGCCTATTAGAAAACTGGATCTTATAAAAGTTTTCAAATTCTGAACATTTTGACGTGGGACTAACCTGCAACATGAGTTGAGTATCTCACAAATGGATAAAAAAAAAAGGTGCAATTCTACATTGGAGAATACTTAGAAAGTTTGTTGCAAAATTTTAAATGTTACACAATTGGCAGAAGAACTAAAGCTGCATACGTGGTTAGTGGCTCAGACAAACACTATGTACATCTCTAAACACAGAACTGAAAATGGGGCTGTGCATAAACTGATAGCTGGTGCAGCATGGATTTGCTCAAATGACTCAAAAATTCCATTGTATCAGTAAAGCATTATATTTTAAAATAAAAAATCCAGTGATTGAACCCAGCAACATTCCAACACTGTATTTGTCAAGCTAGAGTTCCACAGATGTACTGTATCGACAAGGAGTGGCTACACACAGTGAAATAATGAAAAAGAAAGCTTGATCATGAACTTAGTTCAATCAAAACAAATTTCAAGGTCCTACTGGTTAATGGAGTATCTGAAGGATGTGTTTGCAGTGGTGTCTAATAACATGTAAAAATGGAGGGATGCTAGAATTTGGGATGGAGCTTGACTACCTTCTGTCTTTTTGGGCTCCCCTCATTTAACCTCAAATTCTCAATCCCTGATTCAAAAGTCATGAAAAGTCATGGCCTGCTCAGCACCATAAACCAACAGATTTACAGTTTTGTTGAAAAATAACTTTAAAGAGACTTGACTCCATCCTTGATGCTGTTACCAAAGGACTGCCCTAGAAGACAGGGCTAATGCAGGTCTATCTCTTATGATCTGACAGCTAAATACAAAACCATAGAGTGATGTAGGAAATACTGTGAGAGCAGACTAAGCATTGCTATGGATTCTATAAACAGATAATGTGGCATTTGTCTCCAAAAATCTTGACATGGTTCGTTGCTCAGCCTTTCAGTTGCATTTAAAGGGGTAAGTCCAGAACTACACACCATGATCTGCTGTAACACACACTTGTCACTAGTTTTTACCACTTATATATTTATTATTATATATTTTTTTATGTAGCAACAAAACCTTGGGGGCACTGCCCCATCTGTGGCTATGGACCAGCCTCTGCTGTCTGTTTGTTTCAATTTATTTAGATCTTTCTCTATAATGATTTTCATGCTACCGGCTTGTGTATCTAGTCACCAAATATTTTTTCTGGTTTATCTGCAGATTATTATTATTTTTTTTGCAAATATGCTTTCAGTGTTTGATAAACATGCACATCCTACACTTTGTATGGTATTTTGACTGTTTGTCTGCTAATTATTTAACTAGACACAAAGTTGCTCTAATTTGGATGTGCACATCCAATGTCAGCCACCAAATGTACCCCTAAATTACCTTCGGGAAATATCCAGCATTTGTTTTTTTCTAAATATATTGCTATTCAAGTGTGTATTGAGACTTGAGAGAGTAATAATGAGTGTGTGATTCTTTTACAACATTACATAATTAAATAAGGAAATTAAATATTCGCAATCCATCAAAATAATCAAGATTGCATAGCTTGTTAGAATTTAGGAAGCCAACTTAATGGAACTTTTCAAACTCCTAAAACACTATAGCTTTCTGAAGTACTTTACAGTAGGCATGTGCATGGGGAAAATTTTCGGTTCGGCTCGGCATTCCGAAATTCGGGATTTTCGCAATTCGGGACTTCGGCAGTTCGGCACTTCAAGACTTCGGAACTTCAGCACTTCGACACTTCGGAAATTCGGTAATTTCGGAACTTCGGGACCTCGGCAATTGGGCACTTTGGCAATTCGGCACTTCAGGACCCGAATGTCCGAATTGTCCGAAATTCGTCCGAATTCATATTCGGACCGAAACGAATTGCACATGTCTACTTTACAGTATGTGTGAAGTGTGTCCTCTGGTTTCATTTTACAAAAAGTACCGATATCGGTAGAAACGGGCAATTTCATAAATTAACCTTTCTACACCCCATAGCTATCAGACAGCTGGTCATGTTATTTCTTGAATTTTTGTATTTGAAGTGTCCCTTTAATTTCTTATTTCTCGGGAACCCTATTATATATAACCAAAAGGAAAAAACAGAAAATATCCCTTAGGCAGGGACTATGGAGTGTGTCCTGAAAATATCTAGAGAGGGGGTAACCCTAAATATTGACTTGCAAGAGAAAAAGTGATCCTAGGGCAGAAATGTCCAGGATACATGGATAGGATATATCACAGTTTTCTGTTACTGACAAAAACCACAAGTTTATTAGTCATCATAAACAAAGAAAAACAAAATAATAATAAAAAACACACACTACCACAAAAGTAAACACATAAAGAGGAGAAAATAAAGCTCAGTGGGCTAGGAAGGGGAGGCCAAATGAAGTGGCAGTACCAGAGATTAGATACTCCTATTTGGCATATAGGCCACCTATAGAAGGAAAAATAATAGCTATAGAGCCTATAATGGAGACTGGGTAGATCTCCCAGTACCCCTAGTGTGATGCCAATCAGTAGTCATGTCCTAGAACTGATAATATAAATTTGCACTGAATAGACAAATAGCTAAACACTCTAGCCCTATTGACCCAGATATAGCAAAACTCTTGGTATAGCAAATCACTTGGTATAAAGTAATGAACAGCTACTTACAAGTGAATTATCCACACTAAACTGTTGCACATCTTGTGCTAAAAGCTATCCATTACTAATCCTGTATATAGGAAGGCTACTGAGTCATTAGGAGGCTAAGCCCCTTTCTAAACTGTGCTTAAATCCGGCTTCTACTCCCCATAAATTAAATTAACACCCCAAACAGTGCTAAAATAAAAGTGCTGTGAGTTTAAAAAAAAACATAGTAAGCCTAACGCGTTTCAGCGCTTAAACGAGCGCCTTTCTCAAAGGCTATCAATGAGGACACTAACCTGAGCTTGTATTTGTACCTGAAGCGGCATTGTGCAGAGCCAATCCATGAGACAATGGGCGGCGTTACATTTACACGCCCCCCAAATCAGAGCGGTTACTACTGTCTGTCATTCATCCGTAAATGCGCCAATCGGATTAAAGTGGGCGGAGCTTAGTGCCGATCACGGATATATGTGTTTATTGTGTTGCCATGGACACAATCTTGCCAGTGTATACTATATCACATTCATGAAGAGATGTCATAGACAACAAAGCAGGATATATACATTCTCACTGATCACAGCAGGCTCCTAGCAAAGAAATAAAGATGTAACTTTCTTGTCAAAACCCCAGTGTTAAACAATGTATGGTACTGTATATTACAGTGTAAAGGTTCATCAGCCCTAAAAATTACAGTAACCATAGTTATAACCGACAGGAGTAGGTATGACATGTCTTATTTGGAATCTGGATTATAGAATGTCATAACATAATATCTTGAATTAGGAAAATCTAGTTGAGTTAGAGTCACAATGTTAAGTGGCTATAACAGCTTATATAGAAGTGGATTATAGAAGGATTTTTAAAAAAAAACAATATCATACACACTGTGGCGAAACCAACCTTGCCACTGAGAACTGGAGAAGCCTGGTTGCTAGCCTCCTGCCCAGTGATTATGGTCCCTGGGAGGTATTGGCCTTTAAGGGACTGAATTGGGGCTTATGGACTGCTACCATAATGTACTGACCCTTTAAGAACTACTTTTGGGCATGTGGATTGTATAATACTGTCCCTAGCCCTTTAAATACTTTGGGGACAGATTGGTACTTTTGTATATGGCACTTCGGACACAGTCGAAGCTGTCGAAGCTGTCGAAGTTACCGAAGTTGTCGAAGTCGTCGAAGTGGCCGGTATCGGACAAAGGACCACGTGGCGGTGGCCATTTTAACTTCGAACACCGCCGACCCTTAACATCAACTCCACTTCGACACTTCGACCAAAGTCGAAGTACAGGCACACTTCGAATGGGACTTAGCCGTTTTTATGCCAGGAATTGACCGACCGCACAGCCCAAATCTATGGAACTGTTTTGGGCAAGAAAATGTGCTTGCGGTCGGTCATAAAAGGACTTCCGTGTAACTTTTGATCCACTGGAGGGATTTGCCTGAATTTTGGAAGTGTTTATGTTTAAAGTATGCTGAGTCTGAATATGTGATTTGTATGTGAGTGTAATGTATGGTTTTGAAGTTACAGATATTGTGTAAAAGTTATGTTTTAAACTGTATAATAAGGGGATTATCTCTCAGGCTAAGGGGAGGGGATGTGTGGGTTGTACCATATCTCGGATTGGTTATTTTATGCCTCCCCCTGGGTGTGGCCTGTATGTGTGAGATGGAAATAAAAGCCAGGCTGGATGAGCCAGTCCAGAGTTCCTGTTTAACCCTCAAAGTGAAGTGTCGTCTCATTATTGGGGGAGGATTTATTGCATGCTGTTCCAGTTTGACTGCTAGGAGTGCAAACCTATTCGTATGGTTCCTATTCAACTGTCTACAGCATTCAGCGGCTTGAGAGGATTCATATGCTGAATCGGTTCGGTGATTGTGGTGTCTGCCAGAGTGCTTGGAGTCCTCAGGAAGTGCTAGGAGCATCCTTTAACGGAGGTACCCAGTCGGGGTGCCAGGCGATCCGTTACACACACTTTCTTAAATTAAGGAGAATAATACTCCAAACAGGTGTAAAATGTAGACAGATATAGGCTAGCACAATAAATACATATAGTCCATGTAACGGTATATTGTCCTCGGTGGTCCATAATTTATGATACAAATACTAAATCGGTATAGGTAGTAACAACTTAACTAATAAATACTCAGAAAAGTAAAGCCTTCATTGAGGCCATTTGGAGACAAAGTGTCCAACTTGTGAATCCAAAAGCACTCTTCTTTTCAGGGTCAAATCCAGATCGCTGCCCCTTTTACCCATTTGTACTTTTTCAACACCGACAAATTTAAGGCATCTAGGTGAATCGCTGTGATGTAACCTAGCGTGTCTAGCAACAGGGGTGTCTCTTTCAGATGTTACTGAATGGATATGTTCCATCATGCGTCTTTTTAAGGGGCGTATAGTTTTCCCTACATATTTTTTACCACATTTGCAAGTGAGAAGGTAGACTACCCCTGTTGAATTACAATTAAAGAATTGTTTAATTGGGATCCTCAGCGTACCAGAGGAGTCGGTTACAAACTTTAAGTCCCTATCTATATAGCGGCAGGCTACACACTGTCCGCATTGATAGGTACCCTGCACATTAATGCAACTCTTCTTATTCGTATTAGGTTTAGAAAAGTGACTTGGTACCAGAAGATCCTTTAAGTTTTTCCCTCTTTTAGCAGTTATGGAAACTCACGGGGGGATTGCATCTTTCAAGTGACGGTCTTGAGTAAGCAGTGGCCAAAATCTTGCCAAGATATTTTTTGCTGTATCCCACCCTGCATCGTAATTTGCCACACACCTAATTATTTTTTGGGGGGAGGGTTTGTATTCATCCTCCAAGAGGGTCTCGCGTTCGCTCCAAAGTGCTCTTTGGTATGCCTGTTTAAGGCCCCTATTAGGGTACCCTCTAACTTTAAATCTAGCTCTAACAGGGCTGCCTTTTGTGTGAAGTCTTCAAGGGTGGAACAATTTCTTTTTAGTCTCAGATACTGCCCCACTGGAACGCCCCTCTTAAGTGAGGTGGGGTGATAGCTTCCCCAACTTAACATATTGTTGGTAGATGTGGTTTTACGGTATAGGGTGGTGTGAACTGTAGTTCATTGGTAATAGTAAATGTACAGTCAAGAAAGTTAAGTGTGGGCAATTCTTAACAATTCTTTAATTGTAATTCAACAGGGGTAGTCTTCTCACTTGCAAATGCGGTAAAAGATATGTAGGGAAAACTATACGCCCCTTAAAAAGACGCATGATGGAACATATCCATTCAGTAACATCTGAAAGAGACACCCCTGTTGCTAGACACGCTAGATTACATCACAGCGATTCACCTAGATGCTTTAAATTTGTCGGTGTTGAAAAAGTACAAATGGGTAAAAGGGGCGGCGATCTGGATTTGACTCTGAAAAGAAGAAAGTGCTTTTGGATTCACAAGTTGGACACTTTGAAACGAGAAAGGCGCTCGTTTAAGCGCCGAAACGTGTTAGGCTTACTATGGTTTTTTTTAAAAAAACTCACAGCACTTTTATTTTAGCACTGTTTGGGATGTTAATTTAATTTATGGGGAGTAGAAGCCGGATTTAAGCACAGTTTAGAAAGGGGCTTAGCCTCCTAATGACTCAGTAGCCTTCCTATATACAGGATTAGCAATGGATAGCTTTTAGCACAAAATGTGCAACAGTTTAGTGTGGATAATTCACTTGTAAGTAGCTGTTCATTACTTTATACCAAGTGATTTGCTATACCAAGAGTTTTGCTATATCTGGGTCAATAGGGCTAGAGTGTTTAGCTATTTGTCTATTCAGTGCAAATTTATATTATCAGTTCTAGGACTTGACAACTGATTGGCCTCACACTAGGGGTACTGGGAGATCTACCCAGTCTCCATTATAGGCTCTATAGCTATTCTTTTTCCTTCTATAGGTGGCCTATATGCCATATAGGAGTATCTAATCTCTGGTACTGCCACTTCATTTGGCCTCCCCTTCCTAGCCCACTGAGCTTTATTTTCTCCTCTTTATGTGTTTACTTTTGGGGTAGTGTGTGTTATTTTATTATTATTTTGTTTGTCTTTGTTTATGATGACTAATAAACTTGTGGTTTTTATCAGTAACAGAAAACTGTGATATATCCTATCCGTGTATCTTGGACATTTCTGCCCTAGGATCCCTTTTTCTCTTGCAAACCCTATTGTATGCAGAGAAGTAATAAAAATTCTGATGTAAAAAGTTCAAAAAACAGTATCTCCTTATACACATTTTTTTTTAGAGATGTATTGATGCATTTACTACATGATCATTAAACAGCAGGAACCAAGTATTTAACAACATCTTTTGTTGTATTATTTAGTGTTAGACTATGAAGTATTCACAACAGATGGCTTAAATATTTCAGACAAACACGTAGAATTGAATAACACTTTCTCCTTCAACAGACATGGGAATTTATTGTCAAATAAAAAGTCGCAAAATAAAAATACATAAAACAGTCTGATTGTAAAATATATAAAGCAAGGAATGCTGAGGCAGCAAATTATTCTTTTAGAGATGGCAATTTATTATTAGTCTCGACCTTGCTGAAAAATTTCTAACAATTCAAACTGCTATCAAAACATATTTGTACTGTTTGTAAAAATAAATATACATGACAATTTATGTTAGTCTTCACTGGAAAAGGCACTTTATGGATTTCTTATCTGAGTTTTAAATGGTCTGAACCTTCCCTGGATTTAGACCTTGTGTCAATTAAGTTCTGTTTTTGGCACAATGCAATTTTTTTCTCATTTGAGAATCAAATACTACGATTTGGTTTCCTATGCATTGATGTTAAAAGTCAGAATCATTGAAAGTGCTCATCAGAAGATAGATTGGACCACTATCCATAACATTTTGTGAAATTCTTTGTTCTTCCTTGACTGATCAGGTCTACAGTACAATGATTTTATCTTAAATTTACATGATTTAACAGTAATTATCAGTTGGAACAATCACAGTCTAGTACTTTGTAATGTGGCTTAAACGATCAGTCTAATGTTATGAATACATACATGTATTTAAAAACATTAGAGTTTTCCTGGCACCATTTAGATTGTTAGAACCTCCTTTTTAAATTAAAATAAAGTAAAATTCACCTTTAATCCAGTAGTTTCTTAGTGTTGCCATGGCTGCCAATCCATCTTTGTGTGAAATAATCCGGATAGAAGATCTCAGCCAATCAAATACTTCTCCATAGAGAAGCACCGAGCATCGTACTGCATATGTGCACCATGCATCGTGGTGGACCAATGGGATTCTTCTCAGAGAGACGCATGAGAATGTTACTTTATGGGGAGACCTAGCTGCTTCCTCTGGAGTTATGACACTGAACTTGAAGACCTTACATATTTTTTATAGTCTTCACGAGGAAGTGCTTTTAGTGGCTGTCTGATTTATGGGCACTAGAGACAAACTAACTGACATTTGTCATAATGCAGCGACGGTCCCTTAGCACCAAAAATACTATATTAAGCTGTTATGATTTTGGTGCTTATTGTGTTCCTATAAGGCATTTGGGTTTGATTGATAACATTTTCTGAACAAGTGTGAGTACTGTTTTTAACCTGATCACAACTTAAACTATCACATTTTCATGCCATTAAAGCTGGAGAAGGTAGACATTGTTATTGACTACAAATCAAGCTTAACTTAAATCATCATTGTTAAACACTGAATCTCAAGATTGATACTCTGGGATCATGAGTTTAACAACAAAATTCTTTAATTGTTTGCTTATAAAACCATACTAAATGAAGCACTGTTTCTGTACCATTTATCCATCTATTCAAACTACACCTTGCTGTATACTCTAATAAAAACAAATGTACATTTAGGGAAAAAAAACCCTAGCTCTGTATTCAGCTATCATTTTTTTTATTTCTGATACTATCCTTTCTTTAAAAAAATATATAAAAATACGTATAAAAAAACAAAACAAAAAAAAAACTTGCCTGGTCTTAGAGTCTAATTTCTATATATCTCACCTTACTCAAGGTAAAATTTGTATCTACATGAACTATTCATTTATCAAAAGGGTTTTAATGAATATGAACTTAGCATTAAACATCTACTGGGAAGGAATTGCATGTCACTGTTAGAAGCATTGTTGCTGTTTAATAAATGTACCATTTTATGGGACTAGACTGAATTAGTGGTGAGCTCAAATCTTACTTAATTTTCCATCTCTTGTGTGTATCAAGTGAAGGCTAAATTCGCACAGCTTATTGCAAAACATCTTTCCTCGTCTATACAAGGTAAAAAAAAATACATGAAATTGATAATCATAAAAATGACAAAATAAATATATAACCATATTTAACTAAAATCAGTGCCTACCTTAGTAATTTGTTTTTATAGCTGTTATCCTCTGAACTAATTATGGGTAAAGCAATAAGTTTAATTGGGTAAACATGTATATTAACATACACTGTTTTATATTTTCTTAGAATTTTCATTTGTATAATGATATAACTGTACGGTAAATTAATTGAATACATTGTGTTATGGAGTTTGTGAATTAGAGAATACATACCTTGCTCTTTTGTCTCCAAGCAAGGATTGTAATCTAATACTGGCCACAATAGCTAGCATTTGTCTATTATTTTTTGGATGCATGTGATAATGAAAAATGATAATTCAGTTTATGGAATCGGTATTAAGATTGAACTGGATATATATTTTTGTGAAGTTTGTTTTAATATCAGTGTCTACAAAAAAAACTTTGATTTTATAAAAAAAACATATAAAATTAAACACATACAAAATAATGAAAGGATCACTATAGGGTCAGCAACACAAGCATGTATTCCTGACCCTATAGTTTTAAAACCACCATCTAGCCCCCCTGGGCCCCTCATGCCTGCATAAATATAGCAAAATCTTACTGTATTCAAGCCAGAAGCTGTAGATCTGCATGCTGTTTGCCTCAAAAAAAACAGCAAGCAGTCTGCTAACATCATCAGAAGGGGTAGCCTGATCCAATCACAATGCTTCCACAGAGGATTGGCTGAGACTTACAAAGAGGCAGATCAGGGGCAGAGTCAGCATGATTCAAACACAGCCCTGGCCAATCAGCATCTCCTCATAGAGATGAATTGAATCAATGCATGCAGAGGGAGGAGATACTGAATGTTTGGATGCATTTTAGGCAGCCATGACCCAGGAAGGATCTCTAACAGCCATCTGAGGAGTGGCCAGTGGAGTTATCACTAGGCTGTAATGTAAACACTGCATTTTCTCTGAAAAGACAGTGTTTACAGCAAAAAGCCTGAAAGTAATGATTCTACTCACCAGAACTAATTCAATAAACTGTAGTTGTTCTGGTGACTATAGTGTCAATTTAAAGAATAGCTTTTACTTATGTTCAGTTATGATTTATCATACTACTATGGGGTTACTATGTAATCCCTATTCCTTTCCTGTCTATCTTATCTATAACATGTAATTTTCTAGTCATTAGCAATAGTACTGTTGTAAGAACTTAAAAGGTTTGGGCACCATTACAACATAATCTAATTGAAGTTGTTATGGAGCCAGGACACCCCTGGGCACTCACTTTAAGGGGTTAACTGTTCTCAAATGGTTTAACTTCAGTGGAATGTAGCTTCTGAATCAGAGTGCTGCTGGGCAGGGGCGCTGTTAATTGGCTAGAACGGTCAGCTGATGCTCTAAACCAATCAGTAGCTCAGTAGGTACATACCTTATTTAATGAGTGGGGAGCTACTGATTGACTTAAAGCATCAGCTGATCCTTCTAGCCAATCAGTGATGTCCCTGCTTGACCGACGTCTGTCCATGTTTCATGCAACTCAGGTTCAGGAGTTAGATGCTACCTTGGGGACCTGAAGATTGGTGCAAGAGGGATCCTTTGGGGTTAAACCGTTCAAGAACAGTTTAAAGCCTTAAGGTAAGAGAGTGCCTGGGGGCCTCCTGGCACCATAACAAATTAATTTAGATGAAGTTACTTTGGTTCTCAAACTGTTCCTTTAATATCAAACACAGCTATTGCAGTAAAAAATAAATACTTTCTGGCTTGGGTTTCTTCTGCACAAGCTCATTTCTGGAGTACCTGTTTTAGTGAGGTTGTGAAAGCAAGTCTAATGTAAAAGAAATGGTCTACTTTACTATTCACTGGAGAAAAGACTCTGCTAAAGTACCAATAGACAATAAAGAGACGCCATGTCAAAGTTAACAGCTTCTGTGAAACATTTGAAAAAGAACTCGCTTTTCATGGTGTCATTTTATTCTGAAATATGTCATCAGAACTCACAAGCAAACAAGAATTCAAAGATTTCCCCACTGGTCCACAAGCTTAACAATGAAAGTAGCTAAGTTAAACATTTTCCTGGAAGCATGTGATATGATTCTGGTCTGTTTGCATGCCCAAAGGACAGATTTAAAGACCGATAATCAAGATGAGACAAAACTAATATTGTGAGTTGCATGTTGCATATTAGGGTGAATATGTTATTATTCAAATTTTATTTACAAGATCTGACCAATATTATTTACAAGAGTTGAGATTTGACCTCCAGGTCCAGCTGGAGTTTCGGAAGATATCAAATTGTTTGTGTGAAATTGAAGAAATGTTATTCAAAGTGACCACGCATACAGCAAACCGATTATTAATAAAATCGCAAAAAATCTGGTTACATTTGTCTTAGTCATGCTTAGGCTGATAATGAGTAAATCAAGTTGGTAAAAACATTCATATTTAAGTTTCTACATGTAATCCATAGGTAGTAGTTCCATCTTAAGTAAAAATAGTTGAGACTCTCATGCTGTTGTATTTTTGATTGGCAGCTGGCTCGTTAAAGATGTACTTTCAGATAATTGACAATTGGCAATGTCACACACTAAGGTTATTAAGTATAGCTTTAATTTTGAGATAGATTATGAGTGTGGTTGTAATGAAATGTCTCTATAAATTTTCCAAATGCCATTGTGATGTAAAAATCCACATTCAAGGGCTTTTCTGTCCTTCTACATTACCCAACCATTATTTGAGAAATGTAATTTTTATTCCTCTGGATTATATCATGCTGGCAAAACTGACCATATATGAGAACAGGATTGATTAAAAGAGTACCTGATTTTTTATATTTGTTTGGTTTATGTGAAGGTTGACCTTACTCATGTTTATCATGAGAAGTCTTTTAAGCAGCTAAGCACTCAGAACAACTGTTTCCTTTAGTAACTGTTTAATTTGAACATGACCTATGCATGTGATTATTTCATAATTCTTAATAGTATTGTTTAATTTTCATTGCTCAATATTTAATCTTACTTCCGTTGTCCTCTGTACTTCCAGATAAAGTTTTAATTTCCAGAGCTGCAAAACTCACTAATTTCAAGAATACAAATGTACATTCTAAAATACAACCTGTTTTTTTTTCCAAATGGAACTTGCATTCAACACAGCATATGGAGTACTTTATTTGTCAACACTATGAAAATGAGAAGTGGCTACTTTTCATAACATTCCCCCCCAAAATAGGCTTTAGATTAAAAGTATATTTCACTATTTATGGTAAGAGGAGCTCATAAGGTTTGGATAAACTAAAAATAGATTAAAATGTCATTGCACAGAAAAAGCTCTACCAGTACTGTCCTATTTAGGATGAAGAAGCCAAGTAATCACCTGAAACAACCCATATATAGTCCCCATTAACATACTTTGCTAAAATAATCGAAGTACAGACCTATGGAAAAGGCAAAGGATCCATCCTACAGAAAAAAGTGCAGATTTCAAGATATGATTCCAGAAAATATGATTGAAAATTACTTTAGTTCTACCAGTCTCCTGTATCCAGATACTGCTGTAATCCATAAAGAAAGATTCTATTGCATCAACTGTGATCTATGTTACACGTGATCAATGTAATGGATATCCCTCAACAAGTTAGTGCAGCCTCACTATAGAAATGTGATATCAGTGGTACATAAATATTTTGCTTAGCTGATATTTCTCATACACTCACTGGGTAAATTCTAAAACTGTAAGTGGTGAAAAAATTCAGATCACCCAAATCGATTCATCCTAAAAAACATTTTTGTTCAGAGGAATTTTGATAATACAATGATTTCAGGAAAAAATATTCAGATGATGCAGAAGGCTGCGAAAATAGGCCAAGCAGTGTATATACATAATAATAAGAAAAAATGATTAAAGAAAGATTGAAGAAGATCTAAAAAAATGGAGTCAGGCCTCTTTCACATTGATTGGGAGAGTTAATTTTGTAAAAATTATGATTTTACCTAAGATATTATACTTATTTCAGATATTGCCGGTCTTACTGTCGAGAGACTTCTTTAGAAAATTGCGATCTACATTCCTTTCATTTATATGGAACCATAAAACTCCACGTATTGCGTATAATACATTGACACTACCTATCGAGAGAGGTGGCTTGGGCCTTCCGCATATCTATAGATACTATGTTGCGGTATTATGTGCGCAAATTAGAGAATGGACGGCTATAGATAAGGGGAAGCCATGGTATAGGATAGAACAGGACTTTATCAAGGTGAAGTTGGAGACCTGGCCTTGGCAGAATTGTAAAATTAAATTACTATCTCCATCTAAACACCCAATTATAAATCATACCATACAGTCGCGGAGAAGGCTTAAACATAGATGGGGGCTATCCCCGGGACTATCAGTATTTTTTCCAATAGCATCCAATTTGGAATTCCAGTTTGGGCCGAGCCGTAAACTATTGGAAAAAAGTTAATCGGAGATGCAGACCCTTCAGTAACAAGTTTAATAACAGATGAAATACCCAATAGAATAAGAGAGTTCCCTTTATGGGACAATATGACAGCGCTTATAGATATAATGGGGATCAGGTATTTAAAGTTTTTTATAAACCAAAAAGTGCTACCATATTGGCAGATGAGAGATAGAACAGAGTTTGAGTTACTTTGTGGTTGTCACGTCTAAACATTTGTTATGAAGGAACACAACTGCAGATTTCGTATAGTTGAATATTTATTATAAAAAGTAAAAGGTATTGACTTTAATTCCAATTTACAGGTACTGTAGTTTTAAGTAATAAACGATAACTGAAGTCCACAATTATAAGCACTGTAGCTTTTAAGTATTAAATGATAACTGAAGTCCACAATTACAGGCACTGTAGCTTTAAGTAGTAAATGATAACTGAAGTCCACAATTACAGGCACTGTAGCTTTAAGGAGTAAACGATAGTAAATTGCAGACACTGAATCAATAAAGAGTCTCTTAGTAGAATCAACGGTTTAGGTGATAAGCAGTCACAATAGCTGTTCCATAGACTTTAACCGAAGCAAGACAGATGCAGCTAACTGAGATAAAGTATGAGTTGAAGTTAGCTGTAACGGTTTTGTATTATCGAAGGATTTTGGAGACAGGAAATAACAGCTTGAGATGCAATGCTTATCACAGAGGTTTTACTTAGCTTCCGGCACATAGAACACTGGTTTCCCGAGATCTCCTCAGAGGCGTATGAAGAGTGTTTAATCTTTAGTCGTGGATGAGGAGAGGTGAAGGGAACTTTGCAGAGTCTTTCAGTCCGGTCTGGTAGCAGAGGCTTTCACAACGAAGTTGTAGCCGGGTTGTGAGTAAGGAACGTAGTTCAATAATCCAGCCCTGATCAGCTGGTGCAGTCAGATTAAATAGGCAGACCGTGTCATAAAGGGGTGTGGCTAGGCTCCGTGGAACCAGGAAGTAAGAGGATACCATAGTTAAGGCATGACAGTACCCCCTCTTTAATGAGCAACCTCTGGGTGCTATTGACTTGGTTTAGAAGGGTAACGCTTGTGAAATTTGGAAATCAATTTGTCAGCATGAACGACAGAGGAGTTTTCCCATGTATCTTCATCAATTCCATATCCTTTCCATCTGATGAGGTATTGTAAGGAGCCACGATGGATCCTTGAATCCAGTATACTTTGAATTTCGTATTCTTCTTCACCCTGGACCAATATGGGATCAGGAGAAGTAGTGACATTTCTTTGGAAAGGGTCAGGATGATAAGGCTTTAGCAATGACACATGTTTGGATCTTTGGCATACAGAACAGGAATTGACATAAGATTCAATAGTTTGGTCTTGACGAGGCCACCAATAGTATCTTTTAGACAATTCAAGGGTCTTTTTCATACCTGGATGACCTGCCAGAGGAGAATCATGAATAATTTCAAGTACTTTAATTCTGAAAGAGGGAGGTACATAAATCCGGTCTTTAAAATAGTAGAGACCGTTTTTCTTGGATAATTTACTTGATTTAGGAAGTTCAAGAGCGTCTTCACTGAGACCTTTAACGTCGTCGATAAGAGAAGATAGGATTCCAATGACTGTAGGAGGAGGAGACTCCAGTTCGGTGTCAGAACAACATGAGGTTTTAGCTGGTTCTTTCGTAGACTGGAGAATTGGAATACGTTGCAAGCATGTTTTCTTGCAATAATCAGAATCAAATGCAAGAGAGAAGGGAAACCATGAGATTTGAGGGTTGTGGTTCCTTAACCAGTTGATCCCTAATATAATAGGAAAAAATGGTGATGAGATGACATCAAATATAAGACTTTCCGTATGAGTATGATTGATGGTTACTTTTAGAGGGATGGATTCATGAAGTATTGGTCCCGATGAGATGAGGGACCCGTCAATCACTTTAACAGGTACAGAAGTTCTTTTACGAACACAAGGAATTTTATTCTTTGTTACAAAGGCTGAGTCGATGAATACTCCATTTGCACCGGAATCGATAACAGCCTTGGTTATAATTCTTTTATTGTCCCACTGTAATACAAGAACGATAGGGGACATTTGAGTATTTGCTGTAGAGGGAAGTACACTTAGGATGGAAGAGGCATGAGACTGCCTTCTGCCTTTTATCCGTTTCAATGAAGGACAATCAGAGACTAAATGAACTTGAGAGGCACAATACATGCATAGGTTTAATTGACGTCTTCGATTTTTCTCTTCAGGAGTGAGGGGACTTCTTATTATCCCTATTTCCATAGGTTCACTTGGTATGGAAGTCTTATCTGGAGCTTTTGAGGGAGTGAAAGGTTTGCGGTCTTTTGAATGTGAAAGGGCTTTTTCGGCATTTCTTTCTCTTAATCTTCTGTCAATGCTGATTGATAGGCGAATTAGAGCGTTCAAATTAGTAGGGAGTTCTGTTCTAGATAATTCATCTTTTACAGCTTCCGATAAACCAATTCGAAATTGGTTGCGCAATGTGATGTCATTCCATTGCGTTTCGATAGCCCATCTTTTGAATTCAGCAATGTAATCTTCAACGGGTCTATTTCTTTGCTGTAGTGTTCTGATTGTTAAATCAGCTGTAGCTTGTTTGTTAGGATCTTCATAGAGAAGAGACATGGCTTCAAAAAATTCATCCAGTGAATCTAAAATGGGGTCATCGTTTTCCAGAAAGGAATGAGCCCATGACATAGGTTCACCTCTTAGAAAGGAAATAACCGAACAAACTTTAGTTCTTTCTGTAGGATAGGATCTAGGTTTCAAAGCAATTAAAAGTTTGCAAGAGTTGAGGAACTCCCTGTATCTGGAACGATCTCCATAGAACTTTTCAGGGTTACACACAGCAGGATCACTAGCCGAGTGCAGAGTAGTATGAGGAGTATGAGTTTGTAAATCTCTGATATAAGTGAGAAGTCTTTCATTAGTAACTTGCAGGTCTTGCACACTTTGGGCTAGTGCATTAACTCTTTGATTCAGCGTAGCTATAGTAGAATCGAAATCTGCTGGATCCATTACAATGGCTGGATTATTCTGTCACGTCTAAACATTTGTTATGAAGGAACACAACTGCAGATTTCGTATAGTTGAATATTTATTATAAAAAGTAAAAGGTATTGACTTTAATTCCAATTTACAGGTACTGTAGTTTTAAGTAATAAACGATAACTGAAGTCCACAATTATAAGCACTGTAGCTTTTAAGTATTAAATGATAACTGAAGTCCACAATTACAGGCACTGTAGCTTTAAGTAGTAAATGATAACTGAAGTCCACAATTACAGGCACTGTAGCTTTAAGGAGTAAACGATAGTAAATTGCAGACACTGAATCAATAAAGAGTCTCTTAGTAGAATCAACGGTTTAGGTGATAAGCAGTCACAATAGCTGTTCCATAGACTTTAACCGAAGCAAGACAGATGCAGCTAACTGAGATAAAGTATGAGTTGAAGTTAGCTGTAACGGTTTTGTATTATCGAAGGATTTTGGAGACAGGAAATAACAGCTTGAGATGCAATGCTTATCACAGAGGTTTTACTTAGCTTCCGGCACATAGAACACTGGTTTCCCGAGATCTCCTCAGAGGCGTATGAAGAGTGTTTAATCTTTAGTCGTGGATGAGGAGAGGTGAAGGGAACTTTGCAGAGTCTTTCAGTCCGGTCTGGTAGCAGAGGCTTTCACAACGAAGTTGTAGCCGGGTTGTGAGTAAGGAACGTAGTTCAATAATCCAGCCCTGATCAGCTGGTGCAGTCAGATTAAATAGGCAGACCGTGTCATAAAGGGGTGTGGCTAGGCTCCGTGGAACCAGGAAGTAAGAGGATACCATAGTTAAGGCATGACAGTGGTCCTGGAATAGAGAAAAGGCGTTATCTGTCCAGCATATATAGTTTAATTCATAAAGGTGCTATAGAGAAGACTTTCCCTTCATTCCAATTGAAATGGATGCAAGGTTTAAATATTCAAATGGACAGCAATGATTGGTCATTTGTGTTCAAAATGGGGATGAAGGCACAGGTGAGCACCTCTAGGAATTTTTTTTTTTTTAAAGAGTTACTAGATGGTACAATACTCTGGACCGACTTAAAAAATACGGAGCACTGGTTTCGGATGGTTGTTGGAGATGTGGCGAGAGGGGAGCGAATATGGAACACATAGGGTGGGAGGGCAAAATTATTGGGAACTATTGGCTACAGGTATTGAGTGTCATTTATAACATTTTTCCAATGCTCGATCAATTATCCCCATCCAAGATTCTGTTGGGTTGGCCAGCTTCCTTTAAGGAGAATAACAAACAGATACTGTTGAGTTTTTTATTGAATGAGGCAAATGCTCTGATCCCGTTGTTTTGGCTTAAATCTAGTATTCCGATTAAAGAACAATGGATCCTTAGAGTGGAAGCTTTAAGGGAATTTGAAGAAGTTCATTGGGCCACTCAGGGGAAGAGAGACCATTATGATAGGATATGGGAATTATGGCTAACGTATTGGGCAGAAACACCATAGCAAGACAATACCATAGCAAGACTACGTTAGGACATACTCAAGACGAGTTAATAGACCACTAATGATAGAAGTTTTGGCAGAACCTCCCCTTTTCTCCTTTTTGTTTCTTTCTTCTTCTTCTTCCTTTTTTATTTATTTTTTTATTTGTTGTTTTTTCTCTTCTCTTTTCTCCTCCTTTTTTTTTTTTGATTATTATTCTAAGCATATGATGATATGGGATTTTGATAATGTTATTTGGCAATGACACAAAGCGGTCCAAATATCTGACGCAAAAAAAAAAAAAAAAAAAGAAAAAGGGGACAAGCAGTGAAAAAAAAAATTATATATATATATATATACAAAGATTTTTTTGTTTACGGCTTCTCATTTTTTCCCTTTGTTGGTCACTTCTCAATTGATATTTGAATAAAATCAGCATTAAGGTGCTATCCCTGAATCTTCTTTTTTCCCTATCTATAATCTATCTTTCTGACACCACAGTCAAAACTCCAAATGCCAAACCAAACATTATTGTTTGTCCATTGTCTGTATCGATTGCTTCATGACTGGGTCATATAACGATTTGGATTTGTGGAATTTAGTAACCCCCAATTTCACCAAATTCTGAAACCAAATGCACGAATTGTAAGGATGGTAAATTATAATGATGGTGAATCAAAAAACAATTGCAAAATTCAATCTAAGCCAGGCTGTGGCAATAAATAGGCAGTTACCCTTCATTTTTCAATTTGGTTTCCAGTTCACTATTCACTACACAATTCACAGGTTTGGTAAATAACCCAATTTGGAAGCATGATAACTACTGGATATTATTATCTGTAATTTGACTTATTTTGTACTAGCTAAAATTCGTCCCCAGACAAGACAATATTTTAAGATCTAATTTGTAGTATGTAAGAGCTTGGCATTTCCGAAGACCCTGCGAATGGTCATTTGTTCCATATTACAACTAATGAAATATTGGAACAAGTTCAAAAGGCATAAAGAACAAAAATAACAAACCAAAAAAACAAAACAAAAAAACCTGTAGCAGCCTGCAGCCATGCCCTTTTATACCACTTTGTTCTTGTTACACGAATTCCAAACTTAAATGTCTACAGCAGCCCTAATTGGTAACATCTTCTAACTTTCTTTTTGTTCAGTGAAGGATTTTGACTTACTGAATCACTCATTTCTGCTCATTAGTAGAAGATAATTACTGTACGAAGTTAGATATTTTTATTCAGGAACTCCTTCAGCATAGTCAGAAACTAATAATAATTATATCAAATTACTTAATCATGAATGATAGATTTAACTTTTATTAGTTCCAAAGTACTTCCTGAGGCAAAGATGGTTCTTTTTTTATTTTTTTCAATTCCATAATAGATTTCATCTAGGATAAATAAAAAGCACAGATGTCGATTTCTTGCTGATGATGTGGTAAAAGCTCATCACATTATATAACCAACTTGCATTTTATGTAATTTGTATGATTTCCCAAGTAAATAAGTTTGCACTTGAGTTTGGAAGTATTTTAAATTTGCATGGCTGTAAATGTTTAATGTGCCATCATACAGAAGTGCATGGTAGTCACATGGCTACACCATAAAGGGACACTATAGCCACCAAAGCAACTTTTGTTTAACCCCTTAAGGACACATGACGTGTCTGACACGTCATAATTCCATTTTATTCCAGAAGTTTGGTCCTTAAGGGGTTAATAAGGTAGTTTTGGTGTATAGATCATGCCCCTGCAGTCTCAGTGCTTAATTCTCTACCATTTAGCAGTTAAATCACGTTGTTTATACAGCCCTAGCCACACTTTCCTAAATGTGAGTTACACAGCCTTCCTAAACACCTCTGAAAAGTGAGATCTAATGTTTACACTCCCTTTATTGCACTGTCTGATTAACTTAGAATTTCTTATCTCCTGTGCTGTTAAGACCATGCAGGAGCCTTTTGACTAAGATTAAAATTTACAGAGCAAAATATAAAAGTTCTAAAGTAAGTTAACATCTGATTCAGTGGCGGATCCAGAGCCAGATCTCGGGAGGGGCACTTTTAGATTATTTAAAGAAATAATCTAGACACAATAACCACTACAGCTCAGTGTAGTGGTTATGGTGTCTATAGTGCCGGGACCCCCTCCCAGAGTAAGTAGTCAAACCGTTTAAGAACAGTTTGACAACTTACCTGAAGTCTGCTGGGAAATGGGGCTGTAGTAGTGCATAGGAGCAGTAGTGTGTGTGAGTGGTGCAATGTGTAAGGGGTGCAGTGTGTGTGTGAGGGGGACAGTGTGTGAGCGTGTGTGAGAGCGGCAGTGTATGTCAGGGATGCAGTGTATGTGTGGGACAGTATGTGTGTGTAACAGTTGCAGTGTGTGTGTGAGTATTGCAGTGTATGTGTGAGTGTGGGCAATGTGTGTATATGGGGCAGCAGTGTATGGGGGTAGTGTGTGTGTATGGGGGGCAGTATGGGGGCAGTGTGTGTGTATGAGGGGGCAGTATGGGGGGCAGTACGGGTCTATGGGGGTCAGTGTGTGTGTATGGGGGCAGTATGGGGATCAGTGTGTGTGTATGGTGGCAGTGTGTGTGTATGGGGGGGCAGTATGGGTGTATGGGGGCAGTGTGTGTGTATGGGGGGCAGTGTGTGTGTATGGGGGGCAGTGTGTGTGTGTATGGGGGCAGTATGGGTGTATGGGGGCAGTGTGGGTGTATGGGGGCAGTGTGGGTGTATGGGGGCAGTATGGGTGTATGGGGGGGCAGTGTGTGTGTATGGGGGGCAGTGTGTGTGTATGGGGGCAGTGTGTGTGTATGGGGGGCAGTATGGGTGTATGGGGGCAGTATGGGTGTATGGGGGCAGTATGGGTGTATGGGGGCAGTGTGTGTGTATGGGGGGCAGTGTGTGTGTATGGGGGGAAGTGTGTGTGTATGGGGGGAAGTGTGTGTGTATGGGGGCAGTGAGTGTGTGTATGAGGGGCAGTATGGGTGTATGGGGGCAGTATGGGTGTATGGGGGCAGTATGGGTGTATGGGGGCAGTGTGTGTGTATGGGGGGCAGTGTGTGTGTATGGGGGGCAGTGTGTGTGTATGGGGGCAGTGTGTGTGTGTATGAGGGGCAGTATGGGTGTATGGGGGGCAGTATGGATGTATGGGGGGCAGTATGGATGTATGGGGGGCAGTGTGTGTGTATGGGGGCAGTGTGTGTGTATGGGGGGCAGTGAGTGTGTGTATGAGGGGCAGTATGGGTGTATGGGGGCAGTGTGTGTGTATGGGGGGCAGTGTGTGTGTATGGGGGCAGTGTGTGTGTGATGGGGCAGTGTGTGTGTATGGGGGGCAGTGTGTGTGTATGGGGGGAAGTGTGTGTGTATGGGGGCAGTGAGTGTGTGTATGAGGGGCAGTATGGGTGTATGGGGGCAGTATGGGTGTATGGGGGCAGTATGGGTGTATGGGGGCAGTGTGTGTGTATGGGGGGCAGTGTGTGTGTATGGGGGAGAGTGTGTGTGTATGGGGGCAGTGAGTGTGTGTATGAGGGGCAGTATGGGTGTATGGGGAGCAGTATGGATGTATGGGGGGCAGTATGGATGTATGGGGGGCAGTGTGTGTGTATGGGGGCAGTGTGTGTGTATGGGGGCAGTGTGTGTGTATGGGGGGCAGTGAGTGTGTGTATGAGGGGCAGTATGGGTGTATGGGGGCAGTGTGTGTGTATGGGGGGCAGTGTGTGTGTATGGGGGCAGTGTGTGTGTGATGGGGCAGTGTGTGTGTGATGGGGGGCAGTGTGTGTGTGTGATATAAGGGTATGGGGGCTTTTTTAAAATATATATATATATATATTTTATTTAAATAAATATTCTATGTCCCCCTCCTTTCTTACCTTTACTGGGGGGGGACATTTCCCTGGTGGTCCGGTGGGCGATTCATTGGTGGTCCCAGTGGGGAGAGTGAACTCTAGCCCACGCTCCCGGGCTAGAGTTCACTCTCGCGAGATTTGGAGCGTTGCCGTGGTAACCGCGGCAACGCTCCAAATCTCGCGAGAGGAGGACCCGGAGGAGCTGCAGCCTGACCTCCGGGTCCTCCCTCTCACTCCCTCCCTCCCCCGCCGGCCGCCAGCACAGTGCCTGCGGACCGGGGAGGGAGATCTGTGATCTCTCCTCTGGTCCGCACGCACATTGCAGGGCTGGCAGGGGAGGGAGAGGGAGACCGTCGGTATTCTCGGGGGGGGGGGGGGGCAATTGCCCCGTTGCCCCCCCCCCCCCCTGGATCCGCCACTGATCTGATTGCAAATTAAACTTTTTTCATGCAAGTTTTGTCAGTCACAGACAGAGGAGGCGTGGCTAAGGCTGTATAGACAGAAACAAATGTGATATACGTCCTAAATGGTAGAGAATTTAACAGTGAGACTTCAGAAGCATGATTTTTATGTCAAAATTGCTTCATCATTGCTTCATTAAGCAAGAACTTTCCATTTGAAAAAAGTATAATTAAATAAATTATATAACTATACATTTGCATAACTTTTTTTGAAATGAGAGATACTTTTGAAACAATTGTAACAAATAAAATTGTGTCAATTTACACTTCCTTCAAATGTATTTATTATTTCTTTGTAGAGATCTATGGTAAATGAGAAATCAGTGTACATTTTCCTTTATCTTTTAGCATTTCTAAAATGCTAGCAAAAAAGCAAAATAAAAACAAACAAAAAACACTAAGTTTCTCACACACCGTAGGTGTGGCAGAAAGAGATAAATACAAATGGTCTTGTGCCCTGTTCCTTATTGCATTTTGAAATCTGCCTGGCAGATTTGAGAATATGGGAAGGATACCCAGAACCATTTTTTTTAGAGGCAGTACCCCAAAATATCAAACTCTCTTGACAAACTCGGGACTGTTGGTACCCATGCTTTAAGATACTCCAACTGACTGATAGCAACAACTACAATAGACTGTTTAGTGAATGAACCCTGATGTTATCGTCTCCTTGTGTGTTAATTTATCCTTCAGACTATATACCTTCAATGTTGTGGATTTTACTTGTCACCAGCAGAAACATAGGCTACTCCAACAGGATCAGAGGTCTTACCTTTTAATTTGCTCTAAAGCTAGGAAATGTTTTATAATAGTTTTTTCTCTTTGAGAGTATTCCCCAACTACCCCTACTCGATCCAGAGTAATGTCATTGTAATCTGATCTCTATTGTAAGGGTGTATTGTAATGAGATACTGTTCATGTGGCTCTGTGTTGATTTATAGTAAAATCTCTTCCAGAAGGGTTAAACGATAACACAGTAACTCCCAACTCACCATGTGTAAGTTTTTAAAGCTTTTATGTTTGGATGGCTTGTTGAAAAAAAAAAGAATTCTACAGATAAGTTAATTGGCGTTTTAAGAATTCTAAATTATAATTCTGTTCATGTCTTAAATGCTTTCTGCCATTAACACTAAATAATAATAACATGATAAAAGTGTTTTATGCTTTAATTTTGCAGGGCATGTCATTATTACATTTATCATAATGATGGATTCTTGTAGTGCCCTTCAACATACCTCCTGAAATATATAATTTATTGCTAATTTATCTATAGTTAATGAACAATTACAAGACAAAAAAATAGCTTTAAGCTGGTTTGCTAAACCGTGCACTGATTATAAAGTATCTAAGAGGAAAAATAGGCTTCCGAGGCCTAATACACAAATATGTAAATTAAGGCAGCTTGTCCTTGGAAATCTGAGATGTGAATTTACTAAGGGTGATAGATGAGAATTTTTTTTTTCTATTGTTAAATTTTTTAATTGTGTTTACAGATTACAAAGCATTATCCACTTAGTGTCTGCATTAATAGGATTTATAAGTCTACATATAAGATAATTATGGAAACCACGTTGAACAGCTGGGACTAACCTTGGCACTTTAAATATTTGTGGACTACATTTTGCATGATGCTCAGCTGGACTAAAGAATGAAAGTGCATCATGGGAAATGTAGTTCACACACATCTTTAGCATCAAGAAAATATTTTTTTTGTTTTTCAAAGTTGTTGCTTTTTGTTTTTAATTAAATGTAGAATCTGAAATATTGCATTGAAGCTTTAGCATAAGCATAGTTCCTTCCATAACTCTATTTCAAAGTCTTGCATTCATTTAATAAGACATTGACACTTTGATTGGTAATTCA
Organism: Pelobates fuscus; assembly: GCF_036172605.1. Lineage (NCBI taxonomy): Eukaryota > Metazoa > Chordata > Amphibia > Anura > Pelobatidae > Pelobates > Pelobates fuscus. Next base: position 47,243,483 of record NC_086326.1, read on the forward strand.
CAATTGATTTAAATGACCTACTAAAAGGGACAGAAAAAATGAATGCCCAAACAGTTAAGAAGGAATAAATACATATACAAATTGCTCTTTTTATCAGTCTCATATGTTTATTGTATGTAAAGCAGGTATCAATATGTAATATGGTTAAAAAGTACTCCAATGGAACACACTGGACCACTCCTACATTACCTAAGCTACTCATGCAGTGCTCTATTCCCCCCCCCCCCCCCCACAAAATGCAAGTCGTATATGCTCAAAAGAGAAATGGAAAGTGGCAAGCTTTTCACAGCTCAGGTGTTGGTTACAGCATAAATGCACTGAAAAAGGTCACCAATAGTTACAACCACCTAGAAGCTCACCAAAAATGAATATATCGATGGTGTCAGAGCTTACCTTAGTTGGGAGTCTGGTATGCAGAGATATACGCTCACCCTTGCAAATAAACACAGACCAAGGTGACCAGATAAAGTACCACCTGGCCTGTGAGTCTGTGCATGGGGACTGTGCAGGATATTGCCCTAAGTCGCAGTAAAGGCAAGGACACAAGTAGGAGAATCATCAAGGGTAAGCCAAAAGTCAGAGGGTGCCAGAAGTCAGGATAAACGGGGGTAAGCCAAAGTCAGAGGATGACACACACGATAAGAATAAGCCATGGTCAGGAGCCAACTGGAGAACACTAGATCACAAACACAGGAACCAGAGTCAATGTACTGATACTGCCCTCAGGGAGTGGCAGTGTCTTATACCTGGCTAATTGGTCATCAGCTTCAGATGGGATGAGATTGAGAGGAGCAGCCCCAGGTAAATTCCAGCACCCTAGTGCTGCAGACAAGGCAGGATAAGACATCAGGCAGAAGCATGGACTGAATTGTGGCTCAGAGACAAAACAGCAGGCCTAAGGCAGCCAGAGTTCAAATTACCTTTTTGGCACCTGTTGGTTGTCTGAATGGAACGTTGCCAATCGTGACAGATGGTACCTAACACCAGAGAGAAATTATAGGATAGTCCCTTCGTCCTCTCCTCTGTGTTGAAGAAGCAATTCAGAACTTAGTGCTAGGTGGGCTTGGAACGATTCCCAGAACATTTTATCCGGGGTGGTTGGGGCGTATAGTGAGGTGACGGCATATTGGTTGTGACCTGCCTGTCCGGTGATTGTGATAAACCTGCCTTGTGGGTCTTTTATGACTTGTTTAGTGCTAAGTGGGCAGGTTTTCCGCATCAGGATAGCTACTCCGTTTTGTTTAGTGGTAGGGGAGTTTGCCGTATGACATTCCCTGTAGTGTCGGCTAGTTAGAGGGAAAGGTTTGGCTTGCGTGAAATGGGTTTATTGCAGATTATATCTGCGTTTGAGCGCTTTGCCCATCTCATTAGTCGGTGCCTTTTTGCTGGGTTGTTAAGGCCCTTGCAATTAATGGAAATGCATGTCAATTTGGTGCTCATATTGTCCGGTCGTGTTTTTTTTTTGGGTGGGTCTGTTCTGGTGGTGTCTGTGGTGTGTGGTGGCCGAATGGCTCGGTAGGTATGTGGGGGTATTGGGAGGGGAGATGTGAGTAGGACTGGCTTGGAAGGATAGGCTGTGTGCTAGTCAGCTGGTGGCTTGACGTGTGAGTGAGCCCTTGGGTGTGGGGGTCAGGGGTTGCCTTTTAGTTGGGGTAAGGGGGGGGTTGGGTTTTTTCCCCTGGTCTTATACCTAGGTTGCCAGGCCTGGTGGGGGCGGAGGTTGAGAGAGTATAGGTACCTGCGGGTGGGTCCTTATCTTTGTCCCTCTTGGGTGGTCTGGTGCCCCGGTGGTGGGGGGCGGGTGTGATCGTCTAGTTGGTGGGGTACTGTGGTTAGGGTGTATGTGGTGAGTCGGAGCTATCTGGAGGGGAGATAGGCCTCTACTCCCGTCCTCTCCGAGCCATGTGTGTTTTACCTCAATTGTGGTGTTTGGTCGGGTCGCTAGGTCTCGAGTGCTGAGTGTCACTGAGGGGGGTGGACTTGATAGGGCCCGAGACAAAGAGGCGTGGAGGCTGTCTGAGATCTGTAAAGAGAATACGTTTGTTATTAGTTGCCGCTAACTTTTGTAGAGTGTTCCCAGATCAGGGAAAACCTGTGTCGGCAGGGGCCATGGGGCTGTCTGAATGGTTTCAGGGGTGTCTCTTAATAGCGAGCCATGTGCAAGGTTGGCTGTTCTGCCCCTGAATATTAGTAAATTTGGGGGACAGTTAGGTGTTGGGGAGGACGCCCTTATTTGTTCATGTAAAACAAGGTAGACATTAATAGTGGCCGCTTCTTCAAAGGCATATCAAACATATTTAAAAAAAACAAAACAAAAAAACACTGGTAGCAATAGGATTTTACATTGTGTCTTAGGTGCCTTAAGGTTGTGTAATACATTTTTTTTTATTTTTTTCATAAATATAGATACATTCCCCTGTTTGGTGTGTTTTGTTGCTCTTCGTGGGGCCTGATGGCCTTGTAGACCAATTTCATAGTTGGGCACTCAGAAGTCCCCCTATGTGAGCTGTCTTTTTAGCCCCATTTCACCCTTGTGGGTGGGCCCTGTGCCCTCGCGGCAGTGTGGGAACAGTGCTAACCAGCATTAATTTCATAAGATAATGGGGCAGTGTGAGTAGTCAAGGTATCGCAGCTCAATGTTTAATAAGTTACTATCAGTTTACGTTAACCGTATTGGGAGTCTGGTAACTGTGTGGGCCTGGGCCTAGGGAAGGTCTATTCGCCGTGTCAGCGGTTTGGACCTGTACCTTTTAGTTAAGTAGTGCGCAGCCCAGGCTTGGTAACTAAGTCCATCATGCCCTTGCCTTTATAGCGGCGAATTGCAGTAATAGGAAAGGCCAAAGGAACCTTGTGGTGGGGTGGTTTAGGCCCTGACCGTTAGCATTAAGTAAACTTTACTTAGGGTCTCCAGTGCATGACCTTACTCCATATCTATTTCGATAAAATAACAGTAACGTGTGTGAACATTAAAACATTAAAACATTACAGTGCATGCAGGTCTGAGCAGTGTGGGAACATTGCCAACCAGCAGGAGTTCCGTAACATGTTAAGGCAGCGTAAGCATTCCAGGTTTAGCGGCCCATTGCAATTGAAGTGTCTAGCGGTTTTTGTTAGCCGAATTGGGGGTCCGATAGCTGCGTGGGCCTAAGCATAGGGAGGGGCTGTTCGCCGTGTCGGCGGATTGGACCTGTACCTTCTAATTAAGTGGTAGTGTGTGGCCTAAGCTTTATAGCAGAGCCGATCAGTGCTCCGCTACTATAGTGGTAAGCTTCAGCAATAGGGAGGTTCTAGGGAGCTTTGTGGTGAGGCGGTTTAGGCCCTGTCCTATATCAGAGAGTGAATTTTACATAGGGTTGCCATTCTGTGACCGTAAGCCATCTTTAAGTTAATATTATAACAGTAACATGTGTGAACATTTAAACATTTCAGGGTATACAGGCCTGAGTTATCGTTATTTTAGTGGCCACTAGGGCCGGATTCAGGTCGCAGGGGCCTGAGTGGCAGTCCCAGATGTTGGTGGGGGTCTCTTCTCGGTTTGTTGTCGGGGTGTTTGGTTGCGGTCGGTGTTTTGGGACCCCCTGGATTCGTTGTAGTTGCGTCGGTCCCTTGCTGGCACCCCGGTGGTAAGCTGTAGTCCAATGGCCGCTGCAAATTCTTCCATCTCTGCCGGGTGGTGTAGGACATGCTCTTGGTCTCCTATGCGGACTTGTAATTTGAAGGGATGTCCCCATCTGTATCTCAGTCCTTTTTGGGTTAGAGCCGTGGTAAGGGGTCTTAAGTCCCTTCGCTTCCTCAGCGTGGTTGGAGCCAGGTCCTGGAAGAAGGCCAACGTGTGGGCCCCATGCTTTGGCTGCGTGGCCCTGGCCGCTGCCATGAGCTTTTCTTTTGTGGCAAAGTGTAGCAGGCGGACAATGATGTCCCTTGGGACTGAAGGGTTGAGTGCCAGGGGTCGCAGGGCCCTGTGCGCCCTATCTACCTCCCTCTCTTGATCTGAGGAGTTTGGGAGCATGGACCGGAATATTTCCTGTAGCGTGGGCAATATGGCGTCCGCGTCTACTGTTTCTGGCATGCCCCTTATCCTGATGTTATTCCTGCGAGAACGGTTGTTCAGGTCTTCCAGGCTATCATCTAGAAATTGTATCTTGTCACTTAGATAGAAGATGTCTTGTCCGTGCTGGGTAGTGTTCGCTTTAATTTGCATTATGTCTGATTCCGCCTGGGATGTGCGATTGTTTAGGGTCTCTATTTCCCCTTTGAGGCCGGCTATATGCCGTTCCAGCTCTGCGGCTGTGTGCGCCTTTATGTCTGCTGTGGCATCTTGTAACATCTGGCGGAGGTCGGATTTAGTAAGTGGTTCTTGTGTTCTCGTGTTATTAGTTGTTTTATTAGTTGTTGTTTCCTTGTCTGGAGCCTCGCTGTCATCGGAGTCTGCTCCGGATTCCTGGGCCTCGTGGCTTAAAGATGGCCGCCCCTGGTCTCTGGTGGCTCGGAACACGGATGCCACAGATAGTGGGGTATCTCTTTTCTTTTTTTTCCCCCCATCGTTAAAGTAGGTAGGGGGCTTTGCGGGTGTCGTGTAACCCGATTGTGTGGTTGGATGCCTGGTAAAAAGTGCTGATGTTTGCGGATTAAGGCTCGGGAACGGGAGAGCTCAGGCTTCACACGTCCTTCTCCATTGGCGTTCAGGCTCCGCCCCCCGAGGCATTGCACATTTTTAAAGTAAGTAATGCAAAAAGTTAAATCAACGCTTCAGTTACTAAATGCTAATTCAGATATACATTTGCAACTTTACTGTAAGGTTGTAGGGTCACAGGCTTAGTTAAAAACAGATGTTTATATTTAGCAAATAGTTTAACTAGGACGATTATTCAAAGAAGGTAAGGTAGAGTATTACAAAATAAAGTAACATACGATAAGGTACCACCGGGCAGAGCACGGCACATTGGGTCATCATCTGTGGTAGTAAGGGTGTTGCAGGTTTGTCTGAGACATTACTAATGGTTATGTCCATGTAGCGGTGAGTGACGCAAGAGTGTCCTTTGGTGAGGCGGTTTGTGCCTTCCATGTCTTTCTTCGTGGGGAGGTAGGACAGCTATCGTTACTTGCGTCGTGCACGTTGTTAAGTATCCTCTTCACAGGCATGGGGATATACCCCGCTGGCACCAAAAGTCCACTAAGTTCCAATGGCCTGCCACCGGGCATAGTATCCGAGGGTCGCTATGGTTGTGTTACCTAGTCGTGGGGTGAGTATAGTCGCGTTGTGCAGACCAGAGTGTCCCGGTGTGGGTAGCTGTGTAGCAGAGCTGTTGCGAGGGGATGTCTGTTCCGGGCCTTCCTCCAGTGGCGGCCCACGATCTTGTTGTTAGGGGGTTGAAGTGAGGTGCTCTCGCTTGGGGCTTGCACTGAGCTTGCAGTGTGAATAGGCAGTAGCGTTATTGGCTGTCTTCTTCTCCTCTCCACCACATTTGCAGTCCAGGGTTGTTTATGGGTTTGGCTACGTGGTGTGTGGGGACTGCATCAGCGCGGCCTGTGGGGTAGTAGCATCACGTTCGGCCAATTTGTTGAGGCCGCGTGGTAATCATTGGTGGTCGTCGCCCAGGATCGCCTTATGGATGTTTGACTGCCCGGTGGGGACCGGGATAACCCCCACCGGTCCAGAGGGGGGGGTGTAACGGGGCTGGGAGGGTTCCAGTCATGTTGTGGTTCACTGTAGCTGGGATGGAAAGCGAGGCAGCAGCTGTCTGCTCCACTCCCCTTCCGGGTAGGCCTCGGTCCCCAGTGCCCAGAGCATCTCACCAGGACCCAGATCCACCCGATTTTAGGTGCTCTAGCTGCACCGGGACACTCCAGGAACTTGTGCCACGATTTTCCAGGGTGTTTCAGGCTGAGTTTAGTGGGTATTTGCCCAATATTAGCTGAATTCCCCAGGAGCTGTAGTGACTTGCAGGCTGCTAGCATGGCTGCCCGGCCCCGCCCCCACTCCAATGTACTTTTGATGATAATGATGGCAATTTTAAGAAGACAATTCCATCACAATTTACAACATGAAGTGTAGTCATTGGCATGTAACAGTTTAGCTCTTGGTGAGTATGAATTTACCTATGGTGGGTATTTTATGACTTGCTGATGTGAGTAACTGGCCTGGTTGGTGGCATAGGGGTTCAAATTTTAAGCCCTGATCACAGTTCAGAATACCAAGGAAGGTTTGTCTCCAAAAGCAAGAAATCACTGTCACGGATGTAAAATATGTAACTTGTTTTTATTCAAATAAATGTAAATAAAATCAAGAGAGTAGAAAAGAATGAGAGTCAAAATCACAGGGACAAATAGAGAAAGAAGGACATATATTAACAGATTAATAGAAATACAAGGAGACAGAACACACACACATACAATGCTCACAACAGGTTAAATAGAACACTGCAGAAAAATATATACAAGGTAAATGTACTAATGCAAATAAAACAAGTTACATGTTGTTAAACATGTTAGTTGCCGGTTAAATAGAAATAAAGTATGTTATTGCTATTAGTATTTTTAATTTGATTGTGGAAGACAAATTATTTGCACTGCAGTGAAACATTTGCCTTGAGACTAGATTCTGATCAATAAATATGATATTCACGGTATCAGTTGTATTACATCAAAGAAATAGAGTATATTTTATTTTTATAGTATCCGCAGGGCTTAGTGTTAGAAACAATTCACAGTTTTATCAACTCTGTATAGTCTGAAGTACAGAAGTTGAAAGCTCAAATTGAAAGTAAAAAGTAATCAAAAAGCTGAAATTGTAAAAAAAGGAGAAAGTTACAACAGGAGATGGACAAAAATGTAAGGTGGTGATCTGGATCACCATTAGAAATTTTAGTGACCATCACAAAACCAACACACACAGACACATGCAGGCAAGCACACACGCACACACGCACACATATCCATACTGTTAGGCACATACATAGTTCCAGAAAGGCACACATTCACAGAGATACATTATTCATACTTCCAGGTGCACAGTATTATTTTTATTATTATTTTATTATTTATAGTATGTAAATACTTTAAGGCAGACATACTTGCACACAGAGATACACGTGCACACACATACTTTCAGACAAACACATAAAGATACATACCCAGAGATACATATAAAGAAACAGAAATATACACACACATATACCAAGTATACTGGCATACACACACTCACTTGCTATTTCTCGTCTTGATTACTGCAATAACATACTAACTGGCCTGACTCTCCCCTCATCAGTCCATATCAAATGGCTCTTCCAGGCTAATCCACTTTACATGTGGCTTCATATCTGCTGCACCTCTCTGCGAGTCTTTTTGCTGGCTCCCCATTCACAGAAGAATTAAATTTAAGGTTCTCACTCTGACATATAAAGCCCTTACTAACACTGCTCCCCACTACCTGTCCTGACTAGTCAACAAATATACTCCTGCCTGCCTCATAGGATCTAAGAATTACCTGCTCCTAGCATCTTCTCTTATCATCTCTTCCCATACTAGTCTGCAGGATTTCTCTCCATCAACCATCGGGAACACATATCCCCACGCTGTTAGACTTTCCACTAGTCTCTTTTCCTTTAGTTGCTCCCTTAAAGATTATTGTTCAGTAAAACCTTCCTCTCAACTCTGTAATTAATGCATTTCACTTAACCAATAAATGCCCTCATCTCACGCTGTATTAAAACCATTCTCAGCCTTGCAGTTCCCACCTCCTGTATCTCATCTACCCATCCATCTAGTTTGCAAGTTCCCATGGGATTAGACCAGTCATCTCCTCTGGTATTAGTTTGCCAAATTTTATATTTTCTCTTAGTTTTATTGTACAGTCTTTTTACTTGTACCAATTGTAACCATGGACAGCACTGCGGAATGTAAAAACGCTTTATAAATAAAGTATAGTAATAATAATAGTACATAGTCCCAGACATATACACCTACACACAAAGTTCCAGACACACACAAGCACACAAACACAAATATATATTCTTAGAATAAGAACTGCACACACACACTAATACACAAACACACATACAGACTCCATTTGCCAATGTCATATCCTCCCAGATGGGAGCAATTAAGGGTAGAGGCCTGCTCTACTGCTACAGACCCACTTAATTTCCGTGACAAGCAGGGAGGTCCAACTGGCTTTCCTGCAAGCTAAGTTCATGATGTTTGCTCTAAGAGAAGCTAGTAGGCTCTGCGGCTTGTCTGGGAAAATAGATGTGCACAGCCAGTACCCACTGATGGTTACTCTAGTGTTTATAGAAAGGGGGAAAAATTCAAAGGACAATGGAACAGTTTTGGTAAACCTAAACAAAATTTTTATGAAAATGTTACAACTCTGAGTGAAACTTTGTCAGAAAGTTCTTTGATGTCTCTTTACTTCCTCTTGTTCTCTGTAACAGAAAATATATATTTCAATAGAGAATACTAAAATTAATGTTATATTCAGACAGTGTCTGTTCTTCAATAGAGATAACCTTTAAGAAAGAGTTAGAAAGAGAAATTTTGAATATTTCCTTCAACATTTGCAGAATTTTCCTGATGATACGTGCAGTACATCAGTGCTTTGAAATCTCTCTAACGTTATATGTAATGTCAATCTGCATTATATTTTACAAAATTATGGAACATTTGAACTCAAATAAGTCATGTTCTTCCAAATAATAAGAATTGATTCAGAAAACTATGGATGTATGCAAATAATCTAATATATTGAGGTTAAGTTTGGAATTTTTTTTTTAGATTAAATTTAATTCCTCTTGATTTATTCAAACATGAACTTGGCAACTTATTTAGTAAGTTGTAATTATCTTAGGGGACATGTTTGCTCAATTATGTAATTTGCATTAATAGTTTTTCAAACTAAGAAAGAAATAGACACTTACATCTAATTAAAGTATTTTAATAGCTTCCAAAAACTCAACTGGTCTCCGGGATTTCAGAAACCTGGAAAGAGCGGGAATTCAGAGGATACACCAGATCTATCAGGAGAAGGAACTTATTCCATTTGATGAGCTCAAACAAGGACATCACTTTACACCGGACGATTGTTTTTCAGTACCTGCAGGTCAGAGATTTTGCCAGGCAGACTTGCATAATCTTTGAACGCGAAACAACCACTGACGTTCTTTGAACGCTTATGCATATGTGACATTATTCCCAGGGGTCTGATCACATTACTCTACACCCACTTTTGCACTGAGACACGGGAATGGGGTGGTCTCCCATACACTGAACAGTGGGAAAAAGATTTGGGAGAGGAACTGGAGGGGGTAGAATGGCAGGAGATCTGGGAGGCCAAGTGCACGACATCCGCATGCATCACCCTACAGGAACAATCGATTAAGACGATGTTCTGATGGTACACGACCCCGGTCAAACTATATAAAATGCACAAATCCACAACTAATGTTTGTTGGAGGGACTGCAAGGATAAGGGGACGTACATACATATGTGGTGGGAGTGCCCACACGTCAAGTCTTTCTGGAGGGCTATTAAAACACTATTAACCCTGGTGTTCTCCAGAGCACTGGAACTAGAACCATGGGTATACTCTTCTAAATAGATCAATCAACGGGTGGACCCAAAGGGAACAAACGTTGCTATATAAAATCACATTGATGGCACGGCGTACTATAGCATACACATGGAACTAAAACAGGAACTGCCTCACACTGCAAGCATGATAAACAGAATCAAAGAGATTCGTCTGATGGACGACCTGACAGCTAGAGTGAGGGGCACTACTAAGTAATTCCACAAAGTATGGGAACCATGGGACAGTGATCCTCTGGGCTCTTAGATTCCTCCGCCGGCCCCCTCGCCCTCTGCCCCTCCGGTGTCCCCCCTAGTTTCTGTCATGTCCCTGAGCAGGTAAGATAGGAGACGATTGCCAGTGTTATTGGTTGAAACTTTACTGGTGTTTTTAGACATAGCAAATAACTTGAGAGAAAGAAGAATTCAGGCAATATGCCACAAAACAGGATATCTTGAGAGAAAACTGAATTAAAGGACCACTCTAGGCACCCAGACCACTTCAGCTTAATGAAGTGGTCTGGGTGCCAGGTCCCTCTAGGATTAACCCTTTTTTATAAACATAGCAGTTTCAGAGAAACATTGTAAATGCTTTCCTATGCGACCGGTTGAATGCGCGCGCAGCTCTTGCCGTGCATGCGCATTCAGCTGAAAGGGAGGATCGGAGGCGGAGAGGAGGAGGAGAGCTCCCCACCCGGCGCTGGAATAAAGGTAAGTTTTAACCCTTTCCTCATCCCAGAGCCCAGCAGGAGGGGGTCCCTGAGGGTGGGGGCAGTATGTTTTCCTGGCACTATAGTGGTCCTTTAAGGCAATATGCCACAAAACAGGATACTTGTAAGTACATAAATAAAGTCTTTGATATCCAAGTAGGATTGAAGTTATTGAAGTAGATACGTACCTTCTGGAATGCTGCAATGCAGCCAAGTTCAGGATAATGCAGGGTTGTAGTAATAAGGCAGGTAAGTACCTTCAGTATTAGGCAATGCAAGCAAGTACTGAATGATGCAGGTTGAAGTAGTTAAAGCAGTATCTTCAGTATGATGCAACAGAGTTGAAGTAGTTAAGGCTGGTAAGTACCTTTAGTATAATGCAATACAGGTTGTTTACAGGATAATGAAGAGTTGAAGTAGTTGAGGCAGGTAAGTACCTTTCAGTATATGGCAATAAAGGTTTCTTAAAGAACCTTGCAGAGTTGAGGTAGTTGAGGCAGGTAATTATCTTCAGTATAAGGCACTGTAAGTAAGTACAGGATGATGAAAGTCAGGTAAATACAGGATGATTACAGGAGCCAGGATCAGAAGTTCTTCATTGGAACACTAACTTCAATGTCAAGGCAACTTGGATCATAGGGTGTGGCCTTTTATAGATGAGTTGACTGTAGTTTCTCCAGGTGAGAGCCTGAGATGTCTAGTGCCTTGGGAGGCCACTAGAGGCAAAGATCAGGAATTGAAATTAAAGGGGCAGTAATAAATGAAAAAGTCTTGCATGTCAGTTTTGGAATCTGACAGTTTCTTTTACTCTTCTCTTTTTTTCTCTTTCTCTTCTCTAGCCCTCTCCTACAGGGCTCCACTTACTATATGTATTAGCATACACTTCCTATATATAAAGTTCCTGACCTTGGCGGGATGATATGTAACACTGTTATGCATTAATGTGAAGATTAGTGTCTTGGACCATTATGACGTTGCAATTTTAGTGGAGACCCTTACCTCAGAGTCTGTAACTCGCCGACTTTATATTTAGATTCTAAAATGTGTAGTCTCTGCTCAATACTAACCAAATGTCCTATGATGTCCATCTTCTATGCTTACGTCTTAAATCACAACTAATTAAGCTTGTACATAGACTTAGACTTATTGTCAGGACATAAAACTGTGCATTGTTATTTCAATGCTTTGCCTACCCACTTGGAAGTACTTTGTTAAAATGTGTGTATATGCTGTTGGGGCATGGCAGGCCCATTTGTAACTGCTTTTAATATGTGCACGAAAAAAGACTTTAAAAAAAAAACCTCAACTGGTCTCAAATGTATTATTTATTAGTAGAACTAAATAAAGATATATTAAAGAATTTTAACTCATACTCTAAACCTTGGGCCCCATGAGTCACTTTTACTGCTGTGGGTATACCTGCGGGGACTCTTAGAGGAACGGCGGCTTGCCCACTTTTTCTCATATTTAATCAATTTAGGATTTAGGACTGTCACTACCCACTAAGTCCTTTCCATTGTCGACTTTAGGGTTAGCCTCTGACTGACCCCTAAGCCTTCATTTCTGTCTTGGTCTCAACTTTATTTGGAAATAATTATCTCATTTGAATATACCAAACATTTCTTTTCTGCATACTGTATATAGTCTAGAATTATGCATATTCATTGCCAGGTTAAAATTATTCTGTAAGAGTGACTAAATAGATAGAACTGATTAGAATTTAATAAAGCAGGTTAAAAATAATATGTCAATATATGTTCAAATATGTCAAACAAATAGCTAAATTGGAGGATTTTTTTCCAGTTTACCTTGTCCTAGTTTTTATATTTCAATTTATATTAAAATACAAAAAAATATACCTGAACATTCGTTTTTTGTTCAAATATAAACAAAACGGGGGATGGCAGGGGGAGGGGAAGGGGGAGCAGAGCTAACCACGAGCCGGACCGGACCCCATTTCTGGTAGCTCCGTGCGGACCCAGCAAAACTTGCCTTCCAATGCCAGCCACACACACTGTTCCCGACCCAAACCACCCTCACCTGACAGAGGGAGCTGTGCTAAGTCCACCCGTGAAGGTGAACAAGCAGCAGCACCGATCTGGGGCCTCCTACTCACCGTCCCTCGCTTGCTTGAAAACACTCCTCCATGAATTTGAGGACCCAGGCGAACCTGACTGGGGCTCCATGCCCCCAACTGAGCACAAACCAGCCATGGGGCACCATTCACAAAAACCTGGGGCTGGGATCCCACCTGACAACAGGGATATCGGGATCATGCTGCAGAGGCAAGTATCACACAAGATGGCGCCCACTGAAGGCCTCCACACACACCAGTACCCCAGTGGAGGAAAAGGGAGCACAGACACCCACAGCTTACCAAGGGTCACAGACCTCCACAGCCTCCCAAACTGACCAATCCACTCTCATGGACATCACAGATGGGTCAGCACCTACCACCAAACATGACCTACAGCTCCTACTCCAGGATATCCACAAAATGCTGGCAGCAGACCCTAATATCATCAAAGCAGATATGAAAAAAGGAAGAAATTACTAACATACATAGTGGTATGACTACCATAAATGGTACTTTGCACCAACTTGAATCAAAGCAACAGACACTGGAGACACAGCTGTCAACCATGGGAGGCAGAAGCTGACACAATCACATTAAAATCCAGACATCCCTGCCACTGTCTTGACTGATGAACAACCACATTACCTGAGATGCCTACTGTCATCTCTCTTACCCCTTGCCATAGTTCAAAAGATCATCCTGGATGGAATATATTGTCTGCCTACCTCACTTAAAACATCACCCACTCAGGCACGAGATGTCATTCTCAAATGCTCTTTGTCTCATGACAAGGGGCACATAATTTCAGCAATGAGGGGCAAGACACCGCTTCCTTTTAAGGACTCACAGTTATCCTTCATTACAATGGCACATATCCCTCAGCAAGATCACGCATTGCCTGCGCACAGCCGACATACCATACAGATTGGGAGTGACGAGATCCCCATCAGTGACCCACAACGGAAAGACCCATACAATCACCTCAGCAGCAGAAGCACCAAATGTCCTCTCTTCGCTGGGATTATTGAAGCCGACCTCAAGTATGAACCCGCAAGACTCAACTAGCACCTGGGACCTGGCCACAGTGGTTCCCTTCACTCCAAGGGATGTAGCGAGAAGTCGACCTGACACCTGACTGCAACCAGTTCATTTTTATGTTCATTTCTTTTATTCCTTCTCTTCTGTTTTCAATATGCTAACTGCAGCACTGCTACCCTGACAGAAGCCTTAGACCTTCACTCACCATACGTGTGGAACAACTAAATACATAAGTTAGCGCAATGAAACGCGCAATTGCTACTAATGTTGGAAAGGTATTCCCCCCCCTCCGCTGCCTCCTTGGTTAGGGGTAACACTCAATGCAAGGGCAAATATACCTCAACACCGTGGGCTACCCCCGACTCATGCATCCCCTCTAGTTTAACACCCCTACGACTCATCAAAACCTCACATATAATTTTCAGAGCCCTGCATAACTCCAAAATGTTAGACGCCCATATTACATGACCCTTACATACCTACCATACCACCACTTTCTACACTTACTCACCATGTTGTGCCTCTCCCCCTAGGCCACAAAATATTCTATATTTACTCATAAACCAATCCTCACAAGCAGGACACATTCCAGGCTAAGAATACAGTTCTTGTTTATATATAAATAAATAAAAAAGTGTCTATTACTTGATATCTATGTTATTTCTTGAACTACAAACATGTTTTTTTACTGTTCATGTATTCTATACCTGCACTACAAACATAATGAATTATAAAAAATAAAAAATAAACAAAACATATGTTTGTGCTATTGAGTAAAGAAAATCCAATCAACGAATGTCTTTGGTTATCATAACATATAGTAAGGGTAGTGACATCTTGATGATTCAAGAAGAATTATGATTTTCAGTTTGGAGTAAAAAATGTATATCCTCCTTTTTTGTGGCATTATTGGAAATTACTGCTAAATTATTGAATTTGTTTGGATCAACAGAAGAATATATCTGTGGAAGATTGAACTTGATGGACATAGGTCTATAAAATATGACAGATAAATAAGACACTACTGTGGTTTCCTGGGTCTAACTGAATACCTAATGCTAACTCTTAAAAAAAAAAAAAAAAGCCCCAAGAAATTGGATCCAAGTGGAATACCATATAACAGATTATTCACATGATCCTCATTAACTGCCATATTAAACCGAACTTCATTCTCTATGGCTAATAAACTGACAGTAAAAACCAACCCCTATTTTTTCTTACTATTGCTTGCAATCATATATAGTGTTTCTTTGTTCCTGTTTCCTATAGGCTTTTATATGCAGTTCTGTTTCTCAAGTCTAGTCGACTTGTGTCCTTAGATCACGTTATGAATGTCTTCCTATGACATGTTTTATGTTCATGGCTCTTGTCCAACTCTGTCTTTACTAATACATTTCACAATGATACATCCAATGTTGAGCTCTGCTCCTTGAATTATATGTTTAACTTAATTTGATCTTCATGCATTGAGTTAATACATTAATTTACTATGTTATATTATCTAAACTTTAACATATGATCCTTCCTCTTGTAGTTTTTTTTTGTACACTGTTTTTCAAATCCCTAGTCATTTATTAAATTTTTACTCTAGCTATCATTGAAAAACATGTAGTCAATCCCTCGCTAGAGAGGTCAGGTCACTTTTCCATGGGACCCTTGGGAATTCTTCATTTAGCTGGACAGGGTTAAATGTCCAACCTGGCAGTTTGTAAAATATATGTCATAAACCTGTTGTAATCCAAATTGACACTGATTTTCTGGAATGGTTATTCAAGCATTCTTAAAATGAAAATTTTAGGAATAGTGAATGTTTTTTGTATAGTTATCTATTTTGCTATTTTATATTGTTGTAACCATGCTTGTTTGTGCATTATTTGCTGTAATTGATCAACCAGCAAAAGCTTGTATAATTAAGGTAATGGTGCTTCCAATCGTGTGGTCCGCACAAGTGAAAAACCATTTGCTAATTTTCATGGTATTTGCTAATCAGTTGAAAATTGTTTTAAGTTGCAACATCCTTTTTGTTATTTAATTTGGTAAGGAAAAATTTTTCATTAATGTGTTGATAAATTCTCTGCATGATTGTGATTCCTCGAACTTGAACAGCTTAAATGGACACTCCACTACCCGAATGCCTCCAAAAATAAAAATCCCAGTTTAGTAGAAATACCAACAATGAAAATGTGTGTAATTTATCTATACATTTTTTTTTTGTAAATTTGGGGTATATCTAAAAACAGCTTGCTAAAGCTGCAGATTTCTTGTCTGCAGCCTTTGCAAGCCCTACCCTTCTTCCCGAGCCCAGACTTTCTGTGGCTGTCCAATCACAGACTTCACAATACAGCTCAATGAGAAGTCTTTTTCAAGGCAGGTGCCCTGAGCAATTGCTGCCTCTTGAGTTAAGCTCCATTGAGGTAAAGAATCAGGAAGTAACAGGACCAGTTGTGTGACAGCCAGGGGGTGTAACACGTTTACTTTATAAAAGTGCCAATTTCTATTAAAATCTGCAGTTTTTGTAAAATGAAAAAAAGAAAGAGGACACATTGTTCACACACACAACACTTCAAAATGTAAGGTATAGAGCCCTTTTATGAATATCAAAATTGCTATAAAAAAATATTGAAACTGCTTGTTATTAAATCATCTTTTGAAATGGTTCACTGGCAAGCTATTAACATGTCAGTAATTATTAGTTATTTTCAAGGTCTTTTTTTTTCGTCCTGGATCAAATATATAATCAATTTATGCAAAACCTACAAAATAAAGGACAATTGTAAAGGCCAAAAGCACTTCATCTTACTAAATTGGTTATGGTACAAAAAATATGTCACTGCAACATTTCTTCCAAATGTTTCTTCCCAGAGTTGACACCTTTCTTTCATTGTGTAGGGGCATCTTTCTGGGTTATCATTCAGCCAGATTGATTACTTTCTTCTGGGCAGGCAAGATCAGTTATTTTTTCTTCAAATTTTGCATCTCCCTTTACTTTACACAGTATGGTAACTCCAGACACCCTGGGCAGGCGCCTATGGCTACGTAAGTTCCACATGGTGTCAAAACATCTTCAACCTGGCTCTCAAGCAGTTTAACTCTTCTTTGGTTCCATAAAAAACACAAGCTCATCTGTTTTTTTTTAAGTCAACTTCTTTGTGGGACATTAATTTACATCATGGCCAGACTCTAGAAAAAGCTGGTGCGAGTTAAAATATACATTTGATTCAATGGCATCAACCACTTGCTAGAAAGCTTATATGGAATATAACTCTAGTTGTTGGCTGAGTTTGGCAAGAATTTCAACACTATATTTTATTATAATAATCCTTTTATCGAGGTTTGAAAAAATATATATATATATTTTTTTTAAATGTAGTATATGTAAATAAATGAGAAACTCATCCAAACATTTAGTATATGATCATTCCACCATATACATGCAAGATTAACTACATGCATTAAAACATATTAATTTTTTGACATAAAGCTTCTCTTTAACCTTTGTTGCAATATTATAGTTGTGTTTATTAGGCATATTTACTTGTGTGATGACAAATTAATAACATATATAAGGTGCCCTAGCACTAACTGATTTAGCCCCTTAACCCCTTAAGGACACATGACGTGTGTGACATGTCATGATTCCCTTTTATTCCAAAAGTTTGGTCCTTAAGGGGTTAAGGACACAACTTCTGGAATAAAAGGGAATCATGACGGAATATTTCTGTGTGTCCTTAAGGGGTTAAAAGTGTGTGTGTGTCTAAAAAGCAAACTAACAACAGTATGTTCTTATAGAGAAAAGATAAATTTAAACTACAACATTGCAACTGGCAACCCTACACTAGCTCTGTTCTGACAAAAGTGTTTTCTCACTCTTATACGCCTCCAATTCTCTCTAGAGACATAAATCTAACATTTTGCAACCTAATTAAGCAAAATGACATAGCACTAAAACAAAGCTAACTTTACAATATGCTCATTTTCAATAACCTTCATTTATTGAACAGGACAAATCATGTGCATAAGGTGACTAAATAAGTCAATTTCATAGGTAAAGAACATTTTGTAATTGATTCCCCGGCACAACCTTGAAAATATTCATAGCAATTTTTTTTTTTTGGTAGGAAGTAGCTAGGTTTAAAACATTGACCTTTCATTACATCACTCACAACTGGAATAAAAGTTTCTCCCTAGAGGCTTAGTAGCAATGCATGAAGGCAACTGAATTAATCTAGAGAAGCAACCATTCCCCATGGGTGACATGTGGCATCTGCCCAATGAGCCAATTTAAATTATTTTTATTGCTGAGAAGAAGATTATTTACTTCTTCTACAAAGCTAAAAATAAGACCTAGATGTAAAATATCATTCTGTATTTCTGTTAGTTCAGGAACGACTTTAGAGTAGAAAAATTATTATTTCTAAGCAGTTCTAAGTAGATAAGTTCCTTTTTGTGTCTACAGAAATATGTTTGAAGTTAAGCATAATGAATCGATCTAATTAATTTCAGGTGGAAAAAAAACACTTCCTAGGGCCTTTTCTATGAATTAAACATGTATAGTCATAGGTGATTTTAAAATAGTTGAGAGGTTATTTGTGTAGTTACAGCTCAATTTAAAAAGTATTTTCTGATAATACATTCCTAATCATATATGAACTGGCTCTGGATGTTGGGGCTCCTGAGACATTTATAAATAGTGGTCTTGTAGTTTATTATGATGACTCCAAAACACCAAACTAACTAAAACTCTCCCCACAATACATGGTTCAGTTTTGCCTATCCTCTGTCTTTTTCTATCTCTCTGTTTGGGACTTATAAAAAAATCTAATGGTATGTTTAATCCATAGAAAAGATCAGTTGTTCCTAAACCAGTCCTCATGGCCCACCAACAGTCCAGGTTTTGTCAATAAGTCCATTGGAATAAAAAAGGGACATACATAAATCCTGGATTGTTGGTGGGCTAACGAGGACTGGTTTGGGAACCACTGCAATAGATATTTAGTCCAGATGTCTGAAATAATGCAAAACAATGAGTCTAAAGGCTGAACCCCTTAAAGATTTTGGTCATAACTAGTCTTACGTCAGTTTTTGAGAGTTTTCACATGTTAAACACAATCTTCATTACAAAAGCTTTAAGAGGTTTAAGAGGTTGCAGAACTCTACTATGGAGTAGCAGGAGGCGCAATGGTTCCCATACCTTTTTCCCAAAAGAGCCACACCATTTCCACTTCTGGAATGTTCATACAAACAATATGGAGTGAATATATAAATAGTTTTATGTGAAAGAACATGACAAACATTAACTGAGACATTCTCTTAAATCCATTTGACAACTATGGGTGAATTGGAATTCTGTCTGAAAACCTGGTCCAAATCATTAACAGCTGTGCATGATCTCTGTTTTCTCTTTTGGCTGAGCAAGCAAGATCCCACCAACATTCCACTATTCACATGGTTATCACTAAAGTATAAATTGTCAGGAACTTAGAGTGAATTCAAAGTGAATTTCAAATCTTGAGTCAAAATACCCAAACCAAAAACATGACTTGGACATGTGCCCACTTCTGCTATTTTGGCATTGGATATCAAATTAACTTTGCATCCCCGCAATTCACACTTTAGTGAACTTTTGCTGTCAGGATAAAAGTTTCCTTGAATAATAACGGTAGTTATAAGAAAAAAAGAACAAACCCCATATTACTCTTTGGTTTAGAAAAGTGGGGGTATGATAGCATTATACAAATATAGTCTGGGCCAATACAACTTGTCTGGAAATCTATTCATAAACAGTACTATACATGACATGAGATCATGCTTTTAGACTAAAAGAAATGAGATTTAGTCTGTACAGATGTTTATACAGCAACTGGATGCATACTTGCAGAAACATAATATTCAGGTATAATATTTTTAATTTGTGGAGTAATAGCTTCTCGATCCAAGAAGATATCTAATTGCCAGACTAGGGGCAAGAATATTTTTTTTCCTAGTTAGTTGTAAAATTAGAAGTTCTTCCAATTGTTTTTTTTTTGCCTTCTTTTGGATCAACAGCAAAAATAGAGAAAGGTTGAACTTGATGGGCAAATGTTTATTTTCAGCCTATGTAATCATGTACAATTTTAGAATGTAAGGTTCGATGTGCAGGAGTCCACATAGTTTTGATCATGCAGTGCATTTTCAATTACCGTATATACTCGAGTATAAGACGAGTTTTTCAGCACATTTTTTGTGCTGAAAAACACCCACTCGTCTTATACTCGAGTCAGTTGTCTGTATTATGGCAATTTTCATTGCCATAATACAGACATGGACCGGGGGCTGGCAGGAAGCTGTAACTTACCTTCACAGCAGCTCCTGTCAGCTCCCTTCTCTCTTCTCCGGTGCGTGCAGCTCCCAGGTCAGCTTCCTCTGCAACTCTCGCGAGAGCCGCGGGGTCAGAGCGTTGCCACGGGTTACCGTGGCAACGCTCCGCGCGGCCGCGAGAGTTGCAGAGGGAGCTGACCTGGGAGCTGCACGCATCGGAGAAGAGAGAAGGGAGCTGACAGGAGCTGCGGTGAAGGTAAGTTACAGCTTCCTGACAGCCCCCTCCTACAGCCCATCCACTGGACCACCAGGGAGTGAGAGCCCCCCTCCCTGGCCAGCTAACAAGCAGGGAGGGGGGACGAAAAAATAATAATAAAACAAATAATAATAAGAAAAAAAAATATTAAAATAATAACATTAAAAAAATAATACAATTAATAATAAAAGAAAAAAAATAGTTACCTAAAAAAAAATAACATAAAAAAATATTAAAATAATAATTAATTCATAAAATGCCCACCCCCCACCAATGCTCTGCACTCACACACACACACACACACACTGCACACTCACACACTGCACTCACACACACACACACACACACTGCATTCATACACACACTGCACTGCATTCATTCTAAACACACTGCATTCCATACACACTGCACTCATACATACACACTGCACTCATACATACACACTGCACTCATATACACACACTGCACTGCATTCATTATACACACACTGCATACACACTGCACTCATACACACACTGCACTGCATTCATTATATACACACTGCATTCATACAAACACACACACACTGCACTCACACTGCACTCACACACACTGCACTCATACACACACTGCACTCATTATATACACACTGCATTCATACACACATACACACACACTGCACTCTCACACACTGCACTCATACACACACACACTGCACTCATACACACACACTGCACTCATACACACACACTGCACTGCATTCATTATACACACACTGCACTCCATTCATTATATACACACTGCACTCAATTCATTATATACACACTGCACTCATACACACACTGCATACACACACACTGCATTCATATACACACTGCATTCATTATATACACACACTGTAAATAAATATTCAGTTAATATAATTTTTTTAGGATCTAATTTTATTTAGAAATGTACCAGTAGCTGCTGCATTTCCCACCCTAGTCTTATACTCGAGTCAATACGTTTTCCCAGTTTTTTGGGGTAAAATTAGGGGCCTCGGCTTATATTCGGGTCGGCTTATACTCGAGTATATACGGTAGCTACCTAGGGAATGCAGCACCTGGTAGTTTAACCTGTTTTTATATGTTAATTAACAAAACAAGTAAAACTAAACAAAACATCCACCCTAAGCCTGCTGAAATAAAATGTCACACTAATTGAGCCATTTATTTAAAAGACAAAGTCATCTGTTGTGTGAACTGTAATTAATGTCTAATTGTCATGCTTGCACATGTCGACTTGTCTCTTACAATAAATTAAGATAAGAAGTATTTTGCGGGATTATTCGAATGTTCCACTTCAGCATGACAGTTTGACACTAAGGTGCATCCCATACATGAAATTGCTTTGCACCAGCCATGCAGTTTACCAAACATTCTCAAAAAAGTTTCCTTGCTCATTTATCTTCAACATGTTGAAGAAGCAGTCAAGAAAAGCACAAAAAGCAATAAAAAAACTGACACTGGAGGGGACATAGATGAAGAGAAGACATGATTGTTCAACATGTTCATTAAAGTAATTCTAGCGGTTCTGTGTCTTCATGGAATACAATAAGAGTTATTTATTGAATCTGAAATGTTTGAGAACTGGACAAAATGGGAAACATTGTAGGCAAAAATAAACTGAGTTTTCCTCAATTCCTGGTCCAGTAAAATAAACAAAAACCTTTTGTTGTATTTGCAATGTTTGACACAAGACGAGCACAGGAATGTCAAAAACTGACTTTCAGCTTATAGTTGAATACATTTCATTTGATTCTATGCCAGCCCTACATATTGCCACAGTTATCAGCAGCTGGAGCTTAGACCTCCGTTCTACAGCATAAATAGGTTGAAGAGCTTACATCTGAATACTAATTTGATAAAAAAAACTTTCATATTTTAAATTGTTATACTACTCAGTGGGATTTCTTCAGTAAACTCTGAAAATAGCTAATTAAAATCCAAATGGCAAACAGGGAAAACCAGTCAAATTGTGACTATAAATTTGTTGGAGAACTTGTTTATTTAATCAGTTATCCTGTCTTAAAGTTTGTCATTTGGTACTATAATTTACTACTATGTGGGGTCTAGTGAATAACCACTTGTGTGAGGGATTACTGAATAATCACATCATTTTATGGAATAGTTAAATTTATTTTGTAAAATGTAGTGTTTAAGAAGAAATCAGGCTTTGGCAAATTTTAAAAAAAGTGTTGGCATATTTGGCTGATTGAAATGAGCATCTTTAATAGCTACAGCTAGGAAACAAACCTATTTTCTATTCCAGTTATCATAAATATTGCCATTATCCTCATCATTGTCTTTAAATCTGATCTCATTTGTGATTGCTGTTTGGAGAAAATTGTATTTTGAAAATATTAAGCCTCTTACATTTATTTTACTGCTCTGATTTGCCTGGGATCAAAAGCGAGATATCTGATTTGACTAAATCACATTAAGTAGATTAGAAACAGCATAACAAGATTCCTAAACACTGTTTGCGGTAACATTCTAGAACAGATTATAGGAAATGTCAAAATGTGAAGCTGTGCAGGAAGTGAGAATTGATTGCAATAATATTTTGATACAAAAGAACAATTGATGTTTCTTCCCAAGTCACTCACACATTTTACAACGCTGATTATAAAATGGATTGGTTCTACAAACCCAGAATTAAATTTATAATTTGTCAGTACTGAATAATAACACATTTGAGGTGCAGAATGAACAAAGAATTGAGAGCCTTCTTGAGATAACATTTTTATATTTGTATTGACTGAGGAGAAAGACACACCCTGGCAATTTAGGTGATTTAAATGTACTAAACACATTACTAGAAAAATAACACTGATCAGTCACAACATTAAAACCACTAACAGGTGAACAACGATTTTATCTTTACAGTGGCACCTGTCTATGGGGTGGGATATATTAGGCAGCAAAGTGAAGTCAGTTCTTGAAGTTCATGTGTTGTAAGCAGGAAAAATGGGGAAGCGAAAAGTTCTGAGTGACTTTGAGAAGGACCAACAGTGATGGCTAGATGACCAAGTCAGAGCATCACCAATATAACAAGTCTTATGGGGTCTTCCCTGTATGCAGTGGTTAGTACCTACCAAAAGTGGTGCAAGGAAAGAGAACTGGTCAAATGATGTCAGGGTCATGAGCACCCAAGGCTCATTCATGCACGTTGGAAGAGAAGACTTGCCTGTCTGATCCATCACCTGAAGAGATACTGTGGCTCAAATTGCTGAAAATCTTAATGCTGGCCATGATAGAAATGTGTCAGAACATTGTAGTTTGCTGCATTTGGTGCTGCGCACTAGGAGCAGCGTTATCCTCTGGGCAATGTCCTGCTGGGAAATCGTTGGTCCTGTCAATCATGTGGATGTCACTTTAAAAAGAAGCACCTACCTAGATAATGCAGTACTTTTCCACGATAGCAGTAGCCTCTATCAGTAGGATAATGCACCCTGACACAGTACAAAAAAATGCTCAGGAATTGTTTGAGGAACATGACAAAAAGTTCAAGGTGTTACCTTGGCCTCCAAATTCCCCAGATCTCAATCTGATTGAGCATCTGTGAGTTGTGTTGGAACAATAAATTTGAAACATTGATGCCCTACCTCACAACTTGCAGGACTTAAAGGATCTGCTGCTAATGTCTTGGTGTCAAATACCACAAGACTTATTCAAAGGACTTGTCCATGCCCCAATGGATCAGCGCTGTTTTGGCAGCATGAGGGGGACCTACATGATATTAGGCAGGTGGTTTTAACATTGTGGCTGATCAGTGTATTTAGTTATAGATACAAGCTGCATTTGGTTGCATAAGATGAAAAAAGAAAAGAAAAACTATCTTTATGTTTGGTTGAAATTTTTGTTACCATCTTTAAAGTATTACTGTGTCTTTCTAATGAGATGCATACTACAATCAGGCTACATAAATGTCCATAGAACATTATAAACTGGATATATACAATCAGCAAATAGTAACCGTAATGAAACCATTGGACCATCTTAGCATGGGGATCCTGGTACTGGAGTTGATGCCACTGGCATATTGTGGTTGATCAGTGTATATTCTTGAATGACCATACAATCAAATTTAAAGGAACACTCTAGGCACCATAACCTCTTCATCTCATTAGAGTGGTTATAGTTCCTTGAGTTCCCTGGCATTATCTTTGAGAGCTAGTTTTTGGATACAACTGTTCTGTATATTCATTTACGTTATTACAGTACATTTAAATGAACATGTCTAACAGGTCAGCAAGCTCTCAGTCTATCAATGATCTCCCATTAAGAAATTTGCATTAAAAGGGTACACAGCCTATCACCAGTACCCAGTCAAGGACTCTTCATTGAAGCAGGGTTCGGAGGAGAAGACACAGGGTACTGGAGGATGGGTGCTGCCTAGAGCACCTTTTAGTTAAACAGTTTATACTGGGTTTAAAATGTTATGGTAGACATCACATAGTACCTCCAGGCACTATAACAACTTCATTGATGTACAGTTGTTATTGTGCCCAGAGTGTTCCTTTGAATACTTAAATGCTAACCTCATTCACTACAAGTAATTAGACAAATCACATATAATGGCATCTCATCTATAGAGCAGTAAATCATCTTAACATTAATCTGCGTGTTGTTTTAATTAATTGTTAATAGTGAGAGAATATGTACATAAACGTTCAATAAGACTATACAATGTGTGTGTGTAGTTGTTTGGTTTTATACAGTATCCGTGATAGTTGGTATTAATTTTGTAATGTTCAATAATTTATATGTTTTACAATGAGTCCCTGTTGTGGAGTATCATGCATGGAAAGGTTGTGTTTCAGGAGAATAACATGAGCTGGTGCTTCAACCATCTCTAGGGAAACCAAATTATAATTCTAACAAACCAAAATTGCATATTGCTGATTACAATAACTGCTGAGTGAAAATTATAATGTTTCTCAGCAAACAAGGCTGTTGTTTGCAAAAACTCCCTAAAGAATGAACATCTCTGGAGTAGTGCTAAATTATGTTATTTTTGTTAGACTATGCAATTTCATGTACATGCCTAAATGTGGGTGGTTCACCTTTGTACCTTCTCTAGTCCTCTATACAGTGTTTTTGAGTTTGTCATAAGTTTAATCTCTACTAATGCTTCTATCTGACATACTCTGCTTTTGCTTTACTACAGAAACCCTCAACTCCCCTTTACTCATGCTAGATGGACTCATGTCCTGATGACTTTAGAGTCTGTTAGTGCCCACTGTCGTGGTTGTGTAGCCAGAAGTGCCATCACAGCATGCTGTAGTGGATATGGTGTCTGGGGTGTTTCTTTATATCAGAATCGCCCAAAATGCAGATCTTCAGAAGTTTTATACTACAACTTCCATGATACTTTGCCATTACAAAAATTATAAGGCATCATGGAAGCAAAAGTACTTATTAAAGTATTTATCTACTGAGTACCTTCTGGTGTGGTTTCTGGACCAAGGTAAGATGGCTGAAATGCTAAATGTATACCAATAGGAATCAGTGAAAATAATTAGGAGGTGGCAAAGAGAGAATATGGTCCCTAATTGGTGGTAGACCAGATTGGTGCAACAGCTGCAGCAATGGATTGGCTGAGATTGTCGAACTTAATTATCTCAACCAAGGAGATGGAGCTTACCTGCAGAGACCAGCACTTCAAGTGAGAAATGGTTAAGTAAAATACCTTTTTTTTTCTCCCTGTAAGGGGGGCAGGGCGGTGGCAGTGATCGCCAAAACATACAACAGGGCACTATAGTGTTAAGAATATTCATTTGTATTCTTAGCACTTTAGTGTTCCCTTAACGCTAATTATACATTTACACATAACAAAATGCCCTTATTATTTTAGCGAGGAAGGTTATTGGTCTTAACGCCTGTAACGGATCACCTGGCACCCCGACTGGGTACCTCCGTTGAAGGATGCTCCTAGCGCTTACAGAGGGCTCCAAGCGCTCTGCAGACACCACAACCACCGCAGACCCCACTAACTGCCGCAGCTTGGTTGGGGTCTCGCTGTCTCCTACCCACCCTGGACCTACGACAAGGCTCCAGGTTCCAGTGGGTGAACCTCTCCTCCAAGAGAGTGAAGCAGGAACAAGCTCTTAAAAGAGCTTAGTAGTGATTAGCTAAGGGAGTATGCAGAACATAGCAATCCCTTGTAGTGATATAACAATTCCCCCAATAAGAGACAGGACTCTAGATTGAGGGTGAAGAAGAACTGTCTGTACTGGCACATACAGACTCTTTTATTCACATTCTACAAACATAGTACCGTCCACAGGGTTTTGAAGAACAACTAATCAACATATTACAACACAGCTAACACTCCCATTCATTACATCAGAAATCCTCCCCTCTGCCTGTGATACAATTATCTCAACACAATAGACTAACTTAATTATCACAGGCAGGAAAATACAGTATTATAAAACATATCACAGGGACCCCAAAGCATGCAATAACCCCATAAAACCGGGGGATCTGGGTGAACCACATATCCAAAATTCACCCAGATCCGTTCAGTAGTTTGGAAGATACGGTTTAATGCAGATTCCGCAGAACATATACAGGCTATATGAAAAATAATTACTGTATAATGTGTTCCCTGTTCTGTAGTTTAAAACTACTGAACAATGTCTTTGTGCACCAAATACCGGCGAGATGGCACCGTGTAGAAAAGTCAAAACAGTGTCTGTGAGTTAAAATGACCGCCATCCATTGTTCTCACCATGTGCTTCATCCATTGCTCTCACCATGTGCCTCTGGTACATGAAATGGTGGCCACCCAGTAACTCCACAGTATGTCCCCAGATGGTTCTTAAAGGGCCAGCAGCAGCATAATAAAATACAGTATGCCCAAATCAGTTCCTTAAAGGGGAATACATCCCAGGGCCATAGTTGCAGGGCAGGAGGCTGGCAAACAGGTTCCTCCAAAAACCAGTGGCGAGGTCACTTTCACCACAATGCCCCCGTTAAACACGACTCCGTTTTGATTCACACTTTGTCACCTTGTGCAACAATGTTATCTATTGGTTAATTAATACACTCTTAATAATTCAAAGTCTTTTTCACACATCTTTATAAACAAATGACCTCCTTTTGACCTACTTTTGACATAATCCTGGTTGTAGAGTGTAATGATTTTTGGACAGCGTCATGGATGAGTCAGGTGTTTGACCTCTTTTTTTCTTGCGGACTGATGGACTGTCAGCTTATTTCCTTAAAAACCTACTTCACCTGACTGACACTTGGAGACTATTCCGATAAATGTAGATAATGCACACAATACATGTGTTGACTATTTTCTTATTTCACAACATATTACACATTTACATTCACAATATAGTTATTTTGGATCATTCTCCAATTAAGCTGAGTGCACCCTCACCCTGATCCCCCAATGGTGTTTAAAAAGTAACTGTTTTCTCATTATTGTGAATTATTTATATATGTATGTTTATGCCAGTGTGTTTTTCAGTCCTTATTTATTTTTTTGCAATGCAGGCAAAACAAACTTTTATAATCAAAGGGAAAGGGTGATCCTCGTAGTGACAATAATTTAATATATTGCTCAAAATAAATATATGCATAACTACTGAGATAAGCAACACAACTGAACAAAACAAAATCATTTTCCATAATACATTCTCTTAAAACTCTACAAGACTAAGAAAATGCATGCATTTTCTACCAAAAGTATGAATAATAATTCTGATAAGAGGTGTTAGGTAATTAATATAGCAACACTGCATTTAAAGGGAGTTATAATGGGATGGGATAACCAGGAATTTCTTTTTGGTGTACGTTGAGTGACATTCCGTGAAACTTTATCTATAATAATTTGTGTTTATGCTAAGTGGTTAGCCTGGATTTCTGAATGGTGTTTGAATTTTAAACTACTTAAAATTAAAAATTTTTTATATTTATATTTTTTTGTAAGTTGTCCAACTTTCTGGTTCCCTTTCCATGCACGGTATAGCTTACCTCATGAGCTCCTGTTCTTTACCTTTATTGACACTTGTTTTCTCACCTCCTTAACTTATTCTTTCTTATAGCTTATTCAATTTGAATGTCTTTACACCAACTCTAAATAGCAGTCAGGACATACGTTTATACGTTTGGTGATTTCTTAAAAGAAGGGTGGGGTTTTAGGTGCTCACTATAATATATAACCTAGAATGGTTAAGGGCACCAGTAATCAATACAAGGATTCCCAAACCTTGTGAGTATTAGAGTATAGAAAAGGGTAGAAGGAGACCGCGCCCCAAACAGTATCAATTAAAAATTGCATACGTACACAAATCTTTTGGAATTGTACATACAATTGACCTCACAAACAAAGGAGACAAAGAAATACAATAGTGCAATATAGAATGTCCAGTGGGTGAGTGCTAGAGTAATCTTATATAGTGTACTCACATTTGCTAGAGCTAACTCAGAACTCTGCTGTAATGTGCATGGGCGGAACAATCCCCGTCTAGTGATATATGTATTTCTAGCTGTCTCTCGGATAAAGTGCAGTATGCAGGTCATATGAAAAAACACAAAATTATCCTACGATATAAGAAGTGAGAATAGGGGAAGCATTAATACACACCTATGGGCCCCGAGAAACACATAGTTACAGGAGGTAACCCCATATTGAAGTAGCACACAATAAGGCCACACAGAATATGGGTAGATGACTAGCTAACTAGCCTGTTGCTCAGCAATCTCATAAAACAGGCTATAACACTTAAACAAAGTAGCAATAATATTTCAAAATCAGCAGTGCAGGAGAAAGTGGCCAACTCTGAAGCCAGTGATAATGACCAGCTGCACAATGTGTAAAGAGCATAGCACTTAAACAATGTTAGCCAGGCATGTTTTGAAATATACAAATGGGAAGTTATATGTTCCAACGTTTTACCTTGACATTTTGACCAATTGGCTTTGTAACCAATAAGCACAGCATCTTGTACGACGACTTAAATATGAAAATATGAAAATAAATATTGTCAAAAAAAAAACAAAACAAAACACAAAAGGATATTCCAATAGTGAAGTAAGTACTTATAAGTGCTCAAAAGAGAATAAAGTAGTGTACTCACATTTGCTAGAGCAGAACTTGCTCTAGTGTATACAGCATAGGTGGTATAATCCCCACCTGGGAATATGATGGTGCCAGGAAGTAAATAAAAAATAGGTTTAAAAAAATGGATTTGTAAATATAACACTTTAGAGATTCCATCCAACAGGGAGAGGCACACCAACCATTTGACATAACACCGATAAAGAGTCTAAAAAGAGATTTAGAGGAAGAAGATCAGGTAGAAGAGCACAAGAAAGGAAGAATAGAAAGGTTTTAGTGAAAACAACTGACACTCCACCTATGGACATATTTAATCTGTCACAAAAGAATTTAAATAAATCTCAGATAGATGTCCTTAACCCCTTAAGGACACAACTTCTGGAATAAAAGGGAATCCAGACGGAATATTTATAAGGGGTTAAAAAAGGCCTGAAGTTTGCCCCTACTAAACCATACAATTCCCTCCTGACATATATGGTTATCAATAAATTCATAAGGAATGCCACCCTGAAACGTTTTTTTCTTTCTAAGACAAATAACACACAAAACAATACAGAGAAGACCCCAACACCAACATAGAAAAATATTACATCATAAATTGCACTATTATATTTCTTTGTGTCTTTTGTTTTTTAGTTCAATTGTATGTACAATTCCAAAAGATTTGTGTATGTATACAATTTTTAATTGATATTGTTTGGGGCGTAGTTTCCTTCTATCCTTTTTTATACCATAATTTTTCTTACACTATAATATGCATAAAAATGACTGTGGCTAGATGTTTGCATATGTCAGTATAGTTGTAATTTAAACCATGCTTCTGAGCTCTGATTGCTCGAATAACATTATAATATTAAGTATGTAACAAGGCCATTGTTTTGTTCATTCGGAACCAAAGGTATTATATTATAAGGCTACTTCTAAATAATGAGAATGCTTTCTTGGCTTATTCTCATATTCGACATTTTGGAATAACTGTGAAAACACCAGATTTCACAGTTGATCTGTCAATCGGTCAATCAATTATTTTAAGATATCAACATGTACAGAGTATCCCACCAAAGCCTCTTACAGAAAAGGGAGATATAGTATTAGCAGTATTCAATATAATAAGATGATCTAATTAGCTTGGCATGCATTCCTTAAAGTAATATTTCAAATTATCTCTGATGTGTAACATAGTTTAGTAGATAAATATGCTTTTTGGAATGGTTCCCGAGAACACCTGAGGATATTTCTAATTTGTTGGATTCACATGCAATACATACCATCTGGAAGATATAATTTGCTGCTCAATTAGTTTGTGGTCTCGTAAGAACGATATACTCCAAGTGTCTATTGCTTCTTTCAATTTCTTTAATTTAAATGAAAGTTCAGTTTCTACATGAAATTGTCAAAACACCATTCATTCTGTGTCATTAGCAAACGTCCTCTTTAGTTTCAAATCTTTACGTTAACAATATAATACTTCTACTAAAAGCATTTTTCTCAAGATTCTTACCTTTGATCATAGGTTGTCAATCATGTTTGCATTTATATAACACAGGCATGCTAGAGTTGCATTTAATGTCGGTACTGGTCATTCAGGTATCACAAAATATATTTCATGTACTGTGTTCCCTATGACAGGGCTGATATCTGAACTCTGAACTGTACCAAATCATAGCTGATATAGACAAATTTACCAGCTCAGCTATAGTGAATTTTTAAACCTGAATCACGTAATTTTCAAAAATTTGTGTACAATGTTAGTGAACAAGCCTGTATGTTTTTTTTTTTTGGTTTTTTTTTTTCGGTGAAGGTCTTTGCAATATAAAATGCAACATGTGGTTGTCAGACTCCTTTTTAACTATTTCCCTGATCGAGAACTCTGTTAAGAGTTTTTAAAGGGACTTTACATCTGAGTGCTCTGGTTAGAGTAACCGAGAGTCTCACTTTTTACTTGAATGTTAGTTTGCTTATGAGATAGTCTGATGAAATGCCACTAAGACACGAAATGCATTAGCATCACTTACCCATTGCTTTTTTTTTCCTGCTGTGTCCCAATGGAATGTTTAATCAAGAAATAAAGACACTTTTCATGTTTTATTTCTCCTCAACGTATAGTTTGAGTACAAAATTTTTTCCCGACTTGCATGTATATAAATGCCCTCGAGATAGACCAATAGTCCGTAAGTCTCCAGTAGGCAAATGCCCATGGCAGAGTTTATATGGTGATATATGTATTGTCATTGATGTCGTAGTTTGCTACAATGCAGTGTTAAATGTACAAAGAAAATAAGGTTATTAATTAATATGAGCTTGAGAGGTAAACATCTTCAAATGGGAACAGTGTCTCTAAGGGAAATTAAATGTTTATGGATTAAAACATAATTATTTAATTATTTTTAATTAAACTAGAGAGGATTAGAAAAATGCTTGTAAGCTTCTGGCAAAATATATGGAGTTCAATGATCATTATAATTACACTATCTACTAAAACAATTTAAAGGGGTTGTGATCATTAGAGTGACCTTCTTATATGCCAATTGGCCATTCAATTTACTTTTCAAAAGACTAACTTAATTAAATTGGAAAATACACTTTCAAGATTTTCTGATGAAACAGAGTGTAGCAAAATTGATTCAACTTAGGGGTAGACTTTTTGTTCTCAACACATCTGAATTGCTTGTAGGCAATAATGTTCCAATTGTTGGTAACTTTTAAGAGAGCTGCCTTAAACAGGACAGATTTTGTTTATAAATCCCAATGTTATCTGGGAAGCTAGATTAGATCTCTGTTGCAGCTGGGAGTCAACGCCTCTAAGAATAGTTTAGACTCAATTATTTCAGCAACAATGAACTGACCAAATTTTAATTGCTCAATTATACTGGGAGCTATGTAATGTTCTTCTTACAACAATATCACTTATTGAAAAGAGATGATAAACAAAAATTGTTTTGCATGTTTATGAAAGAATGGCTGCATTAGGAGGTAACTCAAGGGTTTTATGGATTTTTCCTATGTTCCAGTAAATTAGAATATTTTGAATATTCTGTAAGACGGTACTGTCCGAGTCAAACAAAATGTGTTATTATTTGAATGGCTATCCAAAACCTTTTTTTGTAATGAGTAAACCCTATACACCCTGCGGCATTGCAGCACTATGGAAAACTTGCCAAAGTTAGTTTTGCATAAAACATGTATCACATCCTCTATGTCTCTAATTGAAAACCAGGTACAAAATCTACCCGGTGTGGCTTAAAAATTGAGTTAGAGGCAGAGGCAGCTTGGATGAAAATTTGACATATAGAATTTAAGGTGAGTTGCCCTGAATCAAAGACAGCTTAGCTGCAGGATCAAGAGGATCATTGACCCATCATTAAATATCCCACATTTTGTTTAGAACACTTAGTAGCAATATAAGCATTTCAGATCGTTGACATTATTTCCTTAGCTCTCCCTTGAATTTCTCTCTACATAGTGCAAGACAAAAGAGAATTTGCATTTAGGAAATACTGTTAATAACTTCGTATATGTTTGCATTCCTTTCCTGTTCTGGAAGATAAAAAAAACAAAAAAAAAATAAGCAACATAAAAACCCTTTGTCTTATGCACAAATTCACAGAACTTGCATTTTGTGGAACCAAATTTTAAAATTTCTTTACAAGAAAGCTATAAATATTACTTAATTTCTTTTTGTATTTTTTTTTATGACGTAAGAAAGAGCAAATACCTTTACATATTATAAGTGAAATTTAGCCTTATGTTTATGTACAATGCCATTAACATGTTTATACCGATTTTTGTACTATATAGTAGACTCAGTTCCTCTTTAGTTAGATAAAATAAAAATAAAAGCTGCGCCAAACAAACCAATAGAAATAAAAAACAAAATAAATAGTCCAAATAAAAGTCCCAATAAAAATATAAATAAGTACTAGTTGAGTAAATCTTCTTTATATAGAATAATCTATATAGTGATGAATGTGGGATAATATCCTCATTGTCCTTCCTCAGGTTGGTCCAATGATATGAAAAGACAAAACAAATATCCAAAATAGTGTAATAAGTTCACTAAAATATAACGGATAATAAAAAGGAATAGTATAGCACTCACATTTGATAGCGCTCTAACTAGCTCTAGTGTGGAAAGGCGTACAGCGGTATAAATCCCCGCTTATGGGATGCAATGAAGTTTTCTTTTCTTCAGGGGTAAGTGCCACTCAAAGAAAACATAAAAAACACAACCAATAGTGTTCTCTGTGTAAAAGTAGGAATAAAATAAATAAATAAAATGGTACTCACAAGGATGGAGCAGGCTGACTGCTCCTTGATGATAGCGTAGGTGGAATAATCCCCACCAAAGATTGCTTGGAGTCCAATGGTAGAGAATGCCAGGTAACAATAAAGTGCATATAGAGATTATTGGCACAAGCAACAAAGTGACCAAAAAAATCTTTAATATTTAAAATACACAATATAAAAATCCATAAACACGTTTCGCCTATAATGGCTTTATCAATATAGAATAAAACATATAACCTAGCAGGGTGACTTTAAATAGGGGTACAGATGTTCAGAAATGGCGCCTAAAACAGAGGTTATCCAATCAAATTGCAAGAAATTCCAATATAATAAAACAGTTGTAAATATGATTAAAATACATTTGTAATATTAAGATTCAATAGTGGAAATCAGTGGCACCTTAATATCAATGATAGGTACCAGAAACGAGCGTTATTTAGCTTAAAAATTAAATTGTGTATGCAGTCACGTGATCGGCTGACCGCAATGATCTATGGGGATTGTAGTCGATGTAAGCGCATGCGCGCATGCGCACGGTCGTGCATGCGCGCGTGCGCAAAGCTAAGTGGGCGGCTTATATCGAAACTGAGAGGAATGATGCTCTCACTAACCACCAATGATAAAGAAGTGGGCGGATATTATGTAAATAGGGAATCGGCACGCACTGTCACTGCGGCCGATAGAAATAATTAGGATAGAGAAATGAATAAAAAAAGATAGAGAAGGGAGACACTAAAACTGGCAAAGGAGAGGGAATATAAAAATACAAAAGTACAAGATAAAATCTGTTAAAAATTAGCACATATGTTAGTACATGAATTGGTACAAAAATTAGTACATATGTCTAAACATAAATAATAAAATTGGGAAAGCTAATATAAATAACAACACAACATTTAAGAGACATAGATAATAATAATATAAAAAGAGGCAAACATAAAAGACACAGAGTATCAGATAAAATTGAACAAATCAAAATCAGAATTTAAACCTTGGGGTATCAGTGTCTTTAGCTCATATACCCACTTCATTTCTATTCTCCCCAAAATATTTTTTATATCTCCTCCTCTCCAAGGGACAGAACATTTCTTAATACCCATACATTTTAGCATACTGGGATCTTTATTGTGTTTAAGAAAATGTTTGGACACTGAATGATTCATATATCCATTTTTGATGTTCCTGCAGTGTTCATTTATTCTTGTTTTGAAGCACCTTGTGGTCATTCCAACATATTGGAGGCCACAAGGGCATTCAAGCAGGTAAATAACATTTTGTGTAGTACAGTTGATAAAGTCATCAATTTTATAAACGTTGTTTGTCACTTTAGAGGTAAATTCCGTTATTTTAGATGGTAATGATGAATCAGTGGTTTTACATACTATACATGTTTTACATTTACAGAAACCTTTAATTTTAAGGAATAAAGATAGAGCTGGTTTGGTTTTTGTTTCTCTAGTAAAATTTTTGGTCAGGATAGATTTAAAATTAGGAGCTCCTCTGAATATTATATTTGGATGTTCTGGTAAAATTTTATTAGGGGTTTCATCTTGTTTTAAAATATGCCAGTGTTTCTTTATGATCTTTTTTATATTGCCACTTTTATTGTTAAAATCAAAATAATAGGAAGGGGCATAGGTTCATCTGTATCTTTAATTTTGTATGTTAGAAGTTCTTCTCTATCTTTATGTTGAATATCATTAATTGTGTCTGCTAAAATTGATTCAGGATAATTCTTTTCAATAAACTTCTTTTTTTTTAAATCTGCTTGTTCGTTAATGTCAGGGCTCCGCGGGCAGCGGTGAGGGGAGGCTGCAATCCGCTCGCAGCACTCACCCTCGGTCCGTCGCTGCCCGCGGTCCCCCCTCCTCTTACCGTTCGGCGAGCAGCGTCCTCTCCTCTTGACACGCCGCTCGCGTCCTCTCCTTCTCCTCCCCCCAGCGGCAGCATGTCTAACGCTGCACTCTGGGAGCCGGCACCCATATCAGTACGCCGGGGTCACTCACGTGACCCGGCGTTAAAGCGACAGTACAAAAATCACAGTGGGGGGTATAGATACCCCCGACGTGTGTTTGTTAATTCTGATTGGAAGTTATCCAATCGGAATTAAGGCTAGGATATTTATACTTACATTTCCTGCCTCTCAGTGCCCTGTTGTGGTCTTTGCTTTATGTATTGATACTGAACGTGTGCTTTCTGGTTACGTACTCTCTGGCTTGTTATACTGACTTTGTGACTTTCTCCTACCCTTTGACCTCGGCTTGTTTCTCGTTATTCTGTTTTCTGGTTCCCCTTAATCGGCTTATCTCCTGACTATTCTGTGTGTGCTTAGCCCGGCCACTCTAAGGTCCGGTACTGCACACTTTCTGTGTGTGTGTCTGTGTGTGTGTTAGCGTGTTGGGTTCCCCGAATCGTGACAGTTAAAATCTTTAATTTCTGAACAGTTTCTGCGTAATCTTAAAATTTAACTTTTAGGAGCGCTATCCAGCCATGGTTGATAGTGACAGCTGGATTTCTCAATTGCAGTGTTTACACAAACATTTTTGAAAAATGTTTTAGTATGTATTTGTCCGTTCTTAATAAAAATATTGAGATCTAAAAAAATAATTTGTTCTTTGCTGTATTCGTGCGTTAAAATGATGCCTCTATAATTAATAATAAGATAATTGATAAAATAAGACAATCTTCTGTACCTTCCCAAATAAACAAGAGGTCATCAATATATCTAAAATAGGAGACTAGGTTTTCCCTCCATGCATGATCACCGAAAATGGCTTCTGACTCCCAATGTGCCATAAATAGATTAGCATAGCTGGGGGCAAACCTAGTCCCCATAGCTGTGCCCTTTTTTTTGGAGATAAAAAGAATTAAGAAACCTAAAGTAGTTATTCTTTAAAATAATATTAATACCTTCAAGGATAAAATCTATTTGTATATCTGCTATCTTTCTTTCTGCTGTTAAAATATCTTTAATTGCTTGGCAACCTATGTCATGAGGTATAATGGTATAAAGAGATTGGACATCACATGTAACAAGGATAAAATTAGATTTCCATTTCAAATTATTTAAAAACATTAATAATGACATTGAATCTTGTAAGTAGGATGGCATTCTTTTTACAGATGGTTGAAGGAGGGTATCAATATATTGTGAAAGGTTACAGAGGAGGGAACCAATAGCTGACACAATTGGTCTTCCCGGGGGTTGGGTTTTGTTTTTATGTATTTTTGGAAGAAAATATATGACAGGTATTTTAGGGAAAGTTGTATTTAAAAACTACCTACCTCTGATCAAGATGATCTAGAATTTATGGAAGAATGGAATAGCAAACTTGAACTCTGTACCCTTGGCCTCATGGAAACTTTAATTTAAAAAAAAGCAAAAAATTGTCTCTTTTAGATGCAGAAATCAATGATCTTAAAGAAAGACTTATGCCATTTATTGAGACCAAGGCGTACAAACAAAATTCTATACTAATACAAAGCAAAATAGAAAAAGTTGAAATAGATACAAAACATATAAAAATCAAAAAAATACATAAGAGACAAGACTGACTATTCTAATAAACAAGTTCGCAGTACCTCTTATAACCATAATCAGAAAGAAGGTCCACGCAGATCAAAGAACTATGATAGAATTGACACATACCATGAATCAAACAAATATGGTAACTCAGAGTCACATTTCTCCAGTTACCAACCCTCTCAGTATCATAATTTTAAATCTAGGAATGCTATCCAATCCCCACAAAAAATACATGCACATAGAGCTTCCACTAACCAATACTACGGCCCTCCACAAAAACCATCACACCAAAACACTAAGCAATACTGTCCACCGCACCAAAATCGGACCCCACTATACCACCTCTTAATAACCAATTTTTCCTAACAAC
The DNA here is from genome assembly GCF_036172605.1 of Pelobates fuscus. NCBI lineage: Eukaryota > Metazoa > Chordata > Amphibia > Anura > Pelobatidae > Pelobates > Pelobates fuscus. The sequence goes on from NC_086326.1 coordinate 47,280,708, forward strand.
AGGCACCTTTCACCAAAACCCCAAAGATCCAGATACATCAATGATCACAGAGAATATTCTAACTACTTTAAATCACCCACAATTCCTAGTCACCAAAACAGATATCAACTACTGTCAATAGACTCAGAATTTGAAAATGAGGATCATTTTTTAGAAATTCGAACACATTCCAATCCAACAGTTCAAACACCACACCCTTCACGATCACAGAAAATAATTTTAAGTTTAGAGGAAGAAGAGGTGGTAGACGCGAACAAAAGAGAAAGGCTAGAGAGATAGAGACCACACAGAAAAATAATTAAAAGTAAAAAAATACAGATACTCTTGTCTCATCTCCCCCTCCACTTCAAATTGATCATCACATTATCAATACACAATTGCGAGAAAAATAAAAATTTTACCCTGCACATTTTAAATCTGCTCCTTTAATTACATTTGAGAAATTGTTAACAAAAGATCTTGATAAAAAAAATAAAATAAAAATATGACCCTCACAATCTTACATACGCTGAAAGGAATGCCCTTAAAGAGCTCCAAGAAGACAGAGACATAGTAATAAAACCAGCAGATAAGGGAGGAGGATTAGTTATTTTATCTAGTACTATGTATATAGAAGAGGCACACAAACAATTAAATGATACAAATTTATATATAAAACTCCCCTCAGATCCAACAATTCAAATAAAAGTTTCCCTCCTCTGTAACCTTTCACAATATATTGATACCCTCCTTCAACCATCTGTAAAAAGAATGTCATCCTACTTACAAGATTCAATGTAATTATTAATGTTTTTAAATAATTTTAAATGGAAATCTAATTTTATCCTTGTTACATGTGATGTCCAATCTATTTTTACCATTATACCTCATTACATAGGTTGCCAAGCAATTAAAGAGATTTTAACAGCAGAAGGAAAGATAGCAGATATACAAATAGATTTTATCCTTGAAGGTATTAATATTATTTTAAAGAATAAATATGTTGGGGAGAATAGAAATGAAGTGGGTATATGAGCTAAATACACTGATACCCCAAGGTTTAAATTCTGATTTTGATTTGTTCAATTTTATCTGATACTCTGTGTCTTTTATGTTTGCCTCTTTTTATATTATTATTATCTATGTCTCTTAAATTTTGTGTTGTTATTTATATTAGCTTTCCCAATTTTATTATTTATGTTTAGACATATGTACTAATTTTTGTACCAATTCATGTACTAACATATGTGCTAATTTTTTACTGATTTTATCTTGTACTTTATTATTTTTATATTCCCTCTCCTTTGCCAGTTTTAGTTTCTCCCTTCTCTATCTTTTTTTATTCATTTCTCTATCCTAATTATTTCTATCGGCCGCAGTGACAGTGCGTGCCGATTCCCTATTTACATAATATCCGCCCACTTCTTTATCATTGGTGGTTAGTGAGAGCATCATTCCTTTCAGTTTCGATATAAGCCACCCACATAGCTTTGCGCACGCGCGCATGCACGACCGTGCGCATGCGCGCATGTGCTTACATCGACTACAATCCCCATAGATCATTGCGGTCAGCCGGTCATGTGACCGCATACAAAATTTAATTTTAAGCTAAATAACGCTCGTTTCTGGTACCTATCATTTATATTAAGGTGCCAGTGATTTCCACTATTGAATCTTAATATTACATATGTATTTTAATCATATTTACAACTGTTTTATTATATTCGAATTTCTTGCAATTTGATTGGCTAACCTCTGTTTTAGGCGCCATTTCTGAACATCTGTACCTCTATTTAAAGTCACCCTGCCAGGTTATATGTTTTATTCTATATTGATAAAGCCATTATAGGCGAAACGCGTTCATGAATTTTTATATTGTGTATTTTAAATATTAAAGATTTTTTTGGTCACTTTTTTGCTTGTGCCAATAATCTCTATATACACTTTATTGTTACCTGGCATTCTCTACCATTGGACTCCAAGCAATCCTTGGTGGGGATTATTCCACCTACGCTATAATCAAGGAGCAGTCAGCCAGCTCCATCCTTGTGAGTACCATTTTATTTATTTATTTTATTCCTACTTTTACACAGAGAACACTATTGGTTGTGTTTTTTATGTTCTCTTTGAGTGGCACTTACCCCTGAAGAAAAGAAAACTGCATTGTATCCCATAAGCGGGGATTTATACCGCTGTACGCCTTTCCACACTAGAGCTAGTTAGAGCTCTATCAAATGTGAGTGCTATACTATTCCTTTTTATTATCCGTTATATTTTAGTGAACTTATTACACTATTTTGGATATTTGTTTTATCTTTTCATATCATTGGACCAACCTGAAGAAGGACAACGAGGATATTATCCCACATTCATCACTATATAGATTATTCTATATAAAGAAGATTTACTCAGCTAAGACTTATTTATATTTCATTGGGACTTTTATTTGGACTATTTTATTTTGTTTTTTATTTCTATTGGTTTGTTTGGCACAGCTTTTATTTTTATTTTATCTCATTGTGTTTTAAGGGTTCTGAGGGACTCCCTTTTAAAGTTGCTGCCTTGTTCTGTTTTAAAGCGCTTACCCTCTCTTTTCTATTCCTCTTTAATTAGGCCTGTTTGTTTTTTTAAAGAAACGTTATTGAACCTTCTATGTATTATTTAAAATAGAGAGTTTTCCTATGTCGAGGGACTGCCCCATCTTGGCAGCATTAAGAATGTGGAATTGCAATTTCAATGTTAATCTAGTTCAACTTTGAAATTGATTGATCAAGATCGCTGAAGGTATGTTAACCAAGTGTCTCGAGCAATAAATGTTGAACAGTTTGGGCAAAATTGACTTTCATAATGTGGAAGTGTTAATTCTGCATCATTGCGTTAAAAATTAGGTGGTCCTTTGCCCCAGGAATACTTTCAGTTTATACCATTCTTGCACCGTTTGATATTAAACAGAGGGAGAGCTCCAGCAAACTCTAGGCAGCAAAACCATTATAGTGAACTGTAGTCTTATGTAGCTTAGACTGTCAATTTAATGACATAGCCTTTTCTCTTGTGGCTTCAAAAGTGGGGTTACCAAAGCAAAAATCCTTGGATAATTTGTATAGGGATCTCAATAAATCACTACATTATGGGATCCACAGTTTTGTAATGTGATTAGTGATTAAACTTGTCAATGTTTGTAAATCTACTTTCATTAAAATATAAAAAAGCAAAATGTTTTTTCATTATTTTCTTTAAATAATATTAATCCATCAGAAACAAAGTTTCCACTAATCATCTTTGTTACTGTCGTGCCTGTCAATAGCAGTTTGTAACACACCTGTGGACTAGTCCAGGCTTGAGATCCCAATCTATTTTTGTACCCCGTCCAAAAGGAAAAACTATCATAGAGCCTTTACATCCTGCATGAACAGACTGGCAGTGTCAAAGATCTTAAAGAGAGAGCAGTAGTAGAGGGGTCAGGATAACAAGTAAGGGTGGCTGCAGACAATGACAAGGACTGTGGAA